>NW_028261383.1:12376550-13094050 GCF_051295495.1 Thamnophis sirtalis
CCAAGGACTTCGTCCAATGCCCAGGCAGGAGGGGGGAGGACCAGGAGAAAGACAGCAGGGATGAAGCCTGAAACTTCTTTTTTTCACTTTTACTTTCTATTCTCCCAGAAATACCAACGGGAGCTGATTACAAATCAGGCACTGAAGTTGTTCAACCAGGCTCACTCGAGAAAAGAAGATGATTTGGGAAAGGAAATTAGAATAACAGAGTTGAAAGGGACCTTGGAGGTCTTCTAGTCCAACCCTCTGCCCAGGCAGGAAACCCTACACCACTTCAGACAAATGGCCACCCAACCTCTTCTTAAAATCTTTCCGTGTTGGAGCATTCACAACCTCTGGAGGCAATTTCTGTTCCACTGATTCATTCTTCTAACTTGTCAGGAAATTTCTCCTTAGTTCTAAGTTGCTTCTCTCCTCGACGAGTTTCCACCCATTGGAGTTTGGGACTGAGGGGGGTAGAGGAGAGAAAGACCCAACCCAGGACACGGGCTCCCCCCTCCTGTCTGTCCCCCCCACCTTTCAACGTCTCATACTCACCACAGAAAGCCCCAAGCACGTAGGACCCCAGCGCCACCCCCAAGAGCAAAACGGGCGCCGGCTGCAGCTGCATCGCCCCTCCAACCACGCGCGCCTTTGCTTGCTGTCAACCGAAAACACCTGCCGTCCGCTAAGGACAAGTGGCTGAAGCGCTGCTCCCGTTCGGGTCCCATGACCCATCCGGATCCGTAAAACAAGGTCCAACTCTGCCAAACGAAATTTATACCTGCAACTGCGGACACTTTCGCTCCGCCAAGGACAGCGCCCGGCCTCCACCCTCAGCCCATCCCCCCTCGGCCCCTATCCTCTCCCCCCACCCCAATCTCCGAGAGCTCCGCTGACGTTCTCCGCCCGTCCAAAGTTTGCTTGATAAAAAAAGTTTCCTTTTGCAGGGTAATAAAAGCTGCAAAGAAACGGAGAGGAAATCGCAGGTGTTTATTGCCTTCAGCCCTTCTGAGAATAGCAACTGTATGCCAACCAGATTGTGGGGGTTTTGGTGGTGGTGGTGGGCATGGTTTTGCCAGAGTTTTTGGGAAAGTGCCACTTCTGGGCCTCTGCCCCTCCCCTCTCTCTCCCCTCTGACAAGCCAGCCAGAGTCCCTTGGAGGGAGGGCCCTGAGGACACTTGGACCCAGTATCTCTAACGCCCAGGTGATGTTTCTGCACAGTCTTCCAGGGAAGCCCAAGGAAGATCACATTGCAGCACAGGTAGTCCTCAACTTACAACATTTCATTTAGTGACCATTCGAAGTTAACAACAGCAAAAGTGACTGATGACTGTTTTTCACAGTTACAACCTACCTCTGTAGCATCCCCATGGTCATGGGATCAAAATTCACATGCTTGGCCAGTCACACTTGAATGACTGGTGCATCGTCCCAGGATGACGTGATCCCTTTTTGCAACCTCCTGACCAGAAAAGTCCCGGGAGAAGCCAGATTCAATTAACAACTGGATTACTAATTTATCAACTGCAGTGATTCACTTAACAACGATGGCAAGAAAGCTTGTAAAATGGAGCAAAGCTCACTTAACAAATTCTCACTTAACAACATAAATGTTGGGCTCAATTGTGGTCATAACTCGAGGTCTACCTGTACATGCCCCTAAAGGAAAAGGTCCCCCAAAGCCCTTTGGAGTGAAATGGGATCGATCGGAGAGCCTCCCAAGAAGAAAGAGCGAGGGGTGGCTGCATTCAGATAAGAGGGATAACCAGGATGATCGGATGGGATCCGATCGAAGGCAGCGCCTAAGTTTCCTCAGAGGACGGCAAGGGTCTTCTGTTGGACTGGAGCTGCACAGGGGTGCCTGGTGGGAGGGCGATGTCATTGCACCGGGTTCCCCTCTTGCTCTGGGGAGCTGTGCTGGGGTCCTTCATGCTTGGGACTTTTTGACTTCTCTGTAGATGCTGGGCTGCTGTTCCTTCATTGTTCTCTCACTCCCTGCAATGACTCTGCCTGCCTGGAAAATTATTACATAGAGAAGCCTAACCTTCCATACGCTTCAGGGTCCCTCCTGGAAGTAGCAGGAGAGGGGAGGGGAAGGGAGAGGAAAGGAGAGGGGAGGGGATGTCTCCCAGTCTGAGGGAGCAAGTGTGACTTTAGGGCAAGAAAAGAAAGGATAAACTGAACTGAAAAGGGAAGCAGTAAAGGAAAGGAGGGGGGAGGGGAGGGAAGAACAGAAGCAGCTGGGAAGGAGAGGGAAAGGAAGGGAGGGGAAAGGAGAGGGGAGGGGAATGGGAGCTGGAAAGGGAAAGGGAAAAGGAGAGGGGAGTGGAAGAGATATTGAAAAGGCACTATGCAACCTAAAGCCATCTCTATTGATTGATGGATTATGTCCCTACTTCTTGAAAAAGCTTTCCATTGCCTTATCAGTACCCCTAAGCACAAGCTATGAGTTATCTTTCAGAGCCAACTCCTTGCCCAACCTATGATCATTAGCCATGATCATACCTATCTCCCAAAAGGGAGACCCCAGCCTAGTAGAAAATTACGGCCCAATCTCACGGTGTTGCATAACCTGCAAACTCATGGAATCAATTATAAACCAATCCATTACCCTCCACTTTGAGACAAACATCCTAATCTCTAATAAGCAGTTTGGTTTCAGAAAAAAATTGTCCTATAATCTGCAACTCCTACACTGCAAATACATTTGGACTACTCAATTCAACCAGGGTAAAGCAATAGATGCAATTTACATAGACATCTGCAAAGCCTTTGATTCAGTAGTACACGATAAACTACTTGTCAGCCTCTGTTTTCCTTGCTATGCTTGCTTGCTATCGGCTGCCATAGGAACGGGGGGGGGGATGTATAGTATTGGGGAAGGAAATTATATTGTACTGGAGGAGTCTTGTTCTCATCATCTTCTGCACATGTTGGTGGCTGATGTTTGGACTTGGTCAAGGCCAACCGTTTCGCATACAACTTGATGAGGCTGTTTGAAGATGCGCCCCACATGACACCTTAGGGAGTTGCAGATTGGATAATGGGTTGGGGAATTGGGCGGGAGGGTGCTGGGTAAACATTTGATATGTATATGTTCCCGCCTTTCTGGCTCAGATCTTGCTTTTCTTTTGCTGTTTTCACTTCATATCTAGTAAAAGTACTTTATTAAAATGGAGTTGATGTTTTCCTTTCTTGGATAGATGAAGGAGGCATGCCTGACACTACTGTTAAAACTAATACTTATGGCATTTCCAGATTCCTACACAGGGGTATAGCTGCATTCCTGTCCAACTGGCAACAAGTAGTCCAAAGAGGGAGTGCCCTATCAAATCCTGTATCAGTTAACAGAGGTGTCCCCCAAGGCAGTGTTTGAGGACCCACACTCTTGCTGCTCTACATAAATGACCTTTGTGATCATATTATGTCTTCACTGATTATGTAAAACTATTTAACACCACCGACAATTCTGCTGCCCTATAAAGCGACCTTGACTATGTGTCAGAATGGTCAAACAAATGGCAACTCCAAATCTCAACCAACAAATGCTCCGTCTTACACATTGGCAATAAAAGTAAGACCATCAAATACAAGCTGGGCTGACACACCCTTGTAGATGACCCTCACTCTGTCAAAGACCTAGGAGTACTCATCTCAAAAGATCTAAGCCCCCGAGCTCACTGTAACAGCATTACCACAACGATATTAAGATTTATTAACCTACTTTTGCAAAGCTTCTTCTCCTGTAACATTGTACTGCTAACTAGGGCATACAAAACCTTTGCCAGACCAATTCTTGAATACAGCTCACCTACCTGGACTCCACATGGTGTATCAGACATTAATACCATTGAGCGAGTCCAGAGGTATTTCACAAGAAGAGTCCTCCACTCCTCTGCTCACAATAGAATCCCTTATGCCGCCAGGCTCAAAATTTTGGGCTTGGACAACCTAGAACGATGCCAACTACGGTCTGACCTAAGTGTAGTACACAAAATTGTCTGCTACTATGTCCCACCTGTCATTGACTACTTCAGTTTCAACTGCAATAATACACACACAAACAATAGATGCAAACTCAAGGTAAACTGCTCCAAACTTGATTGCAGAAAATAGGACTTCAGCAACAGAGTGGTCAATGCCTGGAATGCTCCACCTGACTCCGTTGTTACATCCTCAAATCTCCTGCTGATAAATCCCAAAGGAAGGTTTGGGGATGAGGGATCCCTGCCAATTGTGCATGAAATCACCAGAAGCTTCTCACCAGGCAAAGAACCAGCTACACGACTGGGGCATTTGAGCCTAAGGGTGTCATGTGAATAGAGCTCAACAGATGCCAAATCTGGGTCATTCTGGCATCTTATCGGAAACATAAACGGGCTCTAGGGTGATGCTGGGGTTATTCAGCCATTGCCACGGCCCTTGGGAGCAAAGTTTCCATCTTTGGAGAAGGAGGGTCACAATCTTTTGGGGGACTGTGAAGACTATGGGAGGGGAGCCTCCTTTACATCTCCCAGAGAGAGGGTCCCTTCTAGGGGCTTTGGGGAGCGACAGGCCCAAAGAGTGAAGAGCTATTCTTTTAGTCTCTATGAAATTCATTCTCCAAGCCATCCCTTGAGCTATGTCTGCAGTCCTCTCTCCAGTCTTCTTCTGGCATTTTGCATCCAGGTGCTGGAGCCCCCTCCTCAGGGAACTTCTCCCCCACCCTGAAGATGCAGAAGCCTCCCCTGTTTTCTTAAAAAAAAAATCTAGAGGGCACACACGACCTTCCTGTTCCCCCAAGCACTGGGTAGGTCAGAGTGGAAGGATGTGTGATCTCTTTTTTATTCCATTTTATTCTTTTTTGGTTTTATGATGTTTCCCTTAAGTGACTATATTGCTGTTTGTTCTGTGTAAACTGCCCAGAATTTGGTTTCAAGGGTGGGATAACTTTCCAAAAGTTTTCAACAAAAGATAAAAATAAGGCAAGACTAAAATTTCCAGCGAGGCTGTTTAATTGAGGGAGGGGCTTAGACTCTTCTCTCCATTGAAACCTGCCCCTCCCCACTGGAGGATTGGGTGAAATCCTGGCTAGGAATCATTTTGCCCAGATTCGGCTGCAATACCACCTGACCCTCTGTCGTTGAGTGAGAGTCCCAGCTCCAGTCTCACGATCCTCCAGGTTAGATTACTGCGCCTGTTATTACCGTGCAAAACCAACTTTTATTACTGTGATGCCACAGATCCGCAGACTTTGAACGGGCAGAGAACTTTGTGTTTTGGTGCAGAAAGTAACCTCAGCTTCATTACGTTTGAGCTCTACTGTTGCCTGGTTCTGGACAACGTCTCCCTGGGACCCCTCCCTCCCTCCCTCCAGGACCCCCGGAAGACAATAAGGGAGCAGCGTTTTTTCCCTCTTCTTCGCGGACCCGGCCGAAGCGGAGAATTTTGGCAGAGTTGGACTTTCTTGCGGATCCGGACGGGACCCGAACGGGGGCAGCGCCTAAGCGACTTAACAGACGGCGTCTTCGGTTGCACGGGAGCGCTTGGTTGGAGAGAGATGCTGCTGCACCGGGCGCCCCTCTTGCTCTTGGGAGTTGTGCTGGGGTCCTTCGTGCTTGGGACTTTTTGCGGTGAGTTTGCGACGGGGAGGGGGGAAGGAAACAGACGGGGAGGGGATTTCATGTCCTGAGCTGGGTCTTTCTCCCCCCCCATCCTCCCCTCTCAGTCCCAAATGCCTTTCCCAGAAGGCAAAATCCTCCTCCTCTCGCGATTCAGCGATCCTGGTTTCAAAAAACTTTAGTAACTGATTTGTAATCAGCCCCCATTTTTATTTCTGGGAGAACAGAGAGTAGAAGTGAAAAGAGAAGTTTTTAGACTTCAGCCCTGCCGTCTTTCTCCTGGTCCTTCCTTCTCCTGCCTGGGCGGAGTCCTCACCATCCAGCTCCACCCTTATCATCAAGCTTTGCCCTCACTGGAAAGATCCTCATTTGTTCCAGTTTAGAGAACCTGTTGGGGAGGGGCTGTTTCTGATAATAGCACTTAGATTTCCGTACAGCTTGATACTGCTTGACAGTCCTCTCGAATAAACGCTTGAAGGGGATGATGTTGTAGTACAGATCCCACAATTCTGCTCCTCTCCCTCTTCCCTCTCCAGCCTCTCCTTCACACTCCCTGTCCTACTTCTACCGCCGACTCTCAGAGCGCAGCCAGGGCCTGAACCAGTTCCTCATTAGGGGTGACGGGTGGGTGGGGGGGAGTGGGGGGGATGGGAGGAAACATGGGGGATCTCATGTCCTGGGCTGGATTTTTCTCTCCCCCATCCTCACCCCTCAGTCCCAACTTCCTTTCGCAGAAGGCAAAATCTTCCTTCTACCGCGATTCAAAGAGCCTGTCTGTTTGTTTGTTTTTTTAAAAAAACTTTAGTAACTGATTTGTAATCAGCTCCCATTTATATTTCTGAGAGAGTAGAGAGTTCCTTCTGGCTGGGCATAGCTCCACCCTTATGAGCAAACTTTGCCCTCCCTGAAAAGATCCTCAGCTCACTTGTTTTTTTTTCTTGTTTTTTTTTTGAAAAGTTTTTTTTTTTAATTTTTCCATAACCCCTCTTATATCGTTAATGTTACAGTGTGTCATCTGGGTACAGTCTTTGAATATTTAACAGTTGCATCATTCTAAATCGATTTTTATCTTGCCTAACATTTCCAAGATTAATCTTTTATTACATTTTCATTTTCCTTTATACAATCACTTAAATACTGTGCAGTTAAAAAAAAAAGAAGCAATAAACAACTCATAACACTTCTATCCTACAAACACCCTTCCTTATACCCCTCCAACTTTCATTTCTCCCTTCCAACAATCCCCTCTTCTACTTCCCCTCCCCCTCAGCCATTCCTTTCTCCCCTTCCCACCATCTCACCCTCCTTACATTCCCTTCTCACTCCCTCTTAATTCCCCCCTCTTCTTTCCCTCTACACCTCACTTTGGTGTATTTCTAGTATTCATTGGTCTATTTGTTTTGTACTAAAACAAAAGGAAAATAAAAGGAAAAGAAAGAAGAAAAGAAAAAAAAGAAACAAAAGCAACAGTATCCAAGTGCATTCATTGTTCTGAAAATTGAGTCTATATTTCCACCCTCCCCCCCACCCACCCCCTGAACCCCCCTCCCTGACCCCCTTCCGACTTCCCAGGTCCCATTCCCGGCATCGTTCTTTATCAAGCAAAGTCTGGAGTATATTGAAACCAAATAGATTAGAAGTTACAAAATAATAATAATAATAAAAAATAAAGAACAAAAAAGAAAAGAATAATAAAAAGAAAAAAAGGGGGGGAAACCCCCCCCAAGAAAGAGAAGTCAATATACTCTCTAACATTAAACTCAGCTTCTCATTATTTTTAAAATCTTAAACAATGTCTTTACCTGCTTCCGCATATAAATTTTATACCTCCCATCCTGCCTTTACCCGTGTCCGCATGTATATTTTATCCTCATCCATTGCTCCTCTCATATTTACTCCACCCTCATGTAGACTCTCCAGATAATCTTTCTTAACCTTGTATTCAAATAACAATTTATACAAAAATCAGCTTACATTCTGGATCAAGGTAATCTAATTGAACTTTCACTACCCTTCCATCTACCCCACGCCACCCGACTCCATTCATCCCAAACCACAATCCAAGAAAACTACGATCTCCGCTCTCCTCGCCCCAAAGAATAGATCATGCACAGTTTAAATTAAGATTCAAACAAGTCTTATATAAGTCCTATACAATATATGTCCAAATTCAGCACCGCTTCTTTCAGTCTCAATATCTCTTCATCGGTATACAGCTTTGTCATTTTATACCAGACAGGAGTCCTGAAATTTTATTCAGATTAAAAATTTAAGAAGTATTTTAAAGGCATAGCTGGATCTTTATTCTTTACTCTTCTGCCCTTCAGGAAGGGGAAAGCAACACCCTTCGCCTTGTAGCCACGTGTCCCGCTGCTTATCTTCTCCTTCTCCTTGTCTTTCTCCAAGTCCGGGTGAATCAGGAAGTCCCGCCTTCAGAGTTTTGTAGTAAAAATCTCGGGCTTCGCAAACAGAATTGAGATGATATTTTTGGTTCTCAAATGTGACTGTGATACCAGATGGCACTTCCCATTTATATTGTATCTGAGAATCTCTGAGTTTTTCAGTTAAGAAAGTGTAGTCTCTCCTTGCTCTTAATATTTGAGATGGTATTTCTTTAAAAACAATCAAGTCCTGTCCATCGATTCGCAGCCTGTTATTGTAGAACTTCTGTATTATCGCATTTCTGGATTCTCTTGTGGTGAAATATATAATTATGTCCCTCGGAAGCTGTCGTTGTTTTGCTACACACGAGTTCTGGTGATAAATTTTTTGAATCTGCCAATCAAAGTTAAATCCCGGACTTCCCACCGAACGTCTGAAAGCCTCAAAAAAGGTCTGTTTCAAATTCTCCTGTTCCTTTTCACGCAATCCTCTGACTCTTATTGCAAACGCAGTCTTATTGTAATTTATCATAACGAGTTGTTTTTGAGCATTTTCAACTTCCTGTTGTAACGTTTGAATTTTAGATGTCAAATTAAAATTAGCTTTTTCCAAAAGTTCCAATTTGTCCTCCATTTCAGAAACATAGTCTGTCATAACAGTCATAACTCCGATCATATCTTCCCTTGTTTGAGCAATCTTGGCATCCAGTTTATCATATAAGTCCGATAAAAGTTGTTTAATTTCCTGTCTGAACTCTTTAAGGGTTTCAAAAAGAAATTCTTGCGTTAAGAGATCTCCAGTAGAGGGCGTGGGAGGCAAGGGCAGCGATTTTGTAACAATTTCTTGAGATGTATTATTAAGGAAACGCTTAGACTGCTTCGATTTGGGAGCCATTATAAAAAAACGCACAAACAAACAAGCAAACAAACAAAGTCTCTGCTCCCCTCGGTTTTAAATGGGATACTATTTATAGACTTTTAACAGTTAATAAGGAGAAGTCTTCAGGAGAATAGAGCTGATTGAGTGTGTCATATATCAAACGCAGAAGCTATAAAATCGCCATCTTGTAACGCAGCTGGATAAGAAAGCCTTTTACAAAATTGAAGCTGGTATTTTGAATAGTAATAAGAAAAAAATTTACAACTTCAAATTAATATTTGGTTTTGAAGCCATTTCAAAATTTATCTGCCTGCAGTTAATAAAACTCTATTGCCTGAATATGCAGCTTTAAGTAAAGAGGCTGAGTTCCCCTTCTATTTTGAAGTTTAAGGCTTGGCAAAACTTTCAGTGAGTAAACATTGTAACAAGACCGTTCAGCAGATTCATCACCATTTAACTTCCAGATAAGCAAAGTTAATGAAGGAGTAAAATTCTTGTAGAAATGAAACTAATTAAAAAGCTTCTGCTGGCCTATTGTGAAACCAAAACATATGATAAGCAATCTCTTTTGTTTTGAATTCTTGTGAGAATTAACAAAAAGTGTTCATTATTACCGGAGAAACCAGCCTGCTCGGCGCCATTTTAAAAGCCTCTAAGTAAATAATTTTTCGGAGGAGAAAAAGAAAAGAAGCTAAAATGTTGATAAACAATTATTGTCCACGGAAACGGATTCAGCTTGTGATAAGATTAAATCAAACAAAACTTTGAACTGAGTGGGGGAGACCTACTTTGTCCTGAACAAGGCAGTTTTAAATTCCCAGCACGGACAGCCGTTCTGCCTTGGGCTAGCCCCCCTTTCCCTGCAAGCACAAAAGCTGCAAAAATCAAAGAGCATTTGCCAGCAAAACAATTTCTTCTTTCCTTCTTGCCTGAAGGATAAGAAAACCTGATAAGACGTCAGATGGAAGATCCTCTAAACAGGTACGTAGCCAGGAATTCGGAGACAGCTGATTTTTTTGCTGCCACCACCAGCAGGCTCCTCCCAGGAAGTCGATCATCTTGCCTAACATTTCAATTGCCTTTTAATTCAACTCCTCCCCTATAATTCTATATTCTTTTCCAAATTATTCAATTTTCTGTTTCTTTTTGTCTATATTCATTTTCTATCCAGGGATTTAAAACATCCCCATATCTTATAATACTCTGATTTTTCCTTCTCTTTAATTGCCACCATTAATCTGTTCATTTCTGCACGTCTAATTTTTTAAACAGTTCCGGTTTTACATCAATATGTTGCTATATCATTCTTTCCAACCACATGTAAATTTTTGCCCAATATTTTTTTTGCCTCTGTACATGTCCACCATATACGATAATATAATCCCGGCATCTGGTGACATTTCTAACACTTGGTTGATTTATCGTTAAACATTTTTGCCAGTCTTTCCGGTGACATATGCCATCTATAAAACATTTTATACAAATTCTCTTTATACGCTGTTGCCATTGTTAATTTATAATTCCTTTCTCATAATTGTTGCCACTTCTCAAGTTCTATTATAGAACTTAAAAGTTATACGTATATCCCAAAAAATTTGCCCATGCTATCATTGTTTCTTTTACTTCTTCTTCTTCTTCCAACTTAACAAAAATTAATATTTTTTTATTTTTTAATCATTCACTCTTCTGTTTCTGTGAGTATTTCATCCAATTCTGTCAACTCCAAATAAAAACCATAAAGCTTTGCATCTTTTTCATGTCTTGATTGTATTTGCTACTTTGTGTACCAAACCATATCTATTATACCTTATTCTTATAATTGTTTCCTTTTTAATTCTCCCTTTTCTGATAAAATGTCTTTATATCTAATGATATTTCCATCTTAATAAAGTTTGGATGTATCAATGCTTCCATTGTCAAAAGTCACATTGGAATCTTCAGATAATGTTTTCCTCTCCCTCTTTCCCAAACTAATAATAGAAAGTTTCTTCTCTCTTCTTCCATCTCTCTCTCCTCTCAATCTCTTCTCCTCCTGAAGTCCAAAGTATTGATTATAGAATAATTCCACTTTGTCTAGTAGGTCTAATCTGTGTCTTTGTTCCTGCCAGTTTACTAGTATTCCTTCCGGTGTCAACCATCTGAAACTCACTCATTTTTTGATCAAGCATTTTGTCAAGGATTTATACTCTTTTCTCAAGCCTCTAACCCTTCTTGGAATCTGCTTCAACACCACTATTTCTTGGCCCTTATATTTTATTGGATTGTTTCTTATTGTCTGCAAAATCTCTATTCTTGTTGCTTTCTTGATGAATCTTACGTGGACCTCCCTGGGTAGATTACTGAATGTCTCATTGCATATCTAGTATGCACCCTAAATATTTCATTGATCCCATTTAACACCTTCTCTGTGTTTTCTTCCATAGCCTCCTCCAATAGCTCTGCCATAGTTTCAGCTAAATTTTCACCTTTCTCTTCTTCCATATTTTGAAATCTCAAATAATAATCTGCTCAATCCATTTCTAAAGAATTATTTTTTTTCCCTTTATTTTGTCTGCTATTCTTAGCCTGTAATCTAACTCTTCCACTCTTTTCTCTGTGGACTCTGCCTTTTCTTCCATCCTTTGTATTTCTTGATCATTTTTCTCCATCATTCCTTTAACATTTTTCAGCTCCTCCTCTACTTTCCCCACTCTCTCGCCCAGATTGCCTACTTTTTCTTTAAAATCTTCATGTAACGCTTGCATTATTAGTTTTCTCTTGGAGTGCCATGATGTCCAATGTTCTTTGTGTCGCTGGCCTAGCAGTCGAAGCAGATGTTGCAGATGTATTTGTTGTTTTTTACTTCATCTTGCATTGTCTTGGAGTTGTGTTTCTAGTTATAATCCACATGATTTGTAATCCAATGTAATTTATAATGCAAATGCTTAATCCCCCCCCCGCACAATTGGGTGGCTAGTATCAAAAAATGAAAAGAGGAGCAAGAGAGGAAAAAAGAGGGAGAAGAATAAATTTTAAAAAAAAACCAAAGGGAAAAATCCACCAAAAAAATGGGAAACATATGCCAAAATACAAAAAGCAGAAAATATCTTCTGGTTCTTCTCACCCTAATCCACAACTCAAATATTTTGAGACAAAAATAATCCACAAGGGAAAAAAAGAAACAAAAAGAAAAAATGGCGAGTCTATCTCTAAGGGGAAAAAAGCGAAAAGAGAAAAGAGAGGGATTAAAGTTTTTTTAAAAACTACAAGGAACAAAATAGCCACCAGTAGCAAAGGAAATAAAGTAGGGGGAACGTGCCCCACTGCCTCCAAAGAGGAAAAAATCCCTAGGTTTTCTTATTGTTTCTTCTTTTACAGACTTCACAAGATTCAGTATTGCAGTCAATAGTAAAAATAAAACTCTCGGTATTTTATTCTGTTAGACCAGCGGTTCTCAACCTGTGGGTTGTGACCCCTTTGGGAGTCGAACGACCCTTTCACAGGGGTCACCAAAGACATGGGTGCATGCTGCCCTCTTCTCTCTGACAACCGCCTGGTTAAAAAGCCATCCCCGTGGCGTTTTTCTCTGGGGGGCTCCGCAGAGCATCCCAAGACTGATGCCATCACATCTGCCCTCTTTGGGATAGATTCTCTTCAAGGACGGGGCCCCACCCCAAAGCCAATTGGCCCTTCCTCCCTCGGAGGGCTTTGGGGGGAAGCTTCTGCAGAAGCCCAGGTGAGTGAGAACAAGTTCCCACCATTATGAAGTCTCTGAGGCTGTAATTGTATGGGGTAGGTGCGCACACCTATGTTTTTCACGGTGTGGAGCCGCGCCGAGGCTGTGGGTGGCTGGTGATGACTCCGGAGCCCATCTGCGGGAGACGGGGTCCCCCTTGCATTCCTCATTCCGCCGCCAAGGTGGCGCAGTGGTTAAATGCAGCACTGCAGGCTACTGCTAGATCAGCAGGTCAGCGGTTCAAATCTCACCGGCTCAGGGTTGACTCAGCCTTCCATCCTTCCGAGGTGGGTAAAATGAGGACCCAGATTGTTGGGGGCAATATGCTGACTCTCTGTAAACCGCTTAGAGAGGCCTGAAAGGCCTATGAAGCGGTATATAAGTCTACTGCTATTGCTATTGCTATTGCTCATCTTCCCCGATGGGGTATGGAGTCATCGCTGGCCGTGCAGAACCTCGGTGAGGCTCCATGCCGTGGAAAACATAGGCACACCCCCACACACATAATTACAGCCTCTGAGTCTTTGTTAACAGCGGGAACTTGATCTCACTTGCCCGGGCTTCTGCAGAAGCTTCCCTCCGAAGCCCTCCAAGCCCCTCTGAGGGAGGAAGGGCCAGTTGGGAGAGGGGCTTTGGTCCTGCTCTGGGCTGTAATTGCATGGGGTGTGCATGCCCCTATGTTTTCTATGGTGTGGGCCCACGGCCGGAATTCTAGCATCTTGTAACAATTTGAGTCTTGCTTTTTTCCCTTGCCAAATAAACTTCAAAACTATTTTATTTGGATCTTCAAAAAAGTCCTTGTCCAATCTGATTGGGATTGTCTGGAACAAGTATAAGATTCTGGGTAAAATGTTCATTTTAATTGTAGAAATTCTTCCTATCATTGATAGTTGTAGGTTTTCCCATTTCATCAAGTCAGTCGAAATTTGTTGTTTTAGTCTAGTATAATTGTCCTCCTTGAGAGGGCTACATCTAGCTGATAAGTATATCCCCAAACATTTAACCTTGCTTGCGATTTGAATCTGCAAGGCTTTTGCCAACTCTTCCTTTTGTCTTAATGGTATGTTTTTTGTCAAAATCTTTGTTTTGTCTTTATTTTCAAACCTGCTACTTTTCCGTACTCCTCTATTCTTTCTTACAATTTGAGTGCTGTCTCTTGTGGATCTTCAAGAATAAAAACCAAATCATCTGCAAACACTTGTAGCTTGTATTCTTTTTTTAAAATTTTCATTCCTTTTATTTCTTCTTCTTCTCTAATCTTTCTATTTAAAACTTCTAATGTTAAGACAAAAAGTAACGGTGATAATGGGCAACCTTGTCTCATACTTCTATTTATTTCAATAGAATCTGTCAATTCTACATTTACCATTATCTTTGCTGTTTGTTTATGATATACTGGCTGCGCATGTGTGAGGAAGATGGCTGCTTGAGCTTTTCGCTCGGGTGTGAAGAACAAACAACCTAGCTGATAACCCGAGTTTTGTTGTAATTTGATGCCGGAGGAGTTAAGCCTGGAAAGAAGAACTTGAGAGGAGCAGGGAACGGTGATTATTAACGAGAAGCCTTCCCTGACAGCCCCAGACAGAGCAACTGTTTGGAGCGGCAGTGTGTGGCAGTGAGAGATTACGATCGGCTCTCCCCCCACGGAGGCACGGAGACAATACAGGCAGCTTGCAACCAAAAGAACTGCTGCGCTTTTTGTGCTTCGTTCTGAGCCTGGGGAGGTGCTGGGGAAGAAGCATACGAACGGTTGGGGAAGAAGCATACGAACGGCTCCCCCCTCTCTTCCCCTCCATAGAGACTGCGAATGGACTCCCCCCCCCCCACGGAGGCAATACGGGCGACTTGCAGATTAACCAGGTTTGAAAAATACGGAAGGCACCTGGAGTTCCTGAGCTGACTGAGGAGGGGTTGCCTCACTGAGAGACTGCTTTGCTGAAGGGCTGAGAGGGGAACATTGAGAGCACAGAGAGGAAGATGCTGGCTTTATTGGCACTTTAACAAGCACTTTACCATCATTTACTAAGCATTAAGCACTATAACATCACTTAAGTCAGAGTTGGAAGGCTTAAACTTAATGCTCATCTGCGAGACTAAGATGGCTGTTAGACTTTTTCATCCTGAATTCAGGTGCCCCCATAGCCCTTCCAGACGCCCTCCTCCCTCCCTCCTCCTATCTCTGCAACTCAGCCCTTGTATTAACTTTATCATCATCTTCTTCAGAACCCTGTTTGGGTGGATTTCTCCCTTGGTGGACTTGAAGAGTTTTTTCTACTGCCTGTTATTGACAGTGGGGAGCCTCAGTTTATCTCCCCCATTGGCCATTTGGCCCTTTTCCAGCTGGGCCTCTAAACATCTGGGCGTAGGAGGACTCCCGGTTTCACATTACTTTCTTAGACATTTGGGACTTTTTTTCAGCTTTACTAGAGAGGGGAAACGTTATCCTCCCCCTCTGTATACCATCTAGTACGGACTTTGCGAACCTGCGCAACCTTTCTAATTTTATTTTAAATAGGTATGTTGAGTGCATGGGATTGCATGGGATGGTATGAATGAACTCACTTTTTACTATTAATATTGCTGTATTTGTGTTTTAACTTTTTAGTGAGGACTGTCTGTGTGAGAGTTTGGGTATGACTGATTCGGAGGACCTGGCGGGGCACGCGGGGGTCACCGGGGTGGGCGGGGGAACTACATCCACGGGAGAGGGTCGGGGCATTGCGGTCATAACAGGGAGAGGCAGATACGGCGGGGACTTTAGGGCAGGCCATCATTGGGGAAGGAGGGTTCGCTATATTACAGAGATCCCTCCTTCCGGCCCTAGGAGTCCCACTCCAAGGTCAGATGGCGCGGGTGCTCAGGACCCTGGTCTCAGGCTGCTGTCGCTAAATGCCAGGTCTGTTGTTCATAAGGCCCCCCTCATCCGGGACTTGATAACTGATGAGGGCGCAGACCTGGCATGTATTACTGAAACATGGCTGGGCCCTGAGGGAGGAGTCCCCCTCGTTGAGATGTGCCCAGCCGGATTTCAGGTGCTACACCAGCCGAGAGCCCAGGGAAGGGGTGGCGGTGTGGCTATTGTAGTCCGGGAGTCTTTAGTACCTCGTAGGATCCCTGCTCCGGAGCTTGTCGGGTGTGAGTCCCTGCTAGTGAAGCTGGACCTCAAGGGTCAAGTGGGTTTGCTGCTTACGTACCTGCCTCCCAACTACGTTGCAGCAGCCCTCCCCTCGCTCCTCGAGTCAGTAGCCGAGCTAGCGGTTGAGTTCCCTAGACTTATAGTTCTGGGGGACTTTAACTTGCCTTCGCTCGGTGAACACTCTGATGGAGCGCAGGAGTTCATGGCTTCCATGACAGCCATGGGCTTGACTCAAGTAATTCAAGGCCCAACTCACTCAGCGGGTCACACGCTTGACCTCGTATTCCTCTCGGAGCAGTGGAGTTACGATCTTGGTCTGAGGGGTAATGAGATCATACCCCTGTCGTGGTCAGACCACTACCTACTGAGGCTAGACTTCCGGAGGCCAAACCCCCACCGTAGGGAGGAGGAACCGACCAGCTGGTTCCGCCCCAAGCGACTGATGGATCCTGTTAGGTTCCAGACGGAGCTTGGGGTTATTCCTGATACCCTCGCCCACAGTTCGGCGGAGACCCTCGTTGCTGCCTGGCACTCGGCAGCTTCGGAGTCTCTAGACCGGATTGCGCCGCTACGGCCCCTCCGGGTCAGCGGCCCCCGGTGGCCTCCTTGGTTCACTGAGGAGCTCCGGGAGGTAAAGCGCCGGAGGAGACGCCTAGAGCACTCGTGGAGGTCCGATAGGTCCGAGTCAAAACGGGCACTTTTAACAGCATGCACCAAGGAGTATATTCGGACCTTAAGAACAACAAAAAGAACATACATTGCCTCCTTGGTAGCGTCCGCCGAGTCCCGCCCAGCCGCCCTGTTTAGGATAACCCGCTCCCTCCTAAATAGGAGGGAGACGGGGGACTCCTTACAGGGTAAGGCTGAGGAGTATGTCAGGTTCTTGGCGGACAAAGTTGCCCGGTTTCGAGCGGACCTGGACTCCACCCCAGTAGATCCAGCCGGGACACAAGGAGAAAACTTGGCAAACCATCTCTGGGTTGAGTTTCAGGAAGTTGCCTCTGGGGATGTGGACAAGGCTATGCGAGCTGTGAGTGCCTCCACCTGCATACTGGACCCGTGTCCCTCCTGGCTGGTTGCCAACAGCAGTGAGGTGACACGAGGCTGGATCCAGGCGGTTGTTACCGCTTCTCTTCGGGAGGGGTACTTTCCCACCGCGCTCAAGACAGCGGTGGTAAGACCCCTCCTGAAGAAGCCGTCTCTGGATCCAGCTGTTCTTAATAACTATCGTCCAGTCTCCAACCTCCCCTTTGTAGGGAAGGTTGTTGAGAAGGTGGTGGCTCTCCAGCTTCAGCGTACCTTGGAGGAAGCTAACTATCTTGACCCCTTCCAGTCTGGCTTCAGACCCGGTTACAGCACAGAAACCGCTTTGGTCGCATTGACTGATGATCTCTGGAGAGCTAGGGATGGAGGCCATGCTTCCATCCTAGTTCTCCTGGACCTCTCAGCGGCTTTCGATACCATCGACCATGGTATCCTTCTGCGACGACTGCGGGAGATAGGGGTGGGCGGCACTGTCTTGCAGTGGTTCTCCTCCTATCTCTCGGACAGGTCGCAGTCGGTGTTAGTGGGGGGGCAGAGATCGTCCCTGAGGCCCCTAACCTATGGGGTGCCGCAGGGGTCGGTCCTATCCCCCCTACTATTTAACATTTACATGAAACCGCTGGGCGAGATCATCCGAAGGCACGGGATAAAATACCACCAATATGCGGACGATACACAATTGTATCTGTCCGCCCCGTGCCAACTCAATGAAGCGGTGGACGTGATGAACCGGGGACTGGAAGCCGTTAAAGACTGGATGAGAGCAAACAAGCTGATACTCAACCCAGACAAGACCGAGTGGCTGTTGTGTTTCCCTCCCAAAAATTTGACCAACATACCATCACTCAGGCTGGGGGGACAAAATTTATACCCCTCAGAAAGGGCCCGCAACTTGGGAGTCCTCCTGGATTCACAGCTAACTTTTGACCACCATCTCTCAGCTGTGACCAGGGGGGCATTTGCCCAGGTTCGCCTGGTGCGCCAGTTGCGGCCCTACCTGAATCGGGAGGCCCTCACAACAGTCACTCGAGCCCTTGTGATCTCTAGGCTGGAATACTGTAATGTGCTCTACATGGGGCTGCCCTTGAAGAGCATCCGAAGACTTCAGCTAGTCCAGAATGCGGCCGCGCGAGTGATCGTGGGCGCACCACGGTTCGCCCACATAACACCGATCCTCCATGAGCTGCACTGGCTACCTGTTGGTCTCCGGGTGCACTTCAAGGTCCTACTCACCACCTATAAAGCGCTCCATGGTAGTGGATCTGGCTATTTGAGAGACCGCCTTCTGCCAATTACCTCCCTGCGTTCCATCAGATCGCATAGAGTTGGCCTCCTCCGTATTCCATCCGCCAGTCAGTGCCGACTGGCGACTACTCGGAGGAGAGCCTTCTCTGTTGCGGCTCCGACACTATGGAACAATCTCCCCGTGGAGATTCGTACCCTCACCACTGTCCAGGCCTTCCGCACAGCCCTCAAGAACTGGCTAGCCCGTCAGGCCTGGGGATAATCTTATTTTCGCCCCTCCCGAATGCTGAGTGAATGTTGAGTTTTTATTGTCTAATTTACTTTGTGCACATTTCTTTTTGGTATTGTCCTACACTCCCCTTCCTTTTTTGATTGTAAGCCGCCCTGAGTCCCCTCAGGGAAAAGGGCGGCCTATAAATAAATAAATCTAAAAAAAATAAAAATCTAAATCTATACCATTTGTATGGTTTGGATAAATTTCTTACCAAAATTCATCTGTTCCAATTGTAAAAACATAAATTGCCAATTCACGTCAAAAGCCTTCTGTGCATCAAGAAACATCAGGGCCATTTGTTTTTCGGGATGGGCCTCATAGTATTCCAAAGTATTCAAAATCATTCTCATATCGTCATTCATTTGTCTCTTTGGTAAAAAACCATTTTGATCAGAATGGATAAAACTATTTAAATACTTTTTGAATTTATCTGCTAATATAGATGCAAATAGCTTGTAATCTGAATTTAATAAAGAGATTGGTCTATAGTTCTTGGTTTGTGTTAAATCAGTCTCCTCTTTAGGTAGCAATGCAATGTATGCTTCTGACCATGATTTAGGTATTCTACTCTCAGATATCACTTCATTCATAACTTCTAAGAGTGGGAGAGACAAGATTTCTTCAAATGTTTTGTAGAATTCCACTGGTAGTCAATGTTCCCTCTAATTTTTTTTCAGTGTGTGCAGAAAAGTATAGTATTTGAGCAGCACATTTTCATGTCTGAGCACCTGAATTTTTTTGCAAAAATTTCTTGCAAGAGCCAAGGTGGCGCAGTGGTTAAAAGCAGCACTGCAGGCTACTGCTAGATCAGCAGGTCAGCGGTTCAAATCTCACCGGCTCAGGGTTGACTCAGCCTTCCATCCTTCCGAGGTGGGTAAAATGAGGACCCAGATTGTTGGGGGCAATATGCTGACTCTCTGTAAACCGCTTAGAGAGGCCTGAAAGGCCTATGAAGCGGTATATAAGTCTACTGCTATTGCTATTGCTATTTCACAGATGTTTCACAGAGCAATTGATTTAAAGGATCTGAATTGGACTGGAGAAAAATGGTTTTGCGTGTGTGTGTGTGTGTTTGAGTGAGCGAGGGATCTGGTAAGGGAAATGCGCCTATTTAGGAAAGAAGGTAAATTATTGCAAACATGATCAATCGAAGATAAGTATGGGGACAGGTTGGGCGGTAGAGAGAAAGTGATAAAAGAGTGGGAGAGAGGAAGAAAAAAAGAGGGAAGAAAGACAGAAGGAGACAGAGAAGGACAGAGAAAGTGACAGAAGAGTGGGAAAGAAGGAGAGAGAAAGAGAGACAAAGAGAAAGAGGGTGAGAGAGACAGAAAGAGACAAAGAGGAGAGAGAAAGGAGAAGGAGAGAGAAAGTGACAGAAGAATGGAAAAGAGGGAGAAAGAGAAGAGAGACAAAGAGAAAGAGGATGAGAGAGACAGAGAGAGAAGAGAGGAAGAGGAAAGAGTAAGAGAGAACATCTCATTTCAACCCTGAGGTGCAAATATTCTCTTTGATTGGTAATTTTATTTTTCCATTTACTATCCAATACTCTCATTTCTCCTTAAGTTCATCAAGAATTCCCTTCTTTTTATTGAATTTATCACAATACCATGAGAACAACTTTTTCAGCATAGCTTTACAGCTATTTAAAATATATAGTAATTTAGGTCAGGTTTTCAGAACATTAGTCTATTTATAAGTCACTAAGTGCAAAGTAACAGATTCAGAAAGTTGGCTTCCCTTTTTGTAATTGCCTATTGCCTGCTTAATTTTCTACCTACATTTTTGATAACTGATATTCAGTGTTGACCCAAGAAGCCCATCGTAGAAATAAATGCTCCCTATGACCTTTGTTGGGTTTCCATGGAATGAAGTTTGATCTTTTTCTCAACCATACAGTAGGATATTCTTTCTAAGGAGGATATAACCAAGATAGTCCATAATTGCCTATCAATCTAACAGTATAGTGATTGACAATCTCTTTATATTTCAACTCTAACTCTTTCAGTCTTAAAGGTTTGGGGAGGAGAAATCCAAAAATTCTTTTAAAGAGGAAAAAAAATGTTTGCACAATTGCACCCATGGGGACATGTATATATACACAACACACAGAGAAACAAACTTAATAAAGTGCTAAGTCTGCCCACCAATTAACTAACTCTCTCTCCCCCCTCTCTCTCTTAATGAGAGAGAGAGAGAGGGAGGGAGAGAGAGAGAGAGAGAGAGTATCCCTCCTTCCTTCAGCCCAACACTCTTGCTGGCATCCCGGACGGATGAGAGGGACTGCAGAGGGTCTCCTCGAGTCTAGGGCAGCGAGTCATTCAATGGGAAACTTGCCTCTTGGAAGGAATGACCCAGCTTGGCTCCCACTTTCAATCTGCCGCCCAACGACCAAACAGAGAAATGAAGAGACAGGAGAGACGAAGAGGGAGCCAAGCCGGGTCACGCTCTCCCTCTCCCTCCCTCCCTCCATCCCCTCCTCCTCCTCCTCCTCCCTCCCTCTCTCTCTCTCTCTCAAATGGCAAATCCGAGCAGCCGCTGCTGGGAGCCCGTCCCATGTCTTCTCCCAACCCCCACACTCCTTCTCTCAGCTACTTTCTGCCTTGTGATTGCTGTCTACAGGCAGGCTCTCCTCTCCTATTATCGTGGAAGGCATCTCACAAAAACCACTGGGCAGCAGTTGGAAACCGCTGCGCGGTGTTCTGTTGCCACATGCGCGGCCGCGCACCCGCGCAGCTTAGAGGGAACATTGGTTTCTTCCCCCACATTCACCCTCCGTCTCAAGTTCCTTTCCCAGCGGGGAACGCCCCCTTCCCTCGTCCTTCGCTCAGCCTCGTTCAAGAACTTTTTTGTATTCTCATTATAATTCCTATTTGCATTTGAGCAAGGATGTATACAATGACGTTCAGATTCAGTCGCTATTGATTTCCTCCTTTTTTAAAAAGAAAAATCCTGTTATCAACATATGAGACATACGCACAAAATAAGGAAGGTTTGAATAATTCGTGTCTCCTGTGGGACAATATAACATTTGGTGTTTGATTTGTCGTCAATTCTAAGTAAAATTATAAACAAAGAATGAAAGTCACCACTAGTGAACGTATACCAGTCAGGTCGACGACTCCGACTCCTCCTCCCTATCCCTCCCTCCCTTCAGTCGGGCAAAGGCTGAGCTTACAATCAGCTCCCTCTGAGAGAGAGAGGGAGAAAAAGCTCAGGATGATGTGCCTTTCTGTGTGTGGTACAGCTTCTTAGACCTGAAGCAGAGGTGGCATTCAGCAGGTTCTGACCAGTTCTGGAGAGCCGGTAGCAGAAATTGTGAGTAGTTCAGATTGCCCCCCCCATCTATTCTCTGCCTCCTGAGTCCCAGCTGATCCGGAGGAAATGTGGATTTTGCAGTATCCTTCCCCTGCCATACCCACCAAGCCACACCCACAGAATGGGTAGTAAAAAAAGTTGAATCCCACTTGAAGTCTCCATACTCTTTACTCTGCTGTGAAGCTACAAGCAGCTTGTGTCCTGCTGGTCCTCTGAGCACTGGGTGGGATTCAAGTTTTTTTTACTACCGGTTCTGTGGGCATGGCTTTGTGGGTGTGGTGTGGCTTTGTGACCATGGCAGGGGAAGGATACTGCAATATCCCAATTCCCCCCCCCTAACCTGCTTTCCAGCTTCACCCTCCTGTTCAGGGCAAGAAAAGAAGATCAGCTGGGAGGCTGGGAGGAACAGGGGCGGGGCCAGTCTATTTGCTGGTTCTCCGAACTACTCAGAATTTCCACTACTGGTTCTCCAGATCCTGTCAGAACTGGCTGAATACCCACCTCTGGTATTGAGGGGCAAATAACATGGGTTTTGTTATTTGTTAGCTAACGTAGTTGCCTTGCATTTTAATTTGATTTATTTTCTCTCTTTTAAAATGATGTTCATAGCTTTTAACATTTCTAAATGGAAAAACAAGGTGGAGATTAGTTGTAGATAAGAAAAAATGTGTTCGAGTTTGTTGCAGAAAAATCAAATCTAGAAAGCACACACAGATAACTGATTCAGCTGGATTCATTAACTTCTTTATATACATAAGAATAGATGAATAAATGTACAATACCAACAGGTGGTTCTTCCAAGTAAACACAAGGAAGGAGAGTTACAGGCAAACACAAGCAGTTAGCTTCTTTTCTGCAGACAAGCCCAGACAGACTGTTAAGTTTACTTCTCAGAGCGGCAGACTGCTTAGGTTTTCGTCTCAATTCTCTGCACAGACTCAGATCTGTTTGAACTCCCAATGGCTGACTTAGTTGCTATGCCTATTCATTGGCTGACCTTGTTCCCATGTCTCTCCCAGTCATGAATATTTGAACAGTTTGTTAGTATAACTTGGGGGCTGGCTTATCTCTTTTGTGAACTCTAAACAACCTTTCCCCTTACCATACACACCTTCTGATGTTAGACCTCATTTTAATGAACATGTGTGATATTGTGGGATGCAAATATGTAATATGTTTGATTACGTCTAACTGATTTCCTAAGAGGAAATTGAAACCGAGTGGGGGAGGATGCCTGTCCTGCCTGGGTCTCTCCCCCACATTCACCCTCTATCTCAAGATCCTGTCCCAGCGGGAAACATCTCCCATCCTTCGAAACATCTCCCATCCTTCGTTCTTCGCCCAGCCTCATTTAAGAACTTTTTTGTATTTTAATTTGCAAACCATTCCTATTTGTATTTGAGTAAAGAAGTAAACAATGAATGGCGAACGTTCAGATGCCCCCACCCCCCAGCATCTCTTTTGGTTAGATTCACTTCCTCTTATTTTTTTAAATTTCCTGTTTTTAACTTATGAATGAAGATGTGCACAATACAAAAAAGATTTGAATAACAGGTCTGCAAAAAAAATTTTTTGAGAGTTGTTTTGGTTATTCCACATAATCTTTATGTTTTTGGTGTGCTGAATCCAAAAATGACCTCCATTTTGTCATAGGACATCACATTTCCTGACAATTTAGCTAACTATGTTAAATGAAGTAATACCTCAAAATAAATGGAAATAGACTTATAAAATTAAAGTTTTACATTTTACAGGACATTTTTTTCACCGACTGTTAGCACCCTCGGCTGCCAACTCTTCTTGATCCAGTGATTTTGTCGGTCTCGACTTTCCCATAGACACAGAAAACAAGGGTATTTTGTATACCCAGCTTTTTGCCCAAGCAGCATGCATAAGACCTTCAAATCGTTGCTGTTTTTAGACTGTTTCTTTCGTTATGTGTTTCGTTATGTTTTTTCTCTTTATTTTTGTAAGCCGCACGGAGTCCTTCAGGATTGGGCGGCATATAAATGTGTCTAATAAATAAATAAATAAATAAATAAATAAAGTCCCCACACACTTGCCAACCATGGTGTTCATATTTAAGTTTACGAAGAACCAGTTCCAAGTTCTCGTAGGTTTCCTTCAAGTGTACGGAATGACCTACAGGTATGGAAGCGTAAAAACTGTTGTGGAGTAAAACTGCTTTGAGACTTCATTTTGAAGAATCTATAAAAAGACACCATTGCTCTGAATCGTATTGGATTTTAAATTGACCTATCAGATCTTCGACATCGATGCAATAAACCAACTTGTCTTCCTGGGTGAAGTAAGGAACGAACTCCTTTTCACGATGTCTGAACCATGAAGATGACACTCCTGGCAACAATAAATTCCTGCTTTCCAACCTTGATCCAAGTAACTCAGTGGCATCTTTGGGAAGATTCAAGTCTCTTACCAAATCATTCATCTCCTCCTGAGAAAACAATTTTGGTCTTGTATCATCTTCAAAGTCAGAACTTGATTTGTCATCTGGTTCAGGCATGACTTCACCTTCAATGAAGCTAGGTATCTCTTCCAAGGTAGCAAGGGCCTTGGGTACTGGTATATCTGTGCCATGGGGGATGGGACGAATTGCTGAGTGAAGATTGGGGTATGAAATGGAATGCTTCCATTTGGAATTAAACCTGTTCACATCACATGAACAAAAGTAACAGTCATCACTACGGTTCTCGCCATACCATAGGAATCCCATAACGGAAAGATTTTTTCTTACCCTTGAACCAGTTTCAGAGGTCCTTAATACACCATTTGCACACTTTATGAGGCGTGTTCTGATCCGGGCAATGAGGTTCTGCTCGGGCAGCCAGTTAACTCCACGCTTAGGAATATCTTTCAGATCACGTTTATTATCAGGCATCCTTAATAGCAAAACTTACAGTTCAGTGTTAAGATTCTTCTGACTTTCCATGATCTGTCCCATCACGTAGTGTAAAAAGACATTAATTCCTCTAACCCATGCTGCTGGTGCAAAGCTGCTTCTGGTAGAGCCGATGGCGATTCAGTGAGTGCCCAGTAATAAATCAATTTCCCGGTCAGAGTACCCCACTGCCCAATCAGGGAGCACAGATGTGGTCACATGTTATGGGACTACATTTCCCATAAGGTAGTTACATTTCCCATGAGGTAGTTTCTTAAAGGAGACAGCTCTTAATTCCTAAATTAGCTATATACTGTTGGGACAGCACACTCCCCACCTGGAATTATAAATTCCACTATCAACTAGCCTTTAACTAAAGATAAACAAAAACATGACATAAAAAGGCAAACTGACTGCCTAACTGAGTTATACAAAGACATAGCATGACTATCTAATTAACTAGTATAAACAAAGGCTTAATAAACATGTAATTAACTGACTAATTAATTGAGCATGCAACTCTACCTAGCTGATTAACTGGGTTACACAAGGCATAGCATCAAACAGTGCAAACAATCATGTAAACACAAAGCATGCAAAGCTTGAGGTTCAATCTTCTAGTTCAGTCTTTCGTAGCAGCAGTACCAGGTCACTGATTGGTCTGGTATAGAGTTTCTTGGTGGAAGTCCTCTTCGCGACCTGAGCCTCCATCTGACAAACTAGTTCATCATTACCGGGTGGGGCTTGGTGCACAAGTCCCATAGGCCATGAGTTCCAGTGGACACAAGTTCCTTAGGCCACAAGTTCCAATACATGTCTTTGGGAATGAAGTTCCCTGCTGGTTCTGGCCAGTCACCTGTCTTCTGGGTCAGTAAGGTGGCTGGAGTAAGGGCAGTTGGTATTTCAGGATCCAAAAACTCTGGAACCAAGGCTTGAGAGTTGATGATGGCTGCACCTTCTACCACGAGGGTGGTGAAGATGATTACTGCTAAGCCCAACATGAGAGGTTTCCGTCTGGAGAGTTGTTTGAAGCGAGTTGGTTCTTGGGACTGGTTGACGGGTAGTTGTGGTGCTAGTTTCACCATTCCCATGATGAGACTGATGTGAACGTTGTTCTCCCCACCGTAGACGATGTGAACGTTGTTCTCCCCACCATAGATCTTGATGTATCCTACAGCTGTTACCGCCTTCGTTGTGGCGATAGGCAAGGTGGGAACGTACTTGCGCTGGATAGGAACGCCTTGGAGACAACTCAGGGATTCTCACCATATTGGCCATTCTTGCTTCTGTTGGTTGTGCTGTTCGTTGCTGGATCACATGAAACATAGATAACTTTGATGGTTTTCTCTGATGAGGAATAAGTAGAACATCTGCTGGATGTTGCCCATGATAGCTATGGCTTCCTTTCTGGGGTGAATGAGCATGCTGAGTAGACTGTTGGTGAGGTTGGGACTTTTGAAGAGCACTTTATTCAAAAAGAGACCTTGGGATTGCACGCTGGTATTGAAAAGTGCTCGTATCTGGTCTGGCTCTTGTGGCTGGCACTTTCTAAAGGATGGTGAGTGCCAACATTCTACATCAAGTTGACTTGGTATGCAAAGAGGTATTCGAGCCATCCAAATCTTGGTGGCCTCCTGTAGGAATTCCTTGACCATGAACCTTAGAAATTCTTTGTTCTCCATTGACAAAGCCAAGCCATTGTCTTCTTTGCTGGTCTGGAACACTGTTGCTCTTAAAACTGGCTCAATCGATGAGGTCGTGAAATGTTCTTGGCATGGTTTCAAGTGGGATGTTCTTCCATTACTGAGAGTGGGAGTTGTGAAGATGTTTGTCTGGGTTGGGACCTGTGGTCGATCGACATACACCATCCCAAAGATGCCCCTTCCAAGTTCTGTCTCGAGGGCGGATGGGGAGTCCTTTGGACCTTTGACCACTTGTTGAGGGATGAAAGCGTTGGAGGTGTCTGTTCCTGGCAAGAGCAGGATTTCAGCTTTGGGATCTAGAACAGGAGAGTGATTACTCGTGTGCTTCAGGTGAGGTGGGATGCCTGCTACCTCTGGTGTCGCAATCTGACTGCGATCATCTGGTGGGTTGTCCCATTCTAGTAACGGTGACAGTGGGAGCTGTGCACTTCCATCTAACTCTTCTCTGCAGAATCCATTGACTTCCCTCCCCACCATGCACTGGGACCCGGTGCATGTTGATGTCATGACGTGCGTTTCTTCATTTTGGACATTGATGAGACTGTCAAGAATTGAGTCTCATGATCCAGATCGAGATTTTCCACCTTGTTCCTGTTGTGGTGGGCTTGGGTCATCCATGTAGGCCTTAACATGCTTGTGCTGGTTATCTTTTTCCAGCTTCCTAGGACTGAAATCGAGGGAGGAACAGTTAGCCTTCATCTGTAGAACTTTGGCCCGTATTAGTCTTTCTTTCGCTTCCCGCTTGCGCTGAAGGTATTCCAGTTGAGTCCGAACTCTGGCAGCTGTAGCTGCCTTTTCTGCTTCCACAGCTGCCAACTCTTCCTTCAGCAGCTGCTCTTCTCTTGCTGTCTCTAGATCTATCTCTGCCACCTCAACTTCTATTTGTGCTTCTGCAGCTGCAGATATTCGTGGCCTTTGGCTGTAATGGGAAGATTGCTGTGAGACGCTGCTACCTGCCTTTGATTGGGAAGATGAGGCCTTTCTGGAGGCATGGGAGGAAACTGCGTGTGACTGTTGAGATGTTGTATGTGAACGATGAGACCTCACTGATGCAGTCTTTTTTCCCTGTGTAACTTTTGGACTAGATGGGGATGTTCTCTTAGAAGCGTGAGAGGGGGCTGCATCTGACCACTGAGATGGTGCTCGCGAACGATGAGACACTTCAGATCTGGCATTTGTTTCTGATGTGTCCTTGGGATGGGATGAGGATGCTTTCTTGGAAGCATGAGAGGGAGCTACATATGACTGTCGAGATGTTTTAGACTCAGCCTTCTCATCTGGGGCTGTCTCCCTCTTCAGATTGGATTGTATAAGGTCTTTGCTGCGTCGGAACTGTTTTTTACGTTCTTTGTTTAACATATGAATGTGCAGCATTTTCTTCTGGAGTTCTTCATCATCGTTTAGTTCTAATTGGATATCAGTGAGGCAGTTTCCATAAAATCTCCATAGCTTGTAGATATCGTCCATATCTTTACATAAAGAATGGAGGCGTTTTAGGGGTAAATCGTCTTCGAGTTTGTCGCAGAGATGCTGCAACCGCTTCCAGTTACTTTCCTGCTTTTGATGAACCCAGTCCCATTCCTTCAAGAGGTCTGGCCGCATAATCTGTGTAATGTGCTGTCTTAGGTCATAGTCTGTTTGACATGTTTCCGCCTTTTTTGATAGTTGGACATCCAATTCTGAGCTTTGGGTGACCAATTCTGAGTCTACGATGGGTTCAAGCATGTCTGACCCTTCTTTGGCCACTAGGTTGCATTGCAAGACTTGAAGATGTAGCTGCGATTCACTTGTCAGCCACTAGGGTGCGTTGCAAGACTTGAAGATGTGGGCGCAGTGCACTTGTCGGCCACTAGGGTGCGTTACTACACTTGGAGATGTGGGTGCAGTACACTTGTTGCCCACAGAGGTGCGTAGAAAGTGTTGAGAAACTTTGGAGATGCAGGTGCAGTTCACCTGTCAGCCACTAGGGTGCGTTGAGAAGCTTTGGAGATGCAGGCACAGTTCACCTGCCAGCCTCTCGAGTGCGTTGAGAAGCTTTGGAGATGCAGGCACAGTTCACCTGCCAGCCACTAAAGTGAGTTGAGAAGCTTTGGAGATGCAGGCACAGTTCACCTGCCAGCCTCTCGAGTGCGTTGAGAAGCTTTGGAGATGCAGGCGCAGTTCACCTGCCAGCCACTAGAGAGCTTTGAGAAACTTTGGAGATGCAAGCATTGTTCACCTGCCAGCCACTAGAGAGCGTTGAGAAGCTTTGAAGATGCAGGCACAGTTCACCTGCCAGCCACTAGGGTGCGTTGAGAAACTTTGAAGATGCAGGCACAGTTCACCTGCCAGCCTCTTGAGTGCGTTGAGAAGCTTTGGAGATGCAGGCGCAGTTCACCTGCCAGCCTCTCGAGTGCGTTGAGAAGCTTTGGAGATGCAGGCGCAGTTCACCTGCCAGCCACTAAAGTGAGTTGAGAAGCTTTGGAGATGCAGGCACAGTTCACCTGCCAGCCTCTCGAGTGCGTTGAGAAGCTTTGGAGATGCAGGCACAGTTCACCTGCCAGCCACTAGAGTGCGTTGAGAAGCTTTGAAGATGTAGGCTCAGTTCACCTGCCAGCCACTAGGGTGCGTTGAGAAGCTTTGAAGATGCAGGCGCAGTTCACCTGCCAGCCACTAGAGAGCGTTGAGAAACTTTGGAGATGCAAGCACTGTTCACCTGCCAGCCACTAGAGAGCATTGAGAAGCTTTGAAGATGCAGGCACAGTTCACCTGCCAGCCACTAGAGAGCGTTGAGAAGCTTTGAAGATGCAGGCACAGTTCACCTGCCAGCCTCTCGAGTGCGTTGAGAAGCTTTGGAGATGCAGGCACAGTTCACCTGCCAGCCTCTCGAGTGCGTTGAGAAGCTTTGGAGATGCAGGCACAGTTCACCTGCCAGCCTCTCGAGTGCGTTGAGAAGCTTTGGAGATGCAGGCACAGTTCACCTGCCAGCCTCTTGAGTGCGTTGAGAAGCTTTGGAGATGCAGGCACAGTTCACCTGCCAGCCTCTCGAGTGCGTTGAGAAGCTTTGGAGATGCAGGCGCAGTTCACCTGCCAGCCTCTCGAGTGCGTTGAGAAGCTTTGGAGATGCAGGCACAGTTCACCTGCCAGCCTCTTGAGTGCGTTGAGAAGCTTTGGAGATGCAGGCACAGTTCACCTGCCAGCCTCTCGAGTGCGTTGAGAAGCTTTGGAGATGCAGGCGCAGTTCACCTGCCAGCCTCTCGAGTGCGTTGAGAAGCTTTGAAGATGCAGCCACAGTTCACCTGCCAGCCTCTCGAGTGCGTTGAGAAGCTTTGGAGATGCAGGCGCAGTTCACCTGCCAGCCTCTCGAGTGTGTTGAGAAGCTTTGGAGATGCAGGCACAGTTCACCTGCCAGCCTCTCGAGTGCGTTGAGAAGCTTTGGAGATGCAGGCACAGTTCACCTGCCAGCCTCTCGAGTGCGTTGAGAAGCTTTGGAGATGCAGGCACAGTTCACCTGCCAGCCTCTCGAGTGCGTTGAGAAGCTTTGAAGATGCAGCCACAGTTCACCTGCCAGCCACTAGAGAGTGTTGAGAAGCTTTGAAGATGCAGGCTCAGTTCACCTGCCAGCCTCTAGAGTGCGTTGCTAGTGTTGGCTTAAGGTACTGGACTGCAGTTCTAGAGTGGTCACTAGATGGCGCTGCTTGTGTCTATCATTTGGAGTGACGGGCAATGGCTGCTTCCCAATGAGATTCTTGCTCAGCTGCCTCTCCAATGTTGGGATTCCTAAGGGACTGCACCCAAACTCGGAACCCCTCTTGGACCTGGCTGGCTTGATACCTCCTAAGGGCTTGCACCTTTTCCCACTTCACAAACAATAACAAATCAGCAAGAACATAACATGCTCTCTCTTTTAATTCATTCAGCTGGTCTGCCTCTGCCTTATGTCTCTTTTGGCTGTCTGCAGGCTTGCATCGGTTGGCCTCTTTATTGCCTCTCGTTGCCAAGACAACTCATCAATAAAGTTCAAAGGAGTTGGGAGGTCTGCTCTGGGCTGATGATCTCTTCCTTACTCAAATTTCATTTGCATGGAGATTTTTCCATGAGGCATCTACTAACAAAGAACTTCTCTTCTTGTTAGTTTTGGGAACGAAAGGGGGGTTGCTTTATCATGCAAATCCTGATTTCCTTTTAACACACTTTCTTAATCACAACAACTTCCTTCATCTCAGGAGAGATAATCAGCCTTTCTCGCTGAAATGGGATGTTCCTCTTTGCTCCAAAAAAGCGGGAGGGGGGGGATCCTGGCAGCTTTTCTCAGTTAAAATGCAAACAGAGTTTGGGATTCCACCTCAACGTCTTATTTACTCAGGAGCTTCTGGATGGGGGCAAATCATTCATCATCTTTTTCTTGAGGGGGATAAACTTCAATGCCTTTTCACTCTGAGGAGGTTAAAGAATTTCTACTGTCTTCTGCTTCGGAGCTCAGAGAGGAAAACAAAGGAAGCTAAAGGAGTTTTAATGTCTTTTTACTGTTCTGCCCCGGGCAATGAGGTTCTGCTCGGGCAGCCAGTTAACTCCACGCTTAGGAATATCTTTCAGATCACGTTTATTATCAGGCATCCTTAATAGCAAAACTTACAGTTCAGTGTTAAGATTCTTCTGACTTTCCCTGATCTGTCCCATCACGTAGTGTAAAAAGACATTAATTCCTCTAACCCATGCTGCTGGTGCAAAGCTGCTTCTGGTAGAGCCGATGGCGATTCAGTGAGTGCCCAGTAATAAATCAATTTCCCGGGCAGAGTACCCCACTGCCCAATCAGGGAGCACAGATGTGGTCACATGTTATGGGACTACATTTCCCATAAGGTAGTTACATTTCCCATGAGGTAGTTTCTTAAAGGAGACAGCTCTTAATTCCTAAATTAGCTATATACTGTTGGGACAGCACAAGGCGCCCAAACTTTATCTTGATCTCCAATTTTTAGTCCAAAGTATGCAAAGTATACTTTTTTCACAAAGTCTGTAATATTCTGCTGTTGCTTCAACACTGTATATTCACCACAGATGAAACAGAAACTGTCTGGCAAATTAATACACTTTCGCGGAGCCATAACATAATGGTTGAAGAATGATGAGCTAACATGAATTGCGATGAAAAAGTGTGAACAGCCTAGAACCAAGAACCTGATGATGATTCGTGCACAAATGTGGCATGCAGGAGAGAGAAGCTCTGTGTCTGTACACGAGACATCACAATGCTGCCACGCCCCTTGCACTGACTGGAGATGCTGCTATCTGCCCTGTGTCTCCCTCCCACTGGATTCTTCAGGAAAGATTAACCCCTTCTACCATTAGAAGCACAGACTTAAAACTTGCTTAGCTTATGTATATATTGCTGACCATCAGATTTACAGTGCTATATTTTTTTTACATAACTCGGACAAACCCTTTAAGGTTTCATTTTGGCATTTTATATCTTAAATGCACTTATGTGAATTAATCAATAGTAATTTGGACTTTAAATTTTGTTAAAAACCCATAATAGAAAAAAATACCAAAAATTAAAAAAAATGATATATTTGTAGTTTGTAGTTTGTAGTTTATTATGATTTATAGGCCGCCCTTTTCCCTGAGGGGACTCAGGGCGGCTTACAATACATGGGAAGGGGGGTGCAAAACAAAAACACAAGACAGTGCATAAATAAAAATAAAACAATAAAACACAACTTTCATTCAACATTCGGGTGGGGCAAATTAGAATCTTATCCCCAGGCCTGACGGGATAGCCAGATCCTAAGGGCTATGCGGAAGGTCTGGACGGTGGTGAGGGTGCGAATCTCCATGGGGAGATCGTTCCAAAGGGTCGGAGCTGCTACTGAGAAGGCTCTCCTCCGCGTAGTTGCCAGTCGGCACTGACTGGCGGATGGAACTCGGAGGAGGCCTAATCTGTGCGATCTAATCGGTCGAAGGGAGGTAATCGGCAGGAGGCGGTCTCTCAAGTACTCAGACCCACTACCATGGAGAGATTTATGGATGGTAAGTAGCACCTTGAAGCGCACCCGGAGATCAACAGGTAGCCAGCGCAGCTCGCGGAGGATAGGTGTTATGTGGGCGAACCGCGGTGCGCCCACAATCACTCGCGCGGCCGCATTCTGGACAAGCTGAAGTCGCCGGATGCTCTTCAAGGGCAGCCCCATGTAGAGCACATTGCAGTATTCCAGCCTGGAGATCACAAGGGCTCGGGTGACTGTTGTGAGGGCCTCCCGGTTCAGGTAGGGTCGCAACTGGCGCACCAGGCGAACCTGGGCAAATGCCCCCCTGGTCACAGCCGACAAATGATGGTCAAAAGTCAGCTGTGGGTCCAGGAGGACTCCCAAGTTGCGAACCCTATCTGAGGGGTGTAAAATTTGACCCCCCAGCCTGAGCGATGGAACACTGGCCAAATTATTGGGAGGAAAACACAACAGCCACTCGGTCTTGTCTGGGTTGAGTACCAGTTTGTTAGCTCTCATCCAGTTCTTAACGGCCTCAAGACCCCGGTTCATCACGTCCACCGCTTCATTGAGTTGGCACGGGGCGGACAGATACAGCTGAGTATCGTCCGCGTATTGGTGGTATTTTATCCCGTGCCTCCGAATGATCTCGCCCAGCGGTTTCATGTAAATGTTAAATAGTAGGGGTGATAAGACCGAACCCTGCGGCACCCCATATGTTAGGGGCCTCGGGGACGATCTCTGCCCCCCAACCAACACCGACTGCGACCTGTCCGAGAGGTAGGAGGAGAACCACTGCAAAACAGTGCCTCCCACCCCCACCTCCCGCAGTCGTCGCAGAAGGATACCATGGTCGATGGTATCGAAAGCCGCCGAGAGGTCAAGGAGAACCAGGATGGACGCATGGCCTCCATCCTTGGCTCTCCAGAGATCATCGGTCAATGCGACCAAAGCGGTTTCTGTGCTGTAACCAGGTCTGAAGCCGGACTGGAAGGGGTCAAGATAGCTAGCTTCCTCCAAGGACCGTTGAAGTTGGAAGGCCACCACCTTCTCAACAACCTTCCCAACAAAGGGGAGGTTGGAGACTGGACGGTAATTGTTAAAAACGGCTGGATCCAAAGATGGTTTCTTCAGGGGGGGTCTCACCACCGCCGCTTTAAGTGCGGCGGGGAAGTGCCCCTCCCGAAGGGAGGCGGTGAAAACCGCCTGGATCCAGCCTCGTGTCACCTCACTGCTGTTAGCAACCAGCCAGGAGGGACACGGGTCCAGTATACAGGTGAAGGCACTCACAGCTCGTATGGCCTTGTCCACATCCCCAGAGGCAATTTGAAGACAATTTTGTATGTTATGGCAAATCATGACATCTAGGAGTTTTTTCCCCCAATATTTTATTTGTTTTCAGCACACAAAAATACATGGAAATTAGATGAAAATAATCAAACAGCTTTTTAGTCCCAGACCTGTGTAATTTGTGGCTTCTGTGGGACAATATAACATTTGGTGTTTAATTTATCATCAATTCTAAATAAAATTATAATCAAGGAGTGAACGTCAGCAGCAAATGTTTACAACTCAAGGTCCACACCTCCTCCTCCTCCTCCTCCTCCTCTCTATCCTGCCCCCCCTCCAGTCTGCCAAAGGCTGAGCCGCCAATCAGCTCCCTCTTGAGGAGAGAAAAAGCAATTTTCCAAAGCACCTGAATGCCAGACGAGGAATAATAGATAGAAACTGAACAAGGAGAGAGTCAACCTGGAAATAAGGAGGAACTTTCTGACAGTGAAGACAATGAACCCATGGAACAGAAGTTGCCTTCAGAGGTTGTGGGAGCTTTCAAGAAGAGACTGGACTGCCATTTGTCAGAAATGGTGTAGGCTCTTCTGCTTGGGCAGGGGTTTGACTAGATGACCAACAAGGTCCCTTCCAACTCTGTTAATTTGTATCTAACTCAGGATGAGTTTGTCTTTCTGTGTGTGGTGCAGCTTCCCGGATTCTGAAGTCTCCATACTCTTTACTCTGCTGTGAAGCTACAAGCAGCTTGTGTCCTGCTGGTCCTCCGGGCACTGGGTATTCAGCAGTGGTGGGATTCAAGTTTTTTTACTACAGGTTCTGTGGGCGTGGCTTTGTGGGTGTGGTGTGGCTTTGTGGCCATGGCAGGGGAAGGATACTGCAATATCCCAATTCCCCCCCCCCCTAACCTGCTTTCCAGCTTCACCCTCCTGTTCAGGGCAAGAAAAGAAGATCAGCTGGGAGGCTGGGAGGAAACAGGGGCGGGGCCAGTCTTTTTGCTGGTTCTCTGAACTACTCAGAATTTCCACTACTGGTTCTTCAGATCCTGTCAGAAATGGCTGAATACCCACCTCTGGTACTGAGGGGCAAATAACATGGGTTTTGTTATTTGTTAGCTAACATAGTTGCCTTGCATTTTAATTTGATTTATTTTCTCTCTTTTAAAATGATGTTACAGTTACACCCCTTCTGATGTGTCAGGCCTCATTTTAACGAACATGTGTGATATCGTGAGATGCAAATATGTAACATGTTTGACTGCGTAGAACTGATTTCTTATGCAAAGAGGAGGTTACGTTTATTCTGTCCAATCAACTTTCCTCTGGTATTTTATTTGTTGTGTTAACTATAAAAAACCTGGAGCTTGAGGTTCTCTCTTCCTTTACATAGAGAGACCTCACTTTATCAGGGTGCCCTAATAAACTGCTTTTAAATGATCTTCGGACTCAGTTGCTTATTGGGAAGGTAAACTGAGGCAGACCCTAGAACCAGATTTGGCTTTCAGTATGTAAGGTCAGGTGGGGGGGTCAGCTCCACCAGCAACTATATCAACCCTGAGGTTCCCCTCCCCAGATGTGCCCAGCTGTTTCCAAGGTCAGCCAAGAGTTGCTTGAAAACTTCTTTCGGGGTTAATTTCATGACTGGAGTCCTCCAAAGTACAGCAGATGGTTGGTCTCCTGTTTCAGAGCTGCTTTTCATGATAGCAGCAAGGGAGGAGCTAGAGCTGCAGACACCCCCCCCCCCCCAATTACCTGTTACGTATTGAAATAAATAGCTGAAACTAGCTGATGAAGTTCTAACTCAGGTTCGCTATTGAAGCGGGAACATACTTTAATCGGATTCGTTGGCCGGCTGACAGATCCCTGTGAAAGCAGCGCTGTCAGCCAGGCTGTTACTGTTGTTCTTATCAACTAATAAAAAGAACTTTGCTGAATTCACTCAGGCCTTGTCTCCATTCTCACCCCTAACTTAACACTAGCCTTTACCCTGTTCTGTTTCCAGGCTCCCCCAGGCACTCTTTGTGCTATTCCTATCTGAGGGTGTCAGAATCCAGCCAGGGACTGCTGGAGCTCCTCTCCATGGTCCACCTGGATGATCAGCCCATCACTCAATATGACGACAACACCATAAAGATGGTACCCTGGTTGGAGAGGGTGGATACAACGATCCTCGTGGCCCTTGAAAGGGTGTTTGGGGCTGACCTGGAGTGGCTATCAAAACTCAACCACAAGGCTGGAGGTAAACAGAGGCTTTCAAATCCCAAATTCTCCCTCCAATCTTACTTTTGGCCTCTTGCCACTTAATTATCAGGAGAGGCAAGCAGGCAAAATCCCAGAGGTGCTTTTTTTCAAAAGTGTTGGTAAAAAGCAGCTTTGGGACAACCATGATTGAAAATCTTCAAAGCCGGCAAAAAATAAAAAGTAGGTGGCTTGAACCTTGGATGGTTGACATGATATGGAAAGGAAAATATTGTTTGAACACCAATGGCTGCAAAGAGCATAATGGTGAGATATCCTTTTCTGTAAAGCAGGGGTGTCAAATTCAAGGCCCCCAATCTGGATCTGCCCCACAGGGTGCTTAGATCTGGCCCTTGGGGCCGACCTGGAAATATCAAAGGACCGGCCCATAGTACCTCTGCCAGCCAGAAACAGGCTGCACACAACCTCCCGCAGCCCATTTTCAGCAGGCAGAGTGCTGCAGGAGGCCTCCTTGTCTGGCAACTCTGCGCATGGGCACCCTGGGAACAGGCTCCAGCTATTTGTCTGCCTCACTGATGTCTGACTCTGAAGGCAGATGATAACTGGCATATGGCTCTGGCCCCCTCTCTGCCTCCAACAAAGAGCCCTCATCAGAGGCTTCCCCAGACTCCAGGACTGGCACATGTTCCTCCCCAACCTCTTCACTGTCCGAATCAGCTGCCAGCTCTGGTGGCTGCTGGTGGGCCACAACAGTATTTCAGCTTCAGGTTCAGCTGGTGGGATGGAAGTAAACATTTGAATCAATGGTGGGGTGTCCAGGCGAGAGGAACTCTGGATTATTCCTATCCCATTTTTCAGGGCTTCACACCTGGCAGGTGAATTTGGGCTGTGAGCTCAGAGAAGACGGGAGCAAAGGAGGGTTTTTGCAGTATGGCTACAATGGGAAGGACTTCATCAGCTTCGACAAGGAGACCCTGAGATGGGTGGCAGCTCAGCCCCAGGCCCAGAAGGTCAAGGAGGAGTGGGAGGAGGATCGAGGGATGTCTGAGAGAAACAAAGTCTACCTGGAGGAGACCTGCATTAACATGATGCAGAAATACCTGCCTTACCAGAAGGAGGCTCTTCTTCAGACAGGTGAGTCACCCAATGGGCCCTGGTTTTGCCATTCCCCCCCCCCCAATATTTTATCTGCACCTTCACATGCCGGACAGGAAGAGATGTGGGCACTTACCAAATCAAACTACAGAAGGACAGCATTGGGGGAAACATCTTCAATGCCCCCTAAAATAAGTTTTTCAAAGATAAAAACCAATGAAACTAATTAAGCAACCGATGGAGGCTGAGATCCATTGGCATTTCCATGAGAAAATCTTGCAGAGAAGAAGAAAGTTTAATTCTCACATCCAGCTGAACCAAAAGATGATTTTTTTCTTAATTTCCATCTGGACCAACTTTTACAAATTCAATGTGGGATATCCAAACTAAATCAGCACCCAAGCAGTACAATTATTTTGGTATGTGTCCCTTTCAGAAGTAAAGCTAAAGAGTTCAGTGTTCCCATCTTTTGAGGGTCCCAGAGATTCAGGAGAGGAGAGGGAGCAGTGGGAGAAGATGACCAAATGAAATCTTAACTACCTATTAAATTGTCTTGACACAAAGACCAGAAAATCCTGAGAACTCTGTTGTTGCTGTTTCTGCAGAGCCCCCCGTGGGGAAAGTGACTCGCAAGGTGGTGGATGACAGCCTGGAGGTCCTCATCTGCCAGGCCTTTGGTTTCTACCCCAAGGAGATCCAGACCACCTGGAGGAGGGATGGAGAGGTCTGCCAGAATGAGACCCTCCATAGGAACGTGGCCCCCAACTCAGATGGGACCTATTATGTCTGGCTCAGCATTGAGATCGACCCCAAAAAGAGGGACCGTTTTCAGTGTTACCTGGAGCACGAGGGCTTGCAGGAGCCCCTGGTCTTGGCCTGGAAGGAGGAAGCAGGTGAGAGCCTGAGCGGGTATAACATGTCACATCTCGGTGAGATGGGTGGCAAATATATTTATTAAATAAATAAATAAAAATTGTAGATTGTTCACCAATGTTGACTGGGTTTCTGCTATGTCATCTAAAATTTTCCAAAGGAAAGGAGGAAATTTAGGACTGTGTCCACTGGTGGCAAAGAAGTGATTATTGAGAGTGGAGTTGGAAGTGGAGACTTAAAAATAAAGACATGAGAACATGATATGATATGGAGATAGAAGATATGAGCGATACGAAACAAGGTTTTGTTTTCTGTCAGAATTATCTGATGGGACAATATATTCTTTCTTTATCTAATCTCAAATTACTTAATCCTAGCTTTTCACTGTTAATCACTTTTAAATACATATTTAATAATATCCTTATACAAATTCTATTTATCTAATTTACAAACTACTTTTCAACCTATATAATTATAATAATATACATTACATGATTACCTTACTCATATATATTCAAAAATGATTTTTATCTCTTACACAACATACAAAGCAGTTACTAAACTTATCTAATTCTAATATTCATACACATTGTTGAAACACTTTCACAGCATATTTTGCTGTACATTCCTTTTCTTTTCCTTTATCCCACATCTTTCACCCTCATCCAAATTTTTAATCTTCTTTTAGGGAGGGTTGTCTCCCATACATTTCTTTTAATTCTTTTATTTCACCTATTTTTGACGTGACCCGACATAACCGCGAACGTCAAAAGCGTGCCGACAACACCGCAGCGCTAAAACCGTGATGTCAAAAGCACGCCCACAACAGCGCGCCGACAGAAGCGCGATGTAACTTAAGATAAGGTTTAGGGTTAGGTTTAGGGTTAGGGTTAGGGTTAGGTTTAGGGTAGGTTTAGGGTAGGTTTAGGGTAGGTTTAGCGTTAGGTTTAGGGTTAGGTTTAGGGTTATTTTTAGGATTATGTTACAGCGCGCTTCTGTCGGCGTGCTGTTGTCGCGCGGTTTTGACGGTGCGGTTTTGTCACCGCGCTTTAGTCACACGCGCTTTAGTCTACCGCGGTTTTGTGGTGGAACCATTTTTGAATGGTTATGACTATGCCCTCTAGTTTTCTCTCCGTTCGTCCTTTCCCCCCCACTGTCTAGTTTTATGGATACTTGTTCTAACCCCCCTTTCCTCTCTCCAGCTGTTTTCCTGTTTCTCCTATTTCCTTTTCACATCTTTCAGAATATTTCCCTTCTGTTCTAATCCCTTATTCACCATCAATTGTATTAATATCTTCTTGTTGTTGTCTTCCACTCCTCTGCTCGTTCTAGTGATTCCATTCTTTCCTCCTTCACCTATTCTTTATTTGTTGTTCCTTGTATTATATTTTCCAGTTTTTTATCTATATGTTCTATATAACCAATTTTTTTTCATCTCCTTGTTTTGTTCTTTTATAAAATCCTTAATGTCTTGGTAGATCAGCTCCATTTCTTTGTTTCCACTTGCTTCCATTTTATAGTCAATCCAATTTTTTAAAAAAGAAACCAGGATGTTCCAATCACTTTAATTTGTTCAACAATACTCAGAATCACTTAGTTAAAAGTCTTGTTTATTGTATAAATTTCCAGTAATTTTAAGGTAGATATTTATAATCCAGCAATTTAAACAGTCCCAAAGTTGCACAGCTCTCCTTTTAGCAGCAGATGGCGCTCAGACTTACACTTGGTTCTGCCTCTCTGCATAATGCTAATATTCCAATTTTAATAGTTTTAAATTATAAATCCAGTAGTAGGGCAACATTTGTAATTGTAAAAAAACAAGCTGCACATCAAATTCTAGTATTATTTAAAATACCTTTTCAATCCCACATCTTCACTTTGAGAGTTCAATTTTCCTTTCCTTAATTTTCTTTAAAAAATTTCTCTTCTTAAATATTCTGATTTTTTTAATGTGCTTGTTCCACCGCTAGCCAATAGTTCCCATACGCTCCCCCCTTGAATTTCTTGGGATCATTTTTCACTAAAAAATAATCTCTTACCTAGTTCACAAGCAACTCACTTTCTCTCCTCCTGCACAATCTTAGGTTTTCAGGCTGTCTTCCGCTTCATGGCAGCCATGTTTGCTGCTGCTGCTCCCTGTCAGCTGAGGGGGCTGTCCTAATCAGGGAGGGGAGATGTGGCTCCCCTCTACCTGCTAGGTGATCCGCCACTCCTACAGAGTGGCTATGGTCCAAATTTGGATCCTCCGATAAGGAGAGATTGGAGCTGGCTGCAGAGTTCACAGATCAGGCTTTCAATGGTGCCGGATGTACAATTGGAGGTCCAGGGAGGCTGGATTTTGACAGCCCAGCAAGATAAAAAGCAATGCTGGCTACTTCAGAACTATTCCTTTTGCAAAACTATAATATTCTTAACTATTGCAACCTGCACATGCTTTCTCCTCCCTCCATTTAGCTCCAGGTAAAGAAGGGAGGGATCTGCGAGACACATTTATTTAATCTGATTTCTTGGCCCAGGCTGAAGCACCATTTATCTTCCTGCTGCCTTGGTTGTAGTTCTTCCTTCTGCCCTTCAAGGCCTTCTGCCCCTCAGAGGGGAGGGAAGCTTCCTTCAGGTGGGGGAACTGCCTGAAAACTAGTTCAGGTTGGGAAAAGCTTCCATTACTCAGCATTTCCATGTTAGGGAAGTCAGCATTTGTCTAATCAGAACCATTTTTCTCTTTCTTTAGAACGGCTGTTATTTCCTTCAGTGATTTTTATACTTGTGACTCTCTGCCTGATTGGTAAGCAAAATACATCTATTGACCCCAAATCCTGTGTCTTTCTGTGTTGATGGATCTGGTGTGATAGGAGTGAACCTCCCTGACATTTGCAGCCAGGATCCCCACAAGGCCTTTGCCTGCAATTCTAATTTCGAATGAGAATTAAGAAGGAAGAAGAAACTGTGCAGCCATTTTCCCATTTCCTGCAAATCTCAGAATGTTCAACCTTGCTGCTGTTGGGGGGGGGGAGCCTCTTTGGCCCCCATGGACTTTCTTCAGCGGAGCAAATATCAAATATCAGGGGTTCAGGAGTCAAAGAAAAGTCCCATAAATAATGTCTGAATTGCCAGAAAAAGCCATAATCTTGCCCTGAAGATGATCCTAGTGCCTGGCAAGAGGGACCTTCAGGGAAGATCCAGTTAAAGGTTGGGGTAATGGAAAGAGGTGACCCATACTTTCTGCCCCTACTTGCAATCACACTAAGGGACAGACAACTGCAGAAGGGAAGGTCCGGCCATGGAAGGAGTCTCTGCTTCCTAGGCTCAGAACAAGAGATGTGAGATGTAGGAAGTGTTTCCTCAGTTGAGCTTCACCAAGTGTGGCTCAACACAACCAGGTCATTTTCTCAGCAACAAGGCAGAATTGCTTTGCCATTTCTCTCCTCTAGGATGGGCCTTCTGACTTGCTTGCAATTGGTCTTGCTTGCTTGCCAGTCTCAGATGAGAGTGATAAACCGGTCAGACCTTGCTTAGCTTTTCAAGATCAGACAAGATTGGTGGTACTTGGATCTTACTGGGTTGGGACTGGAGTATAAATCAAAACAAACGTTGTGAGAATTGGATTAAGAACTGTCATGTTTGGATTATGTGGGGAACACCATCTGTCTTGTACCAATTCCCAAAAGTCTAATATCCTTGCTTAAAAGTAATTGATGGTGGCCATGGTCCTATGAGGATAGGTTGGGATTGGGGTTTTGGAGGATAAATCAAAACACACGTGGGGGAGCGTCTTCTCTCTTGGACCAAAAACAGAATTCCCAGAGGTGCAGCATCATTGAATAAAAGTCACTGATGAGTTAGTACAGGGGTCGGCAACCTTAAACACTCAGAGAGGCATTTGGACCCGTTTCCCACAGAAAAGAAAACACCAGGAGCCACAAAACCCTTCCCGTGCCTCACTATTTCCTGAGCAGCCACAAAACTAGCATTAAATGTTCTGTTTTCTTCTGAGACTTTTCTTTTCCTGGATTTTTCTATGGTTTGCCTACTGGGGGTCGAAAAGCTCATTAGATGCACATGCCAGCAAGTATCACACATTGGTGGTTGCGATGCATATTTTGAGGGACTGGGAGCCGCAGTAGAGGGATGAAAGAGCCACGTGCAGCTCCAGAGCCTCGGGTTGCTGACCCCTGATTTAATAGAAACCCCTCCTGGGAACAGCACTGCTGGCCACCTCTGAATGGTTTCACTAGTGGTGTTGTCCTATAGGAGCTCAAATAGGAACATGGACAGTTTCAACTTGATCATTTCTCAATAACTCCCAGGAATGTCCCTTCCACTTCCCCATGGTCAGCACCTCTAGACAGCCAACAATTTTGCCTTTCATTTATAATAAACAAATCAAGATGCTGAATTACAATCCAGGCAGTTTTACCACCTGGCCCCCTTGGGGTCTTCAGCTTAAATCCATCTCAGGCAGGAGCTGCTGCTCCAGAAATAAACTAGTTATCTTCTCTCTTTGCCATCTATTAGGCTATATGCTGACCTACAGGAAAAAACTCCATCAGGCAATGACAACTTCCCTCAATCACTTTCCTTTAGAAAAACTTTGTTCTTCCCCTACTGATGGTGCTGAAGATGAGATTCAATCACAGGTGATGTTCCCACCCAAAACGACATCAGAGGTGAGGCCCACTATTATCTTCTTTTTCTTGTACCATATCCATCATCGGACGTTGGCGATCATGTTGGTGATTCTACCTTTTATCAACAGCCACACAGAAAAGTGCTGCTGTGGGTTTTTTCCCCAAAGTTTTATTCATTTATTCTTTGTTACATATTTTAACTTACTTTGTGAACAAAGTGTTGTCCTGGTTCCCACCCCATCCCCTATACCTCTTCTATTATGCATATTACATTTTACACCATATTTCCATTTTACGTTTCAGTCATCTTAGCTTTATTCCATATTCTCCCGCTTAATTTAATTTTTTTCTTAATCTATAAACAATACCCTTTTGCCTCTCAAAGTTGATCAAATTTAACACATCGCTTCCATCTATTATTCTGTTTTACTATTAATAATACATATACTCAAGTTTAATTTTATATAGTAAACATTTCATTTAATTAGTTGTCTACAAATAGTAATTTCAATCTATATCCCACACATTTTATTGAATATATACCGTTGGCTATATTTACTAAGTTTCATTCTATTCTACTAGTAAATCCTTTTCTTTCTTTCCTGCTTTCAGCCATTTTCTCTTATCTCTCAAGAACTTCATTTCTCTCATATTCTCTTCTCTCCACCCATTTGGCTAGTTTTTTTTCTTTTTCTTGATCTTAAAATTCCTGTATTTTCCCTTTCCAATTTTTTTCTTCTTTTTAAATTTGTTGTTTCAGTATCTGCCCCACTTTCCCCCTCTTCTTTCCCAGTTGGCTCCACCTTTGCTATTTCCCTTCTTTGGGGCCACTTCTCCCTTGTCTCTTTTGGGTACATAACTGTAAATCCCAGAATAATCATCTAAATTCTTTTCTTTTTCAATCTCTTTTCCTTCTATTATATCTTCCTGATCTTTATAAATCCCTTTTCTTTCTCCTTATCTCCTTCTTGTTCTAAGTGTTCCCTCTGAGTTGCCACTGTTTCCCCCCCACTTAGCATTTTATGTGCATTTTTAACATATCAAGTATTTCATTATACATCCAGGTTCCACCACAAATGCGCGCACAACAAAAGCGCGCCTGACTAAACCGCGGTGTAAAGCGCGGTGACAAAACCGCGCGATGAATGAGCGACTAATTAGCCCTAAAGCGCGCCAACAAAAGCGTGCCGACAGAAGCGCGCTGTAACGTAACCCTAAACCTAACTGTAAATCTTACCTTAAATTAAATCGCGCTTCTGTCGGCACGCTGTTGTCGGCGCGCTTTTGACATCGCGGTTTTAGCGCCGCAGTGTTGTCGGCGCACTTATGACGTTCGCGCTTTTGACGGGTCACGTACATCCAAACATCCATATTATCTGTTTAATTAGTTTAACAATTTTTTAAGCTTTCTATTATATCACAAGGATTAGAGTTCTTTTTTCCCTTTTCTTATTTCCAATTTCTAAGTCCACTTCCACTTTTTATTTGCTTTCTATCTTCCACCAAAACAGTAAGTCCAATCCAAAACACTGTTGCAAAAACAAATCCTCTTTGTTGATTCTCACAGCTTCAAAGTATCTTTTTTTTGTTACATTCAAGGTCAAATAGTGGTTTCTCCTGACAAATTTTTATTTCTTGTAGTATCTTCTTTTCACCACTAGATGGCTCCCTCTCCACTTAAAGCAATGTGTTGTAGCTGTCAAAAGCTGTCAAAGTCTATTCCAAAAAATATGAAAAGGTAGCAAAAGAAAGGAAGGAAAATTCCCTCCGAGTGCTTTTATTGTTTTTAATGTTCCCAGGTCCAAATTTTGGGGATAAAAGTCTTCTAGGGCTTTCCGTTTTTGTCACTGCACCTTCCCCCCATCCCTGTTTAAATCCCCTGTCTGTCAAATAGCCACTAAATTTCGCTCCTGGTCACTTTTTAATCCAAATGTAAAGTTTATTTACCTTGGATTGATCACTCTTTCACCTATGTTCTGCTGTGTTTTGTCCCGTGGCACGACAAAACCGCGCTACGCAAAATAGCGGAGATTAAATCGCGTCACTAAAGTCGCGACGTCATCATCGCGCGTCATCACCGCGGGGACAACAGCGCGGTGACAGAAGGGCGTTCTACATGCTTCGTTCTTTGCCTCCAAAGGTAGCCCTCCTCCTCCAGCTGACAGCGGCAGCAGGCATGGGGCAAAGCGGGCTGCCCAGCAGCAGCAGCCCGCGGGAAGGGTCCAGCTCAGCCGCGGAGGGCAGCAGGAAGCCCGCGGGGGGCCCTGGCGGCGGAGGAGGACGCAGCAGCGGCAGCGGCTGAGGCTCTCCCGGGGCCGGCGAAGCGGGCTTGCCTGGCAGAGGCAGGCCGCCCTCTTCTTCCTCAACAACATCTCCTTGGATGGGCGGCCGCCGCTACCGGGCAAGCCCGCTTCGCCGGCCCCGGGACAGCCTCAGCCGCCGCCGCTGCCCGCCCTGCCTCTTCCTCCGGGGGAGGCGCCGGCGGGGGAGGCGCCGGCAGCGGAGGCCGCCCGTCCAAGGAGATGTTGTTGAGGAAGAAGAGGGCAGCCTGCCTCCGCCGGGCAAGCCCGCTTCGCCGGCCCGGGAGAGCCTCAGCCGCCGCCGCTGCCGCGTCCTCCTCCGCTTCCTGATGCCCCCCGCGGCTGAGCTGGACCCTTCCCGCGGGCTGCTGCTGCTGGGCAGCCCGCTTTGCCCCGTGCCCGCTGCCGCTGTCAGCTGGAGGAGGAGGGCTACCTTTGGAGGCAAAGAACGAAGCATGTAGAACGCCCTTCTGTCACCGCGCTGTTGTTGCGGCGGTAGGGTCGTTTTTTTATTAGCGCTTCGGACGCCGCGGATTTGCCTCCGCACTTATGTCGGCGCGGATAAGGGCATCGCGGTTTTGTGGTGGAACCGTTTTGTCCAAACCGGTCCCTTAGATTTTGAAGCCATGATGTTCTTCTTCTGCTTGGGCCTCATTTGCCTTCAATCTCTCCCTGGAGGATTAAGTGAAGGATGCCGTATTTTTCTGGGTGTTGCATCGTGTCCGAAATATTATAACTTTCACTTTTTAATTGTTTTGATGATTTCCCTTGACTTTCCCAGGCAGCTTATCACCTCCTCATTTCTGATTTTAGGCAAAGCCTGGGGCTTGGAGAATACCTGAGAGCCAATACTTTCAGGATAGTTGGGGTGGGGAATCCATCCTCAAAGTCTTCCCAAGGCAGCCATGGAGGGACGATGGGCTCCTCTGGGGCTCCTCTGGGGCTCAACCCCTCCTCTTGGGGACCCTCTGATCTGGTGCCTATACAAGGAAAAATCAGTCAAAGCTCATCTCCTCTGGCCCTCCAGCTCCAAGGAAGGAGAATGAGACAGGAAAAGGGCTGGGAACAAGAAGTGGGGCACCCTGGGAAAATGGGGGCTTTCTGTCCAGGAAGGAGGGGAGGGGGAGAAAGAGAGGGTAGACTGGAAAAAGATGGGGGAGGCCCTCTTGGATAAAGGCTTCTTGGTGATCATGAGCTGGAGGTATAAGAGAGAAAAGAGGAAGGAAGCACTGGTGGGAGAAGGGATAACCTCTTCGCTCAGGGAGGACCTGTTTATATGGAGCGGCAATGCAAAACTTTCTCCTCTTTGGTTGCTTCCTTCCCTACAGGGTGGCTGTGGGGAGAAAACAGAGCTAAGAAGAGAGGAAACATCTCTGAAGTCTTCCCCAGATGCCTATTCAAACAACAAGGAAAGCTCTGGAGATTTCACTGTGCAGGAACGTTTGAAAGATGCTGATGCCCCGAAGCCAGGAATGGAGGGGATGGAGGAAGAAGTGAACCCAGGAACCTCAGTGGGGCCTTTAGAGGAACAAGCGGATGAGCACTTGGCTGGAGAGGAAAGCGGAGAGATACAGTTGCAGTTGGAGGACTCACAGACCCAGGCAGAAGCCCAGGATAGAGAAGGATTGAAGCTGCAGTGGATGAGTAGAAACTGCCTCCTCCACTGTAGAATGGAAGTTGGTGAGGCTACTCTATTGCCATTAGCCTCTTTCCTCCTAATGAGTGATACCAGCACATACCAGGCTACTTAGTCCAACATTTCAAAAATTCAGTGTTAGAAATAATCCCACTTCCCTTTAACTCCATGACTAATGTACATTTCACTTCCAATCTGTACTTCATCTGACCTCCATTTGGACTTCAGACCTACTTCTCAGACTTGCCCTCATTTTTTTTGGACATGACAAAGATCAAATCCAGGCCATCTTTTTGCCTAATCCCATCAGACCCAAATGAACCCTTGGACAGAGTCCAGGGAGGGTGGAATCTCCTTTCGTTCCTTTTCTTTTCTCCACTAAAAGCAAACCCTCTTTTGGGGGGTAAAGCAACCACTCTCAACTCCAATATGGTTTCCTTTATGGAAGGGCAGGATGTGGGTTGCACTTCTTTCCAAGTGCTGGAACTGCTTCCCAGGTCATCCTCCCCTTCCAAGTATTCCTGGTGGTCTCCCATCCCATCCATGAGACAAAGTAGGGCAGCCCCCCTGACTTGATGATCCCTCCAGAGGAGAGAAGGTGGGCACAGTCCAGGTCTCTTCCGTTAAGCTTTGCCCCCCTGTGGGTCCTCGGAAGTGTGACTTTTCTGTTTCAGCCCCTGCCCCAATGGAAGATTCCCCCTGAAGGTCCAGCAGCCCCTCCCCTTTTAATCTTCCAGGGGAAACAGGTGACCTCGCTTGTTTCCCAAAAGATATGTGGTTAGTTTTTCCTTTTTGGTTATAATTTGAGATAAACTATTTACCATATTTTTCAGAGTATAAGATGCACCGGAGTATAAGTCTTTGAAGATTTTAAAGAGGCAAATTTAAAAATAAGTTTTTACACTCTGCAGGCATCCCAAACCCTCTGCAAGCCTCATTATTTTGTGGAAAACGTAGCATGCAGAAAGTTTGAGAAGCCTGCAAAGTGCTCACCCAGACAGCACGAGCAAAACAGCCTATTTTTCATGAAAATGGGCTCGTTTTTTGTCAAAAAAAGAGCATGCATAGCCTTTAGGAGGCTAATAGAGTGCTCCTGGGGCCTGGAGGGGCAAAAACAAGCAAAAGATGGTCTGTTTTTCATTCATTTTTGCACTCTCCAGCCCCCAGGAGTACTCTGGAAGCCCCCTTAAGGCTATGCATGGCCATTTTGGTGAAGGGGGTGGGGTTTCAGGAGGCCAAAAATACTGTATTCAGTGTATAAGACACACCCAGATTTTCACTCTCTTTTTTGAGGGAAAAAGGTGCATCTTATACTTTGAAAAATACGGTATATACATTTTTAATGTATTAATATAATGGTGATATAAATAATAATATTGTAAGTGTTACTACTATTGTTGTTATATTATAGGACAAAGGAGATGCAATAGGAAGGCAATGCAAAATGGAGAACTAGAAAGACTAAATATGAAAGCCAATACAGAAGGCTGGATAATTGCTTTATATTATTATGTATGTTTTGTGTTTTGTTTTTTCTTGTTGTGTTTTCCTTTCTGTTTTTAAAGATTAAAATGTTCAAACAAAATGCTGTATTCAGTGTATAAGACACACCCAGATTTTCACACTCTTTTTTGAGGGAAAAAGGTGCATCTTATACTTTGAAAAATACGGTATATACATTTTTTGTTAACATTTGTATTTGTGAGAATCATGAAATATACCCATTGATCTATTAGATTCAATAAGTCCTATGGATGATAGCAGGTACCAGAAGAAAAAGATAGGAACCAAAGTTTTCAGCTAGGATGATTTCAAAATTTACCAGAAATATTTGTAATCCTACTGAATCATTGCTAACTCTGAAATATGTTGGGGGTTTTTGTGTGCAAAATATGCACATATGGATTTGTGCCTTCTGGGCAAAATAGTCGGGGTCGGTCCTTTGGCTGGGACCCCAGAAGGAGCTGACACCCCTTGGTAACTGTGGTTAGGGTCGTACCCCTGGGTGTTTTACTGTGTGTTTTACTAGTAAAACAACCCTGTGTGTTTTACTCTACTTTGCCTTTCTTGAAAGATGAATACTATCTTATGCTTCCCCTTCATTGACAATGTGTGGTAAGGTTTAATATTTTTGATATTTTATGCATTTAATTGATATGTATATTCTCTGTGATTGTCTATTGTTTTTTCTGATGTTGCTACTGTCCGGCCTAAAAGCCATCTTTTCCTTTTTGGACTTTAGGCCTGCCACACTTTCTATTATTCTCCTATGTATTTTCTCTTGTGAGAAAATGGGAGGGGGGATTATAGGAAATTCGGTGATATGTAGCCATAACAAAATTCTTTCTAGAAAGCCAAGATCATCCTTTGTCTCTACACCTGGCCAGAACTGTATGGGTGGAAGCTGCCAGCATGGGAAGGGAAGTTTGGACCATGTGATGGACTTGTGGGTGAAGGGGCAGAATCTTGAACTTTCAACTGGGAAAACCTGGAAGCGTTCAGATTTGGGTTTTCGCAGATGTGCCAACATGGCTCTCTTAATAAATTGGAACTTTGAGGAATCCTTTGCCTCAGACTGTGATTTACTTTTGGATGCTATTTGGAACCCTGACGTTAATAACCCAAATCTCCTTTAAAATACCTCACCAGTTACCCCGAACCTCAGGGTGCTGTCTGGGATCCTGAGCCCCAGCATCAACCCAAACCTGGGTAATGCAAAGACTCAGGAAAAATGGAGGAAGAGAAGAAGTCCACGGAGGGAGCCATAGATGACGGCCCGGCGATCTATGTCGAGACCATCTACTTGCCTTCCCAAGCCATGGTGGAAGCTGCGGAGGCCGCAGAGAGGGAACGCCAGCTGGGAGCCCAGCGCAAAGAGCTGACTCCTGAGCGAACCTCGAAGCCGGACCTGACCCTGCAAAGGGAAGCCACAGGAATCACGCCCCCCTAAGGAGACGCTGTTGGAGCCACAGATGGGTACAAGATCAGCCTTGGCCCATGAATGGAGACTGCCAAAGCAGATGCCAATCCTGCGCTCCAAAGATTGGGGATTCCCACCACTGTCACACAGTCAGTCGCTGGCCGGCCTTCCAGATCAATTTAGACAATTTAACATAAGTGGGACGATCCCTTGCCTTAGCACCGAGCCTCTCAGGTGGACTCTGGCCCAGCCAACATTCCCCTTCGCAGGTTGAGACTTCATAGTGCCCTGGAGTAGAGATACTTGCTCCTTCCATACAGCAAAATGAGGGTCAGCCCACAACCTGGACTCTGGAATGGGACCAATGGGAGTTCCCCTTCACTTGGGGTGCAGATGGCCCAACACCAGTGCTGGGGAGGGGATCCACCTATCCAGCTGCAGCAGTGTTTTGGGGGATCTCAAACCCCAAACAATTGCCAACAAGTGGGTTACTGCCAGTGAGTCAAATCCCGCCGGGATAGGCTTTCTACTCCAGCCAAGGATGGGTGCAGTAGGATGGGAACAAACTTCCACAGAACTCAGGTGGAGTTTGCTGCTCTTCTGCCACTGCTTGACGGCTTGACTTTCAGTCTCTGGCTGCAAAGTGGGGTCTTCGGTCATAGGTGTGAAGGGGCGTGTGGTCGGAGGGCGATTCTGCTGCACTAGACACCCTTCTTATTCCTGTGGGCTGGGCTGGGGTCCCTGGTGCCAGTGAGCTGATGCGGTGAGGTTCTGGAAGGGTTTGTGACTGGGTGGGTGGCAGCTGAAAGTGGGGGGCGGGGGAGGGAACACATGTCCTGCCTGGTCTTTTCCTCACATTCACTGTCCATCTCAAATTCCTTTTCCAGCAGGAAACCTCTCCCTTCTCTCGTCCTTCCCTCGGCCTCTTTTAAGAACTTTTGTGTTTTAATTTGCAATCAATTCCTATTTATATCTGAGCAAGGAAGTAAAAACAAGCGCCGAATATCTATATTCAAAGTCCCTCCATTGTCTCCTTTGTTTCAATTGGCTTCCTCTATTTTTCATCTTCTGTTATCAATGTATGAATGAGGGACATAAACACAATACAAGGAAGGTTTTAGTCTTTAGTTGCTTCTGATTGACACTCTATGTCAAGTGTTAATACCACATTATAAAGCCTTAGTAAGGCCACACTTGGAATACTGCATCCAGTTTTGGTCGCCATGATGTAAAAAAGGTGTGGAGACTCTAGAAAGAGTGCAGAGAAGAGCAATAAAGAGGATTAGGGGACTGGAGGCTGAAACATAAAGAACGGTTGCAGGAACTGGGTATGTCTTGTTTAATGAAAAGAAGGACCAGGGAAGAAAGGATACCAGTGTTCCAATATCTGAGAGGCTGCCACAAAGAAGAGGGAGTCAAGCTATTCTCCAAGGCACCTGAGGGCAGGACAAGAAGCAATGGGTGGAAACTAATAAAGGAGAGAAGCAGCCTAGAAATAAGGAGAAATTTCCTGACAGTGAGAACAATTAATCAGTGGAACAATTTGCCTCCAGAAGTTGTGAATGCTCCAATACTGGAAGTTTTTAAGAAGATGTTGGATATCCATTTGTCTGTTTCCTGACTAAGCAGGGGGTTGGACTAGAAGACCTCCAAGGTCCCTTCCAACTCGGTTATTCTATTCTATATAATATACCTGTGCCTTTTACACCCGCACCCCGAGGCCATCAGACTTCAGCCCAAAACATCCGCTGCTTTCTCTGCCCATTTAGCGCAGAGCTGAAATCTGCTCTGAAATCCCCACTCGGCCACTTTTGCTGTTAAATTCGCAGCTGATGAGTCACGCTGAGTCATGTATGCTCACACACACAGCCCTCCCCGCTCTTACCGGATGCCTTTCCCCTTCGCTCCCTCCCTGGCAGCCGCAGAGCCGGTTTTACCCCCAGCGCTGTGGGGTTTTCTGACCCATCGCAAATAGCTAGCCCCGCTTGAGCTGCACCCCCCCCCCGCCCCCCCGAACGGATCCCCCCTCCCACTTTCTTCGCTTCTCTGCGCGGAGCTCGCTCTCCTCCTCAGTTGAAGTCACAAAGGCGGCCTGTGGTCTGATAGACGGCAAAAAGAGAGGACAGCCAGTTAATTTTGGGGGGCAGCAGCTCCTGCCTGGGATAGAGAAGAAGTCATGCTGAAGACCTCCTGGAGGCCCAGAGGGTCCAACTGGCTGGATTATAACCAGCATCAACCATGAGAAACGTATTAGTGCTCCCCTCTTTTTAGGACAAAGGGCGGAATTGTTGGCCATCAACAGCTGCTGACCAGGAGAAATTTAATGAAACTCATTTCCTCCTGTATGCACTTCTCAACTTCCCTCATTCCCTCTCTCTCTCTCTCACACGTCTCTTGCTCTGAGCCACAGCCAAGGAAGTAGCGGCTCCTTCCACTTTTAAAAAAAAAGAATTTTATTTTTATTTTTAAAACAAACACAGAAAAACATACACATAACATAAAAAATACCATCAATTACATAAGTGTATAGCATGTCGTTTGGTTACAAACATCGGTGCATCACCGCTTTCAATTATATATAAAGTCAGAAATCATCAGATATACAGGGGTACATTTTTATCATCATAAATCATGGATTCAGTTTACTCATTTCGAACGATTTAATTGGTCTCATCAAAGGTTTATCAGCCTTTAGGAAGTCTATATTTCTTGCTTGCAGTGCATTTGACAGAAGAGAAATTTCATATAGAATATCGATCATCAATGCCAAATCAATTATAAAAGATATATTTTCAGGTCAGGCAGCCATACCTGAGCATTTTTTTATTTGAATGAAAATACTGATGTAGGGCTGGATAAGCATGCCACACAGATAGGGTTGACCTTAAACTACAGGCAGCCCATCTTGGTCCCAAAACTTTACCAACCTTTTTTTAAAATAATTGTTTTTATTTTAATATAAGCAGCCCATTTTCCATTAAACAGTGTATCATCTGGGTACAAATATTTTGCGCCAACAATTAAGATTTACAATGAGATTCATTACTTCATCTATTCTTAGCTTAATTTCCAATACCTTCAATGTTTGATACTATAACAATCCCCATCATAATTTATTTAACTCTATTTAACTCTATTAATTATATTAACTATTAAATACATTTTCTATATTTTGCACAACATCTTTCACTATAAATTCTTATGTCTATTCTCTAACCATCAGTAAAATGATTCCCAAATTGTGTAATGATCTATTTGTTCTTTCTCTTTGATAGCCAGTGTCAATCTGTTCATTTCTGCACATTGTAGTGTTGGAAGAAATCTCCTCCTGGGTTCGGCTCCAAGTGGGGGAAAAGACACTGGAGACATGGAGGCTGCTTGGAAAGAGGGTTTATTGGTGGACAGGGCCACATGGCTTGAGCCCTGACCAGAAAAGGTGATCACATGCTTCAATGTTGGTGGAGAAAAGAGAAGGGAGGACTGAGATGCTGAGTCCCTGGTTTTATGCCCTCTCTGGCCTTTGATCTTGATCTTGCATTCTGATTGGTTGTCAGACTCCCATGGGGCCATGCAGGGACAACTTTCTAGGGTGTGTTTTGAATCCAGGTTTAGTTGAGCTCTCAGATGCCATGTGGTGAGTTGGGTAAAGGGCCAGTATTATCATGTCTTAATCCCATCCCGCTGGAGCTGAAGTGGAGAACTCTTTATTATGTAAAGGGACTAGCTTGGCCTTCTTAATGGCCCATTGACAAAAAAGGGGGGGGGAGGCAGGAAGCTGCAGGAAGTGTCTCTTGAAAACGTTTCTCCCTTTCACACCCAGGGAAATATAATATTCTGACTTTTCAACATTTCCTAGGATATTTCATTTCTCTGGTAGAGGGCTGGGTGATAACTTTCCACAGTAGGAAGGAGAGGAAAGGTTAGGTAAAGACATGCTCAGCAAACTACCATGATCTCAGTGGCTGTTTACCTTTTTAACCTATGAGCTTACCGTACAGGCCGTTCCAGGGAGTTATGTGAGATTCAACTCTGGCTGGGACGGACTTAGATATTGACAAGGAAAATGCACCAATAAGATGCTTTTGCTGTGCTTGTTAAAACTGTATAAAAGCCAAATAAACTCTGCCTAAGGCGGACAGGCATTTTGGACACCAGTGCTGTGATGGATTTCTGAAACCTACAGCATATTCTAGTATTTTCCTAATCACATTCTCCTCTGTAGGGATCTCTTCATTTTCCAATTTTGTGCAAATACGATCCTAGCTGCTCTTATAACATGGATAATCAAATATACATTTTCTTTACTAGAGTTTTCTGGTAAAATCCCCAAGAAAAATATTTCAGGTTTTAAGTCAACGTGTTGTTGTATTGTCTTTTCCAGCCACGTATGTATTTTAGTCCAATTTTTTTTTTGCCTCTACACAAGTCCAATCTACCAATATTTGAAGAACGTTCACACTCCAAGGTCCCTTCCAACAGGAGTCTTAGTGGACAACCAGCCAAATATGAGCCAGCAGTGTGCAGCGGCAGCCAAAAAAGCCAATGCAATCCTAAATTGCATTACAGAGGGATAGAGAAGAACCAGGGAAGACATGATCGCTGTAATGACCCCTCCCTAACTTGAGAAAGTAAAGACTCTTGAGACAGATTATTTCAAAAGGAACCTTTAATCAGGCAGGATGGAAACCATTAGAGGTGAAGCAGCATCTAAAAACCTTTAGGCCATGCAAATGGGATTAAGCTGATAATGACCCCTCCCCTTTGTCCGAATGCAGATTCTGACCAATACACAAGTGTAAAGATGCTTCCTTAACTCTCCTGCCCTGGGAGTCAATAAAACACACGTTCCCATGGCTATCTCTAGTTAGACATTAAAGTAATATATCCCAATGGCTATCATAAACACCCCTCCAGAGATGTTGGGACCTTCAGTCTCCCAGTGACAGGAAACCAGTTGTAAAGTTGTAAAACTCAGTTGTTACAGATGTAGCTAATGGTTTAACTCCGAGGCTCCCCTCCTCCCAATTGAATGGCAGTATCACTTTTAGGGATCTGACAATAGCAGCCTTCCAATATTTGAGGGGCTGCCACCACTGTTCCCTCTAAGGTGCGCGGGTGAGCGGCCGTGCAGGTGGCAACAAAACACCGCGCAGCAGTTTCCAACTGCCGCCCAGTGGTTTTTGTGAGACGCTTTCCATGATAATAGGAGGGGAGAGCCAGCCTGGATACAGCAATCATGGCAGGAAGTAGCTGAGAGAAGGGGTGTGGGGGTTGGGAGAAGGCATGGGACTGGGCCGGCTCCCAGCAGTGTCTGCTTGGATTTGCCATTTGAGAGAGAGAGAGAGGAAGGGAGGGAGGAGGAGGAGGGGAAGGAGGAGGGAGAACGTGAGCTTCCGCTTTCGATCTGCCGCCCAAAGACTGAATGGAGAAGCAAAGAGGCAGGAGAGACAAAGCAGGAGAGATGAAGCGAGAGCCAATCCGGGTCATTCCTTCCAAGAGGCAACTTTCCCATCGAATGACTCACTGCCCTAGACTCAAGGAGACTCGAGGAAACCCTCTGCAGCCCTCTCATCCGTCCAGGATGCCAGCAAGAGTGTTGGGCTGAAGGAAGGAGGGATTCTCTCTCTCTCTTTTTCTCTCTCTCTCCCTCTCTGAGAGAGAGAGAGAGAGAGTGTGTTACTTAGTTAGTTGGTTGGCAGACTTAGCCCTTTGTTAAGTTTGTTTCTCTGTGTGTTGTGTATATATACATGTCTCAATGGGTGCAATTGTGCAAGCATTTTTTTCCTCTTTAAAAGAATTTTTGGATTTCTCCTCACCAAACCTTTAAGACTGAAAGAGTTAGAGTTGAAATATAAAGAGATTGTCAATCGCCATACTGTTAGATTGATAGGCAATTGTGGACTATCTTGATTATATCCTCCTTAGAAAGAATATGCTACTGTATGGTTGAGAAAAAGATCAAACTTCATTCCATGGAAACCCCACAAAGTTCATAGGGAGCGTTTCTTTCTATGATGGGCTTTTTGGGTCAACGTGAATATCAGTTATCAAAAATGTAGGTAGAAAATTAAGCAGGCAATTACAAAAAGGGAAGCCAACTTTCTGAATCTGTTTTTTTTGCACTTAGTATTTGTATTGCAATTTGTATTTGTATTTATTTGTCTTGTATGCCGCCCACTCCCGAAGGACTCCGGGCGGCTCACAATAGACAAGGGAAGGGGAAAACTGGACAAAGACAACACTTTAAAAACAAAACCGCAACATTCACAATTCCGTGGGGCTGGATGTTTCACAAGCCTCCTCACCCCCGGCCTGCTGGAGCAGCCAGGACTTGGTGGCTTTGCGGAAGGCTGGGAGGGTAGTAAGGGTCCGGATCTCGACGGGGAGATCATTCCAGAGGGCTGGAGCTGCAACAGAGAAGGCTCTTTATAAGTCTTAGTGCTTATATTCTAAGACATACGGTAGGCTGGCTCTTCTCTGTAAGCCTACTACGCCTGTCTCTTTTGCCTTTCTTTTTCCTCTTTCTGTTTGCCTGCCACGAGGAGATAGGCTTGGAACTTCACCAGAATGTAAGTTTTAGCCAGTAAGTTTGTTTGTTATTTATTTTACAATAAAAATGTGTTTTCTTAGAATCTACCACGGGTTTATTTTACTTAATCATAAGGTATACTCCAAGGAAAAAAAACACCATTCACCCTTCATCAAACACAAGGCTGAATTTCCAACCCCCGCAATCCCTTCCAACTCTGTTTATCTGTTAACTCTGTTATTCTGCGTTCACACACCAGGCGGAACCAGGTCCTTCGCATTCTGAGCCTGGCTGGTGAGAACTTTAAGTGGAGGGGAGAGATTTCTTTGGGTGTGGAGGGCAACGTCAGGACCTTCCAGAATCGTCTTAACGGCGGGGGTGGAACTGGGGCGTCGCGGGGGCGTAGCAGCGGCGCTGCGATTGGCAAACCTCGGTGGTGGCCGGTGCCAAGCTCCTCCTGAAGGACAAAAGGGCTTTGGTATGGGAGGAGACCTTCGTTTTCGACCGTAGACACGAAGCCGGGAGGAGATGCTGATGCAAGTGGCGCTCCTGTTCCTCCTGATCGGCCAGGGATCCATCATGCCGAGGGGCCGCCGCGGTGAGTTTTTGGAAGGATTTGCGATGTGGCTTAAAAGCGAGGCGGGGGTGGGAGTGGTGGGGGGAACGGACGCGTGTCCTGCCTGGATCCCTTCCCCACATTCCCCCTCCGTTTCCTTGGGTTACGATTCTGCCTTTATTTTTTTTAACCCGTTGTGTGTTCCAGCAACTTAGGAACAAGCGATCTATCTGTATACACCCAATGCAATTTTGTTTGTATTGCGGTATGTAGGGATGAGTTGATAGGGTGGGACAAGTAAGTGTTGGTGTTTGCTTTGTAATCCGTTCTACTGACTGAATTTCTGCCCCAGGAGTGAAAGTTCCTACGACTGTTCCTAAGTGTTGTGATTCTTGCTGCATGTATTCCATTTTATGGTTCTGTTACGTACGCTGAGAGCAGAGGTGGGTTGCTCCTGGTTCGGCCTGGATTGGGTTAACCGGCAGTAGCGGGGACGGGAGGCTCCCCCCCACCCCAGACACTTCTACGCACGCGCAGAGCTGAGGCGGGTTGCTCGGTTGTGGCGCGTGAGCGTTCAGGACCGTGCACGAGCAACCGGTAGTAAAAAAAAAATGGAAATCCCCCACTGACTGAGAGCCTATGCACCGAAGACTTATTCTATTCTCTCTCTCTCCTTCCTTCCCTCTCTTTCTCCCTCTCTCCCCCCTCCCTCTTTCTCTCCCTCCTTCCCTCTTTCCCTCTCTCTCCCCCCTGTCCCTTCTCTCTCTCCCTCCCTGTCCCTCTCTCTGCCTTCTTTCCCTCCCTCCTTCTGCTAGATCTTCTTGGCAAGAGAAATGCGGTGTGTGTCCAGGACAATTATTCCAAAAGGCAGGGTTGCAGAAATGTTTACAATAGAGTGTTATGAACTTGGCAATCGGATGCAGTTGTTGGTAAACTTCCTAATCAAGAACCTAAGGAAAGGTTTCACTATTAAGAGCCGTGAAGAACCCTGGTCTCAGAGAGAATGATGGGCTGATTTGTGTAATTAAGAAATTGTGCAGACTTTTCAGTAAGTAAAAAATAACTGGCAGAGTGCTTCAGATTTTAACTGCTGTTGTTCAATCTGTCAGCTATTTTTCCTTTCACGTATGTAATCTATGACAGGTCGAGTGGAGTGCAAATAATTGTACAAACTTATAAATTTTGGACTTGCTGTGCAAGGGGAAATAGCTATTATTGTTGCAGTAGATTTCTCAATGTTCAGCTAGGGCTTATAATAAGCATTTTTGTCACTTGTTTATAATTAACATTTCCCCCCCAATGTTTTTGCTTGTTTTGTTCTGTGTCCATTTTTTTCCTTTTGATTTTAATATTTTGAATAAAATAAAGTCCTTCAGAATGCATACAACATCCCCCCTCTTTGAATACTGATAAATATAGGGACTCCCTCTAATGGCCACTTATATATAGACACCTCTTAAAAAGGTAAATGGCTTGCATGGACCCCATCAGTCTTAAAGAGGCGATACCTGAATTGCTGAATCATCCTCCTTGCATCTTCTTACAGATGAATAAGTAAATTGGAGTTTTGAGGAACCTTTTGCCTCTGATTTTTATTTTATGGAAGATGTTATTTGGAACCGTGACATTTAATCAGCTGGCTGCTATTAAATGCTCGGTAGCTGACTATATTCACTAAATTAGTATTGACCATTAAAAAAAAACCAGTGATGTCAATCAACCAATTTGACCTTCCATCTGCCTACTGAAGAAAAAAAAGTTAGGAGGTAATCCCAACAACAAAGCTAAGCTTCCGAATCCTCTGTACACAATCTATTAATTATTGTTCTTAACTCACAGAAAGTCCACAAACGGCTTTTAATTTCCCAGGAACCCACTACCACCATTGTCACCGATGTATCTACAGTCAAATACCATTGATTGAGTCTTAATAATAAAAATAACTCCTTCCAGTTTTATTGTCCTTACTTTTCCTTAAAATTATGTAGGAAGTTATCACCCAGCCCTCTCCCAGAAAAATGAAATATCCTAGGAAATATTGAAAAGGCAGAATATTTCTCTGGATGTGAAAAGAAAGAAACAGGTTTTAAGAGACAGAATAGCTGCCTGTAGCTTCCTGCCCATCCCCACTTGGTCAATGGGCCATTAAGAAGACATAATAAAGACTTCTCCATTTCAGCTCCAGGGGGATGGGATTAAAGCATGATAATATTGGCCCTTTACCCAACTTGCCACATGGCATCTGAGAACTCAACCAAACCTGGATTCAAAACGCAGCCTAGAGAGTTGCCCCTGCATGGCCCCATGGGAGTCAGACAACCAATCAGAATACAAGATCAAGATCAAAGGCCAGAGAGGGCATACAACCAGGGACTTGGCATCTCAGTCCTCCCTTCTCTTTTCTCCACCAACATTGAAGCATGTGATCACCTTTTCTGTTCAGGGCTCAAGCCACGTGGTCCTGTCCACCAATAAACCCTCTTTCCAAGAAGCCTCCATGTCTCCAGTGTCTTTTTCCCCACTTGGAGCCGAACCCAGACGGACATTTCTTTCATCAATTATAAATGGGATCTTTCCAAACCACGGCACCTCAGTCCTCAAAATCATAAGTCTCCACTGAGGATATCTCCCAAGCGCTTGTAGTCCTTGACTTATGACCAGATTGACCCCAAAATGTATGTTGCTAAGTAAAAAATTTGTTAAGTGAGTTTTTCCCATTGTAAGATTTTTCTTGCCACTGTTGCTAAGTGAATCATTGCAATTGTTAAGTTCACAACCCAGCTGTTAAGTGAATCTATGTATTATCCAGTTCCAATTTTACAATCCTCCAAATATTCTTTTCCAACTCATTTTCCTCATTTCCAACCATTGATACATTTTGTTCCAAATTTCATAATATTCTGTCTCATCTCTGTTTTTGATTTCTAGTGGCAATCTGTCCATTTCTGCAGAGACCAAAATTTTCTTTGTTACCTTTTCTTCGGGGTGGGGGTGGGGGCATCTCTGCTTTTCCAATTTTGTGCATATACCAATGTTGCTGCAGTTATTACATGCAGCATTAAATATGTCACTCCTTTACTATATATTTTTTAATTATTCCTAATAGTAATAGTTCTGGTTTTAAATGTATCTTTTGTTCTAACATCTCTTCCAACTGTTAAGTCTATCCCCATTAGGAGACTAGAGTTCTGCAGCAGAAGTTATAGTAACGAATACTGAATAGTCACTCACAGCCACTTGCCTAACAAAAATAGGATAAATAGTCTCCAAACAGACTATAAGCAGTCTTGAAGTATATACACAGTCTATTTACAATATGTTGAAGTTACAGTTGCTCAACTCACAATTCACCATGTAGACTGGTAACTACTATACAGAGTAGCCACCATCCAATACACAGTCTTCTCTCCCAATGCTAAGCACATACAGTACCAGTCAGTAACTATCAGGAGCATCAGGAGGAACCGTAATAGTTCCTTCCTCCTTTTATGGCTGCTTAAAGCCATAAAATTACATCTCTCTAGCATTTAAAGTAACAGATACATTTGTTATAATCATGGCTTATGCCTATACATATACATTGCCAAGCCAAGACTAGGGTTACATCCATGTCTTTATCTGACATCAAAATCCCTTGGCTATTGTACACAACCACCACATATGATAAAAAGATACTGGATGTGGTCTTACTAAGGCTTTGTAGGGTGGTATTAGCAGCTCACTTGATCTTGATTGTAACCCTCTTCCCCTTCCAGGCTCCTCCAGGCACTCCCTGTCCTATTCCTACCTGGAGGTGTCAGAGTCCAGCCAGAGGGTGCCCCAGTTCCTTTCCATGGTCAACCTGGATGACCAGCCCATCGCTCGATATAACTTTTCCACTGGGAACATGGTTCCTCTGGTGCCCTGGATGGAGGTGGAGGAGGCGAACACAATTGTGGTACCTAAGAAGGAGTTCACAGCTGACCTGGAGTGGTTATCAAACCGCAACCCCCGGACTGGAGGTAAGCAAAGGCAGATCAGCCTTCAAGTTCCAAATTCTCCCTCAAATCTCACCTTCCCACCTCTTGTCATTTTGGTTAATGGGAAAAGAAGCAAGCAGGCAAAGAACAGAAAATAGGGGGCTGGGAGCTTAGGGGGTTGAGATAAACCCTGTGCCAAAGTTCTGACTAATGAACCCAACCAAATCATAATTCTGAGACTGGAACCTTCCTCAAAGAACTTCTTTATCGGCTACAGAATATCGGCACAGGTGAAAGCAAAACCAACTCTAAATGTTTCCCGCAGTTTCAGTATAATTAAAAGAGTAAATGATTCCCTCCCCAAGTGTCACATGTAACATTGTCCAATTGGGTTAATTGGAGAGCTTCTTGGTCACTCCTCTCCCTCTCCACCTCTGGAGATGACCTTGGTTCCAACGGGACAATTATGTGTTATGTCTGGGTTGGAGTGACATTCCAAACCTCCCCCCGCCATTCCTGTGTGGCAACTGAGAAATGGAAAAGTGGCTGCCGCCAGTTCCGTTTTAGTAGTTGCCACTCCTTCCCAGGAAAGGAGGGTATTGTTTCTGCCCTTGACCACCAATGGCTGTAAGGAGCATGAGGATGGGAGATCCTTTCCTGCAAAGGAAACCAAGATCTTCTCTCTCAGGGTCTTCATGATCCTCTAGCCCCACATCAAAAAGACCAAGTGTAGCCCCAGATCACAGAAAAGACCATTGAAAGAAAGAGGGGAGGAAAGATCTGTTTCCCCTCCCCTGGTGGGATGGGGAGAAGTAAACATTTCAATTACTGGTGGGGGTGGGGCTCTAGGGAGAGCAATTCTGGACTATTCTTATCCCTCTTTGTGTATTTCAGGGCTTCACATCTGGCAGGTGACTTTGGGCTGTGAACTCAGGGAAGACGGGAGCAAAGGAGGGTTCTTCCGCTATGGCTACAATGGGGAGGACTTCATCAGCTTCGATAAGGAGACCCTCAGATGGGTCCAGGCTCAACCCAAAGCCCAGAAGGTCAAGGAGGAGTGGGAGAAGAATACAGCAAGGTCTGGGAGAATCAAATTCTTTCTGGAGAATAACTGCCCTGAGTGGCTAGAGAAATGCCTCTCCTACCGGAAGAAGACAGGTGAGTGGCCAAATGGGCTCAGGTTGTGTATTTTTTTCTAGGTTCCTTCCTCTTCTTGTGTTTTTCTGCCCTGCACAGCCAAGTCATCCTTCACATGCCTGGCAGAAAGTGATCTGGGCATTTACCAAAAGAAACTGGGGGCATTACAACAATCGGGAAAAGAAGTTCCAAAACCTCACCCCTCAAAAGCTAAGTTCTTCAAAGGAAAAGAAAAGGAAACCAAAGGAGCCAGATAGCAAAGTTGAGATCCAGCTTCATTTTCATGAGGAAATCTAATTTTTACCTGCTGCACTTGGGGCAGAACCAAAAATTGATTCTCTTCCCAATTACCACTTGGGACAACTTGAACAAATTCAACTTAGGGTGTCAAAACTCAACTGGAAGCCCAAGCATTGCAATTACTTTGGCCAGAGTGAGAACTTTACCCCAAAGTCTACGTGTCCCTTTCAAAAGTGAATCTAAAGAGTTCATGGTCCCAGAGGTTCAGGAGAGGAGAAGGGAGACGATGGCCAAAGGAAGTCTTCCCTATTATTAAATAATCTTTCCAGAAACTAAAAATCCTGAGAACTCTGTTGTTGCTGTTTCTGCAGAGCCCCCAGTGGGGAAGGTGACCCGCAAGGTAGTCAATGACAGCCTGGAGGTCCTCATCTGCCAGGCCTTTGGCTTCTACCCCAAGGAGATCCAGGCCACCTGGATGAGGGATGGGGAGGTCTGTGAATACGAGACTCTCCATAGGAACGTGGCCCCCAACTCAGATGGGACCTATTATGTCCAGCTCAGCATTGAGATCGACCCCAAGGAGAGGGACCGTTTTCGGTGTCACCTGGAGCATGAGGGCTTGCAGGAGCCCCTGGTCTTGGCCTGGAAGGAGGAAATAGGTGAGAGGCTCAGCATTTGCAATTACCGAGGTCGTAGTGAGGACATTATCCCTAAGTCTATGTGTCCCTTTCAAAAATGAATCTATATCTCAGAATATCCCATCGTGCCAGAAACTCTAGAAGTTCTGGCATCTCTCTTGTTGCTGTTTCTGCAGAGCCCCCAGTGGGGAAGGTGACCCGCAAGGCGGTGAATGACAGCCTGGAGGTCCTCATCTGCCAGGCCTTTGGCTTCTACCCCAAGGAGATCAGGAGCACCTGGATGAGAGACGGAGAAGTCTGCCAGAATGAGACCCTCCATAGGAACGTGGCGCCCAACTCAGATGGAACTTATAATGTCCAGCTCAGCATTGAGATCGACCCCAAGGAGAGGAACCGTTTTCGGTGTCACCTGGAGCACGAGGGCTTGCAGGAGCCCCTGGTCTTGGCCTGGGAGGAGGAAACAGGTGAGAGGCTCAGCATTTGCAATATGTCACCTCGTGGTGAGATGGGTGGCATCTAAATTTATTAAATAAAATACAATAAAAATAAATGTGGAAGTAGATTGTTCACCACTGTAGGATGGTTCAATCAATGCCATTTTCAGTAGGGGAGGTTGGCCCTTTGTCAACCCAACAAGGGAGACCAGAATAAGAAGCCAATGCCAGGTACAATCTGTCAATCTGAAAATGCTTCTGCCTCCCTCCATTTATCTTCAGGTGAACTAGGGAAGGGCCTGTTTGACACATGTCCTTAAGCTGATTTCCTGGCCCAGGCTGAAATCTCCTCCTTATCTGACTATTGCCTTGGTTGTGGCTCCTTCTTTGTCCTTTTAAAGCCATTTGCCCTGCCCTCTTCAGCCTTAAAAGGGAGGGTGGCTTCCTTCAGGTGGAGACACTACTTGGAGGCCAGTTCAGGTTGGCAAATGCTCCCATTGCTTAGGAATTCCATGTCAGGGAAGTCAGAATCTGTCTAATCAGAACCATGTTTCTCTTTCTTTAGATATGCCGTTATTTCATTTGGTGGGAGTTTTGATGATCATAATCTTGGGAGCTGCGATTCTCTTCCTGATCTGTAAGTGAAATGCATCCATTGACCCCCCCCCCAAGTCCTGTGTCTTTCTGTGCTGATTGAGCTCATGTGGGTGGGAGAGGGTCTCCCTGAGAGTTGCAGCCAGGATCCCCACAAGACCCTTCCCCACAAGCAGCATTTTGAATGAGAGTCAGAAAGGAAGAAGAAACAAGGTAGCAATTTTTCTACTTCCGGTAAATCTCAGAATGTTCCACCTTCCTGTTGCCTGGAAGGAAGCTGCGGTGTGCAGTAGCTGCTAAAAGAGCCAATGCAATGAGCTAAGTTGCACTAACAGAGGGATACAATCAAGATCAAGTGAGGTACTACCAATACCACTCTATAAAGCTCTAGTAAGACAACACCTAGAGCGCTGCATTCAGTTTTGGTCACCACACTATGAAAAAGATTGAGACACTAGAAAGAGTGCGGAGAAGAGCAATCAGGATGATTAGGGGATTGGAGGCTAAAATATCATCACTGAGGCTTCTGTGGGGCAAGCCTGAGGGGGAGAAGGGGAGAGGACGCTCGTAACTACTCATTTATTTTCAAGCTGTAAGTGTCATTTTATGAAACCCGATCCACATAATTTTGTAGCGGAGCACAGGTTTTCAGCTAGTAATACTATAAAAAATCTAATGATCTGATGGTCACTTCAAAAAAGTCCTTTCTTAGCGAGCACCTAGAAGCCAAGAGGAACATATGTGTCAAATTTCAAGTTTGTAGGCTTTATGGTTCTGGAGATTTCATGATGATGCGTGAGTGGTATTTCGCTTTTATATTTTATACGTAGATAAGCAAATCAAGATGCTGAGTTATAATCCAGGCAATTTTACCACCTGGGCCCCTTGGGGGTCTTCATCTTAAATCCATCTCAGGCAGGAGCTGCTGACCAGAAATAAACTAACTATCTTCTCTCTTTGTCATTTATTAGGCTGCTGGAGGAAATACAGGAAAAAACGCCATCAGGCAATGACAACTTACCTCAATCACCTTTTAGAAAAACTTCGTTCTTTCCCAACTTCTAGCACTAAAGATGAGATTCAATCACAAACAATGTCCTCACAGAAAAAGACATCAGAGGTGACTATTGCTGAAGTCTATTTAAGAGATAAAACTACTACTATTACTACTATTACTACTATTTCTTCTTCTTCTTCTTCCTCCTCCTCCTCCTCCTCCTCCTCCTCCTCCTCTATCATCGGACATTGGCGATCCTATTTTTATCAACAGCCACACGAAAAAGTGCTGTTAGGTTTTGTCCAAAATGGTCCCTTAAATTTTGAAGTCATGATGTTCTTTTTCTGCCTGGACCTCATTTGTCTTCAGTCTTTCCCTGGAGGATTAAGTGAAGGATGCCGTATTTTTCTGGGTGTCGCATCATGTGTCCGAAATATTCTAACTTTCCTTTTTTAATTGTTTTGGGGATTTCCCTTGGCTTTCCCAGGCAGCTTATCACCTCCTCATTTCTGATTTTAGATAAAACCCGGGGCTTGGAGAATACTTGAGAGCCAACACCGTCAGGATTGTTGGGGTGGGGAATTCCTCCTCAAAGTCTTCCCAAGGCAGCCATGGAGGGATGGTGGGATGTCTGGGGCTCCTCTGGGGCTCAGCCCCTCCTCTTGGGGACCCTCTGATCTGGTTGCAAAACAAGGGAAAATCAGTCAAAGCTCATTTCCTCTGTCCCTCCAGCTCCAAGGAAGGAGAATGAGACAGGAAAAGGGCTGGGAGCAGGAAGTGGGGCACCCTGGGAAAATGGGGGATTTCTGTCCAGGAAGGACTGGAGGGGAGGGGGAGAGAAAGAGGGTGAGCTGGAAAAATAGGGGGAGGCCCTCTAGGATAAAGGCTTCTTGGTGATGATGAGCTGGAGGTACAAGAGAGACAAGAGGAAGGAAACACTGGGGAGAAAAGGGATGACCCCTTCTTAGAAGATCCCTCTCTCAGGGAGGACCTGTTTATATAGAAGGGCAGTGCAAAGTTTTATCTTCTTTGGTTCCTTCCTTCCACACAGGGTTGCTGTGGGCAGAAGACAGAGCTAAGGGAAGGAGAGAAAAGACCTCTGATGGCTTCCCCAGATGCCTATTCTGACAACAAGGAAGGAGCAGCTGTGGAGAATTCAGAGGGGGAACCAGAGGAATGTCTGGAAGATGCTGATGCCCCGAAGCCAGGAATGGAGAGGCTGGAGGAAGGAGTGAGCCCAGGAACTTCAGAAGCATCTGGCTGAAGAGGAAATGGGAGAGACGCAGCTCTAGCTGGAGGGCTCACAGACCCAGCCAGAAGCCCAGGATGGAGAAGGATTGAAGCTGCAGCTGATCAGAAAGGATGAGAAGAACCTGTTGAGTTGGACTGAACAGAAGGAGGCACAATGGAGGTTGGTCCTTTGCCTCTTTCCACCTAAGGAGTAATACCAGCATACCCCTCCTTAGTCCAAGATTTGGACAATGCAGTGTTAGAAACAACCATACATTTGCCCTGCCATGCAGGTACTGTCACTTTGTGGCTGCTGTTTACATGACTTCCAGCCTGCACTCCATGTGGGTTCACCGACAAATGCGCAATAGACGTTTCTGCGTCAACAGAACCGCGATGGACAAATGCACGGCGTCAAAACTGCTAATCTGTTTCCGACAATAACGTGCCGACAGATGCGCACCGACAAAATCGCGTGCTGGGGCTTTAACAGATGGAACAGGTGGAACGCGTTATATGGTAGAACGCGTTATATGGAAGTACGTTATAACGGTCAGCACTCACCAACTGTATAAGACGTTTGAGTTATACTGCAGGCATGGATATTATTAAGTCACAGAAAGGAAAACAACAACTGCTGTATGAAGGATATCGATATCGACGTGATAAGTTAAACCAAGATGGATCGTCTTCGCGGAGGTGCATTAAAAGAGAGTGTGCCGGCAGACTTAAGAAGAAAACAGACGGGACGTTACAAACAACTATTGAGCTCCAGATACCGCAAAAAATGAAAGTAAAAAAATAAAAGCGACTATACGCAAACGAGCTGAAAATGGTGTGGAAAAACCTCGTCAAATTATTGTGAACAGCACAGCCGGAGTCTCGCTGGAAGCAAGTCTAAATAAGTGCAATTATCAAGACGTCTTGCTGCAATTCTTCCTACATATGTAGGGCATGATTGTACAGACTATCTGCATGCCGTATGTCATATTGACATCTAAATTAATTCAAAATATTTATTGACATAATAATTTTTAATAATACATTTTTATTGCTGAATTTTTAAATTATTTAGTGACATAATAAATTTTTACTGCTGAGTTATTTAGTGATACAATAAATTTCTACTGCTTTTAAATGGTGTGCGGTTGTCTTCATCGCGCTTTTGTTGTGATTTTATTGACGTGAAGTTGGCGACGCGATTATGATGTCGCATTGTAATTGGCGCTATTTTGTCGATCACGCAATTGTCGGGTCACGCTCCATGTGACCTCCGTTTGGACTTCAGACCTGCTTCTCAGACTTTGTCCTTGCACTTTGGATTTGGGTGAACTATACCTGGATTTTGGTGTGTGTGTGTGTGCGTGTGCATGTGTGTGTGTGTGTGGATTTAGGGACTTATCCCTTTCCCTGGCATCTTTGCAACTCTCAGCCAAGCTGAGCAACCTTGCATTCAGTAGGATTTTGCCATCTGTGTGAGTGGGACCTGGGAAATATTATCAGGGCTTTCACCCTCATTTTTTTGGACACGACTAAGGTTAAACTCAGATCATCTCAGGACCAAATAGACCAGGGGTGGGTTCCTCCCGGTTCGCACCGGTTCACACGAACCGGTTCATCGGTGAACCCGGAAGTAATTAACTTCCAGGAACCCCGGTACCGGTCCTGGCCCCTGTCGCTGCAAAGCACCCTTTTGCCGGCGCGTCGCAGCTCGCTCGCGCATTCCCCCACCTGTCTGCACTAAGCCCAGCCTGCCGCTCACTGTTTGACTGGAATCCAGCCAATCAGTGAGCGGGCTGGCCTCGTTTAAAAGTGTGGCACCAACGGCTAACATTCCTCTTTTGAAAAGAATCTTTCTCTCAAAAGAGTCTTTTCAAAAGGGTTTGTTGCCAAGACGCCTCGTTTCGCGCTTCACATTGTTCAGTTCACCTTCCCTTCGCCTTCCAGGAGCTTGCTGCTTCCACCTGTCTTTAATGGTAAAGGCCAGAGGTGGCATTCAGCAGGTTCTGACCAGTTCTGGAGACCCAGTAGTGGAAATTTTGAGTAGTTTGGAGAACCAGTAAATACCACCTCCGACTGGCCCCGCCCCATCTATTCTCTGCCTCCCGAGGCCCAGCTGATTGGGAGGGAATGGGGATTTTGCAGTATCCTTCCCCTGCCACGCCCACCAAACCACACCACACCCACCAAGTCACGCCCACAGAACCGGTGGTAAAAAAAAAATTGAATCCCACGACTGGTACAGGCTCACCTGCTGGAGTTGGACTAGAACAGGGGTTTCCAACCTGTGAACCATGGCCCATTACTGGGTCCAGTCTCATTGCCCCCGGACCGCGTGAGTCCACACAGCCCCACTCACGGGAGCCTCGTCACAGGCGCTCATGGCTCCACTTGCGCTCTCGTAATCACAAAAACCTGATCCTCACAAAAATTCATCCCTCTTTTCCCTCTGCCCCCACTTCAGGCTGCCAACCCAAAAAGGTTGGGGAACTCTGGACTAGGAGACCTCCAAGGTCCCTTCCAGCTCTATTCTGATTGATTGAGTCCTCTCCTCTGGGAGTGATAACTAAGGCTAACCCTCCCCTGCTGAACAGAGGCCAGCCTCATAGTTCTTCCCCACTCCCGGGGAGGGATCGCTTGCCCCAGGATATCACCGATCCCCCGCCCCCCAAGACCTCCCCGGGGATTCAGGGGGAAAGCAGGAGAAGGGGAGGACGGGGAACAGTCCTTGGGGGATCGGCGCTTTCAGAGAGGGGGGTATCAATCTTTTGTGCGCAGTTACTTCTAATCAAGGAAGATGAGGGCGCCCTCTGGAGGTGAACAGAGGGTATCATAAGTCATTCATTCATTCTCTTCACTTTGGAAGAGCCCTTTTGGAGAGCATCTGAAGGGCTGCCATCCTCCGTGGAATAGTTTTCTGACAGAGTGAAGGAGAGGAAAGGGGGGAAGAGCAGCCCAGCCTCCCCTGGAGAAGGGACCTCGCATATCACTCTCTTCCCCCATCTGGAGTCTTGTCTTCTGTGAGGCTCATTTCTTGCCAGTGAAATGTTGACACAGGGGCTTTAGGGGTGCTCTGCCCCTCCCCCGTTTCCATAGGATGCCTTGTGCTGCAAAGGGAGGAAATGGAGGAAGGGGACACACAAATCCTTTCTATGGGGGATGAGGACCTTCTCCCTTCTCCATGGCTCTCCCTTTCCCCTCCTGCACCCCAGACAGGCCTGAAGGATAAACTGGAGAGGAGAAAGGTTTGCAGTTCCCCTTCAGACAAACAGTTCTTCCCTGGAGGAGAGTCAGACACAAGGAACCAGGAATAGAATGGAATGGAATGCAATGGAATAGAATAGAATAATAGAATTGGGACTTTGGAGGTCTTCTAGTCCAACCCCCTGCGCAGGCACCACTTCAGACAAATGGATATCCAGCATCTTCTTGCAAACTTCCAGTGTTGGAGCATTCACAACTTCTGGAGGCAAGTTGTTTTTAATTAATTGTTAATTGATTAACAATTGATTAATTGTTCTAACTGTCAGGAAATTTCTCCTTAGTTCTAAGTTGCTTCTCTCCTTGATTAGTTTCCACCCATTGCTTCTTGTCCTGCCCTCAAGTGCTTTGAAGAATAGCTTGACTCCCTCTTCTTTGTGCCAACCCTGAGATATCAAAATAGTGCTATCATGTCTCCCCTAGTCCTTCTTTTCACTAAACTAGACATACCCAGTTCCTGCAACCGTTCTTCATATGTTTTAGCCTCCAGTCCCCTAATCACCTTTGTTGCTCTTCTCTGCACTCTTTCTAGGGTCTCCATATCCTTTTTAGGAACTCCAGGAACTGGAGTTGAATTCGAAGGACTAAAAGTTTACTACATGGTACCTATATGCCAGGATCTGATCTACATGTATGAATAGCTCAAACCTCACTGGCACTTGGTGAAGGTCAGTGGAATTCATTTGGGGAAGGGGTGGATTCCAAACTGATGGTCTTTGGAGATTCTCAATCGTCCAGGTCATGGTTGTCCCAGTGGTGCTGTTCAAAGGGCAACTGGACTTTCTTGGGTGTTTTGTTGTTGTTGAAAACATTTTGCTTTTCATCCAAGAATCTTCTTGGATGAGTAGCAAAATGTTTTCAAAACTAAAATATTTTCAAGAGGGTGGGGGACAAATCAAGAAGGTCTATTTGCCTTTTGGAAAAGCCCCTTTGGGACAGACTGATGACATGTTTAACTCCACCTTCCATCTCAGCCTGTTCATCTCCTACAAGATGGTCCATAAAGGTAAAGGTAAAGGTTTCCCTCGCACATATGTACTAGTCGTTCCCGACTCTAGGAGGCGGTGATCATCTCCGTTTCAAATCCAAAGAGTCAGTGCTGTCCAAGGACGTCTCCGCGGTCATGTGGCCGGCATAAATACTGAAGGCTGACGGAATGCTGTTACCTTCCCACCAAAGGTGATCCCTATTTTTCTACTTGCATTTTTTTCATGCTTTCAAACTGCTATATTGGCAGAAGCTGGGACAAGTAACAGAAACTCACTCCATTACACGGTGCTAGGGATTCGAACCATTGAACTGCTGACCTTTCTGATCAACAAGCTCAGCATCTTAGCCACTGAGTCACCGCGTCTCATTAAGATGGTCCATAGGGCCCCTCAATAGACCCCCCCAGGGCTCCTAACCCTTGAAAGAACCTCCTCTGCAATTTGGTGCCCCTCCCACTGTAGCCAACTTCCATGAAGTTGTTCAAGGCAGCTGTTCTCAGAAGCTCTGGAGGTGAACACCTGGGCTCTCTCTCCATCCGTTGCTCTTTCTTCATTCTTCAGGAGCCTCTCTTGGTGGTTTCAGGCTCTGAGGTCGGTACAGGAACCCACAGCTGCAAAATGGGGTTGATGTGTAAGTCGTGGGAAAAGAGGTGCTGTGATACCAGACAGGGCAAGAAGCAAAGAACGTGAGGATGCCCCCCCTCCCCCAGCCATTCCTGGGAATGTAAATAAAATAAGGGAAGAATTTGTCCTAGATTTTATTGTTCCTGCTGCCAGATAGAGAGAACTGTTCCTGCTTTCTGTTGGAAACATCCCATGGAAAGCTGGCATTGTATCCCAAGCACAGATACTTGGGTGGGGGCGGTGTTGTGGCCTGCCAGTGGCCACCGGGGCTGGCAGCAGATTCAGAGAGTGAGGAGGTTGGGGAGGAACATGGACCAGTCCTGGAGTTTGGGGAAGGCTCTGATGAGGGCTCTGTGTGGGAGCAGAGAGTGGGCCAGAGCCGTATGTCAGTTATCAGAGTCAGAAATCAGTGAGGCAGATGAACAGCTGGAGCCTGTTCCCAGTGTGCACTTGTGCAGAGTTGCCAGAGGTCTCCTTCTGAATCCCCCCAAAGGACCCATCCTGTTCCCCCTTCTTTCCCCTCAGGGGGTGCCTACCATCAGCCTCTCCTAGCAGCTGTCCCATCTCTCTCCCTTCAGGCCTGAGTCCTCCCCGCCTCCTCTACTAGTGGCTGGGGACAACAGGCCCTGTCATGCACCCCTTCCTTTTCCTTCCTAGTTTCCGAAGCGCAAAGTTCCAAACATGGAAAGAAAACAAGAGCGAGTGTGACACACACACACACACACACACACACACACACAGACACACACAGAGAGAGAGAGAGAGGGAGAGAGAGAAGATGGGAGTGCAAAAAGGTAAGAGCACGACCCAGAATATATGACTCAGGACGTCGGCGACGGCAACTTCCCTCCCCCCCACCAACCATTCCCAGCAAGCAGGCAGCTAAATAGAACCGCGACTTTCTATCTCTCTTCCCTCTCCGCACCTCCCCTTCCCGCATCGCTTATTGGGAATCGGGAGGAAGGAGTCGATACAAAAGCCTGCAGAAAATTAAAAGAAAAAGGCGGCGGCGACGGCGGGGGGGGGGGATCTGAGATAGAACGCAGGGAAGTTGCGCATGGTTTTCTTTTTTTAAAAAAAGGGCAGCCGAAGCGGAAGGTCAGTGAAATAAATTCTCCCTCCTCCCGGGTCAGGGCGGAGCTGTGACATTAAAAATAACTGCACGGCAGTTGGAAACTTCTGCGCGGCGTTTTCTTGTCACATGCGCGGGCACGCAGCTGCGCACCTTAGAGGGAACACTGACCAGGACAATATTGTTAGGGTTCCATGCCACAATGAATGTACCATATTTTCCGGACTATAAGTCGCACCAAAGTATAAGACGCACCAAGATTTTGAAGAGGTAAATTTAAAACAAGAGGTGTTTGCCCTCCCCAGCTCCCAGGAGCACTCTGCAGGCTTCACAAACCCTCTTCATGTCCATTTTATTTTTAAAAAGGGACATGCAGAGAGTTTGAGAGGCCTGTAGAGTGTTCCTGGGGGCTAGGGAGGGCAAAAAAAAAGCAAGATGGGCCATTTTTTTCAAAGACCCATTTTGTACAAAAAGGGGGGGCATGCAGAGGGTGTGGAAGGCCTATGGAGTGCTCCTGGGGTGGGGTGGGGCAAAAAACAAGCAAAAACAACCCTTTTTTGATGAAAAAAGACCCCTTTCTGCAAAAAAAGAAACCAGGGCATGCAGAGTTTGGATGGCCTGCAGAGTGCTCCTGGGGACTTGGGAGGGCAAAAACAGCCCGCTTTTGTGAAAAACAGGCCCATATTTTGCTCATTTTTGCCCTCCCCAGCCCCTAGGAGTACTTTGCAGGCCTCCCAAACCCTCTGCGCATCCATTTTTGTGAAACTCAGGATACAAAGGGCAGGTTTCGGGAGGCCAGAAATGCTATATTTAGTGTATAAGACACACCCAAATATTCACCTTCTTTTTTTGGGCGGGGGGAAGGTGTGTCTTATACGCTGAAAAATATGGTATTTCCACTATGTGAACCCACTGGCTCTTATAACTCCTGCGGTGTTTGTTCCTTAAAGCACCCCGCCCATTAATTTATGCAAGCTTTTCCTCCCGTTCCCTGAGCTGGAATGGGATCTTTTAGGGTTCCAGTGGGAGTTAAAGGCCACACTGGATGCAGAGCGTTCTTTGAAGGACTTCCTTTCCCACTTTCATCCACCAGACCCATCAGAGCAGAGAGGCAGGCTAGGTTATGAGTCCCCTGTCTTAAAGAGGCCCACCTGAGGAGAACAAGAAGGGCCTTCAGCCTTGGTTTCTTCTCTGTGGAACATCATCCCCCTGGAGATAAGATTGGCCATTACCTTGGTAGCAATAGCAATAGCAGTTAGACTTATATACCGCTTCATAGGGCTTTCAGCCCTCTCTAAGCGGTTTACAGAGTCAGCATATCACCCCCACAATCTGGGTCCTCATTTTACTCACCTCGGAAGGATGGAAGGCTGAGTCAACCCTGAGCCGGTGAGATTTGAACCGCTGAACTAGCAGTCAGCTGAAGTGACCTGTAGTACTGCACTCTACCCACTGTGCCACCTCGGCTCCTCTTTCCAAAGGCTCTGAGTCTGAGGGTTTTGCCAGTAGGCCAAGGAGCCCCCAGGGATATTGGTTTGATTGTTGTCAGCAGGAGGGTGGGGATTTATTATGTTTTGCATTTGGGTTTATACATGAGACAGCCACAGAGGTGGTATTCAGCCAGTTTTGACTAGTTCTGGAGAACCGGTAGTGGAAATTTTGAGTAGTTTTCAGAATTGGCAAATACCACTTCTCGCTGGCTCCACCCCCCCATCTATTCGATGCCTCCCAAGTCCCAGCTTGTCCCAGCTGATCAGCCATGTCTTCTTCTGTTGCCCTGCACAGGAGAATGGAGCTGGAAAACAGGTTAGTGGGAATGGGGATTTTACAGTATCCTTCCACTGGAGTGGGGTGGAAATGAGGATTTTACAGTATTGTTCCCCCAGGAATGGGGTGGAAATGGGGATCTTGCAGTATCCTTCTGCTGCCATGCCCACCAAGCCAGGCCATGCCCACAGAACTGGTAGTAAATTTTTTTGACTTGCACGCCATCTGGAGTTTTATGCTTCCCTAGTCTGATTCAGTTGCACTGCAGGTTAGTTCTTACACTCACTTCACACACACACACACACACACACACACACACACACACACACAGACACCAAGCAATTCCTCCTGGGATCTCTGCCTTCTCACTGAAGTGTGCATGACTCATGAGCAAGCAGCAGGAGAGAATACAGAATAACGAGTTGGAAGGGACCTTAGAGGTCTTCTAGTCCAACCCCCTGCTCAAGCAGGAGACCCGTACCATTCCAGACAAACGGCTGTCCAGTCTTTCCTTTTAAAACTTCTAGTGTTGGAGCTCCCACAACTTCAGGAGGCACTGATCAGCTGGGGGAGGCAGGGGAAGGATACTGTAAAATCTGCATTCCCTCCCCACCCCCCTAACCTGCTTTCCAGCTCCATTCTCCTGTGCAGGATAACAGAAGAAGACACAGCCGATCAACTGGGACAAGCTGGGACTTGGAGGCAGAGAATAGATGAGGGTGGGACGGGACCAGTCAGTGGTGGTATTTACCGGTTCTCTGAAGTCACTGGCAGGAAATTTCTCCTTAATTCTAGGTTGGGTCTCTCTTTGTTCCAGCCAAGAATTCAGATTTAGGATTTCTTAATTCCTTCTTGTTGACCAACCTAGGGTTTAGCAGCAGCAGCCAAAGGCCCGGGGCTCTCTGTCCAGGTTCTGGGCATAAGCTCAGAGGGCCAAAACACACCACCGGTGTTAAGGAATCTGGTGCATGTAAGTCTTCCCCTGTAACAAAGGCTTTCGTTGGATTTTGTCTTGTGTGTTAATTGCACCCATTCCTAGATTGAGGGATTCTGCTCACAATCACTGATGTTCTATCCACTTCTTAGTTGGACTACTGCAATGCACTCTATACAGGGCTGCCCTTGAAGAGTTTCCGGAAGCTTCAGCTGGTGCGAAATGAAGTGGCACAGGCAGTGATGTGCGTTTCCCAAACAACACGCTTTATACCTCTGCTCTGTGAGTTGCACTGGTTGTCAGGCGGCTTCTGGGTCCTGTTCAGAGCATGGTAAGGTAGAGGGGCAGCCCCGGCTGAGTTCTGACACCACCCGAGAGCCAAATAGACAGGAAGAGCCAGGAGGAGCGTGGAAAGGGAAGAAGGCGAAGGGCAGAATTGGGGAAGGGGAGGATCTGCAGCTCCTGAAAACCAGCTCTGGAAGCTGGATCGCCCCCAGAAGACGCCCCTCCCCCCCTCAAAGACCTCGCCCGGAGACTTTTCTGATTGGTGGGGGGAGGGGAGGAGGAAGAGGCGGCAAGCAGAGCTCTGAAAGTTCTCCTGCCACTTTCACTTTCACTCCTGGCTCAGAATCACAAACGGAAAAAACACAGCAACTCCTTAAATGAGGCGTGGTGAAGCGCCAGGGAAGGAAGCGGTTTACTGGCGAAGGAAGGAGGCGTTTCGGAGAGGGGGGAGGTAGGCCCGGACAGCGCTCCCTTCCCCCCCCCCTGCGCCCCCATTGACAGGCTCCCGCGGGGAAGAGCTGGCGCGTAACGCCGCGGATCAAAGGGCCGTTCACAGCGCCAAATCCATTTCCTGCTGCCGAAAGTATTTGGCGGACTAGCGTCGTGGAAAGCCAGCAACGGGGGAGGAAAGAAGCGGGAAGACCCGGCAGGTGAGAAAGGGAAGGATTTCATTTTTTCAATTACCTGGATTCAAAGAACGCCCGAATTCCAGACCGCTCTTGTTTACCCTGAGCTGACCCGCTCCTCTACAAAGGCCCTTCCCACGACGCCTGGTTCACCAACTAAGGGGTTGGACTAGAAAACCTCCAAGGTCCCTCCCAGCCTTATTATTCTATACGCGCTCGGGGCATTTTTTGCCCCGAAGCCTCATTTGGCTCCGGCTCCTTCCCTTTCCTGCCTCTCTGAGTGGTCACCTTTCCTTCTCCCCACAAGGCAGCTTCGGCGCTGGGACCTCCGCCGATGACGACCGCGCCACTTTCACTTTCCAGCGCTCAGCCCCTCCGGCGTCCTTCACAGACTTTCTCCTTGGCCGCCAAACTGATCGGGGCTGCCCTTCGGCGTCTGGGTCCGGATGGGGCTCCCGGTAGCCCGGTTGGGGCTTCTGTCCGCGGCGGCGACCCTGTTGCTGCGGGGAGGATGCGCAGGTGAGTGGCCGGAGGGGGCGGCGCTAAGGAGATCTGAAGCGGGCAGCTGGGTTGTCCTGTGGCAGCGGGTTCCAGAGGCTTCGCCCGGTTGGCATCCTATCAATCGGAAATAAATACACGTTTTCGTCTGGCTGAAGGCCTTTGGCATAGTTAGCCTGTGGTAGAACTGAAAGTTTACTAGAGGGCATCTAGTCCCTCCTCTAAAGGAGAATATTTGTAGTCCAGGGTTGAGGGGTCCTTGGTGCTCTCTGAGCTTCCTTGTTTTCTTTGATTTTCAATTTTGTTTTAATTGAAACCAAAGATACAAAGGAAAATAAAAAATAATGGAAAAGTGGGGGGGGGGAGGAAAAAGGGAGAAAAGAGAAAATGTGGGTTGGGATGGGAAAAAGGAAGAAAAGGCATTGACTTCCAACTCTCTTTGGCACAATCGAAGGTAACAACATTACAATCTCAACTTTTTACTTTTATACAACAGTATACACTAGCCCAGGGATGGTGAACCCTTTTTCCCTTGGGGGCCAAAAGCACCTGTGTGTGCTGACACCCATAATCTAATTACTCCCCCCAGAGGCCCTGCACATGCGCCTGACCCCCTGCACTTCCCCTGCGCATGTGCTCCCAAACCCCCATTTTGGTGCTAGGAGACCTCCCTGAAGCCTCCTGGAACCAAAAACGGGAGTTGAGGGGGTGCGATGCCACATCCCCTGAGCATGTGTGCGTGACCCCCCCCACCCTTCATGCATGTGCGCGTCTCCCAGCAGAGACCTGAAAATCAGCGGACTGGTTGGAGGCAGATGCCCATGCTCAGTGCAGCTGACCTAGGTGGCAACTCACATGCCCGCAGAGATGAGTCCGTGTGCCAGCTGTGGCATGAATGCCATAGGTTCACCATCACAATACTAGCCATTTCTATAACAGCAAACCTGACTAATCAACAAGAACCAGAAAACAAGATTATAGCAAGAAAAGCGAATCTTGCGAATTTACCAGACGGATGGCATAAGGAAGAAAGCTTTTACAGAATCTGATAGTCCTGCTAGAGATGCTTCGAAACCTCCTCCCAGAGGGGAGCAATAGAAAACAGACCGTGAAGTGGGTGTGTGGGGTCTCTAACAATGCTTTGAGATCTAAGCACATAGCCCTTATAAGCAGTATCCTGAATAACAGGAAGTGAGCTTCCTATTATCTTCTCGGTTGTCCTTACCACTCTCTGTATGGACTTTCTATCTGAGGCGCTGCAGCCACCAAACCAAACAGTGGTGCAGTTTATTAAAATCATGCCTCTGTAAAAATTGGCCAGGACAGAAAGAGAAAGATGTGTTCTCCTCCTTCGACGCAGGAAATGCAGAGACACTTCACTAAGGATGATGTCTGGAGAGGGCCGTGAAAATATTTACAGACCCTCCACATCCTGGACATAAATTGTTTCAACGCCTACCCTCAAAACTATGCTGTAGAGCAATGCACACCAAGACAACAAGAACATTTTCCTCCAAATGCCATCACTCTGCTAAACAAATAATTCCCTCACCAATGTCAAACCATTCACTAAAGCTGCATTACTATTACTATTAATCTGCTCATCGTTCCTATCACCCATCTCCTCCACTTATGACTGCAGGGCTGTAACTTTGTTGCTTATATATTTATATTGCTTATTGCTTATTTGTACCCTACGGCTATCATTAAGTACTGTACCTTATGATTCTTGATAAATGCATCTGCACCAAAGACAAATTCCTTGTGTGTCCAATCACACTTGGCCTATAAAGAATTCTATGCTGTGCTATGCTATGCTATGCTATGCTACGCTACTCTACTCTACTCTACTCTACTCTACTCTACTCTACTCTACTCTACTCTACTCTACTCTACTCTACTCTACTCTACTCTACTCTACTCTACTCTATTCTATGACGTTACCTAGTTTGGTTAATGAAACATCTCCAAGAAAACAACCAAGCTCAGAGAGCACCAAAAACCTCAGTCCATCCTCATATTGGGCCATCAGAACATCTTTCCTGATACACCTCTGTAGGTACCCAAGATTGAGACATCCCTCTCCAAAATTATCTCCCCCCCTGCTCTTTTCAGGCTCCTCTTTCCATTCATTACACATTTTCTACACATTGTTCATGGGCTCCAGCCAGGACGGGGCCCAGTACATTGTGGTGGTATATGTAGACGACCAACTGGCCGCCCGTTTTGACACCACCACCCGAAGGATGTTGCCTCAAGTGGCCTGGCTCCTGAATATGAGGGAGGAGGACTCTCATTTCTGGGACACGACATCTCGGACAGTGAACAGCACGGAGCCGAGGTTCAGGAATGAACTCCACGTTTTGCTCATCTACCACAACTCCAGCAGAGGTAAGGCATGCTGGGGTGCAAGGAGGGGTTGGGGGCCATGGGTTTTTGGCCTTCCCCAGGAGGGGTCTGGATGGGTAGGAAATAGTAGCAAGGAAAATGGACTTGTGTGTATCCTAATCAAAATATCTGAAACGGTATGTGTAAAACACTTTGGCCACCTAATGAGAAGGAAGGACTCATGCTGGGAAAGATGGAGGGCAAAAGAAGAAGGAGACGACAGAGAAGGAGGTGGCTGGATGGAGTCACCGAAGCAGTCAAACGTGAGCTTAAGTGGACTCCAGAGGATGGTAGAGGACAGGAAGGCCTGGAGGAACGTTGTCCATGGGGTCACAATGGTTCGGACATGACTTCGCAACTAACAACATACTGCCCTTATTTTGTGCATGAATGTGGAAGACTGAATTAAGGGGTACCCTTTGTATGGCAAAATTGAAAAGGACAAAATAAAAGACGACAGTACGTTTGTTTTTTTAAAGGATCAGTAAATCTCAGCTTTCTAAAATGAAGGATTGTCCTTTGTTATAAGGTACAGATGTTTATCCCATAGGTGTTTTTTTTAAAAAGACAACTGAACTTTGATTTGATTTGATTTGATTTATTGCATTTCTATGCCGCCCTATTCCCAGAGGGACTCAGGGCGGCTCACAAACCAAAGTAGCAGGGGGGAATACAAACAAGAGGGAAAACAACGGACAAACAACTACAAACAATTTTAAAAGACACTCCACAACCAATTCGAGGCACTCAATTCGAGCAGGGGCGGGGCACCTGTCAGCCCCAGGCCTGTCGGAACAACCAGGTTTTAAGGGCTTTGCGGAAAGCCTGAAGGGTGGTGAGGGTCCGAATCTCCACGGGGAGCTCGTTCCAGAGGGCCGGAGCAGCCACAGAGAAGGCCCTCCTCCAGGTGGTCGCCAATCGGCATTGGCCGGCGGATGGAATTCGGAGGAGGCCTAATCTGTGGGATCCAATAGGTCTGTTGGAGGTAATTGGCAGCAGGTGGTCTCTCAAGTACCCAGGTCCAATACCATGAAGGGCTTTATAAGTGACGATTAGCACCTTGAAGCGTATCCGAAGACCAATAGGCAGCTAGTGCAGCTCGCGGAGGATAGGTGTGACGTGGGTGTACTGGGGTGCACCCACAATCGCTCACGTGTCTGCATTCTGGACAAGCTGAAGTCTCCGAATGCTCTTCAAGGGCTGCCCCATGTAGAGCGCATTGCAGTAGTCCAGTCGAGGTCACAAGGGCACAAGTGACTGATGCGAGGGCCTCCCGGTTCAGGTAGGGACGCAATTGGTGCACTAGGCGAACCTGGGCAAATGCCCCCCTGGTCACAGCCAACAGATGGTGTTCTAAAGTCAGCTGTGGGTCCAGGAGGACTCCCAAATTGCGAACCCTGTCTGAGGGGCGTACTGTTTGACCCCCAGCCTGAGAGATGGAATACTTGGCCAACTGTTGGGAGGGAAACACACCAGCCACTCGGTCTTGTCTGGATTGAGTGCAAGCTTGTTAACCCCCATCCAGACCCTAACAGCTTCCAGGCACTGACACATCACGTCAACCGCTTCACTTGAGTTGGCACGGGGCAGACAGATACAACATTTTCCTTGAAGACATTTAGCTTCTCATCCAACAGCAACTGGCTATTTACAAAACTATCCCCTAAATACTTCTCAATCTGTACATTCTCAAATGCCAAAGTGGGGGAGGGGACCACAAAAAGGATGAGAAAAATAGGGACATGGAGGCAACTGGACTTTCTTGTTTTTCTTTGAAGACGTTTCGCTTCTCATCCCAGAACCTTCTGCATCTCTGACTGGATGGTGGGGAGCGAAAGGATTCATATTCCTTGCAGACGCTGGTCGTTTGCATTCTTTTACAGAGTTGTTGAGACCACTTGGAGGTTTGTCTGTTTCCTGAGTAGTGCAAATGGGGGGTGGAATTGCTGAAAGGACTGTGTTGTGGAGCTGCGCTTTCTGCAGCCAAAAACATCCACACCCACTTGCACTGCTCAGGTGACCCTGAGGATACAGACAAACCTCCAAGTGGCATCAATGACTCCGTAAGGGAATGCAAATGATCAGCTGCCTGCAAGGAGTATAAATCCTTCCATTCTCCACCATCCAGTCAGAGCTGACGAAGCTTCTTGGGTGAGAAGTGAAACGTCTTCAAAGAAAAAAAACCAGAAAGTCCAGTTGCCTCTTGAAAAAAGCACCTTTGGGACAACCATGGATGACAGAGAATCTCCATAGATGGTTATCTGACCTTCCTGTGATGTCACCTTTCAGCTGCCTGCCCATTTTCTCAGCAGGGTTTCACAGCTGGCAGAATGTGATCGGCTGCAGGCTGAGCGATGAAGGTCAGAAGCAGGGCGTTTACCAGTATGGCTATGATGGGGAAGACTTCATCAGCTTGGATGAGAAGACCCTTTCCTGGATTGCAGCCAACGTCCATGCTCAGCAGACCAAGAGGCGGTGGGAAGCTGAGCCTTTGATCGCCCTTAGCAAGAAGGACTGTTTGGAGAACAAATGTATTGAGCTCCTTCAGAAGTGTGTCAAGTATGGAAAGGACTCCCTTCTGAGGAAAGGTGAGGCTGGAAGGAGGGAGCCAAGGGTTGGTAATGTCACATGATAGCTATTGTGGCCTGTCAGCTGTTGGCCCCTCCAGCAGTCAATGAAGAGGCGATGTGGGAATCATGGCCAGCATCAAGGCAATCAGAGAGCTCCGAGGGGGAAGAGGGAATGGAGCTGGGAGAGACAGAGACAGAGGTGGAGCCTGGGCTGTCCATCAGTCCCCAGATGGAGAGTCAACAGCCCCCTGGTCTGGATGGGCTGATGAGGAAGAGGAGAAACAGCTGGGTCCAGTGTCTGACGAGCGGATGCGTAGAGGGGAGAGGAGAGGAGAGCAGTGGAAATCTATAGGCTGATCCTTGGGATGGAAGAGCCACTGCTGTTAGCAAAGTCCCACCTTAGCTCTGGGGATAAAAGGCAGGGGGCGGATAGGAATAGGTGTGGCAGATTATTCATCTCCCTGCCGGACAGACTTATTAGCCTGCTGTGTGTGTGTAAGAGAGAGACTTTTTGCCGGGGCTGCTGGCACTCCTAATAAAGGAATCATTGATTTAGCTACAGAGGGTTTCTCGTGTTTGGGAGCCTGGTCAGAACAATAGTGCTCAACCTGTAGTACGGTGTCCCCCAGGCTACACATGTGCAGTGTTAAAATATTCCAGAGTTGTGTTCTCTACAGAACCCCCAGTGGCTAAAGTAACGCACAAGATCCAGTACAAGGGCCTGGAGACCCTCATCTGCAGAGTCTACGGCTTCTATCCCAAAGAGGTGAATGTCACCTGGAGGAAGGATGGAAAAGTCTGTGAGAAAGGCACCTTCGGGACAGATGTTCTTCCAAACTCAGACGGGACCTACCACACCTGGCTGAGCATCAAGGTTGACATCAAGAAGAGGGATTATTATCGCTGCTATGTGGAACATGCTGGGCTGCCGGAGCCTCTGATCGTGGCCTGGGAGGAACCTGGTGAGAGAACAGGGGTGGGGGTACCAGTCGAATGTGGGCAAACTTGTCCCTTGAATGGTCATACAAAGTAATGAACGTGGTGATGGAGTTTCCTCCTTTACCAGGTTCACCTGATGCTGTAGACCTTAAATGAAGAGTCGTGGTGGCACAGTGGTTAGAATGTGGTACTGCAGGCTACTTCTGCTGGCTGCCAGCCTTCGATTCTCAAGGGCTCAAGGTTGACTCCATCCTTCCGGAGTCAGTAAAGTGAGGACCCAGATTGTTGGGATCAACAGGCTGGCTCTGTAAACCGCTTAAAGAGGGCTGTAAAGCACTGTGAAACGGTATATAAGACAAAGTTCTATTGCTATTAAATTGGCCACGGGTTGAATTCACTCAACATGCCAGGCCCCGAAAGACCCTACCTTAGGTTCAAATGAACCCTTGACCATATCCAATGTGTTTGGTCACCTATAAAGTCAAAGATAAAGGTTCCCCTCGTACATATGTGCTAGTCATTCCCGACTCTAGGGGGCAGTGCTCATCTCCGTTTCAAAGCCGAAGAGCCAGCGCTGTCCGAAGACGTCTCCGTGGTCATGTGGCCGGCATGACTAAATGCCAAAGGCGCACGGAACGCTGTTACTTTCCCATCAAAGGTGGGCCCTATTTTTCTACTTGCATTTTTTACATGCTTTCGAACTGCTAGGTTGGCAGAAGCTGGGACAAGAAATGGGAGCTCACTCTGCTACGCAGTGCTAGGGATTCGAACTGCCAAACTGCTAACCTTTCTGATCGACAAGCTCAGTGCCTTAACCACTGAGCCACCGCATCATGGCTTGGTCATCTATATCTTTATGCAAATTTGAGCTGATGGCTTAATGCCATCTGAGGGAGCAGAAAGTTCATAGCAGGGTTCCCTAAGCCCCAGACCACAGACCAGTACTGGGCCACAGCCCGTTGGAAACCGGGCCATGCAAGCTGCAGGCAAGTGCACAAAGTTTCATTTGTGCATGCGCAGGATTTAGGCTGTGCATGCAAACATCATCCCGTCCTCCCTCACAGCTGCTCTCTCTTTTGCTGTCAATCCTTTATTAGGAGCAAGGAAGGTTGGTGGTATGTAAAACCTGACTCCTGTGGGATGCCAGAAGAATGGAGATGTGTGTGGGGAGGGGAGGAAGGTTGATCGTATGGAAAGGCAGAAACGTTTTGACTGCATATCAGAACCCATGAGTTAGAAGGGTCCCTTGAGGTCATCCAATCCACCTCCAGCTCAGATGCAGGCATCCAATTTAAACCATCCCAGAAAGATGTTTGGCTTCTCTTGGGCAAATCCATCATCTCCCTGAATCTGTTGTGGCCCACCGGTGGCCAGCAGAACTGGCAGCAGATTCAGACAGTGAGGAGGTTGGGGAGGAACCTGGGCCAGTCCTGGAGTCTGGGGAAGGCTCTGATGAGGACTCTGTGTTGGAGGCAGAGAGGGGGCCAGGGCCATATGCCAGTTATCAGCTGTCTTTAGTCAGACCTCAGTGAGGCAGACAAACAGCTGGAGCCTGTTCCCAGTGAGTGCATGCGCAGAGTTGCCAGACGAAGGGAACAGCTAAAGAACACAGATCGGCTTGGGAATAGGACCACAGGTGTACGATGAATGGCCCCTCCCAGAGGAAATAAAAGAGGAGCGAAAGGGGAGTGGAGTTTGCAGGAGTTCGCTTAATTGGTTCATGACTCTCCGAGACTCCTTGCCAACTTTAGCAGATATCGGTCTCTCAGCTCTCCAAGCCAGAGAAGGTCTGTGACTGTAAATCCTCCCTTGAAAGGCTTTGTTGGATGTAAATGAGCACAATTCACAGTCCATTAATAAAAGGGTTTTTTGTCGGAACCAGGAGTTTACTTTATGCTCTTGGAAAGCCTTGTTCAGAACATATGTGTCCACACATATGCCTTCCCCTCCCAGGATCAGATGTTCTGCACCTACTATCAAGAAAATTTTAGAGCACTGTCCCTTGGCTCATTCCAAGGGAAGATAAATCCCAGGGCTCCTCCAATCATTTTACCCTTTCTCCAAAACAGCCAATGTCGTGGGGCTTGTGGCTGGAGTCGTGGCAATTGTGTTGGTTGTGCTCCTCATTGTGGCGGTGATCTTCTACAACCGTAAGTAACTCTTTGGTGGGCACAGGATACACCATTCACAAAAAGTGCAGGCTGCCAACTTCTAGGCCCCAAAACCAGGTACAGCTAGTATTAAAATATTCATGACCGGGAGAAACATGGGAATAAAGTCAGCCAATGAATAGGTATAGCAACTAAGTCAGCCAATGGGAGTTTAAACAGATCTGAATCTGCAGAGAATTGAATCAGAAACCTAAGCAGTCTGCTGCTGTGTGAAGTAAACTTAACAGTCTGTCTGGGCTTGCTAAAAGGAAACTAACTGCTTGTGTTTGCCTGTACCTCTCCTGCCTTGTGTTTACTTGGAAGAACCACCTGTTGGTATTGTACATTTATTCATCTATTCTTATGTATATAAAGAAGTTAATGAATGCTGCTGCATTAGTTATCTGTGTGAGCTTCTGGATTGGAATTTATGCAACATACTCTGACAACTAGTCCTTGATTTACGACAATTGAGCCCAAAATTTGTTTTGCTCGATTGGCCCCCTGCAAACTCTGTCTCTCGAGGAGCCCGGGCGAAGTTTCATGTGCTGCTCACTGAAGCACCTGGACTCCCAGGGAAGGGCTGGAGCTACTAAACAGGCAGCCACCTAAGTGCCTGAAGGACCCCATCTCATCAGCAAGCGGGATTCATTGCTTTGGCCAGCAGTATCCAGCCCAGGGGCCGTAGTTTGAGGATCCCTGATTTAGTGCAATATAAAAAATGCAAAGATTTTTCTTTGGACCACCAAATTTTTCTCATCACCAGTGGTCCATGAACCACCAGTTGGTGACCGCTGTTTTAGAGGGTCGTTGAAGCACTTGGGGGGGGTGTCCTCGGGGTCACCTGAGTAGTGCTCCTGGTTCCTCTAGTCTGCAATGTTTCTTCTAGAAATCCATTCCTTCTCCCACATCGTTCAAAGGATGTTCATCCAAAATTGTATAGCCAAAGGTTTGTAGAAAATTCTCAGTCATCCAGGTCGTGGTTGTCCCAAAGGTGCTTTTTTCAGGAGGCAACGGGACTTTCTTGTTTTTTCTTTTGAAGACCTTTCCCTTCTCATCCAAGAAGCTCCTTCAGGTCTAACACATTAGTGGGGAATGGAAGGATTTCTATTCCTTGCAGACAGCGAATAGAAATCCTTCCATTCCCCACTAACGTGTTAGACCTGAAGGAGCTTCTTGGATGAGAAGGGAAAGGTCTTCAAAATAAAAACAAGGAAGTCCAGTTGCCTCCTGAAAAAAAATCACCTTTGGGACAACCATGACCTGGATGACTGAGACTCTCTACAGACCCTAAGGCCACTAAGCCATTGTTTCTCAGCCTTGGCATTTGGGGGCTCAGGGACTTCTGGGTGGGGAATTCTGGGAATTGAAGTCCCTATAAGCTTCCAGGGTTGAGAAACATTCTCAACCTAAATCATAAGGTTGTGTTTGGCTTGCCTTTAGCTTGGTTGTTTTGGTTTGCCAACTGGGAGTTTTTCTGCCTAACTAGTAGCATCATTGAGCCAAATTTGGGAGGCTTTAAGAAACAAAAGAGAGCCAGGTTTTATTAGTGCTGGGATGGGAGACCACCAAGAAATCCAAGGCCTGCCGGCTGAAAGTGATCACTCCAAGCACTAATCAGCATTGATCCTGCTTAGCTTCTTTAAATCCATCAAGGTCAGCCAATGATATGTCCGTGCCCATGGATTTAGGGGGCACTTCCTCCTCCTGGCATGGTTTTCTGACTTCCCAGTCTGCCCTCACGGTTTTCTGATGCTGCTTGAGGAAGCGCCAAGGCGCTGAACATCCCATGTACCAGAGGCCGAGTGGGAAATGAGGCTCTCTGAAGTGGGAACCTCTAATTTCTGGATTTTGTCTTGCAGCCAAATGCATTGGAGCCACAGCGAAAAAAATCTCGAGTGAGTGAACACGAAAAGCAATTTTGCTACATAGAAGAAAGTTTGTTATGGACCAGTGTATTTATTCATTTTTAAATTACAATTTGTTATCTGGCCAGTAGCCAAATCTCCCTGGGAAGGGAGAGAGGGGAGGGAGAGAGAGAGGAGAGGGGGGGGGAAGGGAGGGAGGAAGGGTTACTGCAAAATCCCCATTCTCTCCTGATCAGCTGGGACTCGGGAGGCAGAGAATAGAAGGGGGCGGGGCCAGCCAGAGGTGGTATTCGCCGGTTCTCTGAACTACTCAAAATTTCCACTACTGGTTCTCCAAAACTGGTCAGAACCTGCTGAGTACCACCTCTGCTCTGTGGCCACAAAAGTTATTTCAAGGGGGTCCGTAATAAAAGGTTGAGAACCCCTGTTCTAGATGAGGGTTGTTGTGAGGTGACGGATGGCAAAAGGAAATTCTCTTAATATTTGTTTTTAAAGGAGGAACACATGTGGGAGAAGCCCAGGACTTTCTGTTGCTTGTGCTTGGCAGGGGGTTGGACTAGAAGACCTCCAATGTCCCTTCCAACTCTGCTATTGTATTATATTGTATTGTATTGTACTGTGTGTGAATCCTTTGATATATTGTCTGACTAAAGGAGACACCTCACTTTGTTCTGAATCTTGATTTTTCTCCTCTCTCTCTTACAGCCCCCAGCCACGAAAGTGAGATGGGTTCAATGGTAAGTAGGGGGTGCAGGGACATAGGATCACAGTCTTTCATCAGAGGGGAAAAAATAAAATCTCTGATACTGGAACAAAATATTTTATGTATGTATCAGTGGTGGGATTCAGCCAGTTTGCACCTATCTGGGAGAACCGGTTGTTAACTTTCTAAGCAGTTGGGAGAATCGGTTGTTGGAAGAAATCTCCTTTTGTTTCTTTCCACTTTACAGGGCTAATCCTGTAAGGAAGGCAGGAAGGAAGCATTCTGTTGTTGTTTCTAGCCTAATCTTTATTGCCCTGCTTACAGAAACTGCCTCTCCCGTTAACCCTTATGACATTGTAACAGCTAAGGCGAAGAGCCCATCAACCTGAGTGTTGAGCTGGCCACGCCCACCCAGTCACATGACCACTGAGCCATGCCTGCCCAGCTGGTATGTATACCAGTGGTGGGTTCGGGATCCCATTGCAACCGGTATGCTGCAACGGGGCCTGACGTCCACCATGTGCACGCGTGCAACCCCTGCGCAGTGCATGCATGCGTACTTACCACCCACGATGCTCCAGCTGCTCGGCGGAGCATCGCACAGGCTCTGTACGCTCCATGCACAAGCCCTGATTGACTCCAATACAGGTAAGGAGGGCAGGCGTGTGGGTGGGTGCTCTAGAGCACTGTACCGGAATAGTACATGGTGCTCCCAGCAGGCACCAGTATGTCCTTACTGGGTCGTACCAGTCGTATCCCACCACTGATGTATACATACTAACGAAAGTTAAGTGGGTAATATATTTTTAAGTTCCAGAGATCACATGTCTGTCTCTTCTTTTATGTATGTATGTATGTATGTATGTATGTATGTATGTATGTATGTATGTATGTATCATTGGTGGCTACCATTCCGGTATGGTGCTCCGGAGGGCCCACCCGCCCACCCGTGCTCCTTACCTGTCTTTAAAGTTTTCAGCGCTTCCGGGCACGTGCACAGTGCATACAGCTCCTGCACAATGCTCTGCTGAGCAGCTGGAGGTCACGGAGGCTCATGGAGGTGTCTCTGGACAGTACGACGCATGTGTGCACTCTGCATGTGTGCGCATGCACTGCGCACGTCCAGGTAAATGCCGCCAGACCCGTTCCAACCATACAGGTTGGAACGAGATCCGGAACCCACCACTGGTAAGTATGTATGTATATACCGTATTTTTCAGTATATAAGACGCATCTTAGTTTTGGGGGAGGGAAATAAGGAAAAAAAATTTGGCGTCTGCCTACCAGTATCCATCGGTATTCATCTGCCTAGCATCCTTGCAGCAAACAGCCTGGTCAGCTTCAGCACATTAGCCTGATTCAGCAGGAGCAGTTTCAGAGGCTGCCTTTGCAAAGAGCAGCTCCTTTGCAAACGGAGCTTTTGGAAGTTGCAAAGGCAGCCTCTCCAATGGAGCTTTTGGAGGCTGTTTGAGAGGCTTTCTGTTTGAAAGTGTAGCCCCACCCACCGGCTGGCCCCCACCCTTAGGCCTCCACATGTCCTCTCAAACAGAGCTTTTGGAGGCTGCAAAGGCAACCTCTCAAACAGAAAGCCTCTCAGCCTCCAAAAACTCTGTTTGAGAGGCTGCCTTTGCAAAGAGAAACTCCTTTGCAAACGGAGCTTCTGGAGGCGGTTTGAGAGGCCATTCGAAAGTCTAACCTGCCCACCCGCTGGCCCCACCCTTCGGCCTCCTCATGTCCTCTCAATGGAGCTTTTGGAGGTGGCGAAGGCAGCCTCTCAGGCAGAAAGCCTCTCAAACAGCCTCCAAAAACTCTGTTTGAGAGGCTGCCTTTGCAAAGAGAAACTCCTTTGCAAACGGAGCTTCTAGAGGCGGTTTGAGAGGCCATTCGAAAGTCTAACCCGCCCACCCGCTGGCCCCACCCTTCGGCCTCCTCATGTCCTCTCAATGGAGCTTTTGGAGGTGGCGAAGGCAGCCTCTCAGGCAGAAAGCCTCCCAAACAGCCTCCAAAAGTTCCACTTGAGAGGCTGCCTTTGCAAAGAGAAGCTCCTTTCAAAGGGAGCGTTGGGAGTTTTGGGAGGCTATTTGAGAGTCTTTCTGTTCCAGAAGCTCCATTGGTACGGAGTCTGGTGTTTTTTATCAACCCGTCTGAGGGTGAACTGGGTAAGGTATCAATTCTCCAACAATTTGGTGAGGCAGCCAGGAGTCATGAAGGGATGCCGGGAGGGCTCAGTCCCAAAAGAGCCATGCATTGGGCCATTTGCCCAAAGGGTGAGGACTTTCGGGTGACTTGACCTGGAAGGTAGTAAGAGGAATTCGGTTCTTGAGCAAAAGAGTTGCAAGTCATTCCGTGGTTGGCGAGTACCCGTCAAATTCTTTTGTGTGGGCGAGTGAAACCCTTTGTTGTTAAATTTGGCAATTGTTCAAAGCTGGGTGCCAGACTGGATTCCAGCCACCTCAAGGACATGCGGTGAGGTTTATGGCTGGTGAGGCAGCATTTTTTTTAGACTTGTGGACTTCAACTCCCAGAATTCCACAGCCAGGCATGCTCAGTTCCGATTTAAAGCAACAGCATTTGTTTTTCTAAACTTATTTGCTAAATAAGTTTCCTTTTTTCTTTCTTTTTCTTCTCCCTTCCCCTCCTTCCTCCCTCTCTCCCTCCCTCCCTCTCTCTCAAACACACACACACACACACACTCACACACACACTCACACACACACAAAGTTGCACCAGGATTCAGAAAATTTAGGTTTTCCCCCTCAGCCCATGTTAGCAATACCACTAGCAGCATTTTGGCCGGCAGGTGTAAGTAGAAGTGGAAATTCATTCTACTGAAAACATTGTTTTTGCTTATGATTGGATAATTAAAATTTCAGAAGACCCAAAGACATAGTATTAGAGTGTTACATAGTGCATAAACTAAATAACTGTCTCAATATGCTCCCTCCCCCCTCAAACACACACACACACACACACACACACACACACACACACACAAAGTTGCACCAGGAGGATGAAGTTTGAATTCCTCCCCCTCCCTCCCACCCACACCTTTTCCAGGTGTTTCACAGAGGATTTCAACTCTGCTCTTGCCTGCCATCATGAAAAGAAAAAAAAGGAAAAGGAAGAAGGCAAGAGCAACTAGCTCAGCCTTTTTCCTTTTACATTTCCTTTTCTTTTCATGATGACAGTGGTGAGGCTCTGCCTCCCCATCCTCCCCTGACTGCACCTCCCTGAGCCACCTCCAGATCTCTACTAGCTCTTGTAGGTGATGACCAGAGAACCCTGAATTGCAAGGGGGACCAGTAAGACCCCCATGCTTCAATGGGGCTGTGAAAGATTGTATGACTGAGAAAGAGAGAATGTGGGAGAGAAAGAGTGTAATTAATCCTGACCCAGGATTCTTCCCTTCCCCCCTTTGTTTTGATTATTGAAATTGGTAGGAAAGCTATGGGTAATTCATGTTGTTGCTATTGAACTGAATGCAAGTGATGAAAGACTTGTGTGTATGTTTTTGTTCTGACCCATTTCCCCAAACATGACACATTCTCTGTAGTTGAAGCAATGATTTCTTTATTAGGGGCACCAGCAGCCCTGGCCCAAAAGTTTCTCTTTCATCTCAGGGTAACAAGTCTGTCCCGCAGGGAGATGAATGCTAATCTACTCATCTCCACCCCCTGCCTTTAATCCCCAGAACTAGGGTGGGGCTTCACTAGCAGCTGTGGCTCTTCTGTCCCAAGGATCAACCCATGGATTTCCACTGCCCTCCTCTCTTCTGCCTTCTGCACATCCATGCATCAGGCACTGGACACAGCTGTTCCTCCTCTTCCTCATCAGCCACCTCCAGACTTGGGGGCTCATCAGCCACCTCCATCTCAAGGCTGATGGACAAGCCAGTCTCTCTCTCTCTCTCTCTCTCTCTCTCTCTCTCTCTCTCTCTCTCTCTCTCTCTCTCTCTCTCTCTCTCTCTCTCTCTCTCTCTCTCTCTCTCCCCTCCCTCCCCCTCTCTCCCTGTTCCTCTCTCTCTGCTCCTCTCTCCCTTTCTCTCTCCCCATCCCTCTCTTTCTTTCTCTCCCTGTTCCTCTCTCCCTCTCTCTCTCTCTGTTCCTTTCTCTCTTTCCCTGTCTCCCCCCTCTCTCTCCCTCTGTTCTCCCTCCCTCCCTCCCTCTGTCTCTCTGTTCCACTCTCTGTTCTCCCCCCTCCCTCTGTTCTCTCTGTGTTCCTCTCTCTCTCTCTTCCCCCCCTCCCTTGATGCTGACCCTGACTCCCACGCCACCTCCTCCTCCTAATCTGATTCAGCTGCTGGAGGGCCCGGTGGCCAACAGCCCACAACAGTTTTGGTGATGTGGTGTGGTTAGGTTAGTGTTGAGAAACGTTTGTAAACTAACTGGTTGCAAGGTTTCTCTTTTCACTCATTTAGGAAACTACTTTGGGAAGTGTGTCCCGTGAGGAACAAGTGGTTAGCTGACTGCTATCTCCCTGATAAGAACAGCCCCCAGTTGCAGGTGGTTGGCTCAGTCATCCACCTGTTGTCTTCTCCTGTTTGTCTACCTTCCTCCTGAGCTCAAGACTCCTGTGGACTCTGCAAACTTTTTTTATCTTTTGCCTACTAGTTGCAAGACCAGGACCAGAGCCAGCAAAACCAGGACCAGAGCCAGCAAAACCAGGACCAGAGCCAGCAAAACCAGGACCAGAGCCAGCAGAGGGGGGGAATGGAGGACTTCCAAAGAATGCAAATGAAGATTAAGCCAGTAGAACCTTTTGTGGAATTCTTGACTCTACCTTAAACTTTATTAAGCCCTGTGGCTTGTTTACAAGCTGAGATTTCACAGAGTTTCTATTTTTACACTTGTAGAGTACAGACACTAAAATTAAGACTTACAGTGGTACCTCGGTGTTGCATTGGTTCCCAAGGCTGAAGATGAATGAAAAGGAAACCAATCCATGGATAGCAAAATCAACAAAAGTTTATTGATCAGCATCAGAATCAACAGCAACTTTATTGAACATCAGACAGGATTTATATAGTTTCTTAGTTTCTCAGTTCTCACCTACTTTACATGTTATTTCATTATTGGTTAACAAATCTCCAAGGTACAGTAATTGGTTAGTAATTACATCATTGGCGTTTGTGAGAATATGCATGTTTTCTCACACAATGAAAGAATCAAATGTTATACATTCAAAGCAGCAAAATGTTACAGGTTATACATTGTATCATCCCGTGTCCTTGTTCATGCCTGGGAACACTGAAAAAGCAAAGAATTGCTGAAGTTTGCAATCACGTGTAACCACAGTTCTAAGAACCATCCAGATGATGCATTGTAATAACCCTACACCTCGGTACTCATCATAAATTAGTTCCAGGAGATGCAATGAGTACCACAAATGATGAGTACCAAACCATTTTTCCCATTAGGAATAATGTAATGGGTCACAAGGCAGCCAACACTGACAAATTCTATCTTGTGTGCCGAGTACCAAATCAATGATGAGTACTGAGACAACATTTCCACGTTAAGTACCAAATCCGATGAGTTTCAAAACAGTTGAATACCAAGGTACCATTGTACCTATAAGAGTTTTATGACGTCTTATAGATTGGTTTTGGAGAGCATATCACCAGTTAGATCAAGGCAAAATCACAAAACAGATTGTTTTTTGTCCTGATATTCTTTGTTTGTTTAGTACTCAATGCACAGACTACAATTTGGTGGTGTCGGCTGCCTTGTGACTCATTACATTATTGCTTATGGGGAAAATGTATTTGGTACTCCTCATTTTTGGTCTTACTTATTTTGGTCATGTCATACTGGGGAAATCCACTGCAGAAAGCAATTGTGTTTGGAAGAGTTAGCGGTTAAAGGAAACCAGGCTGCTAAAGGACACAGTGGATGGACGCCATCAAAGCTGACACCAACCAGAGCATAGAAGAACTTGAAGAAGTAGTGCAAGAAGGGAAGATGTAGAGAATACTGGTCCATAGAATCACCAAGAGTCGGACAAGACTAAATGGATAATCATAGATGGGTTTCCAGTGACTACAGTTGTGTTACATGAACTAACTGGTTGGACTATTATCCCAGTGGATCACAGGTTGCTATGTGTTACAGGAGATTTTCTCTCCCACTGACTGTTTGCCACTAAAGGACAGAAGTTAAAAAAAACCCAAAATTCTGTGCTGTATTTGCATGTTTGAATATTTACACTGATCTTTAACATGTTTTGGAAAGTTTGTGTGTAAATGGGACATTGAAAAAAGAAGAGGGTCTTTTTTATAATATGGGGATATGAGGACACACACACCCTTATATATTTTATATTTGCAACATGTAAGTATCTTTGAGTCATGGGGAGAAAATCCTGTAAGGCTAGAGCAGAGGTCAGCAAACTGCGACTCTGGAGTCGCATGTGGCTCTTTCCTCCCTCTGCTGCGGCTCCGTCACCAGTCAGTGCCATAATTTTGAGATGAGCTTCCGCTGGGTGTGGGGGGAGAATCACAGTGCTAGAGTGATTCTATGGCATCAGGGGGGTTTTCCAGTTGTCTCCACAATTGATAGGGCTTTCAGTTATGACAGGTAGAGGAAAAAGGATGCTGCGCTAGGAGGAGACTCTGGTGGCGGAACTGAACTTCCAGTCTGCTCCAGAATTGAACAGGGAGCTTCTGATTAGGACCTTTGTGGCTCCCAGTATTTTCTTTTCTGTGGGAAACGGGGTCCAAATGGCTCTTTGAGTGTTTAAGTTTGTCGACCCCTGGGCTAGAGGATACTAAAAAATAAAATAAAATTTTAAAAACCCTCATTTTGGCTGTGTTTCCCCAGAAATAAGACCTGGTCTTATCTTTTGTGCCCAAAATAAGCACCAGGTCCTATTATGGGAGGATGTCTTACCTGCCTATCGCAGGATCACCGTAGCAAGGCCTCCCACACTCTGACACCTGTCGCATCGCTGTCTGACTTCTGTGGCTGCTCGCAAGCATTTGCGGCCAGAAACCACATGGCTCATTGCGCTGGTACTGCCGTTTGTGGCAGGCCATGTATCACATTGCGCTGGATGGCAGGAGGCCCAAGATGCATTGCACCACTGTGTGTGCAAGTGCCGTCACTGTCATGAGCCACATTACGATCTTCCGCGAGTGGCAGCACCAGCATACTGCAATAGGCAGTGTCCTGCCGCAAGCAGCGGCATCAGCGTGACACCGTGCCACAAGCAGCAGCAGCACCGGCATGATGAGCCACGCGGCACCTGGCCACAAGCGGCTGTAGAAGAAGTCGGACAGTGGTACCTATGTATCTACTCACATTTGCATGCTTTCAAACCAGCTAGGTTGGCAGGAGCTGGTGCCAATTCACATGCTCAGAGAATGAACCTTTATCCTTATCCTGCACCTGAGCTACAGATATTCGCCAATTCTGCAAGCCACAGGCACCTTGACCTATCCTATTCAGTCACAGTCAAGGTTGGAGAATGCATGAGGCTGAAAGACCCTCTTAGTGGCCCAACAGGTACTCTGGGGGTCCCTCCATAACCAGTAGGGACTGGGACTCCCTCAGTGTAGCTACTGGATGGTTGCCGGCAGATGCAACTTAAACTAAACTTGGAGTGGGAGGAGAAAGATTCTTTCAATGCTGGAGAGCCACTGGAAAGTAGGGTGTCCTTGTGCCTTTTGCTTCAAGGACTCGATGTCTTGGACCACCTTCTTTCTTTCTCCCAGCAGCTCTTGGTGGAGGTGGTGGGGGGTTTCAGCAACCTCAAACAGTGAAACCACCAAGTGAGGCTTCTGAGGAGCCATGAAAGTCGCAACAGATGGAGAGAAAGTGCAGGAGCTTCTGAGAATAGCAACTGTAGATTTGAACAACTTCTTGGAAGATGGCAGGAGGAGCTAACCAGATCTTGGGGGCACTTTGCCAAAGGATTGAGGAAAACCACCACTTCTGGGCTCCTGCCCCTCTGCTCCTGCACTCATAAGCAGATCAAAGAAGCCAGGCAGTGCCTATTGGAGGGCTATATATATAGCTCAGTAGTTAAGACATTGAGCTCGAGCTGACGAGGTTTGAGACCCAAGTGCCACAAAACGGAGAGAGCTCCTATTACTGGACAGAGTTCCTGCCAACCTAGCATTTTTGAAGTATGTAAATGTGAATAGATTAATAGGTACCACTTTAGTGGGAAGAGAATGTTCCAGGTGCCTTGGCAACAACGTTGGCTCCCTTGGCTAAGAAACAGAAATGAGCACCCGCCCTCTTGAGTCAGACATGACTGGACACTTTAATAGGCACAATAATAATGATGAGGACCCGGATTGCTGGGGGCAATATGCTGACTCTGTAAACCGCTTAGAGAAGGCTGAAAGCCCTATGAAGCGGTATATAAATCTAACTGCTATTGCTATGATGATGATGATGATAACAACAATCATGCATAATTAATTAAATACAACTATTTAATATGACATATTTAATAAAGCATATATTTTAAGGAGATACCTGATATCTAGGTTGCTGACAGAAACCCATATCAACCATCAGTGCCAGTTAAAGATGTTGGTGATACATTTTTGAAGGTCCAGTTGGCTGAGTTTCATGTGTAATGAATAAAATAAATCATCATCATCTACCTTAATAGCTCTTGAGTCCTTGATTAGGACTTGAACTATTAAAGTTTTTACCAGTCCCAGGCTGGGAATCAAATTGAAGGTGAAATCAGTAACAATCATAGACAGTCCTTTCTTTCAGAAAACTGTCCTTTATTCATTGATTTTTTTTTAAAGCTCACGGTTGTCCTTTATTTTGGCCCTTTAACTTCCATCATACAAATGGTAGCTCTTAATGCAGTCTTTCACAGTCCAGTGACAAATAGGGACATTTTAGTCATCTTTTTTAATATAAATTAACATTGATCATTTTAGATATTTTGATTAGAACATGCAGGAGCCCATTTTCTTTGGTACAATTTCCTACCCATCCAGACTCCTCCTGATGAGGAATGTTGACCTGCCAAGGCCAAAAATCCATGGTTCCCAGCCCCCACCCCAGTGTGCCTTACCTCTGCCCCCCTCCCTCTCTTCCCCACCCCCAATCCCTTCCCCCACCCCGCACGCATGTTACTGTGAACTGTGTTCTTCAGCTCTGACCTGCTGGTCCTTCCATTCCCCACCATCCAGTCAGAGCTGAAGAAACCTCTTGGACGAGAAGCGAAACGTCTTCACAGAAAAAACAAGAAAGTCCAGTTGCCTCCTGAAAAAAGCACCTTTGGGATCTCTCTCCCTTTCTCTGTCTCTGGCTCACGCAAAGGGCGTATCCAACTCCGATTAGCAGGCGATCTTTGAGATGTAGGGCAAACTTTGCACTAAGGAGCAGGACTCAGAATTCAAAGGTGCTAGGACGGCGGGCAGGACGCAAGTAGAAAGCCAGGTTTGGGAGCGGTTGGTGCTGGAAAGTTGGAAGGAGATGCAGCTACGCCCGGCCCCCCTCTTGCTGTTGGGGGCGGCGCTGGGGGTCTTCGTACCGGGGGGTTGCTGCGGTGAGTTCCTGGGGGCGGCGGAGGGTGAGGGAGAAGCAGAAGGAGAGGGAGAGCGCAGGTCCCGGGCTGGGTGTCTCTCTCCTCCTCCTCCTCCGCCGCCGCCGCTTCGCTGATCCTGTTTTAAAACTTTCCCATCTTCATTTGTAATCAATTCCTATGCAGGTTTTAAAGACAATAGAGCGTGCAAGTGAAAACCCTTCGAGCTCAACCGGCCTCGCCCTCGCCCTTCTCCCATCTTGGCCGGGCAAAGGGCGAGCGCCTACCTGCCATTAAGCTGCACTCTGATCAGCAAATCTCGCAGTAGCCTGGGGAGGGCGGCGGCGGGGATTCCTCTCTGGGGAGGCGTCAGATCTTCAACTCTAACAATTAAGCTTCAAACAATTCGGATCTCGGTGGCTGGCCCTGCGATCGGGCGGGGGGGGGGGGGCGGCGATCGAGGTCAGGCGCCGAAGGTCCCGAATTGCTGCGGGGCACCTGAACCAGATGTGGGTCTGTCCAGCTGTTTCCAAGGTCAGCTGGGAGCTGCCTGCTTGCATTTAAAACAGCGGCCTTCTAAAAGGTGACAGCCCACTTGTTGTGGGGAATGGGGCTCCTGTGTGAATGTTCGAGGGGCTGGAGCTGCAATGCTACCCCCTGATTCTGCCCTTCTTCCTTCCCAGGCTCTCCCTCACACTTTCTGCGTTATTACTACCTGGAAGTGTCAGAGCCCAGCCAGGGGCTGCCCCAGTTCCTCATTAGGGGCTGCCTGGATGACCAGCCCATCATTCTCTATAACAGCCTCATCGGGAGGGTGGAGCCTCTGGTGCCTTGGATGGAGAAGGCAGAGAAGGAGACATTTCTGAGCCTTGGGTGGGTCTTCAGGACTGACCTGGAGAAGTCGTCAAAACTCAACCACCCAACTGAAGGTGAGCAAACACACTGCCACTTGATGCCCAAGTTAGACTTTATTTTCTGCAAAGGTATGACCCCCCCCCCCCCCTTTGCATCCCCAGATTTTTCTCCTTCACTTAGATATTCTTCACGTTCTGGTCTTGCCCCAAAAGGATTAATTGCACTTTGATCATTAAAAGGCTTTTTCTGCTTGTGGGATAAATCCCATCTCTAATGGGAGGAGACAAAACTCCCTCCTAGTGGCCCTTCTAGAGGGGACGGTCTGTGAAAACTCTGAAAGGAGAAAACCTTCTCTTGCATTGCTCTCTGGGTCTCTTTCAGGACTTCACACCTGGCAGGCAATTTTAGGCTGTGAGCTCAGGGAAGATGGGGGCAAAAGAGGATTTTTGCACTATGGCTACAATGGGAAGGACTTCATCAGATTTGAGAAGGAGACCTTCAGATGGGTGGCAGCTCAGCCCCAGGCCAAGAAGGTCAAAGAGAAGTGGGAGGAGGATCTTTGGTGGTCTGAGAAAATGAAAGTCTACCTGGAGAAGACCTGCATTGAATGGCTGCAGATATACCTGTCCTACCAGAAGGAGGTTCTGCAAAGGATTGGTGAGTGGCAAAAGGGGGGGGGTCTCTATTGAACATGCTTCTATAGGCTTTCTCCTTTCTGCCTCCCAAAATAATGTCTGCCCTTCACAGCCAAGCCACCTTCATGCCCTTAGCCAAAAAAACAAAAACAAAATCTGGGTGTATTCCGCATCAGACTTGAGAAGGGCAACGGGGAAAAGAATCTCTCTTTTTTCAATCAAATTTTTATTTTTTTATTTTCTTTATACATACAGTATCAATGCATGAATGGTGTGGTAACTGGGTAACTTACATTTCAGTACACATAAATGTTCTGACCCACTCCAGTAACGAAAGCCAAGACAAGCTTAACTAGAATATACTTTTAATAGCAAGAAGCCAAAATCTCGGTGGCTGAAAGCCAAGCAAACAAACAGATAAGGACCTTGACAGCAACTCAGACAAACCTTGGCAGCAACTCAGACAAACCTTGGCAGCAATCCAGCCTGCCAAGTTAGTTACAACAGTTCTCTTTAGTCAATGCGTTGACTTCTGCAAGAGGGGTGTGTGCAGAAGCAGTCTTTTTTATAATCTGGAGAGGAGCCTAATGACCACCAGCTGAGTGCAATTACATCCTGTAATTGCATAATTGTTCCTGACCCTAGTAGCTCTTCGATGGCGTGCATCCAGGAACAACTCACTGTTGGCTTCTGGATCCTCCCCACTGGTCCAAGGCCCAGGTGCCACCTGGTGGCCATCCAGTCTCTCTGCATCCTGCTCAGAGTCAGAACCCTGTCCAGGGTCCTCCACATCCTCCAGAGGCGGCTCATAGGGGCCCTCAGTGTCAGAGTCTGGTGGCAACTCCAACGGCTCCTGCTGGGCCACAACACATAAACATAATTTATCATTCCTAAATATTAGGGCAGAGCTGAGGATTATGCCCAATTCTTAGCGGACAAAATTGCTCGGTTTCGGTCGGACTTGGACTCCATCCCCGCAGTTCCAGCCGAGGCACAAGAGGATCAAGTAGAACATCTCTGGGTTGAGTTTCAGGATGTTACCCCCGGGGATGTGGACAAGGCCATGAGGGCTGTAAGTGCCTCCACCTGCGTACTGGACCCGTGTCCCTCATGGCTGGTTACTAACAGCAGTGAGGTGACACGAGGCTGGATCCAGGCGGTTGTGACCGCCTCTCTTCGGGAGGGGAACTTCCCCGCCGCACTGAAAGCGGTGGTGGTGAGACCCCTCCTAAAGAAGCCATCTCTGGATCCAGCTGTTCTTAATAACTATCGCCCAGTCTCCAACCTTCCCTTCCTTGGGAAGGTTGTTGAGAAGGTGGTGGCCTTCCAGCTCCAACGGTCCTTGGAGGAAGCAAACTATCTCGACCCCTTCCAGTCAGGCTTCAGACCCGGTTACAGCACAGAAACCGCTTTGGTCGCATTGACCGATGATCTCTGGAGGGCCAGAGATGGAGGACATTCCTCCATTCTGGTCCTCCTTGACCTCTCAGCGGCTTTCGATACCATCGACCATGGTATCCTTCTGCGACGACTGCGGGAGGTGGGAGTGGGAGGCACCGTGTTGCGGTGGTTCTCCTCCTACCTCTCGGACAGGTCGCAGTCGGTGTTAGTGGGGGGGCAGAGATCGTCCCCTAGGCCCCTAACTTATGGGGTGCCTCAGGGCTCGGTCTTATCCCCCCTACTATTCAACATCTACATGAAACCGCTGGGAGAGATCATCCGCAGGCACGGGATCAGATACCATCAATATGCGGACGATACTCAACTGTATCTGTCCGCCCCGTGCCAACTCAATGAAGCGGCAGACGTGATGAACCGAGGCCTTGAAGCCGTTATGGACTGGATGAGGGTTAACAAGCTTGTGCTCAACCCAGAAAAGACCGAGTGGCTGTTGTGTTTCCCTCCCAAAGATTCCACCAATATTCCATCTCTCAGGCTGGGGGGTCAAATTCTATACCCCTCAGAGAGGGTTCGCAACTTGGGAGTCCTCCTGGATCCACAGCTATCGTTTGACCACCACTTGATGGCTGTGACCAGGGGGGCATTCGCCCAGGTTCGCCTGGTGCGCCAGTTGTGACCCTACCTGAATCGGGAGGCACTCACAACAGTCACTCGGGCCCTTGTGACCTCTAGGCTGGAATACTGCAATGTGCTCTACATGGGGCTGCCCTTGAAGAGCATCCGGCGACTTCAGCTAGTACAGAACGCGGCCGCGCGAGTGATTGTGGGTGCACCTCGGTTCACCCACATAACACCTATCCTCCGCGAGCTGCGCTGGCTACCTGTCGGTCTCCGGATGCGCTTCAAGGTGCTATTAGTCACCCATAAAGCCCTACATGGTAGTGGATCTGGATACTTGAGAGACCGCCTTCTGCCAATTACCTCCCTGCGACCAATAAGATCACATAGATTAGGCCTCCTCCGTATTCCATCGGCCAGCCAATGCCGGCTGGCAACTACAAGGAGGAGGGCCTTCTCAGTAGTAGCCCCGACCCTTTGGAACGAGCTCCCCGTGGAGATTCGTACCCTCTCCACCGTCCAGGCCTTCCGCACAGCCCTTAAGAACTGGCTAGCCCGTCAGGCCTGGGGACAAGGATAGCCGCCCCTCCCGAATGATGAATGTATGTTGCTTACTATTTTATTATATGTCTCTATGTCAATGTCTGTATTCCCCCTCCCTGATTTTATGTGAGCCGCCCTGAGTCCCCTCAGGGAAAAGGGCGGCCTACAAATATTAATAAAATCTACAAATCTACAAAATCTATTACATTTCATTTCCATTGTTTCATATCATTTATACATGTCTTTTATTATCACCCTTCCTTTCTGAACCATCTTTCTATCCTTTTGCATATATTAACAAATTAATATATAATTATTATTTTCCTCCAGTATTTTCTGTCCTTATTTTAACTTTTTTTCCTTGTTCATATTGCTATAATATTCAAAGATGTGTTTTCCACCTATTTTGTTGTTCATATTTTCATAGTTAAATCAACGTTCCATCCTTTATTCTTCCATTTCTCAATGTCTCCTTATACAGTTTCAGTATCTATCACAATCATTTATACGTTTAAGGTATTTCTATTCATATTTTTTCCAGTTCTTCAGTCTATAAAATTCTATGATTAATACGTATGTTTAGATTAATATATATTTATATATATTTCCCTAATCGCCTTTTAAGTTCCACTGTTATTCATATTTTATACATATTTAGTAGCACAGTCATTCAAAGTGTATTTTTCCCATTCTTCATATCCATTTATATTGCAATATTATCCTGATATCTGTTGCACTTGTAAAATAATAATCCAACCTGTATAATTCTGGTACTAATACACACTATTGAAATATATTCATAAAATTATTCTCTTACTCTATTTTACCTTAACCTTCCTCTCTTACCCACTTCCGATTCTTTAATCTTGTTTTCTTTTTAGTTTTCCTCCCATATTTGTCCCTTAGGTCTTTAATTCCCTCGATTTGACTATGCAATCTAACTTTTCCTCCAACTCTACCTTTTCCCATTGTCTAATTCCAGAACTATCCATTCCATCTCCTTTCTCTTGGGGAAAAGAATCTTAAATGCCCCCTGAAATAAGTTTTTCAAAGAGAAAAAACTAATAAAGCAATAAAGAAGGCTGAGATCCATTTCCATGAGAAAATCTTGCAAAACAGAAGAAATTATAATCCCCACATCCTCCTGAATTTGGGGCTGAATCCAAAGATGAATCTGACCTGGTTTCCATTTGGAATGATGTGAATAAATTTAATTGGGGTTGGGCAAAACAGAATCAATCCCCAAGTATTACAATTAATTTTGTTACAGTGAGATCTTTACCAAAAACTCTTTGTATCCCTTTCAAAAATCAACGTAAAGAGCTTCGATGCTCCATCCTTGAGGGGTTCCACAGGCTCAGGAGAAGGAGCAGTGGGAGAGGATGGCCAGATAAGCTCTTCACTGTTATTAAATTACCTGGCCAGAAAATCCCAGGAACTCAGGTGTTGCTGTTTCTGCAGAGCCTCCAGTGGGAAAGGTGACCCACAAGGTGGTCGATGATGACAGCCTGGAGATCCTCATCTGCCAGGCCTTTGGCTTCTACCCCAAGGAGATCCAGGCTACCTGGACGAGGGACAGAGAGGTTCGGAAGAATGAGAGCTTGCATAGGAATGTGACCGCCAACTCAGATGGGACCTATTATGTCCAGCTCAGCATTGAAATTGACCCCAAGGAGAGAGGCCGTTTTCGGTGTCACCTGAAGCATGAGGCATTGCAGGAGCCCCTGGTCTTGGCTCCTAAGGACAAAACAGGTGAGAGGTTGAATGGTTATTACACATAGATGTATGTCAGTGGGACCTGTAGCTGTTCAAGGTCTCCTGGACTATAGCAACTTTGCACCTGCTGTGAATGTTACAGGCACATCTGCAGGCACACTTGTGCCTGCCCCTCTCCCAAACTCATCCCTCTTTCCTCCCTCCCCTCCCTACTTAATGATCCGTGTAATTGCTTAATGATTGCAATTGGGAAAGTTGTCATTGAGTAATACAGTCATGTGGTTGTCTCATTTAGTGACTGCTTTGCTCAATGATTCTGGTTACAATCATGGTCATACGTCAAGGACTGTTGTATATGGAGGTAATCGATCATAGAAATGACAGGGAGTGGAAACAATGTTTTCCTTTCTGGGGGAAATTATTTGATGGGATAAGTTATCCCATGTCATTCAATGTCCTTTTCAGCAGGGGAGGCTGGCCATTTCTCAGCTCAACAGGGTAGACCAGAGTAAGAAACCAATCTCATTTACATCAAGTACTACCTTCATTATAAAATGATAGTGACAAAATCTTGAAATCTGAACATGCTTCACCTTCCCACCATTTATCTTCACGTGAACTAAGGAGAAGCTGGACATATTTACTTACCATATTTTTCAGAGTATAAGATGCTCCAGAGTGTAAGACCCACCTTAGTTTTGGGGGAGGAAAATAAGAAGAAAAAAGATTCTGCCTCTGCCTACCAGCATCCATGGTATTCAGCTGGTTAGCTTCCTGTCCTTGTGTGAGAGTTCATGACTTGGAGCACATAGTCAACAAGGTGCAGCAACTAAGTCAGCCAACGAAGGCTATTTGGCCTCTGAAACAGTATTTGCTGTGTGAACAACAAGGAGACAGGAAGGAGTCTGGCTTAGATGAGAACTGAAAGTGAAACTGCTTGTGTTTTGCTTGTATTTACTGCTACCTTGGAAAACCTGCTTTTGATAATGCATTGTATATTATTATTATTTTGAATCCTGCTGAATTAGTTACCTGTGTAACTTTCTGAATGTGATTGCTGCTGCAAATGCTGACCAGCCCAGTTAGCTTCAGCACTTATTGCAGTCTGGAGGTGGGTGGGGCTACATTCAGTATATAAGATGCACCCAAATTTTCACCCTCTTTTTTTGGGGGGGGGAAAGGTGTGTTTTATACTCTGAAAATTACAGTAATTTAATTAGTGGGCTTTAGTCAGTGCCCTTCACCTAAAGGAAGTCCCTCCCCTCCAATGTTGAAGAGGGAATGGTTGAAGAAGAGGTGCTTCCTCTTCTTCAAGGTAGAGACACTTCCTGGAGACCAGCACAAGTGGGGAAATGCTTCCATTGCTCAGCATCTCCACTTCTGAGAACTCAGGATTGTTGCAGAAAATGACAGGCTTTAGACTTCTCAGGATACAGGAAAAGTTTATTTGGCAGCCAGGTTCAGAAAGTTAGCCCATGGCTAGCATTGCAAATTCTGAACCACCTTCATTATCGAAACACGCGTTCTTATACATTCTCAAAGGCAGCGTAACACGGAAACACTTAACTCATTTCTTACTGGTTACCTTGCAGAAAAAGCCTTATAAGGAGATGGGGTCTTACTTCTCCTTTTGTCATAGGTACTGAGTAGGTGTCTCGAAGCGAACGTTAGCTGACTCTTGTGGTCTTGTGAGACTATTGAACTCTGTGGTTAGGCACTTGCTTCCTGTTCTTTTGCAAGCTGCAATTCTGCCTATGTGGCTTTTTAATATAGAAGTAAAGGGGCCCCGAGAGGCTGTCCAGCCTGACCCAATAGGTTTCATACTTAATGTCCAAATCTCACTTTACGTTCTACTTTGGGATCTGTCTACTCTAAGCGGAATTCTGTGTCTCTTTCTTTAACTACAGAGCGGCGGATTCCTGTGGGAACTGTAGTAGGTGTAATTTTTGGAGCTGTGATTTTCTTCCTGATGTGTAAGTGAAACAAACACTTCCACTCACCCCCACCCTGGGTCTTTCTGTGTTGACTGAGTTGGTGTGAATGTGAGAGAATCTCTCTGAGAGTTTCAGCCATGACTCCCCACGAGGCTCTTCCCCACAAACAGCATTTTGACCAAGAGTCAGAAAGGAAGAAGAAGCTATGCAGCCATTTTTTTTCCAATTGACTGTAATTCTCAGAATGTTTCACCTTCCTCTCCTCTGGGAGGAAGTCACTTTGGCCTTAATAGATTGATTTCAGAGGGGCAAATATCTGGGGCTGAAGAATCAAAGGAAAGTCCCATAAATGACCTGGAAAGCCCTAGACCAGTGATGGCTAAACCTTTTGCCATTGTGTGCCAAAAGCTGGGGACTGCAGGGAGGTCGTGCGTGGGGATGGCCACACCCATACTTTATGCATGCGAACCCTTGCGTATTCGTATGTGACCCCCTGCACATGCATGAAGGACCCCAGCCTTGCCCCACTTTTGGCACATGGATCCGTTTTTCACCCTCCCCTTCTCCAGAGGCTTCCTAGGAGCCTGACGAGGGCAAAAACGGCCTCCTCTCCCCTCCCCCCAGAGGCCCTCCGGAAGCTTCAGGAGGCTTCCCAAACTTCCGGTTTGCGTGTTGGGTTGTTTTTTGTCCTCCAGAAGCTTCAGGGAAGCATCGAAAATGGCCGAAAATTAGTTGATTGTCGTTGTTTTTTTAATTGTTGATCTATTCGTCTGGTAATGTGCTGTCCCAACAATATATAGCTAATATAGGAATTAAGAGCTGTCTCCTTTAAGAAACTACCTCATGGGAAATGTTACTACCTCATGGGAAATGTAGTCCATAACATGTGACCACATCTGTGCTCCCTGATTGGGCAGTGGGGTACTCTGCCCGGGAAATTGATTTATTACTGGGCACTCACTGAATCGCCATCGGCACTACCATAAGCAGCTTTGCACCAGCAGCATGGGTTAGGGGAATTAATGTCTTTTTACACTACGTGATGGGACAGATCATGGAAAGTCAGAAGAATCTTAACACTGAACTGTAAGTTTTGCTATTAAGGATGCCTGATAATAAACGTGATCTGAAAGATATGCCCAAGCGTGGAGTTTACTGGCTGCCCGAGCAGAAACTCATTGCCCGGAGCAGAACAGTAAAAAGACATTAAAACTCCTTTAGCTTCCTTTGTTTTCCTCTCTGAGCTCCGAAGCAGAAGACAGTAGAAATTCTTTAACCTCCTCAGAGTGAAAAGGCTTTGAAGTTTATTCCCCTCAAGAAAAAGATGATGACATTGTTGTGATTAAGAAAGTGTGTTAAAAGGAAATCAGGATTTGCATGATAAAGCAACCCCCCTTTGATTCCCAAAACTAACAAGAAGAGAAGTTCTTTGTATAGTAAATGCCTCATGGAAAAATCTCCATGCAAACGAAATTTGAGTAAGGTCATCAGCCCAGAGCAGACCTCCCAACTCCTTTGAACTTTATTGATGAGTTGTCTTGGCAACGAGAGGCAATAAAGAGGCCAACTGATGCAAGCCTGCAGACAGCTAAAAGAGACATAAGGCAGAGGCAGACCAGCTGAATGAATTAAAAGAGAGTGCATGTTATGTTCTTGCTGATTTGTTATTGTTTGTGAAGTGGGAAAAGGTGCAAGCCCTTCGGAGGTATCAAGCCAGCCAGGTCCAAGAGGGGTTCCGAGTTCGGGTGCAGTCCCTTAGGAATCCCAACATTGGAGAGGCAGCTGAGCAAGAATCTCATTGGGAAGCAGCCATTGCCCGTCACTCCAAACGATAGACACAAGCAGCTCCAACTAGTGACCACTCTAGAACTGCAGTCCAGTTCCTTAAGCCAACACTAACAACGCACTCGAGAGGCTGACAGGTGAACTGTGCCTGCATCTCCAAAGCTTCTCAACGCACCCTAGTGGCTGGCAGGTGAACTGCACCTGCATCTCCAAAGCTTCTCAATGCACTCTAGTCTAGTGGCTGGCAGGTGAACTGTGCCTGCATCTTCAAAGCTTCTCAACGCACTCTAGTGGCGGGCAGGTGAACTGTGCCTGCATCTTCAAAGTCTCTCAACGCACTCTAGTGGCTGGCAGGTGAACTGTGCCTGCATCTCCAAAGTCTCTCAACGCTCTCTAGTGGCTGGCAGGTGAACTGCGCCTGCAACTCCAAAGCTTCTCAACGCACTCTAGTGTCTGGCAGGTGAACTGTGCCTGCATCTTCAAAGCTTCTCAACGCACTCTAGTGGCGGGCAGGTGAACTGTGCCTGCATCTCCAAAGTCTCTCAACGCTCTCTAGTGGCTGGCAGGTGAACTGCACCTGCAACTCCAAAGCTTCTCAACGCACCCTAGTGGCTGGCAGGTGAACTGCACCTGCATCTCCAAGCTTCTCAACGCACTCTGGTGGCTGGCAGGTGAACTGCGTCTGCATCTCCAAAGCTTCTCAACGCACTCTAGTGGCTGGCAGGTGAACTGCGCCTGGATCTCCAAAGCTTCTCAACGCACCCTAGTGGCTGACAGCTGAACTACGCCTGCATCTCCAAAGCTTCTCAACGCACCCTAGTGGCTGTCAGGTGAACTGTGCCTGCATCTTCAAAGCTTCTCAACGCACTCTAGTGGCTGGCAGGTGAACTGTGCCTGCATCTCCAAAGTTTCTCAACGCTCTCTAATGGCTGGCAGGTGAATTCCGCCTGTATCTCCAAAGTTTCTCAACGCACCTCAGTGGGCAACAAGTGTACTGCACCCACATCTCCAAGTGTAGCAACGCACCCTAGTGGCCGACTAGTGAACTGCAGCTACATCTTCAAGTCTTGCAACGCACCCTAGTGGCCAAAAAAGGGAGTTGGACTCAAAAATCGATAACGTATTTTAGTCATTTTATGAATTAATCCTAGTTATAGAACCTTTCTAACCATGGCAGGAAGATCAGACATGCCTGAACCCACCATAGTCTCAGAATTGGTCATCCAAAAATCAGAATCAAATGTCCAAGTATCAGAAAAGGCAGAAACACGTCAAGTAGACTATGACCTAACACAGCACATTACGCAGATTATGCGGCCAGACCTCTTGAAGGAATGGACCGGGTTTATCGAAAGCAGGAAAGTAACTGGAAGTGGTTGGAGCATCTCTGCGACAAACTCGAAGACGATTTACCCCTAAAACGCCTCCATTCTTTATGTAAAGATATGGACGATATCTACAAGCTATGGAGATTTTATGGAAACTGCCTCACTGATATCCAATTAGAACTAAACGATGATGAAGAACTCCAGAAGAAAATGCTGCACATTCATATGTTAAACAAAGAACGTAAAAAGCAGTTCCGACGCAGCAAAGACCTTATACAATCCAATCTGAAGAAGGAGACAGCCCCAGATGAGAAGGCTGAGTCTAAAACATCTCAACAGTCATATGTAGCTCCCTCTCATGCTTCCAATAAAGCATCCTCATCCAATCCCAAGGACAAGAAGGCTGAGTCTGAAGCATCTTGACAGTCATATGTAGCTCCCTCTCATGCTTCCAGGAAAGCATCCTCATCCAACCCCAAGGATACATCAGAAACAAATGCCAGGTCTGAAGTGTCTCATCGTTCGCGAGCACCATCTCAGGGGTCACATGCAGCCCCCTCTCACGCTTCTAAGAGGACATCCTCATCTAGTCCAAAAGTTACACAGGGAGAAAAGTCCGCATCAGTGAAGTCTCATCGTTCACACACGACATCTCAACCGTCACACGCAGCTTCCTCCCATGCCTCCAGAAAGGCCTCATCTTCCCAATCAAAGGCAGGTAGCAGCTTCTCACAGCAATATTCCCATTACAGCCAAAGGCCACGGATACCTGCAGCTGCAGAAGCACAAATAGAAGTTGAGGCGGCTGAGTTGGATCTAGAGTTTATACGAGAAGAGCAGCTGCTGAAGGAAAAGTCGGCAACCACGGCAGCAGAGAGGGCAGCTGCAGCAGCCAAAGCTCGGGCAGAGCTGGCAATCATGGAAGCAGAGAAGGCAACTGTAGCAACCAAAGCTCAGGCAAAGAAGGTGGCTGCAGAAGCCAAAGCTCAGGCAGAGTTGGCAACCATGGAGGCAGAGAACGCAGCTACAATAGCCAAACTTAAGGTTCGACTGGAATACCTTCTGCGCAAGCGGGAAGCGAAAAAAAGACTAATACGGGCCAAAGTTCTACAGATGAAGGCTAACTGTTCCTCCCTCAGCCACAGTCCTAGGAAGCTGGAAAAAGATAACCAGCACAAGCATGTTAAGGCCTACATGGAAGACCCAAGCCCACCACAACAGGAACAAGGTGGAAAATCTCGATCTGGATCACGAGACTCAATTCTCGACAGTCTCATCAATGTCCAAAATGAAGAAACGCACGTCATGCCATCAACATGCACCGAGTCCCAGTGCATGGTGGGGAGGGAAGTCAATGGAATCTGCAGAGAAGAGTTAGATGGGAGTGCACAGTTCCCACTGCCACCGTTACTAGAATGGGACAACCCACCAGATGATCGCAGTGAGATTACGACACCAGAGGTAGCAAGCATCCCACCTCACCTGAAGCACATGAGTAATCACTCTCCTGTTCTAGATCCCAAAGCCAAAATCCTGCTCTTGCCAGGAACAGACTCCTCCAACGCTTTCACCCCTCATGAAGTGGACAAAGGTCCAAAGGACTCCCCATCCGCCCTCGATACAGAACTTGGAAGGGGCATCTTTGGGATGGCGTGTGTTGATCGGCCACAGGTCCCAACCCAGACAAATGTCTTCACAACTTCCACTCTCAGTAATGGGAGAACATCCCACTTGAAACCATGCCAAGAACACTTCATGACCTCGACACTCAAACCAGTTTTAGGAGCAACAGTGTTCCAGACCAGCAAAGAAGAGAATGATTTGACCTTGTCAATAGAGAACAAAGAATTTCTTAGGCTCATGGTCAAGGAATTCCAACAGGAGGCCACAAAGAATTGGATGGCCCCAATACCCTTTTGCATACCAAGGCAACGGTTTCCAAATAACTATGAGCAGCCTTTCCCTCGCCTCTTCAATCTGAGACAAATCATATACATGGAAGCTAATTTAGTAGAGTTCATAAACCAGATGGTCCAGAACGGACATGCAGAACTTACTCCACCTCTGAAAATTGATGAAGAATGTTGGCACCCGTCATCCTTTAGAAAGTGCCAGCCACAAGAGCCAGACCAGATTCGAGCACTTTTCGATACCAGCGTGCAATCCCAAGGTCCCTCTCTGAATAAAGTGTTCTTCAAAAGTCCCAACCTCAACAACAGTCTACTCAGCATGCTCATTCACCCCAGAAACGAAGCCATAGCCATCATGGACAACATTCAGCAGATGTTCTACTTATTCCTCGTCAGAGAAAACCATCAATGGAAAGAAAGATGGGATGAGAGAGATAGGAGAGAGGGTGAGGGGGGAGGATGAGGACGATGAGGATAGGGAGGAGTGGAATGTAGGGAGAGGACAGGGAGAGGGGAAGGGGAAGTAGAGAGGGAAGGGATGATGGAGGGAAGATAGGAAGTAGGAGAGAGGTAGAAGAGGGAGGTGTATGGAGAGCAGAAGAGCTAATAAGATGACAAGAGGAACTGATGTGATCATTATTTGTTACCATATGATACTGGCTATGTATAGTATACATGTGATTGTATGTTGTGAAAATGGAAATTAAAAAATATCCTTTAAAAAATGGCCGAAAATTAAAGGCGAAGTCAGCTGGCCAGTGCGTGCATCCATGCTGGTGCTGTCAGGGCAATGCCTTGCGTGCCCTAACAAATGGCTCCGCATGCTACCTGTCGCACTTGTGCCATAGGTTCGCCATCCCAGTCCTAGATAATCCATAATCCTGTCTCTGAATAAGATCCATGTGCCATCTCACCTGGCAAGAGAGACCTTCAGGGAAGCTCTGGTGGCACTGGGGGTGGGGGGTGGGGGAATGTGTGGAGGAGCTCCATGTCCTCTGCCCTTACTTGCAATCACACCTGGGGACAGACAACAACGGGGGAAGTAGAAGGAGCTGCTGCTTGCTCTGTCCCTACTCAGAGCAAAAGTAATGAGAGGGAGGATGGATGTGGGAAGTGTCTCCTCAGTTGAGCTCATCCAAATGTGGTTCAACACGTCCAAGCGATTCTCTCAGCAACAGTGAAGAACTGCTTTGCCATTTCCTTCTTCCTGGATGGGCCTTTTGACTTGTTTGCAATTTATGTTGCTCACTTGTCAGTGCAAGGTCTAAGCCAATCAGAGCGAGTTTAGCTTTACAAGATCAGGCAAGATCGCTGGTTATTGGAGCTGGCCGGGTGGGAAACAGAGGCTTTGGAATATAAATCAAAACAAATGAGAATTACCGAGTACGGAATCTATGGGGAGGACCATCTGTCTTGTACCACATAACAGGATTCCCAGAGATTTAGCCTCATTGCTTAAGAGTAATTGGTGGTGATTTATTAGGTTTTATTGGGAGCATCTCAATTATTGTGCCAACTTTCAATGGTTTTAGTCAGAGGTGGTATTCAGCTGGTTCTGACCAGTTCTGCAGAACCAATAGTAGAAATTTTGAGTAGTTCAGAAAACTGGTAAATACCACTTGGGGCTGGCCCTGCCCCCATCTATTATCTGCCTCCCGAGTCCCAGTTGATCGGGAGGGAATAGGGATTTTACAGTACCCTTCCCCCGCCATGCCCACCAAGTCACGCCCACCATACCATGGCACACACACTAAGCCATGCCCACAGAACCAGTGGTAAAAAAAATTGAATCCCACCACTGGTTTTAGTGGTGGTGGATTGTGATTTCCCATGAAAGCTTTAATAGGAGCAAGAATGGTTTCAAATTGATTATTTCTCAATAACACCCAGGAATGTTCCTTTTCATTTCCCTGTGGCCAGCAACTTTTGACTGCCAACAATTTTGCCTTTTGTCCCTAACAAACAGATGGCAGCACTAATTCAACTTTCTCAAGGTGCTGGATTATAATCCAGATTTAGAAGTCTTCTAGAGGTCTTCAGCATGAGTCTGTCTCCATCTGAGGCAGGAGCTGCATCCCCCAAAATTAGCCAGCTGTCCTCTATTTTTTCCCATCTAACAGGCAGTTTCTGGAGACGTAGAATGAGTCCCTATCAGAAAGCAAAATCTTCAGTTGATGATTTGCCATCAGGAATACTTTCTTCTTCTCTTAATTGTGGCACAGATAATAAGATTCAATCTGAACCGATGCTCCAATTTGAAGTAACTTCGGAGGTGAGAATGATTGTTGTTGAAGTCTATGTAAGATGCAAAACTCTGGGCTTGGGAAATACCCAAGAGCCAAGACCATTGAAGGGTTGGGTGAGCATCATTCACTCCCAAAGTCTTTGTAAGGCAACCATCAAGGGATCATGAGCTGCTTGGGGCTCCTCTGGGGCTCCGGGATCCCCTCACACCCATCCACTCTGAGGGAGGAGAAGGAGATGGAGAAGGAGCCAGGAACAGAAGCAGGAGCTGGAGTTACCTTGGGGAAATGTGGGATTTCTGTCAGAGAAGAACTGAAGGTAGGGAGAGAAGGAATGGAAGAATGGAAAAACAAAGGGCGGTGAAAGGGGACGGCTATCCAGGAAAAAGTTCCCTGGAGATGATGGGCTGCAGGGATAAACTCCGTGAGATAGGCACCATACAAGTAGATAGATTAGATGGACAGATGATAGGTAGACAGACAGATAGATATAGATATATAGATCATATAGAGGAAGATAGGTAGGTAGATAGTGGATAGATGGATTAATTAAAACAGACAAATATACAGATAGATAGATAGATAGATAGATAGATAGATAGATAGATAGATAGATAGATAGATAGATAGACAGACAGACAGACAGACAGACAGACAGAGGAGAGAGAGGCAGGCAGGCATGTCTGCAGATACATAGATAGGTAGGGATTGTAGATACAGTAGATACAGAGGAAGGAAGGAAGGAAGGAAGGAAGTTTGAGAGAGAAATGAGGACCAGCACACACCCACGTACACCAGAAGCTGTTTCTGTCAAGCCTCTTTGGCTGCTTGCACTCATACCTGCCAGGGTTGTGGTGGGAATAACAGAGCTCATAAGGACTCTTGCCTTGAGCAGGGGGTTGGACTAGAAAACCTTCAAGGTCCCTTCCAGCCTATGATTCTATGATTCTAAGTGGAGAAGGGGAGAAAACATTGCTAGTTCAAAGTATAGTTCTGATGTCTTCCATTTTCTCTCTTTGCAGGGCAAGGAATCCTGTGGAGAGTGGAGCCCCCAGAGGGTTCTTGAAAACTCTGGGTCAACCTTGCGCAGGCGAGAACAGAAGAAGAAGCCGCAGAGAAAGTCAAAGACCTGGACAGGTAAAATGTTGACCCTGGAAGAAGAAGAAGCAATAGCGTCAAAAGAGGGTTCCAAAGCAGAGAAAGTCACTGAGAGATCTGTTAGAAGAAAGAGACACACAGTTCCTATACAATACCCCTGAGGAGAAGAGGACTACTAACTTCAAGCAACCTCAGGAGTCCTGGCTGCCACCATCAGGGAGGCCCTGCCATCAGCGCAAGGCATTTCCCCTTCACTTGCATCTTGGGAAGAGCATCAACAGAAGCAGCAGCAGAATGAGGAGGATGGTCCCTGCTGCAACTAGCCATTCTCCAGCCAAAAGAGGAGAGAGACAGATGCTTCTGATTAGATTGGAGGCTGCTCTCCAGGGCTTCTTCCACAAATGCCGAGTCCCCTGATGTAGAAGGTGCTGAGCAGAGGAAGCCCCTCCCCACCATGCTGGGACTTCATTTAGAGGACATCCTGGCTCTCCCAGGTTCATACTTTCTTCAGACAAATGGTCTTCAATACCAGATGTTACAAATACATCCGGCATTGATGCTACCTATCCCACATTTTTCTAATTTACTAAGAAATAGATTGCCGTCTACTTTGTCAACCGTCTTACTGAAATCTAAGTATACTATTTCCACAGCATTCCACTGGTCCACTAATGTAGTCACTTTGTCAAAGAATGAAATAAAGTTTGTTTGGCATCATTATTTTTTTTGACAATCCCATGTTGACTTCTGGTGTTGTGTTTCCTTGTTTCTAGGTGTTTGCAGATCCGTTGCTTGATTTTCCTGTTTTCTTATTTTTTTACATGTTATTATTATTATTTTTGACATTTGTTCCAAGTCTTACTTCATTCTGAGTCTTAGCTTTCCTGATTTCATATTTGCATTTCTATTGGTATTCTGTCTTAGCTATAAGCCCCGCTCTCTATTTTTTATACTTATTTTTTTGTCTTTAACTGAGAGTTCTTTATTCAACCATTCTGGTTTGTATTTCAAGAGCCCTGGTGGCACCATGATTAGAATGCAGGCTAATTCTGCCGACTGCCAGCAGTTTGATCCTGAACGGCTCACGATTGACTCAGCCTTCCATCCATCTGAGATTGGTAAAATGAGGACTCAAATAGGCTGACTCTGTAAACCACTTAGAGAGGGCTGTAAAAAGTACTGTGAAGTGGTATATAAGTCTAAGTGGGAATGCTATAGCTATTGTAAGTTGCATTCACTACCAACCTCACTCCCCTCCCCCATACACCAGTGGTGGGTTATTTCCGGTTCGGCTGAACCGATAATGGTTTGGCAGCCTGGGTCGCTGAAACCTGCAGTGACCCAGGCCTGTCACACCCCTGAACCAGTTCTCTGGTTGTTTTTTGCTTCTGCGCATGCACAGAACAGTTTTTATTGCACTGCACTGCGCGCATCAAGTACGCATGGCGTGTCCACAAGAAAACCAGCAGTAGTAACTGCCGGAGCCCACTCTTGCCATACACATAAACTGCTTAAAGCTCTATTGCAAGAAAATGTTTACAATTGACTCAGAGTGGTGATAGATTCAGGGGAAAAATATATTGTTTTAGTAAACAAAATGGTTTATTCTGGGTTTTTAAAGGCCATATAACAAGGTGCCTAATGAAAGATTGTTTTTCATCAGTTAAACATAACAACAGAAAAAACATTCAGGGTTTTTTTGTTTATTTGTCTTTTTATACAGGAATCTTGTTGATTTGGAACAACTGATGGTCTTGGTTGCCTGATCTCATAGGTTTTATTAGGGAGAGTGGTGTTTTAACTGTTTTTTATTGTTAAGGTTTTGTTGTGTTTTAAAGTTCCTAATTGGACTGAAAAGCCTTACCCTGTCTCCTTTGGTCTTCTTTAAGAGTTATGAACGTTCTCACACTTCATTGCCCAGTCTTCAAAATAATTTACCCAGGGAAGTCAGTTCAGGCATATATTCCAAGAAGTCTTCTTAGATAATTCTGAGAAAACTTAAAGGTCCCGGCAAGGAAGGAAGTTCCCTAGGGGGGCCTGTGTCAGGTGTGCCTCCTTCAAAATCCAAGAAAGTAAACCCGCAACGCCATTGATTTAGAGAAAAAGTACTTTTACTGGATATGAAGTGAAAGCAGTGAAAGTGAGGCAAGATCTGAGGCAAAAAGGTGCAAACTTGTACATATCAAACATTTATCCAAATCCTTCCTCCCAGTTACCCCGGCCCAATGTCCAGTCTCCAACCCCCAAGGGTGTCATGTGGGGTGCATCTCCAGGTGGCCTCATCCAGGTAGTATGCAGAGATGGTTGGCCTTGACCAAACCCAAACACGAGCCTTCAGCATGCACAGAAGATGGTGAGGACATAACTCCCTCTTCCGAGATGTCTCCACCAGCAAGATTCCCAAATACCATGACCCCCCTCCCTCCCCATTACTATAGCAGCCGATAGCAAGCAAGCAATATAGAGGCCAACCGCCTGATTGTAATGTATAACCTATACTGGATGGTGGGGCCTTTATTGCCATCCACCAAACAGCTTGCTGTCATCCCTCTTGGGTGAAGAATAAAGAATGTATCCCAAAAGCTGCTAAGAGGTCTCGGAGAACAGGATGGGTGCCTCACTGCTGCCCATCTCAGCTCTTCCACAGGTGTGACCAAGCCTGTCTCAATACTAAGAGTCTGTCATGAAACCAGACTTAAATAGTTCTAGCTAAGTCATTCCCTCTCAGATTTTCATCAAACTATCTTCTCAACCTCCTTCCCCAAAAGGGAAGGTTAGAGATGGGTCGGGACTTATTGTAAACTGGTCGGAGATGGGGGCAACATCCACTCTGTCAGAGAGGCCAACATTTTGACACAGACCCGTCCACAGATTCGCCTCCCTGGCTGCTTTTACAACCCAGGAGGGTATTGGATCCAATAAACAGATGGCTGAGGTGATAGCTCAGAGGCCCCGAACCACTTCCTCAAATGTCACCAGCTCAAATCCATCCAGACCAGCGGTCGCCAACCTTTAATATGAATTTTTTAAAACAAGTTAAGTACATTTGTAAAATAATGATCTTTTACAGAATATAAGAATTTATTAGAATATTATATTTTAAATTACTAATAAAACATTAAAAATGCAAATAAGGTCCAGATTTTTTCTGTGGACCACCAAAATTTTCTCGTGAACCACCAGTGACTTCAGCAACAATGAGGCTGAGTACCAGTAATCTTCATAGCAGCCTAACAGATCTTCTAAGGGATCCTCCCTAGCCAGTAGGGACTAAATAGGGCTACAGGATGGCTGTCGGCAGATGCAACTTAAACTAAAATTGGAGTTGGAGGAGAAAGATTCTTTAAAAAAAAATTTTTTTTATTACATAGACAACACATACATAAACAAAACAAAAAAAAGCATCATCACATACAGCATGTTGTTTGGTTAAAGGTGTTTTAACATCCATATTCTCGAATAACATTTACCATCACAGATTTTTCATCTACTATAACTAAATACCTCACTTTCATTGTACAGTATATATTCAATTACGATTAGTATTATTTTTTTCCAATAAATCATAGTTCCCTTACATTCTTGATTATCTATTTGATATCAGTATACCTTTATATAATCCCCATGTGAAAGAAAAGATTTTTTTTACCAACCATTTATATTTATATATCACAATTTTCCATTATACATAATTCCACCAATCAACTATCAGCTATGCTTATGTTCATTGTTATCCTTGTACCTCATACCTTCAAACAGAAATCTTATTCCTTCATTTTTCAACAAAATATTCTAAATAGTCGCTGCATATATATACTAATTTTTAATTATTCCCTTATTAAAATTATTTATCAACAACAAGATATAATTGCAATATGTTCTTAAGGTTATACATTATATCACCAATCCTCTATCAAGTATACATAAAATCGTTGTTATCCTTATCCTTTTTAAAGCAAAAAATTCTAAAGTATTCAATTCATAGATATATCAGTTTTTCATTATATCATTGTTAATCTATTTCACAGCACGATTGTGTTATCATTTAACTCCTTCAGTTAAAACATGAGTAAAACATTTTTCATTTCCAAGTTTTTTCCCCCAGCCACTGCTAAAACAAATCCCATATCTTATAAAATTGTTCGTCCTCTTGTTCTCTAATTTCAAGTGTCATTTTACTCATTTCAGCACAGTCCATTATTTTCCGAATAATTTCTTCCTGTTTTGGTATTGTTTCATTTTTCCAGTTTTTTGCAAATACGATTCTGGCTGCTGTTAACACATTTACAATCAAATATTTTAAGTCTTTGTTGTAGATTTCTGGTATGATTCCTAATAAAAAGACCTCTGATTTAAAGTCTATTTGTTTGTGTGTCATTTTCTCCAATCACATGTGGATTTTAGTCTAGTATCTTTTAGCTTCAATGCAAGTCCACCACATGTGGTAATATGAGCCCGGTATCTGATGACATTTCCAACACTTTTCTGATTTATTCTTGGACATTCTTGCAATTCTCGTTGGGGGTAGATGCCACCTGTAAAACATCTTATACAAATTTTCTCTATATGCAGTTGACATTGTCATTTTATAGTTTTGAGACCACAGTTTCTGCCATTTCTCTAAATCAATCCCATACCTAAAGTTTCCCCCCCAAGCTATCATAGTTTCTTTAACGTGTTCTTGTAATTTAACCTCCAATAAATATTTGTATAGTTTTTTAATTACTTTTTCATCAGTACCTGTTAAAATTTTGTCTAACTCAGTCATTTTATTGTAAAAAGCTTTGGATTTTCTATCTTCATTATATCTAGATTGTATCTGTACATATGAATACCAATTCATTTCTATCCCTTCTTGTTTCAACTCTTGGATAGATTCCTCTGCATTCAATATTTCAACATATCTAACTGTTTGTTCCTTTTTATATATTATTGGATATGAAAATGCTTCAATCGTTGATATCCAGACTGGAATTTTTAAGTAGTGTAATCTTTTAACCTTTTCCCAGTTTAATAACAAAGCCTCCCTTATATAATGTCTTCTAAAATAGCCATGTGCTTTAGTTCCCTTATACCATAAAAAAGCATGCCATCCCAACAGTAAATCATGACCTTCTACATTCAATAGTCTAGAATTTTTTAGTGATATCCACTCCTTAATCCACATCAAGTTTGTTGCTTGGTAGTATAACTCCCAATCAGGTAAGCCCAATCCCCCTCTAATTCTAGCATCTTGTAACAATTTAAGTTTTATTCTAGGTTTTTTCCCTTGCCAAATAAACTTCAAAACTATTTTGTTTAAGTCTTGAAAAAAGTCCCTACCCAATCTGATTGGGATTGTCTGGAACAGGCACAAAATTCTAGGTAAAATATTCATTTTAATTGTAGAAATTCTTCCCATCATTGATAGTTGTAAATTTTCCCATTTCATCAGATCAGTCGCTATTTGTTGTTTTAGTCTAGTATAATTGTCCTCCTTGAGAGTACTACATCTAGGTGATAGGTATATCCCCAAATATTTAACCTTACTTGTAATTTGAATCTGCAAAGTTTCTGACAACTCTTCCTTTTGTGTTGCTGGGATATTCTTTGCCATAATCTTTGTTTTGTCTTTGTTTATTTTCAAGCCTGCTACTTTTCCATATTCCTCAATTCTTTCTAGCAGTTTGGGTGCTGTTTTTAGTGGATCTTCAAGAATAAAAACTAAGTCATCTGCAAACGCTTGTAGCTTATATTCTTCTTTCTTAATTTTCATTCCTCTTATTTCTTCTTCTCTGATCTTTCTATTTTAAACTTCTAATGTTAAGACAAAGAGTAATGGTGATAATGGGTAACCTTGTAGGAGAAAGATTCTTTCAATGCTGGAGAGCGAATGGAAAATGTCCTTGAGTCCTTCGCTTCAAGCACTCCGTGTCTTGGGTCGCCTTCTCTCTTTTTCCCAGCAGCTCTTGGGGGGTGACCTCTAGGCTGGAGTACTGCAATGTGCTCTACATGGGGCTGCCCTTGAAGAGCATTCGGCGACTTCAGCTAGTCCAGAATGCGGCCGCGCGAGCGATCGTGGGTGCACCTCACTTCACCCACGTAACACCTATCCTCCGTGAGCTGCACTGGCTGCCTGTTGATCTCCAGGTGCGCTTCAAGGTGCTACTTATCATCTACAAAGCCCTTCATGGTAGTGGACCTGGGTACTTGAGAGACCGCCTACTGCCAATTACCTCCACTAGACCGATACGATCGCATCGATTAGGCCTCCTCCGAATTCCATCATCCAGCCAGTGCAGACTGGCAACTACCCAGAGGAGAGCCTTCTTGGTGGCTGCTCCGACCCTCTGGAATGAACTCCCCGTGGAGATTCGGACCCTCACCACCCTCCAGTCCTTCCGCGCCGCTTTAAAGATCTGGCTGTCCCGGCTGGCCTGGGGTTAAGATTCTAACCCCACCCGAATTGTATGACTGTTGTGTTTTCTTTTTAATATGTTGTATTGTCTTCATGTTGGAAAATTGTTTGTCCTTCCCCCCCCCCTTTTTGAACTGTGAGCCGCCCTGAGTCCCCCCAGGGAAAAGGGCGGCATACAAATAAAGGGAAATGAAATGAATGAAATGGGGGGTTCAGCAACCACAGACGGTGAAATCACCAAGTGAGGCTCCTGAACAGCCATGAAAGGCGCAACGGATGAAGAGAAACTGCAGATGTTCATCTCCAGAGCTTCTGAGAATAGCAACTGTAGGTTTGAACAGCTTCTTGGAAAATGTCTGGAGGGGCTAACCAAGTCTTGGGGGGATTTTGTCAGAGGGTTGAGGAAAACCACCACTTCTGGGCCTCTGCCCCCAACCCTCCCCTCCTGTACTCATAAGCAGGAAAAGCCAACTGGAGCCCATGGAGGGGTGGCCCTGTGGCCCATCTTGATCCAGCCTCTCCAGGGCTTTGTAAGTTCCAAGAAGAACTTCGAATTGTATTCAGAGTCCCATTGGAGGCCATGCAAATCCTTCCCTAACCACCACCACCCATTGTAGGGGCTCCCTTACTATACCATCTTATTCCAGCCTCCATAGAAGAAGCAATGGATGCAATTTACATAGACTTCTGTAAAGCCTTTGATTCAGTGGTACACGACAAACTACTTCTGAAACTAAACTCTTATGGCATTTCTGGGCTCCTACATAAATGGATAGCTGTCTTCATGTCGAACATGCAACAAGTGGTCAAAATAGGAAGCACTCTACTAAATCCTACCCCTGTTAACAGTGGTGTTTCCCAAGGCAGCCTTTTAGGACCAACATTCTTTATACTTTATGTTAGGAATATAAGCTAATAGTTGGGTTGGCAATATATAAATCATATAACAATGCTGTACCAGTTTCTTTAAATCATGCTGTAAATGTGATTGGCTGCTGCTTCCTCAATCGGCCATAGGATGGAGCCAGAATCACTGTTAGATGCTGATCTGATCTGAGTGTTGGGAAGCTGGCTGTTAGAAGTGCCATATTCTGATCAGCGTGAGCTATTGTAAGTTTTTGCAACTGCTAGCAAACTTTGAGTACCAGACTGTTTGTATGATACTGGATTATGTTATTTGGCTTATCCCTTAACTGAAAGACGTTGATGACTGACTGTCTTATCCGTGTATGACTTGAACTGTTTGATGGACTCTGGTACCTCTATTTCCACGAAAGTAAAAGCCTATTTAAACTGCAGTGTCTCTGTATGCTGGTTTGTGTGTTCTCCAACACAACTTTCACAACGCCTCTCTGAATGCACTCGCTCTCCCAACGGGGAGCTTACCTAACACTTTACATAAATGAGCTTTGCGATCATACCAAAAGGAACTGAGTTCTCTTTGCTGATGATGTAAAACTATTCAACACCAACAACAATGCTACCACCCTTCAAAGAGACCTTGACTGCCTGTCAGATTGGTAAAACAGGTGGCAAGTTCAAATCTCAACCAGCAAATGCTCTGTCTTATACATTGGCAAAAAATATCAGAACATAAAATACAAGCTAGATGGAGAAGATCTTGTAGATGACCTGCACTATATCCAGGACCTTGAAGTAGTCATTTCTAAAGCTCTTAGTGCCAGAGCCCACGGCAGTAGTGGGTTTCAAAATTTTTTAGAACCTCTTCTGTAGGTGTGGCCTTTGTGGGAGTGGCTTTCCAGCCATGCGACTGGATGGGTGTGGCCAACTTGTAAAATGTGGTGAAACTCACTTAACAACGCTCTTGCTTAGCAACCAAAATGTTGGCTCAGGAACTCTGGCATTTGAAGCATGCAAGGCTTAAAGCTGTCAAGTTACAAGACCCTTGCACCCCTAACCCTTTAGAGGAAAAAAACCCAGGGGTGTTCAAACTTGACAGCTTTAAGACTTGTGGACTTCATCTCCCAGAATTCCTCCTCTCGCTCTTCCTCTTTTTTTTTTTTGAAATATTTTATTTTCTTTTCATAACACACACTCACATGTATACTATACATAGCACATATCATATAGTATTAAATAATAATTACATCAGTTCCTCTTGTCAACAATGCCCCCCAAAATAGAAACCCATTATAGCTCTTCTGCTCTCCATACACCTCTTTCTTCTACCACCCTCCAACTTTCTATCTTCCCTCCATCATCCCCCTCTACTCTACTTCCCCTCCCCCTCTACCACTCCTCTCTCCACAATCCACTTCCCCCCCCCATCCTTCTCATCTTCCCCCCCCCCTCTCTCCCATCCCTCTCTGCCCATCTTTCTCCTTTCCCACTCCTCCTCTCCTTGGTGTATTTCCGCTACATGTCAATATGCTTAGCCTATCCTATTTTTAAAGAAAAAGTAATAATAGTAATAGTAGTAGGAATATAAAATAAAGAAAGAAAAAAAAGAAACAGTATACATGTGATGTCAAATTACATTGAAATCTAACACATCTCATCTAACCTGATATATCCCTCTCCCCCACCCGACCCCCGACCCCCGACCCCCCCACAACCTACCCCCCCCCAGCTTCCCAGAACCCGTACATGGTATAGATTTTTAACAAACACAGTCTAAGATATATTGGGGGTGGGGGAAGGAATAAGAAATTAATAACCTCTTTACATTGAACTTAGCTCCTCCTTGATAAACTAACTTTAAACAATTTAAATCATTCCTGATCTTAAGCATAGGCTATCTGGAATTTCTTAGTCCCATATTTATTTTGTATATAATCAATCCATTTTTTCCAGTCTCGTTTATATCTCTCATTTGAGTGGTCTTTAAGATATGCAGATATTTTAGCCATCTCGGCTAAATTTGTGACTTTCAATGTCCATTCTTGGATTGTAGGCAAGTCTTCCTTCTTCCAGTATTGCGCCACCAACAGTCTTGCTGCCATTATTAAGTGCAAAGTCAAGTTAATCTCTACTGCTGTATAGTCAGTAATTATACCTAACAAAAATAACTGAGGAGTAAACTTTATCCTTTTTTAAAGAATATTTTGTATAATCCACCATATTTTTATCCAAAATGCCTTAACCTTTAGACAAGTCCACCACATATGGAAATATGGAGCATTGAGAGAACCACATCTCCAGCATTTGGGTTGTAACTTCGGATACATAGAAGCCAGCTTTTTAGGATCTAAATGCCATCTATAGAACATCTTGTAAAAATTTTCTCTCAGATTTTGGGCTTGTGTAAATTTCACATTTCATACCCAAATTCTTTCCCATGTCTCCAACATTATTGATTCTTCAATATTTTGAGCCCACTTTATCATACAATCTTTAACTAATTCTGTTTCGGAATCCATCTGTACTAATATATTATATATCCTATTCCTCTCAGCTGGGGGCGTTTTCCTCTCGCTCTTCCTCTTGATGATGTGCGGACGGGCAGGGGGAGGGAGCTGGAACCGGTTCTAAACGGCACTGTAGAATTGTGGAACCTCTTCTATAGAAGAGCTTAGAACTGGCAGGAACCCACCCCTGGCACACTGAAACAACATTGTCAAAAAGGCATTAAGAGTTTTTAAGCTAATCTTGCGTAGCTGCTTCTCTGGTAATATTGTACTACCCTATTTTCCCAAAAATAAGACCTTCCAGTATAATAAGCCCAATTGGGCTTTTGAGCTCAGGCACTAAAATAAGCCCTCCCCTGAAAATACGCCCTCCCCTAAAGTATTTAAATGCCAGTCCCCACCCTTTCCTAGGGGGGAGGGGGGAAATGCCCCAAGCACCCCACGTGCACCTGCCATCCATGCAGAACGAACCTTAGCTACTGCACCCCTTCTCTTAGTGCCAGCCGCAAAAAGAGCAGCAGGCCCAAGAGCTTGTCAATCAGAAGGTCGGCAGTTCAGCGGTTCGAATCCCTAGTGCCGTGCAATGGAGTGAGCTCCCGTTACTTTTCAGGTCCCAGTACAGTTTGATTTCTCATTTTCTCTGGAAACATCCTCAAGGATTCTATCAGCAGAAAATAGGGATTTTAACGGAGTTTTCTGAAGTTATCAAATGCCTTTACAGAATGATGCATTTTTCACACTATTGCACAGGTGGTCGTCGACCTACAACCACAAGAGCCCAACGTTTATGTTGCTAAATGAGAAATGTGTTTAAATGAGTTTTGCTCCATTTTATGACCTTTCTGGCCCCATTTCTTACGCGAATCACTGCAGCCGTTAAGTTGGTAGCATGGTTGTTAAGATAATCTGGCTTGGCTTGTACGAAGATCGCAAAAGGGGATCACATGACTCTGGAACACTGCAACCGTCATAAATATGAATCGGTTGCCAAGTGCCTGAATTTTGCTCATGTGACTGTGCCGAGGCGGCAAGGGTCGTAAGTGTGAAAAATGGTCATAAGTCAGTTTTTTCAGTGCCGTTGTAACTTTGAACAGTCACTAAATAAACTGTTGTGAGTCTAATCTTTTCTTCTCCTGATCTGGTCCTTTCCACACTTTTTTTCTTTTATAAAGGTTTCTATTCTATTTTCTGCCAAAAAAGCCAACAGCAGCTGCCAAAAAAGGCAACACAGTTCTAGGCTGCGTAAACAGTGGGATAGAATCAAAATCACGTGAAGTGTTAATACCACTTTATAATGCTTTGGTAAGGCCACACTTGGAATTCTGCATTCAGTTTTGGTCTCCACGATGTAGAAAAGATGTGGAGACTCTGGAAAGAGTGCAGAAAAGAACAACAAAGGTGATTAGGGGACTGGAGGCTAAAACATATGAGGAACAGTTGCAGGAACTGGGTATGTCTAGTTTAATGAAAAGAAGGACTAGGGGAGATATGATAGCAGTGTTCCAATATCTCAGGGGTTGCCACAAAGAAGAGGGAGTCAAACTATTCTCCAAGGTACCTGAGGGTAGAACAAGGAGCAATGGGTGGAAACTAATCAAGGAGAGAAGCAATTTGGAATTAAGGAGAAATTTCCCAACAGTTAGAACAATTAATCAATGGAACAGAAATTGCCTCCAGAAGTTGTGAATGCCCCAACACTGGAAGTCTTTAAGAAGATGTTGGTTAGCCATTTGTCTGAAATGGTATAGGGTTTCCTGCCTATGCAGGGGGTTGGACTAGAAGACCTCCCAGGTCCTTCCAACTCTGCTATTGTATTGTATTTTAAGCACTTAGGTTGTTTAAGTACTTACCTTGAGTACCCTGAGCCTGTTTCCTAAGAGCATTCAAAGAAATATAAACTAGCCAAACAGGCTGGGATTGCATGACATGCTGAGTTGGACAAGGAGAAAGAAGGGTGAAGAGACCCATCGCGGTTAAACCCTCAGCCTGGAAGTAGAAAGATCCACGAACAAGTCCTTCCTTAGCCATGGAAGTTCTCCGGCAGACCTTCTCACTCAGCCCAACCAACCTCCAGACCCGAGTGGGGCAAATGGTTCCTGTAGTCTGCAATTTTTTTTTTCTGGAAATCCGTTCATACTCCCACACCTTTCAAAAGGTCTTCATCCCAAGTTGCACAGCGAAAAGTCTGTAGAGATTCTCATCTACGAGAAGCAAAACATTTTCAAAGGAAAAAAACCAAGAAATTCCAGTTGCCACTTGAAAAAAGCACCGTTGGGAAAACCATGACCTGGATGACTAATGAATCTCTGCAGACTTATTCCAGGTGTGGTCTTACCAAAGCCTTATAAAGTGGTACTAAGCTCCATGTGATTTTGATTCTATCCCTGTTAATGCAACTGAGGGTTGCTTTGACTCTTTTGGCTGCTGACTCATGTTTAAGTGATTGTCCACTAGGATTCCAAGATCCCTCTCACAGTTACTGCTACTGAGCCACGTTTCACCTAATCTGTTCCTGTGCATTCGATAGAGGCTTTACTTTTCTCCACATTGAATTTCATTTTCTTAGATAGGGCCCAGTGTTCAGGTCTGTAAGGTCTTGTGAATCTTGCAGACACTCCTATCTTCTGCAGTGTTTGAGTATTCTTGCCAGCTTTGTGTCATCTGCAAATTTGTTCCCCTAATCTAGATTCTTTATAAAAATATTTTGCCACCTTCTTCAAGGGTCTCTCTGTCCTCCACGTCCACCTCACCACCTGAAAATCCCTGTGCCTGGAAGTTGGAAGAGCCCCAAGGAACAGAAAGTCCTTATGGCAGGAAGAATCAAATCTAGACAAACTCTTTCTTTGGTGGATTTATTTTTTTGTAGAATTGGGGGAGGGGCCTCCTGGTGTCCATTGTTTCATACATTGTCTGGGGCACCATATTTCTTCCCCCTTGATTTACATACCAGCACAATTTCACATCTGTTGTTGCTGCGCCAACCTCAGAGACTGCAACCACAAAGAGAAATACCCAAACCACTAAAAATGGGGGGGGGGGTGTGCCATGGATGAAGAGAAAGCACAGATGTTCGTCTTCAGAGCTTCCAAGAGCAGCTGAGAGCAGCTTCATTTGACACCTTCCTGGAAGTTGAAGGCCCCCAGATTGCTCCCATAGCTGCTATGCCAACATAGGTGGGGAATGAACCCTGTCCTTTCCCCTGAACCTCGGTGGAGGTCTTGAGGGGCTTGGTCATATTCTGGTAAAGAAGTCTATCAACAGGATATGATTAAAAAGGCTTTTTAAGATTTTTATACGAGACTGTATGCTGGTGATAAAATACAAGTTTTAGATATAAATATATATTTGGAGAAAGAGAATATCCCCATAGTTGCAATGAACATAATTAATCAATATGGTCAAGTATCTGGGTTTAAAATAAATCTAGGGAAAACAAAGATGATAGTTAAAAATACGACTACAAATCAAAAAGAATTAGAAAGAGTAACAGGATGTGAGATAGTAAAAAAGGTTAAATATTTAGGAGTTTATATTACAACCTCAAATGGGAAATTATGTAAGTATAATTATGAACCATTATGGCACAAAATACAGACAGAGATGAATAAATGGAAAAAATTACAATTGTCTTTGTTGGGAAGGATATTAGCAGTAAAAATGAACGTTTTGCCTAAGTTTCTATTTCTTTTTCAAATGATACCAATACTCAAAAAAGATGCAAATTTGGAAGAATGGCAGAAAGGCATTAATTATGTTTGGGCAGGGAAGAAACCGAGAATAAAACTTAAAATAATGCAAGATATACGTGAAAGAGGAGGTTTGAAAATGCCCAACTTAAAATTATACTATGAAGCAGTAGTTTTATTAACAATTAGTGATTGGATTAACTTAACAGAGGACAGAATATTGAATATTGAGGGATATGATTTGCTATGTGGTTGGCATGCTTACTTAATATATGATAAGAAGGTGGACAAGATTTTAAAAAGCCATATTTTAAGGAATGCTCTACTGCGTGTCTGGAAAAAATATCAATATAAGTTAAATGACACGATACCTATGTGGGCAGTACCCAGACACGCGATAGAGAATATAAGTATAGAAAAAAAACAGGATGTACTTACATATAGAGAGCTTCTTAACCTAGAAAGAGGTGTACCACAGTTAAAGACTTTGAATGTATTAAGAGAGGAAAGGGTAATCAAATCTGGTTTCAATATGGACAGTTACAGGCTAGATGGAAAAAAGACCAGAAAATTGGCATCATACAAAATGAGGATAATTTGGTAAAACAAATTAGGGACCAGAGTCAAATGCATATAAAAAGGTTGTATAATATACTGATAGAAACAGATTCTGAAACAGAGTTAGTTAAAGACTGCATGATAAAATGGGCACAAAACTTTGAAGAACCAATAATGATGGAAACATGGGAAAAGATTTGGGTAAGAAATGTAAAATTTACGCAAGCTTAAAACTTGAGAGATAATTTTTATAAGATGTTTTATAGATGGCACTTAGATCCCCAAAAGTTATCTTGTATGTATCCAAATTTACAATCTAAATGCTGGAGATGTGATTGTATTGACGCTATGTCAGGGACCTGCAGTCAGGGGAGGCAGGGGAGGCAGGGCCTCACCACTGTCATCATGAAAAAGAAAAACAAATTTAAAAGGAAAAAGGCTGAGGTAGTTGCTGCCAGAGTCACAGTGGATGACTCTGCTTAGTGCTTAACTGCAGGAGGAGGCGAGAGAACCACGTGCCTCCTTTACTCCATCTTTATGATCACTTGAGCAGAGTTAAGCAAGGGTTAAAAGGCGAAAAATTCCTTATGCAAAGGAGGCACGTGGTTCTCTCGCCTCCTCCTGCAGATGGCACTTTTTCAGAGGCTTTTTTTAAACACTTAAGCAGAGTCATCCATTGGGGACTCTGGCAGCAGCAGCTTTTGCCTTTTTCTTTTTACATTTTTTACATTTTCATCATGGCAGACAAGAGGAGAGTTGAAATCCTCTGTGACACAGCTGGAAAAGGTATGTGGGTCAGACGGAGGGAGGGGGGAGGAATTCAAAATTATTGTAATTGGTAAGTATTTTTTTATTGTGAGTAATTTGTGTGTGAGTAATTTGTGTGATTTGTGTGTGTGTGTGTGTGTGTTTCTTCACTTCCCTCAAACTCTCTCTCAATTTGAGAGAGAGAGTTTGTTTGAGAAGAGAGGAAAGGGGCAGAGGCAGGGAGGGCAGCCTTGTTTGAGAAGAGAGGGGCAGCCCGCCAGCAGAGGCAGGTCTTTTACCCACCTGTGCTGGCAGACTGGCGCTTTCTTTCTTTTGCCTGCTGTGCCCCCCTTCCCTTTCTCCTCTCCCCCCCACCGGGAGCCCCGTCCTGCTCCCCTCTCCCTTTCCTCCTCCTCCTCTCCCCTTTCTTTGCCGGCTGCTGCCTCGCCCCCCACCTCCTCTGTCCCTGCCGCTGTCCCCGACAGAGGTGTCTCACATCTATGGCGGACATAAATGCGAGACGCCTCTGTCGGGGACAGCGGTGGGGACGCTGCTTCTTGGCACCACTGCGCTCCACCGCCTCGCCCCCTGCCTCCTCCGTCCCCACCGCTGTGTCCGACAGAGGCGTCTCACGTCTATGGCGGACATAAACGTGAGATGCCTTTGTCAGGGACAGCGGCGGGAACACGGCTTCTTGTCGCCACCGCGCTCCGCTGCCTCGCCTCCACCTCCTCCATCCCCGCCACTGTTCCTGACAGGGGTGTCTCGCGTCTATGGCAGACATAAACCTGAGATGCCTCTGTCGGGGATAACGGCAGGGACGTTGCTTCTCACCGCCGCCGCACTCCGCCGCCTCACCCCCCGCCTCCTCTGTCCCCGCCGCTGTGTTTGACAGAGGCGACTCGCGTCTATGGCAGACATAAACGCGAGACGCCTCTGTCGGGGGGGACAGCGGCGGGGACTCTGCTTTTCGCTGCCGCCGCACTCTTGCCTTACCAACCATTGGATTGACTACATTCAAAATAAATATCGGACTAAGAAATTTCAATTAGCTTATGAAGGAATGAACAAGGAATGTTACAATTTATCTAAAGTTAGCTTAATAAAAGGGGAGTTAAAGTACAAGAGGAGGTAGGATGCTATAGTTAGTTAGCTTATGTTAGTGTATGATTGTTAAATGTTTATACCCTGTATTTTGCTCTGGGAGGTTGGGGGGAGGGAGGGTTGGAGGGGGGGCAGGGTTGGGGCGGAGGGAGGGAAGGGGAAATATTTGTAAAATCTATTAAAACTCTTTCATAAAATTAAAACGGGTGAAAGGGAGGCAGAAGGTCCCTCAGTCAGCCAGAGTCTCCGTTGGGTTCTGCTTTCCCTGCAAGGGCAGCCAAGAAGTCAGGCTGGAAGGAGGGAAGAAGCTTTCAGCTGTTTATCTGCAGAAATAGAGAGTCTCCCCTTTGGGACAGAGGTCCAAATCTAGCATGAGGGGTAAAATACGGCTCAGATTAAAGTAGGACGTAAAGTGAGATTTGGACATTAAATGTGAAACCTACTGGGTCAGGCTGGACAGCCTCTGAGAGCCCCTTTACTTCTATATTAAAAAGCCACATAGGCAGAGCTGCAGCTTGCAAAAGAACAGGAAGGAAGTGCCTAACCGCAGAGTTCAATAGTCTCACAAGACCACAAGAGTCAGCTAACGTTCCCTTCGAGACACCTACTCAGTACCTATGAGAAAAGGACAAGTAAGACCCCATCTCCTTATAGGGCTTTCTCCTAAAGGCAATCAATAAGAAATGAGTTAAGTGTCTCCGTGTTACGCTGCCTTTGAGAATGTATAAGAACGCGTGCTTTGATGATGAAGGTGGTTCAGAATTTGCAATGCTAGCCATCGGCCTGTCATCTTCTGCAACAAGATATTCAGACAGAAAGTTTATATTTACAAGCAACTTTCAGCTGTTTATTTCTGCAGAAATAGAGAGTCTCCCCTTTGGGACAGAGGTCCAAATCTAGCATGTTGTGTAAAATACGGCTCAGATATTTACACAGAAAGTTTGTTATTTACAAGAGATCTACGTGAATTCTTTCATAGGATTAGTGTTCACATCTGCTCAATTACATTTCTCCTTTTGGGCACAAAATTACATTTGTTGTACTTAATAGAAGAGAGCAAAACCTTCCTAGCCTATTATTGTCAAGCTTCCACCAGTTGCTTCCATGTGCTGCTGCCTGGGGCTTTGGGGAAGAGCTGAATCCCTTCTTCTCCGGGACAAACCCTCAAGTGCTGGAAGTCAGTTATCCTGACACACACAAACCCCCTCCCCGCATTTCTTCTCTTCTGTAGGCCTGGCATACAGAGCTCTCTCAATGGTCCCCCATACCCTTCAACCTTCCTTTAGCGTCTTTGTTGCTCCTCTCTGCTCTCTTTCCAGGGTCTCAGCATCTGTTTTGAATAGTGGAGACCAGATGTGGAGCCAAGACTCCAAGGGTGGCCTCACTTCTGCAGGATAAACCGGAATGATCATTTCTCGGCTTCTCTTGATCTTCTCCCTCTGTTGATGCAGCCCAAGACTTCGCTGTCTTTTTTGGCATCTCCACCTGATCTCCCACTGCGAGGGGCTGTGCGGGGTCTCCCCTCCCCCCAGGCCCAGAAAAGGCTCCCGCTTTTCCCCTCCCCCAGTTCCGTCCCTCCCCCCAAGAGGCGGAATGCCTGGAAGGGGATTTCCTGGTGGAATTTTCGCTTTTCCCTTCCCTCCTCTCTCACCTTTTGTACCTGGATGTCTGCCTAGCAACAATGACGACATGCGGGTACTCTTTTTTTCAATTGGTTGAGCTTGGCCAATCGCCAGCTTCCTCTGGATTGTTGCGTTGTTGATCACCCGGGGTGAGTCTCCATTTGCCTGCAACTTCGAGAGCGGGGAGGCTGGTTGAGGATCGCGGCTAAGATGGCCGTGAGCTCTGCGCCCCTCTGGCTCCTGGTGCTGCTGGGGGTCTCCCTCCATGAGAGCTGCATTGGTGAGTCCCTTTGGGGCCTTTTTCAGCCCCTTTTTCTTTTTGAGATTAGGTCCCAAAGTCTGGATGGGACTCTGCTGCCTCTCCCCCCCCCCACTTCCCCAGGAGAGCCCCTCTGGGAGCAGGACAAGGGTGGCCCCTCCAGATCTCAATCAAGTCTATCTGGGCGCCCCCAAGCTCAGTCCTTTCCCTCCCCCAAAGCGGAGATTGTGGGAAAGCGGCGTTTGCAGGTGATCAGGTCAGTTCACAAACTTCCTGGCTGCCTTCGCCCCACCCCTCCGCCTGGGTCCTCTTCCCTGCCTTTAGCTGGGATTCGTGGCTCTTGGGGGCTTCTGGTGCTGGGAAGACCCGGCTTGTTTCTGGAATCGGTTCCGTGTCTTGGCAGAGGCTGCTGCAGTGGAGCCATCCGAGCTCAGATTGTCCTGTGAATGCAGCAGGATGAGAGTCTGGAGAGAAGCACTTCATAAATAATCTTCCTAAAGATTCCTCCTTCCGGGTTTTCACTCCCCACCCCCGCGCTAAAAAACCTTTGATGTTCCTCGATCAGGACTTTGCTTGACAGAAACTGAAATCCTTTTGAATGTTTATCTTGGATTCCCCAGAGGGTTTAAAGGTAACAGGACCCTCCTCACAGAGACTGAATTTAGGGAGACGATCCCAGCTGAGCCCCCCCCCAACATGATTGGTCTCAGCAGGAACCCCCAAAAAGCCTCAGTGGGGGCAAGGGGTGGGGCCAGGGAGGGGAGGCCCCATGGGCTTCTGGGATGAGGGGAATTCTGGGAGTTGAAGTCACAATTGACCCAGAATTTATGTTGCTAAGGGAGACATTTATTACGTGAATTTTGACCCATTTTATGACCATTCTTGTCACAGTGAATCTCTGCAGTCATTAAATTAATAACAAGGTTTGTAAGTGAATCTGGCTTCCCCATTGTTTTTGCTCATCAGAAGGTTGCAAAACATGGCCACACATGACTGCAACCGTCATAAATATGAACCATTTGTCTCAAGTGTCTGAATTCTGATCATGTGACAATGGGGGAATGCTACGATGGTTGTAAGTGTGAAAAACGGTCATAAATTACTTTTTCCAGTGCCCTTGTAACTTCAAATAGTCACTAAATGAACTGTTGTAAAAAGAGGACGACCTGTATACCGCTTCATGGTGCTTTTACAGCCCTCTCTAAGCGGTTGACAAAGTCAGCATCTTGTCCCCAACAATCTGGGTCCTCATTTTACTGACCTTGGAAGGACGGAAGACTGAATCGATTTTGAGCCAGCCAGGATCGAACTCTGTGGGCGGAATTAGCCTGCAATGCTGCATTCTAACCACTGGGCCATCTTGGCTCAAGGGATGAGGGGGAGCCCCACTGAGCCCTGGGTTCAAAGCCAAATCCTGTTCGGATGACTGAGCTCTGGGACGGGAGGGGGGATTTCCCAGCGGGGTGGGGGGCAGGAGGAAGATCCCGGTGGACTACATGGCATCATTGCTGCTCCCTTCGCTCCCCCCTTCGCCTTCCAAGATCTCCCGAGCTTTTGAGGGGGCTTGGGGGCTCTTGGTGGCTTCTGGTGCTGGGGGGACCCGGATTGTTTCTGGAATCGGCTCGGAGTTTTGGTCAACGCCGACACTGAACCTTCGAGATAAGGCTGCCCGGTGGATGCAGCCGGAGAAGAGAGAGAAAGGCTCCTTTGAATAAGGTTTCTAAAGACCGGCCTTTATTATGTTCACTTTCTCCTCCATCCTAAACCCCAAAATCCCCAGAGCTTTTCTCTAGGAGGACAGGCAGGGATGTTTCCACCCAAAATCCTCCTTTTTCCATTTCAGGAGCTCTCAGCATGGGTCAGTTTGCAGAATCCAAAATATTTAAAATGTCCTTATTATTCCTTAGGAATCAGGAAGGGGCCTTGGGGGGGTTCCTGGCTGTTTGCTCTGAGAAACTACCCTATGAATGGGGCAGATTTTCAAAAGACAGAAAGAAAATCTGTCAGGATCTTAAGGATTAAAGAGGCTGGTTGGAGGCAGAAGAAGAGAAGAACCTCTGGATGGGGAGCATGAAATGAAGGGCTTGCTTGGAGACAGACAGGCCCAAACAGACATGAAGGGGTTTCTTGACTGTGAGGATGTCCAACCCGAGTTCCATTCAGACGTTTCTCCTCTCAGGCAGACTTCAGGCTTCCTCACTGCTCAGCCCCACAAGGGAAAGAAACAAGGGTTCTGGATCACGGAGAGTCCGATCCCCCCTCCTTCTGTTGGAGAAAAGCTCCGATCCCTTTGGATCCTGAAATCTCCCCAGAGCAGGAAGTGGATCTGGGGCTCCCTCTCCCCAAAAGCTCTGAGAAGCCTCTGGGATTGTGGGGAGAAGCAGGAAGGGGGAGGCCCAGGCCTTTGCCTTGGACTGGGAAGGACTGGGAGGCCATACTGGAGGGAATGGGCAGTGGGACTACAGGCAGTCCTCTACTTAAAACGGTTCATTTAGTGACTGTTCAAAGTTGCAATGTCACTGAAAATAGTGATAGAATGACAATTTTTCACACTTATGACAATTTTAGCTTGCTCATCGTCACATGGCTGAGTTCAGATGCTTGGCAACTGATTCAGTTCAATGTGGAAGGAGGGGGAGCCCCTCGGAGTCCTGGGTTCGAGGCCAATTCCTGCTCAGATGCCTGAACTCTGGGAGGGGAGGGGGGATTTTCCAGGGCGGTGGGAGAGGGACGGGAGGAAGATTTGGGAGGCTACGTGGCTTCATTGCTGCTCCCTTCTCTGCCCTCTTTGCCTCCCCATATTGAGGTTAGGGGGAGGGTTCACATTGGCCTCTGGTTTCACCCAGATTCCCCCTCTCCCATTTTATAACATCTGCAGCTTTTCACCAGCCACTTTGGCCCCCAGTGGTGTAAATGGAAAGTTGGGGTGACCAGGTGGGGTTTCCTGCTGCTTTTGAGCTTCTGGGGGTGGAATCCCCTCTTTTACCTGCGGGGCCACTGCAGCCTCCTTGGGGCAGAGACTGAGCAATCCAGAAGGGGGTTGGAGGGAGGCTTTGCTGGAAGGGGGGAGGACACAATTGGGGCAGGTGAAGTTTGGGGGACCTGACCTTCCCCTCCTCTCTCACCCTCCACCTTCCCTGCCCTCCAACCCTTCAGGCCCCCCAGAAACTTCTTTCCCTCTCAGTCGTTCCCTCATTCCCCCTCCTTCCTCCTCTCCCCCCATCTCCCCCTTCCTTTACCCTCTTCCTCCCCCTCCCCCAGCTCTCTTCTTCTTCCTCTTCTCCCTTCTTCCTCCGCAGAGCCTTAGATGGGATCCTCCATGGGATCCGGGTCCCTGACTGAAGCCCCCTAACTCTTCTCTTCTGGGTCCCTTCCAGGCGTCTCCTCCCACTCCATGAAGTACTTCATCTCCTCCATCTCGGACCCCAGTCAGGGGCAGCAGCCCCACTTTGTCTCTCTCGGGTTCGTGGATGGTCAGGTCTTCGTTCACTACGACAGCCACAGTCGGAGGGAGCAGCCTCGAGTCTCCTGGATGGAGAAGGTGGGGAAGGAGGATCCCCAGTACTGGGACATTCAGACCCAGAGAGCACGTGGCAATGAGGAGTCGTTCAGAGTAAGCCTAGAGAACCTGAGGAGTCGCTACAATCAGAGCGAAGGTGAGTGATGGGTCTGGTGGCTCGTCCAGCCCCATAATCCCCTTCCCAGGAACCAGAGGAGGAAAAAAGGGGGGTCCCTTCAAAGGGAAAGGCTCCTTCCACACCTTTTGAAAAGCCTTTTTTTATATATGTTTATTCTTTTCTTTAATCAATATCTCCATTGCTGACGATTTCTGCCAATTGCAGTTAATGGAAACGTGTTTAAATTTCCCCATCTCTCTTTCTGGATGTTGATATAAACTGAGGTCAAAAGAGACCGAAATCTCCCCTCCCCCCATGACAGTTGGAGGGTCCTGGGTGGATCTCCTGCTGTGGGGGAGGAAGGGAATCACAGGCCTCTCCCCCTCCCTGAAAAAAGGGCAGGTGGATCCTAAGGAGATCCTGGGGGAAGCAGATCCTCATCCTTCTCTCTCTTTCCACCCCAGAGAAATGAGGGATCTGGTGCAGATCCACCTGGGGAGACTAGATCCCTTTCCTTCTCCCCCTTTTTGGGGGCAATGAGGGGGGCCCAAACGCCAGGAGCTTCTCTTCATCCTCCAGTTGGAAGGAGAGGCCGGGAGGCCCAAATGGGGTGGGGGCTCTTGGAGGGGGGATCAGAGGTCCAGGATCCTCCCGATGGTCTTGAGGGGGAAAGAGAGGAGAGGAAGAAGCCTCCATTTGGGGCCCTTCCTGAGTCCCTCGGAGCCTTCCTGGCTTCCCCTCCTTGGTCCCTCAGGCTGAACTCCTGCCCTGCCCTCTTGGAGGGGCTGCCCTGGATGGGGGGGCTCTTTCCTCAGCACAGCCCCCCCTTCTTCTGCCACCTTTGGGGGGAGAAGATTCGCCTCCAAGGAACCTCATTTAGGAAAAGGGATGGAAGGAAAAAGGCTCCTTTTGGCTGAGGAAAACCTTCTCCACAAACATCAGCCATTTCCCCTCCTTTCCTCCTAAGGAGGTGCACTCCCCCTTCTCCTCCCCCTTCCCCTTCCAGACAGACCCCAGAGCTCTGCCAGTCCTGCCCCTGATCCCCCAGTATTTCCCCCAGATCCCTCCAGGCCCCCTGCTGGCCTCCCAGGGGATCAGAGCTGGGCCCAGAGGGCTCCCCCTGGTGGAGGAAGGAGGAAGGAGAGCGGCCGGAGGGGAGGGGAGCCTCCTTTCCAGGCTAAAGAGCCCCCAAGGTCCCAACCTTCCCTCCAAGGGAGGCTGCTTCCCCCCTCCCATCGCCTGGGTCGCCTCCTCTGGACCTTCCCCGGCTCCCTCCTCTCCTTTCGGAGGCCTTTGGACCACAACTGCTCCCAATACTCCAGATGTGGTTGCTCTGCCTTGATTCATGGAGAGGCTGTGTGACATTTGCCTCTCCTGTGTTTTCAATACTGTTTTAATGATCCCTGACGTCCTGTCGGCCTTTTAAATTTCCTATCTGATTTTTACTAAAACTTTTCCACAAAAAGATAAAAACTAATAGAAAGTAACATAAAGGAAAGGAGAGAGAGGAAACTTTATAACTTCACAGCAGTTATAAACATAAATATATTTTAGCCTCTCTAAAGCTTCCTTTCTTAAGCTTTTGACCCTGGAGGATCCCTTGAACTATTTTTCAGATGTCAGGAAACCCCCTGAACATCCAGGCTCAGAGATGGGCCAGAACTGTTTCATGCGGAGACCTGTAGAGATGAATTAATAGTGTTCTTACACCAAACATCAAAAATGAAACTTGCCTTTTCAATGTGATCCCTGTGCTTTCTTTTTGCTGCACAAATATTCAATTCTGTGCCAAACCTGAGATAAGAACACATTTCATCTTCAAGGGAAAGAAGACAATTTCTGTCTTAGCTTTGGATGCTTCTGAAATTACAGAATTTGTTCTCAGAAGTTGAAAACTGCAGCCAAATATTTAGTGGTTTCCTGTGAATGGCAGGAGATTCTTCTTGGACAGAAATCCAGAACTATTTTTCCCATGGGGAGATCAGGGAATCTCCTCTCGAGGGAAGGATCATACTGGATCTCCCAAGGATCTTCCTCTTCCTCCAAAGGGAAGTTCTCTGGCTGAGCAGAAGATGCAGAGAAAGGATTCCCTCACCTGTCATTCCTGGGTGTGGAGAGGAAAGGAGAGGACTGGTCAGTTTAGTTCAACTCTACTTCCAGGTGGTTTTCCCTTAGATTCGAGGGTTCCTGGCGTCCTTCCTCCCTCTCAAGCCCACACAGGAGTAGAAACCATTCAGGATTTCCTTTTGGTTTTCTTTTAAATCCAAGAATCTCTTCACTTGAAGTTGAAATATCTTCTCCAGGGCCTTCCAGAGCCTGTAAGCTTCAAACTTCATTTCAAAGGTCAATAGCCCTTTGCGTCTCCAGATCAGACTGGGCCACTTGCTGCTGTTGCTGAGGGAAATATTCCTTTGGGGCCCTTCGAGGCTTCATTCCCACATTACACTAAACCATGGTTTGTTTCTGGTTAGCCCAAAGTGGGAACCAGCCCTTGTGACTTGATTCTCATTCCCTCTTTGCAGCTGCAGGTTCAGGCAACTGTTCCCTCTCTGGGATCCCTTCCTCCCCCCTCCCAAGAGTTCCCCCTGCGGAGGAATGGCTACTCCTTCTTTTCTCCATCTCCTTTGGGATCCTCTGCTGGCTTTTCCAGATTCCCTTTTCCTGTGGAGCTTTAGGGGCTCCATCCTGGGGAGAAAATGCAGGGATGGTGGTCGAGGGAACGGAAAAAGACAATTAGTGATGGAGGCTTTTTTTTCCTTGAGTGCTGGGAAGGAAATGGGGGCGTCAGTCCCTGTGTAAAAGTCCCTGCAGGGAGGGGGGTCTCTGTCTATCTTGAGGACTCCCCAAACCATCTTCCTGTCTGTCTTTCAGGCCTTCACACATGGCAGTTCATGTGTGGCTGTGAGCTCCGAGGAGACGGGAGCAAAGGAGGATTTTTCCAGTATGGCTACGAAGGGAGGACCTTCCTCACCTTCGACAAGGAGACCCTCACCTGGGTGGCTCCCGACCCCCAGGCCCAGATCACCCAGAGGAAATGGGACGCTCTTCCAGGATGGAATCAGGGAAATAAGGCCTACCTGGAGGAAACCTGCATTGAGTGGCTGGAGAAGTACCTGTCCTATGGGAAGGAGACTCTGCTGAGGACAGGTGAGCATCTGGATCCAGACTTTCCTCCTTTATGGCTGGATCTCCTGTACACATTCAGCCCCTTTGGGTCCCTTGTTTAGAGCCTGTTTGCTCTGTTGGGAATCCCCCTCCTCCTCTTCCAGCCCCTCTTGCATGAAGACTCCCCCTCACCCCTAGGTCTACCTCTCCCCCCCCCAATCCTTCATCCCTCCAGGATCAGCTGGATGAGAATAGGATCAATGGGAGAATTCCCCCCCCCCCACACTGAAGATTGCCCACAGCCCCACCCCGCCTGCAGAGGACCCTCCCTCCTTTCCATTGGCATCAGTCTCTCTCTCTCCCCCTCCCCCTTTTCAGAGACAAAATCTCTTTTCCCAATTGATCCCTGTGAGATTCCCTTTGATCTCTCTTCCTCTTAAAATTGAGGTTGTGTCCCTTGGAAAGAGGCCTGGAGCAGCCTCAGATTCAGGGGAGCAGAAGAGGAGGCAAAATGTAGGGAGAATCTTTTGTGTTGTTGTTGTTGTCGTGAAAGGGAACCTAAAAGACCATCTCCACTTTCCCTCCCCTGAAGGGAGCAGCCCAAGATCACTTAGAGTTCAAAGCAGCCAGAGAGGAATTTCCTTGGAGCCTCAATTTGCTTCCCTGGGAAGGACTCAAAATCAGGAGTTCTTCTGGTTGAGCCTTTTCCAGATCTGGATAATTTCCTAAAACTCTTGGAGAGGCTGCAAGTGTGGAATGTGAATCTTTGGGTTAAAACTAAGTGTTGGGACATTTTCCTGCCCCTCCAAGTTTCCCATCCACCTTCCAGGCTCTGGAGGGGCTCAGAGTTAATTCTGGGGGTGCCGTTTCTGCAGAGACCCCAAATGTGATGGTGAGCAGCCGGACGGAGGTGGAGGATGGGATGGAGACGCACATCTGCCGCGTGGATGGCTTCTACCCCAGGGAGATTGATGCCTCCTGGAGGAGGGATGGGGAAGAATGGCTGGAAGAGACCTTCCATGGGTCTGTGGCCCCCAACGCGGATGGGACCTACCACTACTGGCTCAGCATCCGGATCGACCCCAAAGAGAGGAGCCGCTATCGGTGCCACGTGGAGCACGACGGCCTGCAGGAGCCTCTGGACTTGGAGCTGAAGGGTGAGAGGCTGCGGGGGGGGGGGGAAGGCTGGGCTCTCTGGCAGGCTGGAGGGTGGTGGGAGAGAAATCTGACCCCAGCTGTGTCCAGATGTGAGCATAGCTGAGCTTTCATCCATTGGTCCTTCCAGTGTTTGAGGCTGGAGAAGCTGCCGGGACCAGATCGTAGAACTTACTTCGGGTGACAGAAAGGACAGAATCCCATCCCAATCCTTGGCCGATCCTGATGAAATTCCCTCCGATCCTCTCTTAGGCCTTCCCTGTTTCTTTTCTCCAGCAGAAGAGCAAAAATGACGCTGAGCACCAGAAACAGATTTCCTTTTGTTTCCAGTCCCTAGAAAGAACCAGAATTAGGAGTCTGGGAGCCCCTTTTCTGAAGGGAGATTTGGACTAAAACTTTAGGTCTCTTCCCTGGTTGGGAAGATTGTTTGGGGTTCTCCTTCAATGATCTGCTCTTTCTCCCCATTCAGAACCAACCAGTTCAAAATCCAACCTGGGGCTCATCATCGGCTGCGTTCTGGCTGCCCTTGTCCTGGTGTGTGTGATTGCTGGAATTGTTGTATTCTTCAGTAAGTATCTTTTGGGGGGAGGGGGGTGATGGAAGGAAGAAGGGGAGATTTCCCCACAAGTCTCTCCCTTTGGGGAGCTTCTTCTGGGCTTCCTTCTGTCCTGTTTTCCCAGCCCTCTTGGGGAGCATCTGAGATCTCAGCCTCTTGCTGGGACTCCAGTCTCAATTCAGCTGAGTCTGAGATTCGGGCAGTCCTGTCTCCTTCTGAGTTGGGAAGAGGCATCCCAGTTCCTTTGTCCCTTTCAAAGGCTTTGGTCAGAGAGCATCAGAGAAGGATTTCCATGGAAACCTTCCTCCCCTCCCAGCTGCTCCTTCTGCTTCCCCCAATTCCACTCCATCCATCTCGGATGCAAGAGGTCTCTCTTGGGGCAAATCACGAGATACATTTGTATTTTGAAGAGCTTTCTGTCTTTATAGATGGGACAAAGTGTCTGTGAAATATCTCCTGGGTTCTTCCTCCTATGGAGGGAGAGTTTGGATGATCTCTGGTGGATTCTTTTGACCTTTCACTATTTTTTGTCTTTCCAGAGAGACGTCAAACCAACTACAATGCAGCACCAAGTGAGTGATTTGCCCTCTTTACACGCAATCTCCAACTTAGAGCAGGGACCAAGGACACCATTACTTGAGAGGGGTGTGTGTATGTATGTGTTTTCCTCTTCATGCTAAGAACCAGGCTGGGGAAGTTGGGGCCCCTTTTCATTACAGCCAGGCTACTAGTAGAAGTGGAGTCCTCTAGGAGAAACATCTGGGAGAAGGAACCTTGAACAAGAGGAGAAGACCCGGCTGGTGGAAGGTCCCTCTGACTGAGGACATGCCCTGTTCCCCAAGTAGGCCAAGAGGAAAGGCTTGGCCAAGTGAGACTCAGAAGCTCCATAAAATTAGGGATGAAAAGGGAGCATTTTGAGGGAAAAGGAGGTTTGGGGGATGCCAGCTGGATCTCCTCTTGGTCTCCACTTCACAAAGCCTCTCTAAGTAAGAACTGGTTAGAAAAAGGAACTTTGGATCCATCTGAATCTTTTTAGGTCAGCTCTGCCTTCTGGCCTTGTGTGATATAAATACAAATGTTAAGAATTCTTTCTGATGCCTTTTAGCCAAAGCAGTTTGGTTCAAACTCTCTCCGTGTGTTTGTGGGTCTTTACTTGTGTGGGAGAGAGAAAGGGAGGGAGGGAGGGAGCTGGAGTCAGAAAGAGCTGAGCTTCTCCGTCTATAAGCCAAGAGACACAGAAAGACAGACAGACAGACAGACATCCTCCCTCATCCTCTTTTTTCTTTCCTTCTTTTCCAGCAAGTGACAGAGGATCCAGCAATTCAGACCAGGGTGAGTCGGAGGGAGCAGCTGCTGCTGCATTAGCCATTCTGTCCCTTGGAAGACTTTTGGGGGGGGCGAGGGTTGAGGGGATGAAAAGAGGGACAGGGTCCCACTTTTTAAAGCCCCCCCCCCTAATTGCACCCACTTTGACTTAGGACACCAGGTGAGACTGTGAGTTCTAGTCCCACTTAGCCATGAAAGCTGGCTGGTTGTCATAAAATCTTCTTTCTATGCAGTGGTTGATTCTGCAGAGGAGAAGGGAAATTCTCCCTGTTGGATTCAGGCAGGGGAGGCAGCTCAGAGTCTGCATGGTGGAGCCTTGGCCCCCTTTGGGGAAATGGGGAAACCACCAGTGAGGCCATGATCCTCTTAGAGACTCCTCTGGTGGCATAGCTGAGATCTGGCTGACTGTGGAAAGGGAGGGTGGGTGGGTGTCCCTCTCTCACAGATGTGCCCAGCCTGCTTTAGGTTTTGGCAACAGCCAGGAGCCCAGGGAAAGGGAAGTGGGGTGCAGTGGTCATCTGAGAATCTCTTTTGGCACTCCGGGGCCTTTGCTCCCCAGGTTTCTGGTTGTGACTCCCCATTTCTGACTCTGGGTTCCCCAGTTGGGATTGTTGCTACATACCAGCCTCCCTGCTGCATGGCCACCTCCCTGCCTCTGCTGCTGGGGGCCATCTCAGGGTTGGCATGGAGTTGCCCAGGATTATGGTCTTGGGAGACTTCAATCTGCCATCCATGGGTTTGGCCTCGGAAGCAGCCAGGGGTTCTTGGCCTCCATGGGACCATCCTGGACCCACCTCAAGGCAGTGGTCAATAAACTCCGGATGTCATCTTCTGGTCAGACCAATGGCAACCTGATCTGATGGGGGAATCGGATTGTTATTTATCATTTTAAATATTCTATATCCCATTTTATTGAATTTTACTGCCAAGAGTCACCTTGGTGAGATGTGTGACACAGAAGACGCTTAGTGATTGATAATAAATAAATAAATAAATAAAAAATAAATAAATAAAAAATAAATAAATAAAAAGTAATAAGTAAATAATAAATAATAAGTAAATAATAAATAATAAGTAAATAATAAATAATAAGTAAATAATAAATAATAAGTAAATAATAAATAATAAGTAAATAATAAATAATAAGTAAATAATAATTATAAATATAAATAATAAATAATAAATAATAAATAAATAATTGGTAATTAGTAAATAATAATAAATAATAAATAATAAATACTAAATACGTAAATACGTAAATACGTAAATACGTAAATACGTAAATACATAAATAAATAAATAATAATAAGTAATAAGTAAATAATAAATAATAAGTAAATAATAAATAATAAGTAAATAATAAGTAAATAAGTAAATAATAATTATAAATATAATTATTATAAATATAAATATAAATATAAATATAAATATAAATATAAATATAAATATAAATATAAATATAAATATAAATATAAATATAAATATAAATAATAAATAATAAATAATTGGTAATTAGTAAATAATAATAAATCATAAATACTAAATACTAAATGATAAATAATAATAAATAATACTAAATACATAAATACATAAATACATAAATACATACATACATACATACATACATACATACATAAATACATACATACATACATACATACATACATACATACATAATAATAATAAATGCATAAATAATAATAAATAGATAAATAGCAATAGCAGTTAGACATATACTGCTTCATAGGGCTTTCAGCCCTCTCTAAGCGGTTTACAGAGAGTCAGCATATTGCCCCCAACAACAATCCGGGTCCTCATTTTACCCACCTCGGAGGGATGGAAGGCTGAGTCAACCTTGAGCCGGTGAGATTTGAACAGCCGAACTGCAGAACTGCAGTCAGCTGAAGTAGCTTGCAGTGCTGCATTTAACCACTGCGCCATCTCGGCTCTGTTAAATAAATAGTCTGACATCCTCTGAGAAGATCCTGAAGCTGCAGAGGTCGAATGGTGAAGAGAGAGATTTGTCCTCTTTAGTGGATCCAGGCAAGGCAGAGACTCACTCTGTGTCTTTCTCTCCAATGCAGGAAGCAGCCAGGTGATTTAGCAACCCTCTCCCAGGTGAGTTTCCCCCTGTGTGTCAGCCTTCCAAATCTCATCCAAAATTAAATCAGAGTCCAAGGCAAAGTATTCCTCAAAGTTCCAATTTATTAAGAGAGACATGTTGGCCCATTTGTGGAAACCCGAATCTGAAAGCTTCCCGGGGTTTCCCACCCAGTTGAAAGTTTATGATCTTGCCCCACCACCACCACCACACACCCACAAGTCCATCCCATGGTCCCATCTTCCACTGCCACCCTGGCAGTTCCAGCCATCCAGTTCCGATCAGGCTCAGAGTTGCAGAGAACAAAAGATGACCTTGGTTTCTAGAAAGGATTTTCTTTATTTTGACAACAACACATTCTGCTCCTTACTATTCCCCCTCCCAATTCCCCACTAATGACACAGCATCGTAAAATAAGAGAGTGTGTGGACCCGGCTGCAGGCCTGACACTGTGGGGGCTGCATGGGGGGGAGAGGGAAGAAGGGAGGGGAGGGCTTTGAGGTCAAATCTCCAACCTAAGAGTAGTACATAGAATTACCTGCTACAACGTCCTACCTGTCAATGACTCCTTCAGCTTCAAGCACAACAATACAGGAGCTCACAATAGATACAAACTGAAGGGAAACCTCTCCAAACTTGGTTGCAGAAAATACGACTCCAGCCCCAGAGCGGCCAATGCCTGGAATGCTCTCCCTGACTCTGCGGTTTCTTCCCCAAACCCCCAAAACTTTCACCTTAGACTGTCTGCCGGCAACCTCACCCCATTCCTCAGAGGTCCCTAAGGGGCCTGCATGAGCCCAATAACGTCCCCACCACCCCAGTCCTAATATTCCCTTTTATTCCTATCCATTTCATGCATTCATCATCATGTTTATACTTATATCTACTATCTAACACATGCTTGATGAAATAAATAAAAATAATAATAAATGACCAGTGGATGGGGAATATGGGTTGGGAAATCCCTCTCCTCTCTCCTGTTCCTCTCAAACATTGCAAGGGAAGGAAGGGATTGGGGGGAGAGGCGTTGGGGCTCTGGGGAGGGGTCTGCCTGCCCCCAAACTCTTACCCAGGAAGCCCAGACTGTGGCCAGGCCCCTCTCAGGATCTGACTGTCCTGGATCAGGAGCCTCAGAGAGCTGCAAAGAGGAGATCAGAGTATCTTCAGTGCAAGAGGAGGGAGGGGGCAGAGGAGGGGCTTCTTGAGGGTCCTGCCAGTCACGGATGGAGAGGGGGCTTCTCTCCCCTCCTTCATCCCATCTGGAAATTCCTCCCTCCGGATGCTGAAGGGAAGACCTGGATCTCTGGAGGACATAAGGATCCATTTCCACTTGTCTCTGGGGACAACATGGACTTGAGTTGGGTTTGTGCATCTGAGGGGGGGTATTGATAGGTGTTATATAACTTGTGGGGGCAGCTTCTCACCCACCTCAGGAGCCTCTGCCATCCCTGCCCCTCCCCTCCAGTAACTCTGGAGATCCCACCCGGCTGATCCCCCTCTTGAGGCTGCTTCTCCTGCTCCTTCCCTGGGCTCATCTTTGCTGGACGGTGGGATTCCTCCTCTCGGCTCCCTCCCAGACTGACCCTGCCTGCTTTCTCCCTCCTCTTGGCAGCACCAGTGGACAATCCCAGCAGGAGGAGAGAGGAGTGAACGGTCCCAGCATGAAGAGAAAGGAGAGAAGTGGACAGTCCCAGCAGGAGAGAGGAGAGGCGATCGGCCTCCCTTCTGAATTAGGCCGGACTCTCAGGCGGAGCCATTCAGGGCCTTCCAGCATACAGGAACCAGGATATATTTTGGGTCTTTCATGATTGCTTTTATCTTTGAACCATTGTTATTTTCATTGAGGAATAGAAGAAGAAAGAAAATCTTATGTGTTTATAATTGTGGAAGCAAAAGGATTCAAATTGGTAGATATTTTATTTTTTATTTATTTGCATCAACCAAAAGTATGGAAGATATCTAACACACCTTCCTCCTCCTATTTTCCCCACAGCGACAACAACCCTGTGAGGTGATCTGGGCTGAGAGGGAGTGACTGGCCCAAGGTCACCCAGCTGGCTTTCGTGGCTGAGGCAGGACTTGAACTCACAGTCACTTTCTAGCTTAGTGCCTTCACCACTAGACCAGACTGCCTTCTATAGCTTGTAGTAGCTCTGTAATAGAGCTTGTAGCAACCATGTTGTTATTTCTGATGACCTTTAATGGGCTCCGGCTGATTGACAGAGAAGGGTTCCTGGAGAATGGAGTGAGGATGAAAAGTTGCTGCTATTATTTTAAGGATTAAGTTATTAACCTTCATTATACTTGCTCGGATTGAAAGGTCAGATTTTTTCCCACCTCTTTATTTTTTTCTATTAGTTGTATAATAGATAGTATGTATAATGCAGGCCTGTCAAACGGGAGGCCCACAGGCCAGATATGTCACTCAAAGGCCAAGCCCACCCCGGCTCCCCACAGGCAAAAAAGTTGTGATACGTCACGATCCGCCCCACAATTCGATGCAGTTTGACACCCTGGTATAATAGAATCTTGGGGGAAAATGTTTCTTTTTAAAAAGAAGGGTGCATTCTGAGATTTATGTCATTAAAGTAATTCATAGATTTCAGGTTTTTTTAAATTAAACGACTGTATATTTGATCGTCCAAAGTTTGACAAATAATATACCAAGTGTAGCTTTCAAACACTACATTTGTCCAGATGTCATTTATGGATTTCCATGCTATAGAAAATTGGAACATGAGATGTATTGCACAGTCAGATTGTATTGCTACCTCCTTAACAATTGTACATATATTGTAAAGTTTGCCTAAAATAAAATAATGCTTTTGTTTCCTTCCCGCTTGAGTTGCTGCCTGTTTTGGGAGGTCGAAGAAAGGAGGGATTTTACCTTCCTTGTTTATCAAAGACCCCAATTTCACTTTGAGTGGCAAGAAGAGGAGGAACCAAGGCAAAACCTGGAAGGAACAAGAACTGGGGGGGGGGCTCCTGTGTGTTCCTTTGGGGAGGAGGCAGCCATTTTATTCCTGTGTCCAGATGTTTCTCCAGCATCATCAGTTGAACTTCTGTAAAATGGCCATTTGGTCTTGGCTTCGTGTGGGCAGCAACAGAGGCTGCTTTCCCTCAAATCCGAGAGCCGAGGTGGCGCAGTGGTTAGTTTTAAAGATTGAGTGGATGGAAACGCAGGAGCCATGGATGGCCAGTAAGATGACCTTTATTGTTACAGAAGTAAGATGACAACGATTCCTGGCTTCACAAACGCGCCCAGTATTTATAGTAATTGTAACAATCACATTAACCAATCAGGGGCTGGGTACTGCTCAGCAACTGCTAATGCAGTACCTTAGCCAATCAGGGAAGATTAACAGTTAAGGAAGGCTAGCAACAGCCTCTGCTGCGTCCCAGCCAATCAGGGAGCAGCAGAGCAGTTGCTGGCCCGTTTGCAAGTCTCCTAATACATAACAGTTAGAGTGCAGTACTGCAGCCACTTCAGCTGACTGTTAGTGGCAGTTCGGCGGTTCATATCTCACCGGCTCAAAGGTTGATTCAGCCTTCCATCCTTCCGAGGTGGGTAAAATGAGGACCCAGACTGTGGGGGTGATATGCTGACTCTGTAAACCGCTTAGAGAGGGCTGAAAGCCCTATGAAGCGGTATATAAGTCTAACTGCTATTGCTCTTGCTATTGCAAAATCGACATGTGCTTCAGGCTGTTGGCCGAATGTTGGCTGAGTGGCTGAGCCTCACCCAGTGGCAGGTTGGGAGACAGGAGTTCAGTGCCATCCTGGTCCCCTTGCAGAAGGGCAGCTTCTCCTGCTTCCGAGAGATCCTCTCTGGGCTCTTCAGCTGCCCAATATGGCAGAAGAGTGAGGAGACCCTTGACTGATGGGAAAGATGTCCCCATATTACAGTGGTTCTTTCTGGGCAAAGAGGAGTGAAAAGTGTTGGGACTTTCACCCCAATTCCTTCTGGGCTTCCCAGATGCCTTCAAGAGGTGGCCATCTTTGAGAGCCTAGAAAGTGGACTTCAGGTGTGCCCAACTCAGAGCTCATAGACCACATTCAGCCCTGGACAGCTATTAGTCCGGTCCGATTCCTTTCCACTCTCTGCTGCCCAGGGAAGCCAAAAGGTTGGACACGGCTGCTTTAAGGCCTTTTGTGAGTATTCAAAATGAGCGTCTTCTATGGATTCAAAAGTTTCAGAAATGTGTTTCAATTCTGACTTTCCAGCTCACACAAGAGCTCTGGGCCAACACAATCAAAGTATCAGAAGGACAGGAGACCATAAATACAACACACAAAAGACAAATGAGCCCCAAGGATAAATCAGTCAGCCAGAAATCCAGGTGACCTGGAACTCAGTGCCTGGCAGGGAGCCCAGTTTTGCTGGCCTTCCGGGAGGGCTGAGAGGAGGGGGATCTGCTGGAGGGAGACTTACCAGGCCAGAGAAGAGGGCCTTATTTCAAGGAGGGGAGGGGGGGGTCCCCCTTTCCAGTCTCATGGCAGAGACCCCCCAGGCAGCCGGGTCTCCAGGGAAACTAGAAAGTTACCAGTCAAAAGGAGAGCGGAACAGAGGCCCTATTGGTCATTGCCTAGCAACAGAGGAAACATTCCGATGAGTGACAGTTGGCTGCAGCCTATAGAAGAGGTTGGGCTGGCTTCCTTCTCTCTGCTGGAAACAGAGTTGAGCTCAGGTGTGTCTGAATTTCACTCTTGAGCCTGAGACCTTTGGACCTACTGACGATCTGGAGCTGGACCTTGGGCCAACAGAGCAACCCTTTTCTAGGCTCTTCTTTGAAAACACACACACACACTTTGAAGGCAAGGCTTTCTTTTGGTCGACGTTCCTGGGGACATTGCTAACTCAGTGACTGGAAAATAAAACGGAGGTTATAAGTGCAGCCGGGGCTGCCTGGGATTTTAGGCTTCACTATTAGCCTTTTGAAAGGGGACAGTTGCGCTTTTGACATGGCAGGCAGCATCTCTCTCTTTATTTTTAACATTAAGGAAGCCAGTTTTTCTGTCCTTAGCCAAGGCCGTTTCTTTTGGTATGTGAGAACTTTCTTTCTCAGCAACTACACAACAGAAAGTGTCTTCTGGGAGACCTTGGATACACCTGCAAGTATTAAGGAAGATAGAAAATTATCTGGAAAAGGGAATATATAGACTATACGTTTTGCCACTTGTTAGGAATATAAGCTAAAGGTGACTGCAGAAGAAAGATGATTCAAGCCCTGAAAAGACCATTGGATGTTTCTCATACTTTGTTCATGATAGGAAATGTAAAATATACTGAATTTGGGAATCATAATAACTGTAATCGGAAGAGAGATTTATTATTTTAGTCCAAGGAGCCTCCAGAAGATCCGCCAAAGGAGAGAGCAGCCATCTTAGTTTATTGTGGGAAAAGAGAAGAGTTTGGAGCTTCCTAAAGATTCATGGCTTCCCCAGAGAAGAAAAGAAAACAGGGAATTCATATATTATATTTGATACCTCTGGCATTTTCCCCTAGAGAGAAATATCTTCGCTTTGATGATGCCACAAAAAAGCCTTTGTGCATTTTTATCCAGAGTGAAGATCATTTGGGGTGTCTGAGGTAAAACACAGAATCAGAGGACTGGAAAGGACCTCAGAGGTCTCCTAGTCCACCCCTCAGATCCAGGCAGGAGACCTAATACAATCCCACTCTGACAGTTCTCCAGTCTGTTTTTGGAAACTTCCAGTGAAGGAGCACCAGAATTCCAGGATGTCAGTTATTCCACTGAGTAATTGTTCTCACGCTTAGAAAATTTCTCCTTCTAGGTTGGATCTCTCTTTTACAAGCTTCCACCAGTGGCTTCCATGTCCTGCTGCCTGGGGCTTTGGAGAAGAGCTGAATCCCTTTTTCTCCGGGACAGCCCCTCAAGTGCTGGAAGTCAGTTATCCCGACACACAGAAACCCCCTCCCCGCATTTCTTCTCTTCTGTGGGCCTGGCATACCGAGCTCTCTCCATGGTCCTCCATACCCTTCAACCTTCCTTTAGCGTCTTCGTTGCTCCTCTCTGCTCTCTTTCCAGGGTCTCAGCATCTCTTTTGAATCCTGGAGGCCAGAAGTGGAGCCAACACTCCAAGGGTGGCCTCACTTCTGCAGGATAAACCGGAATGATCATTTCTCGGCTTCTCTTGATCTTCTCCCTCTGTTGATGCAGCCCAAGACTTCGCTGTACTTTTTGGCATCTCCACCTGATCTCCCACTGCGAGGGGCTGTGCGGGGTCTCCCCTCCCCCCAGGCCCAGAAAAGGCTCCCGCTTTTCCCCTCCCCCCAGTTCCCCCCCTCCCCCCAAGAGGCGGAATGCCTGGAAGGGGATTTCCTGATGGGACTTTCGCTTTCCCTTTCCCTCCTCTCTCACCGGTTGCTCCTGGACGTCTGCCAAGCAACAATGACGACGAGGTTTTTTTTTTTCAATTGGTTGAGGTTGGCCAATCGCCAGCTTCCTCTGGATTGTTGCGCTGTTGATCGGCGGGTGAGTCTCCGTTTGCCTGCAACTTCGAGAGAGAGCAGTGCTGGTTGAGGATCGCAGCTTAAGATGGCCGTGAACTCTGCGCCCCTGTGGATCGGGGTGCTGCTGGCGATCGCCTTGTGGGAGAGTTCCGTTGGTGAGTCTCTTTGGGGCCTTTTTCAGCCCCTTTTTCTTCCAGGGACTTTTTCTCTCTCCTCCCCCCAAAAGTTTATTCCCAGAAATAGAATCCTGCTTCGGTCCTCTTTCTAGTCCGCTCCCCCTCCCCACTTTGGCCATTTTGAGATTAGGTCCCAAAGCCTGGATGGGACTCTGCTGCCTCCCCCCCCCACTTCCCCAGGAGAGCCCCTCTGGGAGCAGGACAAGGGTGGCCCCTCCAGACCTCAGTCAAGTCTATCTGGGCGCCCCAAGCTCAGTCCTTTCCCTCCCCCAAAGCGGAGATTGTGGGAAAGCGGCGTTTGCAGGTGATCAGGTCAGTTCACAAACTTCCTGGCTGCCTTCGTCCAACCCCTCCGCCTGGGTCCTCTTCCCTGCCTTTAGCTGGGATTCGTGGCTCTTGGGGGCTTCTGGTGCTGGGAGGAGCCGGCTTGTTTCTGGAATCGCTTCGGTGTCTTGGCAGAGGCTGCTGCAGTGGAGCGATCCGGGCTCAGATTGTCCTGTGAATGCAGCCGGATGAGAGTCTGGAGAGAAGCGCTTCTTAAATAATCTTCCTAAAGATTCCTCCTTCCTGATTTTCCCTTCCCCCCCCCCCCGCTAAAAAACCTTTGATGTTCCTCGATCAGACTTTGCATGTCAGAAACTGAAATCCTTTTGTTTATCTTGGATTCCCCAGAGGGTTTAAAGGTGAGAGGACCCTCCTCACAGATACTGAATTTAGGGAGACGATGCCAGCTGAGCCCCCCAAACATGATTCGTCTCAGGAACCCCCAAGAAGCCTGAGTGGGGGCAGGGGGTGGGGGCAGGGAGGGGAGGCCCCAGGGGCTTCTGGGATGAGGGGAATTCTGGGAGTTGAAGTCACAATTGACCCAGAATTTATGTTTCTAAGGGAGACATTTATTACGTGAATTTTGACCCATTTTATGACTATTCTTGCCACAGTGAATCTCGGCAGTCATTAAATTAGTAACAAGGTTTGTAAGTGAATCTGGCTTCCCCATTGTTTTTGCTCATCAGGAGGTTGCAAAACATGGCCACACATGACTGCAACCGTCGTAAATATGAACCATTTGTCTCAAGTGTCTGAATTTTGATCGTGGGACAATGGGGGAATGCTAGAATGGTTGTAAGTGCGAAAAATGGTCATAAATTACTTTTTCCAGTGCCCTTGTAACTTCAAATGGTCACTAAACGAACTGTTGTAAAAAGAGGACTACCTGTATACCGCTTCACAGTGCTTTTACAGCCCTCTCTAAGCGGTTTACAGAGTCAGCATCTTGTCCCCAACAATCTGGGTCCTCATTTTACTGACCTTGGAAGGACGGAAGCCTGAATCGATTTTGAGCCAGTCAGGATCGAACTCTGTGGGTGGAATTAGCCTGCAATGCTGCATTCTAACCACTGGGCCACCTTGGCTCAAGGGATGAGGGGGAGCCCCACTGAGCCCTGGGTTCAAAGCCAATTCCTGTTCGGATGACTGAGCTCTGGGACAGGAGGGGGAATTTCCTAGCGGGGTGGGGGGCAGGAGGAAGATCCAGGTGGACTACATGGCATCATTGTTGCTCCCTTTGCTCCCCCCTTCGCCTTCTGAGATCTCCCGAGCTTTTGAGGGGGGGTTGGTGGCTCTTGGCGGATTCTGGTGCTGGGGGGACCCGGCTTGTTTCTGGAATCGGTTCGGTGTTTTGGCCAACGCCGACACTGAACCTTTGAGATAAAGCTGCCCTGTGGATGCAGCAGGAGAAGAGAGACAAAGGCTCCTTTGAATAAGGTTTCTAAAGATCGGCCTTTATTATGTTCACTTTCTCCTCTGTCCTAAACCCCAAAATCCCCAGAGCTTTTCTCTAGGACAGGCAGGGATGTTTCCACCCCAAATCCTCCTCCTTCCATTTCAGGAGCTCTCAGCATGGGTCAGTTTGCAGAATCCAAAATATTTAAAATGTACTTATTATTCCTTAGGAATCAGGAAGGGGCCTTGGGGGGTTCCTGGCTGTTTGCTCTGAGAAACTACCCTATGAATGGGGCAGCTTTTCAAAAGACAGAAAGAAAATCTGTGAGGATCTCAAGGGTTAAAGAGGGTGGTTGGAGGCAGAAGAAGAGAAGAACCTCTGGGTGGGGAGCATGAAATGAAGGGCTTGCTTGGAGACAGACAGGCCCAAACTGACATGAAGGGGTTTCTTGACTGGGAGGACGTCCAACCCGAGTTCCATTCAGACGTTTCTCCTCTCAGGCAGACTTCAGGCTTCCTCACTGCTCAGCCCCACAAGGGAAAGAAACAGGAGTTCTGGATCACGGAGAGTCCGATCCCCCCTCCTTCTGCTGGAGAAAAGCTCCGATCCCTTTGGATCCTGAAATCTCCCCAGAGCAGGAAGTGGATCTGGGGCTCCCTCTCCCCAAAAGCTCTGAGAAGCCTCCGGGATTGTGGGGAGGAGCAGGAAGGGGGAGGCCCAGGCCTTTGCCTTGGACTGGGAAGGACTGGGAGGCCATACTGGAGGGAATGGGCAGTGGGACTACAAGCAGTCCTCTACTTAAAACAGTTCATTTAGTGACTGTTCAAAGTTGCAATGTCATTGAAAATAGTGACAGAATGACAAATTTTCACACTTATGACCATTTTAGCATCCTCATCGTCACATGACTGAGATTTGGATGCTTGGCAACTGATTCATATTTATGACGGTTGCAGTCTCCCCATATCACGTGACCCCCTTTTGCAGCGTTCTGACAAACAAAGTTAATGGAGAAGCCAGATTCACTTAACAACCAGGTGATTAATTTAACAACTGCAAGGATTCATTTAACAACTGTGGCAAGAAAATTTGTAAAATGGAGCAAAACTCACTTAACAAATGTCTCACTTAGCAACAAAACTGTGTGCTCAATGATGGTCATAAGCCGAGGACTCCCTGTGTTTACTTCTCTGGGCTTTGGAGGTCCCGCCCTTTTCCATGGAGACCCAGGTTCTGCCCAAATAAGTCCCATGAACGATCCTGAAATGATCTTTCAAATCTTTGGTGAAATAATTTCTCATCTGAGGAGCTTTCAGAATCGAGACCAAAAAGGGGCCTTGGGGATTTTCCAGTTTAACAGATTTCCCAGCTGCATTTTATTCATTGTATTTTCTTTTTATTCTTGTAACCTGGTTAGAAGTTGTTGTTTTTCTGTTCAGTGGGCAGCCTTAGAGTCTCTTCCCAGCTGAGCCCCCCCCCCATGGTTGGTCTCAGCAGGAACTCAAGCAGCCTCAGTGGGGACAGGGGGGGTGGGGGCAGGGGGTGGAGAGGCCCATGGATTTCTGGGAATGAGGGGGATTCTGGGAATTGAAGTCCAAATGGCTGAGAAACTCTGATTGAGGCCTTTACGTTGAGAGTCTCTGATCCTGTGAAGGGTTGGAGAGCAGGATCCCAATCCCCTCCCGAGGAGGCTGAGGGGCATTTCTGCCTTTCTTTGGGCTGACAAAGTGCAGGATGAGCCCCAGAGGAGGACAAGGGTCAGAGCAGCTTCTGGGGAAAGTGAAGGGGGAGATTCAGAGGAAAAGCCCCCATGAATGATGGTTCCGGGGCCCTAACTGGGTGGCTGAGATGAAGAAATCTTGGGATAATCCCAGTGAGATTCCCTGTGGAAGGAGGGGGAGCCCCTCGGAGTCCTGGGTTCAAGGCCGATTCCTGCTCAGATGGCTGAACTCTGGGAGGGGAGGGGGATTTTCCAGGGCGGTGGGAGAGGGACGGGAGGAAGATTTGGGAGGCTACGTGGCTTCATTGCTGCTCCCTTCTCTGCCCTCTTTGCCGCCCCATATTGAGGTTAGGGTGAGGGTTCACATTGGCCTCTGGTCTCACCCAGATTCCCCCTCTTCCATTTTATAACATCTGCAGCTTTCAAGCAGCCACTTTGGCCCCCAGTGATGTCAATGGAAAGTTGGGGTTTCCTGCTGTTTTTGAGCTTCTGGGGGTGGAATCCCCTCTTTTACCTGTGGGGCCACTGCAGCCTCCTTGGGGCAGAGACTGAGCAATCCAGAAGGGGGTTTGAGGGAGGCCTTGCTGGAAGGTGGGAGGACACAATTGGGGCAGGTGAAGTTTGGGGGACCCGACCTTCCCCTCCTCTCTCACCCCCCCACCTTCCCTGCCCTCCAACCCTTCGGGCCCCCCAGAAGCTTCTTCTTTCCCTCTCACTCACTCATTCTCCCTCCTGCCTCCTCTCCCCCCATCTCCCCCTTCATTTCCCCCCTTCCTCCTCCTCCCCCAGCTCTCTTCTTCTTCCTCTTCTTCCTTCTTCCCCCGCAGAGCCTCAGATGGGAGCCTCCATGGGATCCGGGTCCTTGACTGAAGCCCCCTAACTCTTTTCTTCTGGCTCCCTTCCAGGCGCCTCCTCCCACTCCATGAAGTATTTCTACACCTCCATCTCGGACCCCAGTCAGGGGGAGCAGCCCCACTTTGTCATTGTGGGCTACGTGGATGATCAGCTCTTCAGTTATTATGACAGCCACAGCCGGAGGGAGCAGCCTCGAGCCTCCTGGATGGAGAAGGTGGGGAAGGAGGATACCCAATACTGGGAGAGAGAGACACAGAAATCACGTGACAATGAGGAGGCGTTCAGAGTAAACCTGGAGAGACTGAGGAGTCGCTACAATCAGAGCGAAGGTGAGTGATGGGTCTGGTGGCTCCTCCGGCGCCATAATCCCCTCCCCAGGAACCAGAGGGGGGAGAAAGGGGGTCCCTTCAAAGGGAAAGGCTCCTTCCACACCTTTTGAAAAGCCTTTTTTATATATGTTTATTCTTTTCTTTAATCAATATAAGATTGTCCTTGTCTCCATTGCTGACGATTTCTGCCAATTGCAGTTAATGGAAACGTGTTTAAATTTCTCCATCTCTCTTTCTGGATGTTGATATAAACTGAGGTGAAAAGAGACCGAAATCTCCCCTCCCCCCATGACAGTTGGAGGGTCCTGGGTGGATCTCCTGCTGTGGGGAGGAAGGGAATCACAGGACTCTCCCCTCCCTGAAAAAGGGGCAGGTGGATCCTAAGGAGATCCTGGGGGAAGCAGATCCTCTTCCTTCTCTCTGTTTCCACCCCAGAGAAATGAGGGATCTGGTGCAGATCCACCTGGGGAGACTAGATCCCTTTCCTTCTCCCCCTTTTTGGGGGGCAATGAGGGGGGCCCAAACGCCAGGAGCTTCTCCTCATCCTCCAGTTGGAAGGAGAGGCCCAAATGGGGTGGGGGCTCTTGGAGGGGGGGGTCAGAGGTCCAGGATCCTCCCGATGGTCTTGAGGGGGAAAGAGAGGAGAGGAAGAAGCCTCCATTTGGGGCCCTTCCTGAGTCCCTCAGAGCCTTCCTGGCTTCCCCTCCTTGGTCCCTCAGGCTGAACTCCTGCCCTGCCCTCTTGGAGGGGCTGCCCTGGATGGGGGGGGCTCTTTCCTCAGCATAGCCCCCCTTCTTCTGCCACCTTTGGGGGGAGAAGATTCGGCTCCAAGGAGCCTCATTTAGGAAAAGGGATGGAAGGAAAAAGGCTCCTTTTGGCTGAGGAAAACCTTCTCCACAAGCATCCCCCATTTCCCCTCCTTTCCTCCCAAGAGCTCTGCCAGTCCTGCCCCTGATCCCCCAGGATTCCCCCAGATCCCTCCAGGCCCCCTGCTGGCCTCCCAGGGGATCAGAGCTGGGCCCAGAGGGCTCCCCCTGGTGGAGGAAGGAGGAAGGAGAGCGGCCGGAGGGGAGGGGAGCCTCCTTTCCAGGCTAAAGAGCCCCCAAGGTCCCAACCTTCCCTCCAAGGGAGGCTGCTTCCCCCCTCCCATCGCCTGGGTCGCCTCCTCTGGACCTTCCCCGGCTCCCTCCTCTCCTTTCGGAGGCCTTTGGACCACAACTGCTCCCAATACTCCAGATGTGGTTGCTCTGCCTTGATTCATGAAGAGGCTGTGTGACATTTGCCTCTCCTGTGTTTTCAATACTGTTTTAATGATCCCTGACGTCCTGTCAGCTTTTTAAATTTCCTATCTGATTTTTACTAAAACTTTTCAACAAAAAGATAAAAACTAAGAGAAAGTGATATAAGGAAAGGAGAGAGAGGAAAGTTTATAACTTCACAGCAGTTATAAACATAAATATATTTTAGCCTCTCTAAAGCCTCCTTTCTTAAGCTTTTGACCCTGGAGGATCCCTTGAACTATTTTTCAGATGTCAGGAAACCCCCTGAACATCCAGGCTCAGAGATGGGCCAGAATTGTTTCATGCGGAGACCTGTAGAGATGCATTAATAGTGTTCTTACACTAAACATTAACAACGAAAGTTGCCTTTTCAATGTGATCCCTGTGCTTTCTTTTTGCTGCACAAATATTCAATTCTGTGCCAAACCTGAGATAAGAACACATTTCATCTTCAAGGGAAAGAAGACAATTTCTGTCTTAGCTTTGGATGCTTCTGAAATGACAGAATTTGTTCTCAGAAGTTGAAAACTGCAGCCAAATATTTAGTGCTTTCCTGTGAATGGCAGGAGATTCTTCTTGGACAGAAATCCAGGACTATTTTTCCCATGGGGAGATCAGGGAATCTCCTCTCGAGGGAAAGATCAGACTGGATCTCCCAAGGATCTTCCTCTTCCTCCAAAGGGAAGATCTCTGGCTGAGCAGAAGATGCAGAGAAAGGATCCCCTCACCTGTCATTCCTGGGTGTGGAGAGGAAAGGAGAGGACTGGTCAGTTTAGTTCAACTCTACTTCCAGGTGGTTTTCCCTTAGATTCGAGGGTTCCTGGCGTCCTTCCTCCCTCTCAAGCCCACACAGGAGCAGAAACAATTCAGGATTTCCTTTTGGTTTTCTTTTAAATCCAAGAATCTCTTCACTTGAAGTTGAAATATCTTCTCCAGGGCCTTCCAAAGCCTGTAAGCTTCAAACTTCATTTCAAAGGTCAATAACCCTTTGGGTCTCCAGATCAGACTGGGCCACTTGCTGCTGTTGCTGAGGGAAATATTCCTTTGGGGCCCTTCAAGACTTCATTCCCACATTACACTAAACCATGGTTTGTTTCTGGTTAGCCCAAAGTGGGAACCAGCCCTCTTGACTTGGTGCTATTTGTCAACACAGAGCATGATTTATGGTCATAGGGATCCCTGCAAGCTTTTTCCAGATCGAGCAGATCCTCTTTGAAGCCACAAGATCCTCATTCCCTTTTTGCAGCTGCAGGTTCAGGCAACTGTTCCCTCTCTGGGATCCCTTCCTCACCCCCCAAGAGTCCCCCCCGCAGAGGAATGGCAGAAGGAAAGATGGAAGGGTCTCCGTCCTTCCGTTTCTTTGCGACTCCTCCTTCTTTTCTCCATCTCCCTTGGGATCCTCTGCTGGTTTTCCCAGATTCCCTTTTCCTGGGGAGATTCAGGGGCTCCATCCTGGGGGGGAAATGCAGGGATGCTGGTCGAGGGAAGGGAAAAGGGCAATTACTGATGGGGACTTCTTTCCCTTGGATGCTTGGGAAAAAATAGGGGTGTCAGTGCCTGTGTCAAAGTCCCTGCAGGGAGGGGGGTCTCTGTCTATCATGAGGACTCCCCAAACCATCCTCCTGCCTGTCTTTTAGGCCTTCACACATGGCAGCGGATGAATGGCTGTGAGCTCCGAGGAGACAAGAGCAAAAGAGGATTTTTCCAGTATGGCTACGAAGGGAGGACCTTCATCACCTTCGACAAGGAGACCCTCACCTGGGTGGCTCCCGAACCCCAGGCCCAGATCACCCAGAGGAAATGGAACACTATTCCAGGATTTAATGAGAGAAGGAAAGCTTACCTGGAAGAAATGTGCATTGAGTGGCTGGAGAAGTTCCTGTCCTATGGGAAGGAGACTCTGCTGAGGACAGGTGAGCATCTGGATCCAGACTGGACTTTCCTCCTTTATGGCTGGATCTCCTGTACACATTCAGCCCCTTTGAGTCCCTGGTCTTTAGCCTGTTTGCCCTGGTGGGAATCCCCCTCCTCCTCTTCCAGCCCCTCTTGCATGTAGACCCCCCTCTCCTCTAGGTCTACCCCTCCCCCCCCCCGATCCTTCATCCCTCCATGATTAGCTGGATGAGAATAGGATCAATTGGGCAATTGCAAATAGGAGCCCCCACTGATGATTGCCCACAACCCCTCCCTCCCTTGGGAGGACCCTCTCTCTCTTCCATTGGACCCTCTCTCTGCCCCCCCTTTTGAGGGACAAAATCTCTTTTCCCAATAGATCCCTATGAGATTCCCTTTGATCTCTCTTCCTCTTAAACTTGGGGTTGTGTCCCTTGAAAAGAGGCCTGGAGCAGCCTCAGATTCAGGGGAGCAGAAGAGGAGGGAAAAAGCAGGGAGAATCTACTGTGTGGTTGTTGTCTTGAAAGGGAACCTAAAAGACCATCTCCACTTTCCCTCCCTTGAAGGGAGCAGCCTAAGATCAATCAGAGTTCAAAGCAGCCAGAGAGGAATTTCCTTGGAGCCTCAATTTGCTTCTGGGTTTTTTTCAGGCTGAGTCCCTGGGAAGGACTCAAAATCAGGAGTTCTTCTGGTTGAGCCTTTTCCAGATCTGGATAATTTCCTAAAACTCTTGGAGAGGCTGCAAGTGTGGAATGTGAATCTTTGGGTTAAAACTAAGTGGTGGGAGATTTTCCTGCCCCTCCAAGTTTCCCACCCACCTTCCAGGCTCTGGAGGGGCTCAGAGTTAATTCTGGGGGTGCCGTTTCTGCAGAGACCCCAAAGGTGACGGTGAGCAGTAGGAAGGAGGTGGCAGATGGGATGGAGACGCACATCTGCCGCGTGGATGGCTTCTACCCCAGGGAGATCGATGCCTCCTGGAGGAGGGATGGGGAGGTATGGCTGGAAGAGACCTTCCGTGGGTTTCTGGCCCCCAATGCGGATGGGACCTACCACTACTGGATCAGCATCCGGATCGACCCCAAGGAGAGGAGCCGCTATCGGTGCCACGTGGAGCATGACGGCCTGCAGGAGCCTCTGGACTTGGAGCTGAAGGGTGAGAGGCTGCAGGGAGGGGAAGGCTGGGCTCTCTGGCAGGCTGGAGGGTGGTGGGAGAGAAATCTGACCCCAGCGGTGTCCAGATGTGAGCATAGCTGAGCTTTCATCCATTGGTCCTTCCAGTGTTTGAGGCAGGTGAAGCTGCAGGGACCAGACCGTAGAACTGACTTCGGGTGATGGAAAGGACAGAATCCCATCCCAATACTTGGCCGATCCTGATGAAATTCTCTATTTTACTTCAAATAATAAAATGCAAACACTGAAACTGAAGTAAAAAGCATACAGAGCTGCCCAATTCCACTCAGAGTCATGGCTTATTGGGGCAGCCTATAAAAAGAACAAAAATGTTTTTGTTTAACAAATGTTTGTTTTATTGTGTTGGAGAAGTTTTTGTTTTGAAAACTGCTATGAGTCAGAAGGTGGCAAAGGGCTGTTTTTGAGTGGAAAAGCCAAAGATGAATTCAGCTGCCTTCATGCTGGGCTGGTGTGAGAAGAAGGCAGCATCCTGAGGACACGTACTCTTAACAACGGATAGCAAGGCGCCTTCATGTTACGTTGAGAAGGACCCAAAAATGAGCCCATGGAGTTTTGAATTTGGGGTATTTCCAGATTTCACTTCTTTAGGTCTCTTCCCTGTTTGGGAAGATTGTTTGGGGTTCTCCTTCAATGATCTGCTCTTTCTCCCAATTCAGAACCATCCAGTTCAAAATCCAACCTGGGGCTTATCATTGGCTGCGTTGCTCTTGTCCTGGTGTGTACGATTGCTGGGATCTGGGTATTCTTCAGTAAGTATCTTTTTTGGGGAGGGGGAGGTGATGGAAGAAAGATGGGGAGATTCCTCCCAAGTCTCTCCCTTTGGGGAGCTTCTTCTGGGCTTCCTTCTGTCCTGTTTTCCCAGCCCTCTTGGGGAGCATCTGAGATCTCAGCCTCTTGCTGGGACTCCAGTCTCTATTCAGCTGAGTCTGAGATTCGGGCTGTCCTGTCTTCTTCTGAGTTGGGAAGAGGCATCCCAGTTCCTTTGTCCCTTTCAAAGGCTTTGGTCAGAGAGCAGCAGAGAAGGATTTCCATGGAAACCTTCCTCCCCTCCCAGCTGCTCCTTCTGCTTCCCCCAATTCCCCTCCGTCCATCTCGGAGGCAGCAGGTCTCTCTTGGGGCAAATCAGGAGATACATTTGTATTTTGAACATCTTTCTGTCTTGGTTGATGGGACTAAGTGACAGTGAAGCATCTGGAGTTCTTGCTCCTACAGAGGGAGAGTTTGGATGATCTCTGGTGGATTCTTTTGAGCTTCCACTGATTTTTATTCTTGCATAAAAATGTCAAGATGACTACAGAGCAGCACCAAGTGAGTGATTTGTCCTCTTTCCATCTAATTTCCAACTTAGAGAAGAGACCAGGGACACAATTATTTGAGAGGGGTGTGTGTGTGTATGTCTTCCTCTTCATGCTAAGAACCAGGCTGGGGAAGATGAGCCCCCTTTTCATTACAGCCAGGCTGTTCTTAGAAGTGGAGACCTCAAGGAGAAACATCTGGGAAAAGGAACTCTCTCCATGTGTTTCTGGATCTTTGACTGTATGTGAGAGAGAAAAGGAGGGAGGGAGCTGATTCAGAAAGAGCTGAGCTTCTCTACCTGTAAGCCAAGAGACGGACTTTCTCATCCTCTTTTTCTTTCCTTCTTTTCCAGAAAGTGACAGGATCCAGCAGTTCAAACCAGGGTAAGTTGCTTCATGAGCCATTCTGACCCTTTGCAAGACTTGGGGGGGGGGGGGATGAGGGGATGAAAAGAGGGAGAAGGTCCCACTTTTAAAAGCCCCCCCCCCCCCAATTCATCCTCCCTGGGTTCCCTCTGATTCTTCTACCGGTGGAATAATAATAATAATTGCACCCAATTTGGCTTAGTGGTGAGGACACCAGGCGAGACTGTGAGTTCTAGTCCTGCCTTAGGCATGAATGTCACAAAATCCTCTTTCCTTGCACTGGTTGATTCTGCAGAGGAGAAGGGAAACTCTCCCTGTTGGATTCAGGCAGGGGAGGCAGTCCAGAATCTGCATGGTGGAGCCTTGACCCCCTTTGGAGGAAAAGGGCCACCATTCTTTGAGGGGAAATAGGGAAACCACCAGTGAGGCCATCATCCCCAGTGGTTAGAGACTCCTCTGGTGGCATAGCTGAGACCTGGCTGACTGTGGAAGGGGGGGGCACTCTCAGAGATGTCCCAATCCAGTTTAATGATTGGCGCCAACCGATAGCCCAGGGCAGGGGAAGTGGGGTGCAGTGGTCATCTGAGAATCTCTTCTGGCACTCAGGATGGTCCCACCTCACATGTCTGGCTGTGAATTTTTCTTTCTGAATCTGGGCTCAGGGGAACAATTGGGCTTGTTGCTCCTGTACCAGCCTCTTTCCTGCCTCAGCTGTTGGAGGCCCTTTCAGGGCTGGCATGGAGTTGCCCAGATATTCTAGTTCTGGGAGATTTCAATCTGATGGGGGAATCTGGTTTTTATTTATTGTTTGAAATATTCCACTTGACATTTGATTGAATTTTACCGTCAGCTGCCTAGAGTTACCTGGGCAAGATGGGTGGCACAAGACGCTTAGTGATAAACAAAAAAACAAACAAATAAAAAGTTCTCAGAGAGATTCATGAAGCTGCAGAGGTTGAAGGGAGAAGAGAGAGATTTGTCCTCCTCAGGACCCAAACAAGGCAGAGACTCACTCTGTGTCTTTCTCTCCAATGCAGGAAGCAGCCGGGTCATTTAGCAGCCTCCTTCCAGGTGAGTTTCCCCTTGTGGGGGGGCTGCAGGGGGGGGGAGAGGGAGGAAGAGCTTTGAAGTCAAATGACCAGTCGATGATGAAGATACTTTGGGAAATTCTTCTGTTCCTCTCAAACATTACAAGGGAAGGAGGGGACTTGGGGCAGAGGCCTTGGGGCTCTGGGGAGGGGTCTGCCTGCCCCCAAACTCTTACCCAGAAAGGCCAGACTGTGGCCAGGATCTGACTGTCCTGAATCAGGAGCCTCAGAGAGCTGCAAGCAGGAGATCAAAAGGTCCCACTGCAAGGAGGGGAAGAGGGATGGATAAGGGAGGGTCCTGTAGTCACGGATGGAGAGGGGGCTTCACTCCCCTCCTTGATCCCATCTGGGAATCCCTCCCTCCGGATGCTGAAAGGAAGACCTGGATCTCTTGAGGACGTAAGGATCCATTTATACTTGTCTCTGGACTAAAACTGGATTTGTGTATCTGAGGGGGGGATATTGATACGTATTATATAACTTGTGAGGCAGGTTCTCACCCACCTTCAGAGCCAGTCCCAGCCCTCCCCCTCCCCCTCTAGCAACTGGACTATGTGCTCCTTCCTCTTGGCTCCCTCCCAGACTGACCCTGCCTGCTTTCTCCCTCCTCTTAGCAGCCCCAGTGGACAGTCCCAGCAGGAGGAGAGAAGAGACAACAGGATCGACCTCCTTCTGAATTAGGCCTTCTGAATTAGGCCGGACTTCCAGGAGTCCTTCAGGGCCTTCTTGCACGTTGGAACCAGGGTGGATTTTTGGTCTTTCATGATCACTTTTATCATCGGATCAGTAACCGTTTTTAATTTAATTGAGGAATAGAGGAGGAAAGAGAATCTTATGTGTTTATAATCGTAGGATCGAAAGAATTCAACTTGGATTTACTAGATATTATTTTATTTATAGCCTGCCGAAGGTATTGAACATGTCCAACACACTTCCTCCTCCTATTTTCCCCACAACGACAACAACCCTGTGAGGTGGGCTGGGCTGAGAGGGAGTGACTGGCCCAAGGTCACCCAGCTGGCTTTCGTGGCTGAGGCAGGACTTAAACTCACAGTCGCTTTCTACCTTGGTGTTTCACCACTAGGCAAAACTGCCTTGTATAACTTTGTAACAGCTCTGTAATATAGCTTGATGCAATCATGTTGTTATTTCCAATGACTTTAATGGGCTCCTGATTGACAGGTTTTAGAGAAGGATTCATGGAGAATGTGGGAAGGAGTATGATGAAGAGTTGCTACTTTTACTTTAAGGGAGAGTGATAAACTGTTAATCTCCATCATACTTGCTTGGACTGAAAAGAGGTTTTTCCCCCCACATTTTTATGTTTTTCCCTATTAATTGTATAATGAAGGCCTGTCAATCGGGTGGCCCACGGGCCGCATACATCACATGCAGGCCACGCTCACCCCAGCTCTGCAGAGGCAAAAGTGTTGTGATATGTCACAATCCAGCATGCAACACGATCAAGTTTGACATCCCTAATATACCGTATTTTTGGAGTATAAGACCCACCTTTTTCCCTCACAAAAGAGGCTGAAAATCTGGGTGTGTCTTATACACTGAATACAGCATGTTTTGTCTCCCGAAACCCCCCCTCCTTCACCAAAATGGCCGTGCATAGCTTTTAGAAGGCTTTCAGGGAGCTCCTGGGGGCTGGGGAGGGCAGAAATGAACAAAAATGGCCTGTTTTTGCTCAATTTTGCCCCCAGCACCCAGGAGCACTCTACAAGTCTAAGAGCTATTCATGCCCTTTTTGGGGAAAAAAACAGGCCTGTTTTCATGAAAAACAGACCGTTTTGGGGAGGTTTGCAAGAGTGCAAATTTTTTTTTAAAAAATTTGCCTCTTCAAAACCTTGGTGCGTCTTATACTCCGAAAAAAATACAGTAATGTGCACTAGGATCTTCAAAAAAAATTTCTTTTAAAAAATAAATGTGCATTCTGAGATTAATATGGTTAATGTATTTCAATTTTTAAAAAAATTAAACTTCACCATATATTTGATCATCCAAGTTTGACAAATAGTCAATATAACAAGTGTAGCATTCAAACACTCAAATGTTTCCCAATGGTCATTTATGGATTTTCATGCTATAGAAAAAGGGAACATGAGGTGGATTGCACAGCCATGTTGCAGAAAATGACCGGACTTAGATGCCTGGAGATCAAGGAGAAGTTTATTGGCAGCCAGGTTCAGAAAAACTAGTCAAAGGCTGGTATTGCAACTTCTGAACAACCTTCATCATTGAAGCACACATCCTTATACATTCTCAAAGGCAGCGCAACACGGAAACACTTAACTTATTTCTTATTGGTTACATTGAGGAAAGAAGCCTTATAAGTAGATATTGTCTTACTTCTCCTTTTGTCTTGGGCCAGAGGTATTGACTCCGTGTCTCTGTATGAACTTCAGCTGAACTCTGTGGTTTTGGGCATTTGACATAAGAAGTTTTACTGACTCTGTGTAGTTTAAGGCTTTTTGACATTTTCCTGTTTTTGTACATGACTTACAAGCAGGCTTTTCTCTCTCCCTTCTGCCACGTCTTACTTTTATATTTTAATTCACATTTTTATCCTGCTTTAGCCAGGCTGCTACCTCCTTAACAATTGTACATATATTGTAAGTTTGCCAAAAACTTACTTGCTGTAAATAAATGTTTTTGTTTTCTTCCTTGTTTTCTTCCTTTGTTTTCTGCACAGCAATAACTGAAAGACTTGCTGGCCGGAGTTCATGCGCGCACCACAAACCAGAAGTTCATTTTCTGGCATGCGCATGTCCCCTGGGCAGCTCCTGTTCCTGATCACGGCCCTGACGACCGTGCATGTCTGCAAAGTGCTCCCTTTTCGGCACTCGGTGCGGAAAAGGTTTACCATCAGTGGTCTAAATGCTATTTTGCCATTGCTACTCTTTCACTTAAACCTATTGCTAAGCCAGCACTGCAATCTCCAACTCATTACATTTTCATAGAGGAAAGTTAAAAAAAGGAAACTTTCCTTCAGTTTAAGCTTCAATCCAGGTGGCTTCCAGGATATGGTTTTGCACTCAAAAGTTCTAAATGGCCATTTCCAACCCTGATTCTGAATGCATCTGAGCCTCAGCCTCAGTCAAGCTGTAAGCAGGCAAGAGTTATTTACATTTATTGGCCTTCAGGATCAGTGCAGGATGTTAGCCTAACGTTACCTCTCTGCTATTTGGCACAAGGGCTTCCTCAAGAGAATCTTGGAGCAGAGCACGACTAAAAGCTTTTTAAAAAAATAAGTTTTTGTATCTGGGGACACCTCTTGCTTATTTGGTTTGCTATTGGCTGCGAAGGATGGTCAACTCTCCAGAGAGGGAGAGCAGGGAGAAAAGAAATCCCTACAGTCTTCATAATTGTAAGGGAGAAAAGTGAAGCCCATCGTGACTCCTCTGCAGAGGCAGAGCTGTAGCTGAGCCCGTAAACAAAACCTGGTTACGTGATTTGAAATTCTTCTGAAATTTCTCTGGGAGGGGCAAATGTAGTGACTTTCCAAGATGCCATGATGAAAAGAAGCTTGCAACAGTGGCTAATTAATGCCCAAGTACTTGACAAACCTAAAATAGCTCCCTTATGAGTTAGAGGTATTTAATGCCTCCATTAAGTCTTATGATTAAATTAATATGAAACACAGAAATCAAAACAAGGCTAACTTCCCACACAAACTCTGAAGGCCCAATGTAAATATTTCCCCACTTTTTTGGGGGGGGATTAGTGTCACTAGATAATTTGAGACTCTGGACTTCTGGTTCCTATGTTCCCACAGAGCAAAGCAAGTCATATCCCATCACTCCAAAATATGGTTTGCCAGAGAGAATAAAGGGTTGAGTGCAAAGGGACCCCGTATTTCTGCCTGTAAGAATAACAGAATTGGAAGGGACCTTTGGAGATCTTCTATTCCAACCCCCTGCTCAGGTAGGAAACCGGGTACGATTTCGGACAAATAGTTGTCCAATCTCTTCTGAAAAACATCCAGTGTTTAGAGCACCCAAAAGAGCCCTAAAGCACCCCTGTAGGAAATTGAAACCCATTCCTCTCCTAGGAAAGTGAAATATTCTGGGAAATATTGAAAAGGCAGAATATTATATTTCCTGGATAAGAAATGGAGAAACATGTTTTTGGGCAGGAAACAGACTCCCTCTTAATAGCTCCCACCTGTGTCAATGAGCCCTTAAAGCCTGAGCTAGTCTACTCTATATAACAAAGGTAGGATTAGCCTTCTACAGAAACCCACCACATGGCATCTGGGAACTCAATGAAGCTTGGGACTCAAAAGATACACAACCCACAGTTAGCTCAGACACCCCCACCCTGTTCCTGGGAGTCTGACAACCAATCAGAATACATTTCTTACACAGGAACAGGAAACAGAGAGGTGGGGCCCAACAGAATATAAAAACCCCAGAAACTCTCAACAAGCCCTTTCCCCCCCTCTTTTTCTTCTTCATCAAATATCTGGAAACATGTGATCCCCCTTTTCTGTTCAGGAGCTCAAGCCATGTGATCCTGTCCACCATTAAGCCATCTTTCCAAGCAGCCTCCATGTTTCCAGTGTCTTTTCCCCCACTTGGAACTGAACCTAGGACATTTCTTCCAACACCCCAAAGGAGCCCCTTTCCATTTCCTTTCCCCAAATAGGAGCTTTGCTTTTGGGTAGTGCTTTGTGTGCTGCAGCATCTCTTGATTTCCTGGTTCCCATCCTGCCAAGTCCTCTCTTGGTTTTACGGAAAGGTTGTGGGGGGGGGGGGGAGTCCCAGAGCTTTCCAGATGTGTTGGATAACAACTTTCACCCTCTTACCATTTAGGGACACTGGCTGGGGATAGAACCATTGAAGCTCTTGCAGATGTGAAAGAGGGACACTATTAAGACACCTCAGCCGGAGGGGTTACTAATTATCACTCTACTGTACAATCTGTGGGAGCCAGGTGTGTGCTAAGCGTGGGAAAATCCACCGCTCCTTTCCCACGGGGCGGGGCACTCGGTGCCCTTTTCGCACCATCTTCGGGACTTGCGCGCCCAGAGAGACTCGCCCCGCCCCCCGCCCCAACTCTGCCAAGAGGGGAGACCAAGAAAAGGCCCCCTTATCCCAGCCCCAATTCCCGCAGCCTCTGCGGTCGCCTGAAATCCATCGGGGCTGCCTGGTCTGGAAGTCCTGGCTGCGCTCAACGGCTCTGTGCCGAGGAAAGGGGCGGGGCCGAATCTTTCTGGCCCTGCCTCCCTAGAGAAGCGTACAGCCAGCACGTTCTACGTCGCGCGGAACCGCCCCCTCCACCGCCTCCAGAATTAGCAGCAGAGAACAAACGGAGCATGCGCGAGGAAACATTGCCGCTGGGACCTTCCAGGTGTTCTTTTTTAATTTAGAAGAATGCCAGGGATGCGCGCGGGTAACCGTTGATTGTGACGTCATCCGGCGAAAGGCGCCAATGGCTCCCTCCGAGCTGAGGGAAACTGTACTTTTACCTCAGTGGGGCTACAGTCTCTTCCTAAAGCTGCTAAGGCGGCGGCGCGGAAAAGTAGCTTTCCTCTTCTCTTATTTAGACCTGACAGATAGCAATAGCACTTAGATTTATATCACAGCGCTTTACATCCCTCTCTGACCGGTTTGAAGAGTCGGCCTATTTCCCTCAACGATTTTGAACAATTAAATCAGTAGAACAACTTGTCTCCGGAATTTGTGAATGCTCCAAAACTGCAAGTTTTTAAGAAGAGTTTGTCTGAAGTGGTGTAGAGTTTCCTGCCTACGCAGGGGGTTGGACTGGAAGGCCTCCAACTCATTCTCTTCTAATCTGGGCCCTCATCAGATGTCCCTCAAAGGAGTCCCATAAAGGTGCCTCAGCCGAGAAGACAGTGTAGATGTTGCAAGTTGCTGTTGAAATAGCTCCAGTTTAAGATGTGATGACGACTAAATCCCAACTTCCTTATGTTGTTAGAAGTTAAAAGACACTGATGTGCCAGCAAGCCTCAGAGTAAGCATACAAAGAAAACCTTGATTTGTATTTGATGCTTGGCCTAAAATTGAGAATTAAAGAAACGGAATCTTCTCAAGGAAAAATTTGGAGGAGTCCAGTCCTCTCTCATCTGTGTGGAATGGTCTCATATGTCTAGTTCTCCAGATATTATCGTATTTTTCAGAGTATAAGACACACTTCTCTCCCCCCCCTCCAAATGGGTGGAAATGTCTGTGCATCTTATAGAGCGAATATGGCCCTGTTTTTGACCTCCCAAACCCTCCGTGTGTCCCATTTTCAGCCTCCTGGGCCCCCAGAAGCACTGCTGGGCAAAGATGGCAGAGTGCTTCTGGCGTCCAGAGAGGCTGAAAACAGGATGTGCGGAGGCAAAAAACTTTTTAAAATTTTTTTTCTCTAAACCTAGGTGTGTCGTGGTGCAGTGTGTGTTTATAGTCCGAAAAATATTTTTCTTTCTTTGGAGAATTTATTAAACATAACCTGGCTCTTTTTCAGATTTATTTTTAAGCAAAATGGTTCTTAATTTAATTAAAAAGAAAATAACAACTCTCGAGGGGTGGACTAGATGAACCACTAGGTATTTTTCTGCCATTAGTTTTCTATGTCTATGCTTAAGGTTGCATAGTGGCTGAATTGAATTTACATGACCATGACCAGAACTTTTGATACCAATCGTCATAAGATTCCTTATTGAGCATCATTGTGGGAACTGTCAGTGAATGAAAGGTTGGTAAATGAGGACTAAGTAACTGAGTGAATTAGGACTGAGTAAATGAGGCTGAATGACTCACTTTCATCTTAAAGCATCCCACAGAATTTTGTGACCCGTCAAAACCGCGGTCCACTAAAGCGCGCCCGATCAAAGCGCGTACGTGACGTCATCAGCAGTGCGACAAATAAAATTAAAAATCAATTAAATTAAAATTAAATTAAAGCAAGCCGATTCACATAAAGGTTAGGGTTAGGTTAAGGGTTAGGGTTAGGTTTAGGGTTACGTTAAGCGTTAGGGTTAGGTTAAGGGTTAGCGTTAGGTTAAGGGTTAGGGTTAGGTTTAGGGTTAGGTTTGGGGGGGTTAGGGTAAGGTTTTCGCGTTAATTTTAAATTTACCGCTCACAGCGTGCCGTTTTCGTCGCGCTGTGATGACGTCACGTACGCGCTTTCGTCGAGCGCGCTTTAGTCTACCGCGGATTTGTGGTGGAACCCAGAATTATGGTTGTGGGGAAAATTATGTTGGATATGTGTGCCATCTTGGTTTTTTTGTAAAAAATAACCATTCAACCTTCAAATAATAAAACTGGCTGTGGAATTGGAATCGGCCGGGCACAGGAACCAACGCTGTCTGTAGCCTTGGTGCGCTGCTCGCTTGCCTGCCGGCTTCCCCAACCAGCCAGCACAGTAAGGCTGGTACATGCAAGCAAGTAGCGCACCAGGGCCACAGATGGCATTGGTTCCTGCACCTGGCCGATTCTGATTCCACAACCAGCCTTACTCTTTGAAGGCTGCATGAAGTCTTCAACTGAGCGAGGAAGCACTGCATGGCCAGGCCCATCACACCTGTGTCCAGCCCGCAGGAGTTCGCTATGGTGGGGCAGGAATGAGACCATGTCCCACAGAGCCCACTGCCGGTTGGTCAGGAAAGACAAGAAGAACGACAAGGCTTTGCGCCAGCTGGCAAAAACCAGGCCAAGCGGGGCTGGCTGGCTGGCAAGCTGATTGGGCAGGCAGCAATCATGGCTGCATAGGTGGCTGCTGCCACCAGCAGCTTTAATTAGATTAGATTAGATTAGATTACTTTATTTGTATGCCGCCCTTTTCCCTGGGGGGACCCAGGGCGGCTCACAATATAAGGGAAGGGGAAAAACAGACAAGTTACAAACATGAAAACAATACACCGTTAAAAAAGCACAACAGTCATACCATTCGAGTGGGGTTAAAGTCTTTAGCCCCAGGCCTGTCGGAACAGCCAGGTTTTAAGGGCTATGCGGAAGGTCTGGAGGGTGGTGAGGGTACGAATCTCCACAGGGAGTTCGTTCCAGAGGGTCAGAGCAGCCACCGAGAAGGCTCTCCTCCGGGTAGTTGCCAGTCGACATTGGCCGGCTGATGGAATTCGGAGGAGGCCTAATCTATGGGATCTTATCGGTCTAGTGGAGGTAATTGGCAGTAGGTGGTCTCTCAAGTACCCAGATCCTATACCATGAAGGGCTTTGTAGGTGACAAGTAGCACCTTGAAGCGCATCCAGAGATCAACAGGCAGCCAGTGCAGCTCGCGGAGGATAGGCCAGTTCAAAAATAGCATAACATTGTATATTGTGGTTCCAGAACTCAGCATGAAAATGGAATATGGTGACTTCTGGATGGTCCCACAAATGGCAGAAATAGAATAAAGGAATAACAGCATTGGAAGGGACCTTGGAGGTCTTGTAGTCCAACCCTCTGCCTAGGCAGGAAACCCTATACCATTCCAGACAAGTGACTCTCCAGTCTCTTGTTAAATGCTTCCAGTGATGGATCATCCACAACTTCTGAAGGAAAGCCATCCCACAGATTAATTCTTCTCCCTGTCAGGAAATTTCTCCTCAGTTCTATGTTGCTTCTCTCCTTGATTAGTTTGGATTAGGATTAGGATTTAGGATTAGGATTTATTTCATTTATATGCCGCCCTTTTCCCCAAAGGGGACTCAGGGCGGCTCACAACTCAGTCAAGGGAAAGGAGGTACAAACAGGGGATAAAAAAGACAAACAAACAATACACAATTTAAAACACACAACAACCATACCATTCGAGAAGTGGGGGGGGCAGAAGTTCTTTAGCCCCAGGCCTGGCAGAATAGCCAGGTTTTAAGGGCTTTGTGGAAGGCCTGGAGGGTGGTGAGGGTTCGAATCTTCACGGGGAGTTCGTTCCAGAGGGTTGGAGCAGCCACAGAGAAGGCTCTCCTCCAGGTAGTCGCCAGTCGGCCGGCGGATGGAATTCGGAGGAGGCCTAATCTGTGGGATCTGATCGGTCTATTGGAGGTAATTGGCAGCAGGCGGTCTCTCAAGTACCCAGGTCCAATACCATGAAGGGCTTTATAAGTGACGACTAGCGCCTTGAACCGTATCCGAAGACCAATAGGCAGCCAGTGCAGCTCGCGGAGGATAGGTGTTACGTGGGTGAAACGAGGAGCACCCATGATCGCTCGTGCGGCTGCATTCTGGACAAGCTGAAGTCGCCGAATGCTCTTCAAGGGCAGCTCCATGTAGAGCACGTTGCAGTACTCCAGCCTAGAGGTCACAAGGGCACGAGTGACTGTTGTGAGAGCCTCCCGGTTCAGGTAGGGACGCAACTGGTGCACCAGGCGAACCTGGGCAAATGCCCCCCTGGTCACAGCTGACAAATGATGTTCGAAAGTCAGCTGTGGGTCCAGGAGGACTCCCAAGTTGCGGACCCTGTCTGAGGGGCATACCATTTGACCCCCCAGCCTGAGAGATGGAACACTTGGCCAATTAGAGGGAGGGAAGCACACCAGCCACTCGGTCTTATCTGGATTGAGTACAAGCTTGTTAACCCCCATCCAGTCTCTAACAGCCTCAAGGCCGTGGCTCATCACGTCCATCGCTTCATTGAGTTGGCACAGGGCGGACAGATACAGCTGTGTATCGTCCGCATACTGATGGTATTTTATCCCGTGCCGTCGAATGATCTCGCCCAGCGGTTTCATGTAGGTATTGAAAAGAAGGGGGGACAGGACCGAACCCTGCGGCACCCCATACGTTAGGGGCCTAGGGGTCGATCTCTGTCCTCCGACTAATACCGACTGCGACCTGTCCGAGAGGTAAGAGGAGAACCACCGTAAAACAGTGCCTCCCACCCCCACCTCCCGCAGTCGTCGCAGAAGGATACCATGGTCGATGGTATCGAAAGCCGCAGAGAGGCTTCCCAACTGAAGCTTGAATTCGCCACGCTGGGGGAGAAATGAGAGGCCCTGCTGTCCTGCAGAGCCTGCCCTGCTTGAGTGGGAAGGAGGAGGAAAAAAAAGGTTGCTCAGTTGCCTCCCCCCCCCCACACTCCCTGCTGTCAGCAGCTTCAGTGCCCCAACTAAACCAGGGATCACAAGTTTGCGCTCTCATACAGACACACACTCTCTCTCACACACAAACACAGTTGGTGAGCCCCCCCCCAGTCTCTGCCTTGCTCTTGCTGTGGCGGCAATTGCAGTGCTTCAGTGCCTGAGTGGTGGGGAGTTTCAGATAAGCCAGGGCGGGGCGTGAGGGGGCAGCCCTGCACCACGCCACCTTGCTTCGTACTCAGGCTGTTCAATTTCAATTTTTTAAAGAACTTTTTCTGTAGGTATTGCCTGCTTTGTGGGAGTGGCTTAACAGTCATGTGACCAGGTGGGAGTGGCTTGGCAGTCATGTGACTGGGTGGGCATGGCCAACTTGTAAAATGTGGTGAAACTCACTTAACAATGCTCTTGCTTAGCAACCAAAATGTTGGCTCAGAAACTCTGGCATTTGAAGCACGCAAGTCTTAAAGCTGTCAAGTTACAAGACCCATGCACTCCTAACCTTATCGGGGGAAAAAACCCAGGGGTGTTCAAACTTGACAGCTTTAAGACTTGTGGACTTCAACTCCCAGAATTCCTCCTCCAGTCATGTTGGCTCAGGAACTGTGGCATTGAAGCACGCAAGCCTTAAAGCTGTCAAGTTACAAGACCCTAGCACTCCTAACCAATGTTCCCTCTAATTTTTTTCCAGTGTGAGCAGAAAAGTATAGTGTTTGAGCGGCACATTTTCATGCCTGTGATACAGCATGGGTTGCACAGGTAAACCCACCAGTGGCTGGCCAGGTTAGGTGGTCTTAATAGAATGGACCTTATAGATTCATTTTAGTTTGGCTTTTACTCCAGTGCCCTGGAGTCCCAAAGTTGACTTTTAACTTCCTCATATTACAAATAGGGCTGAACAGTGTGGCAAGACTCTGTAAAGGAGGGGCACAGGAAGCCAGACGTGGGGGGAGAGATAGAACAGAGAAGTTGCAGAAAACTGTTGGTATGAATATCTGCTTTTGTATTTTTCCAAGATGTACTTCCCTGTTCTGAACAGGGGTTTTTACGTTTTGTATGAATACGCCTCTTTAAAACGCCCTCTGATTGACGAAGTTTGATTAAAGGTATAAAATCACTGCCCTGAGCATAGCCAGGCCAGTTCAGATGTTGGTGTGTGAACACGCTGAACTCGATGCATCCAATAAACCTGTTTCTCTTCCTTCGTGGTCTCAAGTCCTGATCTTTCGTAAGTAGATTACAAACCACAATCTGCTGCAACACCTGAGCACCTGAATTTTTTTCACAGATGTTCCACTGAGGAGTATGAAGGAGAGAATAAAGATGAAAGAACGGGGAGACCGTGATTTTTTTATGCACTCTTCAAAGCAGTGGTGATGACCTTTAAACAGATAAAGCAATAGCTATGGGAGTAGACCAAATCCAAAGGTCATTATGGGCCAGTGTTTTTATCTGAGCCAGTCAAAATGACATACATGAATATACAACCACTCGCATTCTCCGGAATTTGTCAGTATGTTTTTTTTAGTATCTTCTTTCCTTGATGAAGAATTCTGAAGAACTCGAAAGCTTGAACGTAGCTGTGGTGGAATTTTGTTTCCTCCTGAGAGATGGGGAGTGACGTACGGTAACCCACCCACCCCTGCATGGTTAAAAAATATTTGAAAAACAAAAACCCAAGAGTGTTGTGCCTTCTGTCTCCTCTTTACACCGATCTGTTTAAATCGCCTTCAGTATTGGGGGGATGGGGTGGCATAGAAAGTATTCCCGTTTCAACCACACTTTGTGGCAAAGACACGCGTTAGTTGCGCTCTTCCCTGGCTCCTGTGTGCAAAGAGGCCAGCCTCAAAACGACTCTGAAAGCGGCAAGTGGTGAAGGGCAGCCACTTCCCTCTTCCAAAAGTCCCTCCCCCCTCTCCGGGAAAGTGGCTTTTTGTCGGTTGCCTTGCGAAACGCCGGAGGTTGCTTCAGTAGAAAGGAAAGCAAATTCAGAGCTATGGCCGGCAAAGACTTTCCCCTGACCGCCCCCCCTCAGCTCCGATTTCCTGATAGATCGAATTATTTCAGCAACACTACAGCACCTCGCCTCCCCTTGTACATCACCTCCCCTCGGTTCTCTAGCAAGCCTCATCCTTTGTTTTTGGCTTTAGGAATAATAATGTTCCAAAGGCTTTTTTTAATAATTTGGTTTAAAAAAAAAAAGATTCTGCAAGAGCGAATCTCGGTCGCACGGCTGCGATTGTTATTCCTCCAAATAATGGTCACCGCTGGTTGTACGAGTCAGCCTCCTAACTTCAGTCCAAGTAGAGGCGAAGTGGATTGTGGACCTTTCAGCTTCTCTCTTTGCATTGCTAGACGGCGGTGCATGGACGGGGGGGGGGAGACCCCATCTTTGCTCTCTTCCCATCTTTCCTTCTTTTAATTTGTCTTTCCTCTTCCCCGTTTTCTTTAACTGCTCCTTCTTGGATGCGCAGATAATTGCGCAGAGAAGAAAAAGCTTTCTTTTGGGGAATGGATCACATCAGAACGCGTCTCGTGTGAAAAATGGCCCTACCGTCAAACTGGAAGTCAAGGAGAGGAGTCGTTTTGAGGCTGGCCTCTTTGCACACAGAGGCCAGGAAAGAGCGCAACTAACGCGTGTCCTTGCCACAAAGTGCCATTGAAACGGCAATACTTTCAATGCCACCCCTCCCCCCCAATATTGAAGGAGATTTAAACAGATGGATGTAAAGAGGAGACAGAAGGAGATAAAGCGAAAGTACAGTTAGAGAATCAACATCCTCCCACCCCCCACCCCCATGCCTCCCTCATTAAAACCCCTGGGGGGATACAACTCTTCTCCCGATCCCCCGTAGGAACTTGATCTCTAGGTCATCGCAAAAAATCCACGGCGGAGGAGGGAGGGAGGTGAGGAGGGGCTGCATTCTTCTTTCCCTCTCCCCCGTCTCTGTCTCTCTGTCTCTCAAAGCCGCAGCACCGGGCAGCAAATCCAGCGCCTGCAAAGGACCTCCTCCCCAGCTTCCGCAGCCTGTGGCAGTAGAAATCACTGCGCGGGAGTTGAAAAGTCCTGCGCAGTGTTTTCTTGCCATGTGCGCGGCCGCGCAAGTGCGCACCTTAGAGGAAACAGTGGGTCAGACCACTTCCTACTGAGGCTTGACTTTCAGAGACCAATCCCCCGCTGTAGGGAGGAGGAACCGATTAGGCGGTTCCACCCCAGGCGTCTTATGGATCCTCAGGGTTTCCAGACGGCGCTTGGCGTTATGCCTGATACTCTCGCCCACAGTCCGGTGGAGACCTTAGTTGCTACTTGGAACTCGGTAGTGTCTGAGGCTCTCCACCGGATTGCGCCTTTACGGCCAATCCGCGGCAGTGGATCCAGGAGGGCCCCTTGGTTCACCGAGGACCTCCGGGAGATGAAGCGCCAAAAGAGACGCCTAGAGTGCCGCTGGAGGGCCAGTAAATCCGAGTCAGATCGAGCACTTTTGAAAACCTGCATCGGAGCATATCTATCGGCAATACGGACAGCTAAGAACCATCACATTGCCGCTCTGATAGCGTCCGCTGAGTCACGCCCTGCCGCCTTGCTTAGGGTGACCCGCTCCCTCCTAAATACGAGGGTTGCGGATAACCCCTTACAAGATAGAGCAGAGGAATATGTCCAGTTCCTCACGGACAAAGTTGCTCGGCTTCGGATGGACCTGGACTCCAATTGCGCAGAGCCAGCCAGGGTACCGGGGGAAGGTCTTGAACAACATCTCTGGACTGACTTTCAACCTGTTGCTCCTGATGAAGTGGACAAGGCCATCGGAGCGGTGAGTACTGCCATTTGTGTACTGGACTCGTGTCCCTCCTGGCTGGTCGCGAACAGCAAGGAGGTGACGCGGAGCTGGATCCAGGCGATGGTGAGCGCTTCTCTTCGGGAGGGCTTCTTCCCACTGGCACTGAAGATAGCGGTGGTGAGACTCCTCCTGAAGAAGCCATCGTTGGACCCAGCTAGTTTGAACAACTACCGGCCAGTCTCCAACCTCCCTTTCATTGGGAAAGTTGTTGAGAAAGTGGTAGCCTCTCAATTCCGACGGTCCTTGGAGGAAGCTGATTATCTGGACACCTTTCAGTTGGGATTCAGGCCTGGCTACAGCATGGAAACCGCTTTGGTCGCACTGACCGATGATCTCTGGAGAGCCAGGGATGGAGGTCGCTCCTCCATCCTAGTGCTCCTTTACCTCTCAGCAGCCTTCGATACCATCGACCATGGTATCCTTCTGCGACGGTTACGAGAGGTGGGAGTGGGCGGCACCGTTCTTCGGTTGTTCTCCTCCTACCTCTCGGAAAGGTCGCAGTCAGTATTAGTTGGGGGAGAGAGGTCGACCCCTAGGCCCCTGAAATATGGGGTTCCTCAGGGTTCGGTCCTATCCCCCCTTCTGTTCAATATCTACATGAAGCCACTGGGTGAGATCATTCGACGGCACGGGATAAAATACCATCAATATGCGGACGATACTCAGTTGTATCTGTCCGCCATGTGCCAACTCAGTGAAGCGGTTGACATGATGTCCCAGTGCCTGGAGGCTGTCAGGGTCTGGATGGGAGTTAACAAGCTTGTACTCAATCCAGACAAGACCGAGTGGCTGGTGTGTTTCCCTCCCAAGAATTTGGCCAGTATTCCATCACTCAGGCTGGGGGGGGGGGGGTGAAAATGTACGCCCCTCAGACAGGGCACGCAACTTGGGAGTCCTCCTGGACCCACAGCTGACCTTAGAACATCACCTGTCGGCTGTGACCAGGGGGGCATTTGCCCAGGTTCGCCTGGTGCACCAGTTGTGCCCCTACCTGAACCGGGAGGCTCCAAATTCTGTTGCAGGAAATACAACTTGAGCAACAGAGTTGTCAATGCCTGGAATCACTACCTGACCCCAAACACCCTATAATTTTAACCTTACACCATCTACTGTTGACCTCACCCCATTCCTAAGAAGGGGCATGCATAAGTGCACCAGCGTGCCTAACATCCCTGTCTGACTATCCCCATTTATTTGTACCTATTTCCTGTGTTCTTATTCATGTTTATTCTTATTCTTGTTATCTTGTACATGAGTGACAAAATAAACAAAATAAATGAAATAAACGAAATAAACAAAATAAATTAATTAAACAAAATAAACAAAATAAATAAAATAATAAATAAAATAAATAAAATAAATAAAATAAATAAAATAAATAAAATAAATAAAATAAATAAAATAAATAAAATAAATAAAATAAATAAAATAAATAAAATAAAATAAATAAATAAAATAAATAAAATAAATAAAATAAATAAAATAAATAAAATAAATAAAATAAATAAAATAAATAAAATAAATAAAATAAATAAAATAAATAAAATAAATAAAATAAATAAATAAAATAATAAATAAAATAAATAAAATATAAATAAAATAAATACCATAAATAAATAAAATACACAATCATTGAAGCAGCTTGCCTTCAAACGTTTGTAAGAAGAGATTTTGGACGACCATTTGTCTGAAATTGTACTGGCTGAGCAGTGGGTTGGCCTAGAAGACCTCCAAATCCCTTCCAACTCTGTAATTCTGTTTCTCTGCCCTGCTTTCTCTGCCCTGCACAGCACAGAGGGAGGGGGCAGAGGCCCAGAACTGGGGGTTTTCTTCAACTCTCTAACACAGCCCCTCCCTCAAAGATCTGGCTCGCCCCTCCACAGCCATGTCCCAAGAAGCTGTTCAAATCTACAGTTGCAATTCTCAGGAGCTCTGGAGATGAACACCTGAGGTTTTTCCCCATCTGTTGGCTCTTTAATGGGTGCTTAGAAGCTTCACTTGATGATTCACCCTCTGAGGTTGCTGAACCCTCAACAGTTGCTGGGGGAAAGAAAGGAGGCAGCCCAAGACATCAAGTGCTTGAAGCAAAGGACACAAGGACACCTTGTTTTGCATTTGTTCTGCATAAGATAAAGGTAAAGATTCCCATATGTGCTAGTCCAGTGATGGCGAACCTTTTTTGGCTCATGTGCCATAAGGGGGGGAGCACAGGGGGGTCATGCATGGGCGTGCAGCACCCATAATGCAAAGTGCAACACTATGCACTATACACAAAGTCCAATATGCATGCGCGCATAAGAGGCACTCCCCCTTTCTTTTGCATGCTTTTTTCCACCTTCCCCAGGTTCCAGAGGCTTTTCGTCTGGGGAGGGCGAAAACATACTCTCCTCCCACCCCCGGGGGCCCTCTGGAGGATTCAGGGACCTTCAGGAGGCTTCCCTGAAGCCTCCGGAGGGCTTAAACCAACCCTACGAGCAAACTAGAAGTCCATTCTTGAACTTCCGGTTTGGCCATAGGGCCATTTTTTTGCACTCCGGAGGCTTCAGGGAAGCTCTTGACGCCTCTGGAGGTCCCTGGGGGGGGGCTCTTTTCACCCTCCCCAAGCTCCTATAAAGCCTCTGGAGCCTGGGGAGGATGAAAAGTGGCTTTAAAAGAGGATGAACTCAGCTGGCCAGCCCGCATGCATGCTGGCTAGCTGACAGGGCAATGCCTCGCGTGCCCTGACAAATGGTGTGCCATAGGTTCGCCATCCCGGTGCTAGTCATTCCTTATTCTAGGGGGCAGTGCTCATCTCCATTTAGGCACATGGAATGCTGTTTTCTACTTGCATTTTTTAGGTCCTTTCGAACTGCTAGGTTGGCAGCGGCTGTGACAAGTAACGGGAGCTCACTCCATTACACGGTGCTAGAGATTCAAACCGCCAAACTGCCAACCTTTCTGATCGACAAGTTCAGTGTCTTAGCCACTGAGCCACTCTGTCTCTACTTGTTCTCCATAGGAAATACATTTAAACAATTTTTCTCCTCCCAGGCCAATTTTGGTATGTGTTGTGTTTGCTGATAGCCTTCGCTGGCCTTAATTGGGGGGACCTCCTGGTTATGGAGGGTCTCTCAGCACATCAACTGGGCTGCCCCGAAGATTGATAAAGTCTTTGGTTGATAAAGTCACTTAGTTCCGATAAAGAAGAATATATGTAGCTCAGGCTTGACATCTTTGCTGCTCTCTGAGCTTTCTTGTTTTCTTGCAGATGTTTCATCACCCAAACTAGGTAACATCATCAGGTTACAGCATCATCAACATAGCATCCCGTGAAGTTGTCTAGCTTGGGTAAGGAAACATCTGCAAGAAAACCACATTCATAGAGCACCAAAGACACTTCCAAGTCACTTGGATCCATTCTAACCTCAACTGTGCCAGAGAGACCATCTGTTGGAGTGGTCTGGATGGATTTGAGCTGGTTAACTATTGAGGATATCAACGTTTCATATTGATATTTAGAATGAGACGTAGTAGAACATTACATTATACCTTGGCCAACGGATCTCAAATCAACTTTTCCGACAAGGAGAACAGTCAACTAATGGAATAGCTTTGCCTTCAGAAGTTGTGGGAGCTTCATCACTGGAAGCTTTCAAGAAGAGACTGGACTGTCATCTGTCAGAAATGGTGTAGGGTCTCCTGCTTGGGCGGGGGGGGGGGGTTGGACTAGATGACCCACAAGGTCCCTTCCAACCCTATTCCATTCAATTCCACTTCCACTCCACTCCACTCCATTCCACTCTTTTAATTTCACTCCATCCCTGTTCTATCCCTATCCCTATCCCTATCCCTATCCCTATCCCTATCCTATGAAGGACTGTTGCCTGTAGAAATGGGAAGAAGTGCTGTTTAGGCAGCGTGGGGTTTGGCTGCTGGATTGGCAGGGCGGAGCTCGGTAAGAGCCGGTAGTGGGGCGGAGTGAAAGGATCTCAGTTGGAAGACGCCAATGTCCGGGTGGTTTAGAAGAAAATGCGGCTATGCCCGGCGTGCCTCTTGGTCCTGGGGGCGGCGCTGGGGGTTTCTGTGCCGGGGGGCTGTTGCGGTGAGTATTTGGGTGGGAAGCAGAAAGGGAGGGGGAGCGCATGTGTCCCCTCTCCTCCCAAGCCGCTTCCTTCTCATGTGCTTTGCTGAGCCGCGTTTAAAACCTGTTCGCCTTTCAGTTGGAATCGATCCCCATTTTATTTCTGAGAAAGTGAAAGGAGAATGTTGGGAGCGCGGAAAGTTGGAGTGGGGGCTGCTACGGGCGAGTTCCCGGGAGGGGGAGGGGAGTAAACAGCAAAGGGGGACGTGATCTTTCTGGGTCTCTTAACCACCACCCCCGTCCCAAACTCCTTCGCGCTTCGCTTGTCTTTTTTTCCCCGTCGGTTCGCGTTTAATTACTTAAGTTACCCAGTTAGTTTACTGTTATTACTATTACTATTATATTATTATTATTATTATTATTATTATTATTATTATTATTATTATTATTATTATTATTATTATTTATTAGTTTCGTATGCTGCCCACTCTCGGAAGACTCAGGGCGGCTTTGTCATTGCCCCTCCTACAAGGGAATTAAACGCCATCTTCCGTGTACATTGTAACTATAAAAAATAGAACAAACACACACCTTTCACATTCTATACCATTGAATGGAAACCCCCTGATATTACATTCATATTTCACTATCCAGTAGAATTCAGTATAGTTACTGCTCTGGGATAGAAGCTGTTTTTCAGCCTGTTTGTCCTTGTTTTTATTGTCCTGTACCGTCTGCCAAATGGCAATAGTTAAAAAAGAAGTTTGTATTTTTGACAAAAGCGAAAGTGAACAGTGAATGTGCAGAGTGGAGGTGGCTGCTGCAGCGACTTCCAGGAAGGATTGGAGTCCTCGGGCAGTGGGGGGGGGTGGAGGGGGGAAGCATAAAGGGAGGGGCGTGTCCTGCCAGGGTTTCTCTCTCTCTCATTCTTGCCCCTCCCTCCCCAACTCCGTTCTTTCCCGCTTCGCTGAGTCTCGTTTAAAGACTTTTGATGGTGTTTTCTTGTAATCAGCTCGCCTTTGTGTTTCTTATCAAAGGGAGTGAACGTGAAATAACCACTCTATAAAGCCTTAATAAGACCACTTACTAAAAATACTTCATCCAGTTTTGGTCACCATACTATAAAAAGATGTTTGAGACTCCAGAAAAAGTGCAGAGAAGAAATCATATTAGTGGACTGTGGGATTTAAAATTATGGATTTAGTGGTCCCTGAGGTCCGAAAGGTTGGTGACCCTTAGAATTGTGGGATGTGTTGTTGTCATTCCTTTCTAGAAGCCCAAGGTCATCTTTTGTCTCCGCACCTCTGCACCTGAGCTAGGTGGAGATCGAAGAAGATTGGACCATGTGATGGATTTATGGGTGTGGGGATAAGATCATGAACTTTCAACTGGGTGGAATCCCAGGAAGTTTTTCAGATTTGGGATTCCACAGCCGTTGCTAACATGTCTGACTTATAAAACTGGAACTTTAAGGATAGCTCTGCCTTGGACTCTGATTTAATTCTGCATGATATTTGGAACGCTGACAGGAGGACTCTTCTGTATGACAGTAAAATTTTGGAGGGGCTGGAACTGCAGTACAGACTCACTAATTCTGCTCTTCTCCCTTCCCAGGCTCAGACTCCCTGCATTATTTCTACCTGCGACTACTAGAGCCCAGCCAGGAGCTGCCTCCGTCCTTCATTAGGGGCTACCTGAATGATCAGCCCATCAGTCGCTATGACAGTCTCGCCAGGAGAGGGGAATCTCTGGTATCCTGGATGGAGGAAGTGGAGAAGGAGACCTTTCTGTCCCTTGAGTGGGTCTTCAGGAGTGAGCTGGAGAAGTTGTCAAGACTCAACCACCCAACAAACGGTGAGCAGAAGCTGGGCCACATTTGATGTCCAGGTTAGATGTCCTTTATGGCAAAGCACAGGTGGTATTTAGGCAATTTGGACTGGATCAGGTGAACCAATAGTGGAAATTTGACCTGGTTCAGAGAACCGGTAAATACCACCTCTGGCTGGCCCTGCCCGCCCGGCCACTGCTTGCCCCCTCATTCCACACGCTCTCTCGCCACTTGCCCCGCCCCACCTGCTCAACCCACCCCACCGTGCCCAGTCACTCCTCACCTCCTATGCAGCACACTGGGTCTTTGCTTGCGCATGTGCATAGTCTCTGCTCTGCGACTTGCCTTTCTAAGCTGCCTTCCCACACGGTACCTGCACCCCAACTGAGCAGCCCTGATCTGCCTGCTTACAAGTAAGCTGGCTGCCCCCCAGTCCTCACCACCCTTCGCCTACTCCCTTCCACATAGCCCATGGCCCTGCCGTGCTTCCCTGCCTTCCCGGCAACCACCATGGCCAGGCCCACTGCCCATGCTCACCTAGAGAACCCACACAGGCCTCAAACTATACCCTCCCCCACTCTGGGCCAAAGCAATTTACCAGGCCTGTAGCCTGCTGCTCTCGGCTGAAGGGCCATGGATGGGGTCAGTGCAAATTGGGGGGACCCTTTCCTCCAGGTGGGATAAACAGGGGAAAGAGAGATTGGGCAGATGAGGACAAGGCTCCTTGCCTGAGATTCCTTAATGAAGAAGAGAGGGCCTGAGGAGAGGAATACAGGTAGACCTCCTTACAACAGTTTGTTTTGTGACCATTGTTAAGATATTAAAATTTAATAGTTGTAGCAGTGAATGGTTGGAAGAGCCCACTATTACAGTTAATTGGTTAAAGAGAGCTGACTGTCAGGTTTCCAAAAGATGCCCTGATTAATTCATGAGGCTCGAGCCAAGTTTCAAAAGAAATCCAGTCATTTATTAGAAACACCATTTCGGCAATACCCCTTTGCAGTCAGATCTAACCTCACTTAAGGTATGGCTGAACTTTGCGCCTGTTTCTCCCCTTCCCTCAGTCTGTGTCATAAATCACATTCTCCAATAAGGTACATGCCTCACAAGCCTGCTGTAGTAATCTGAGATCAGATTTGGGTGGAATGCGCTCTCCCCCCCATTCGTCACCATGGCAACTCGATAACAGACATGCAAATGCTGTATCACTGCCTGAGGGAATCTGAGCTGTGATTGGTTGCTGTGGGACTAAAGGGGGAGTTTCCTGGTTTCCCGTCTTTTTGCTCTGTGTGTCCTATATGCTCTCTGTGATTTACCTGACAATTTTTGTGCTATACAGGTAGTTCCTCGACTTATGACCACAACTGAGTCCCAAATTTATGCTACTAAATGAAAACATGTGTTAAGTGCATGTTGCCCCATTTTGCGACTTTTCTCGCCAGACATATTGAGTGAATTACTGCAGTTCTTCAATGAGGAACCCGGTTATTAAGTGAATCTGGATTCCCCATAGAAGCCGCTTGTCAGAAGGTCGCAAAAGAGGATCACCTGACCCTGGGTGTGGCACGACATAACCACGAACGTCAAAAGCGCGCCGACAACACCGCGGCGCTAAAACCGCGATGTCAAAAGTGCGCCCACAACAGCCCGCCCACAACAGCGCGCCGACAGAAGCGCGATTTAACTTAAGGTAAGGTTTAGGGTTAGGTTTAGGGTTAGGTTTAGGGTTAGGTTTAGGGTAGGTTTAGGGTTAGGTTTAGGGTTATTTTTAGGGTTATGTTACAGCGTGCTTCTGTCGTCGCGCTGTTGTCGTCGCGCTGTTGTCGTGCGGTTTTGACGGTGCGGTTTTGTCACCGCGCTTTAGTCACACGTGCTTTAGTCTACCGCGGTTTTGTGGTAGAACCGACCCTGGGACACTGTGGCCGTCATAAATGGGAGTCGATTGTCAAGGGTCTGAATATAAATCATTTGACTGTGGAGATGCAGCAATAGTCATAAGTGTGAAAAATGGTCTTGGGTTACTTTTTTCAATGCCACTGTAACTTTTAGAATAGAGTAACAGAGTTGGAAGGAACCTTGGAGGTCTTCTAGTCCAACCCCCTGCCTAGGCAGGAAACAGACAAATGGTTATCTAACGTCTTCTTTAAAACTTCCAGTGTTGGAGCATTCACAACTTCTGGAGGCAAATTGTTCCACTGATTAATTGTTCCAACTGTCAGGAAATTTCTCCTTAGTTCTAGGTTGCTTCTCTGCTTGATTAGTTTCCACCCATTGCTTCTTGTCCTGCCCTCAGGTGCCTTGGAGAATAGCTTGACTCCCTCTTCTTTGTGGCGACCCCTGAGATATTGGAACACTGCTGTCATGTCTCCCCTAGTCCTTCTTTCTATTAAACTAGACATATCCAGTTCCTGCAACCGTTCCTCATATGTTTTAGCCTCCAGTCCCCTAATCATCTTTGTTGCTCTTCTCTGCACTCTTTCTAGAGTCTCCACATCTTTTCTACATTGTGGCGACCAGAACTGAATGCAGTATTCCAAGAGTGGCCTCACCAAGGCATTATAAAGTGGTATTAACAATTCATGTGATCTTGATTCTATCCCTCTGTTTATGCAGCCTAGAACTGTATAGGGTTTTTGGGCAGCTGCTGTAGACTGCTGGCTCATATTTAAATGGTAGTCCATTTTAATTTAATTCAAATTAATTTAAATATGACCATTTGAATGGTCACTAAGTGAACTGTTGTAAGTCAAGGACTACCTGTCCCTTCTCATTTTCCACGCCCCCCCCCCTGGATCTCTTTCAGGGCTTCATACCTGGCAGGTGATTTTGGGCTGTGAGCTCCGGGAAGATGGGAACAAAGGTGGAGTTTTCCGCTATGGCTACAATGGGATGAACTTCATCAGCTTCCAGAAGGAGACCCTCACCTGGGTGGCAGCTCAACCCCAGGCCAGGGAAGTCAAGGAGAAGTGGGACAAGGATGCAGGGTGGTCCCAGAAAAATAAAGTCTACCTGGAGAAGACCTGCATTGTGTGGCTGCAGAGATACCTGTCCTACAGGAAGAAGGCTCTGAGGAAGACAGGTGAGTGGCCAAATGCCCCCCTCTCCCCATCTAGCAAATTTTCTTTTGGTTCCCTTGTCTCCCCTTCCCTATATAGGTAGTCCTCGACCCATGACCACAATAGAATCCAAAAGCTATGCGAGTCAATAGAATCCAGAAATTTCAATTACTAAGCAAGGCAGTTGTCAATGAGTTTTGCCCCATTTTATGATCTTTTGGCCACAATTGTGAAGCGAATCATTGCTGCCGTTAAGTGGACCATGCCTAACCCTAACCACTAAACTGCCGACTTTTCTGATTGACAAACTCAGCGTCTTAGCCACTGAGCCACCACGTCCCTATTCAGCAGTGGTGGGTTTCAAAAATTGTTCGAACCTACTCTGTGGGTGTGGCCTCCTTTGTGGGAGTAACTTGCCACCCATGTGACCGGATGGGAGTGGCTTGCCGCCCATGTGACTGGATATGAAATTATGAATTTGTACTTAGGTCAGTCCAAGTAGCTATTCAGAAACTCTGACATTGAAGCATGCAAGTCTTAAAGCTGTCAAGTTACAAGACCCTAACAAGACCCTAACCCTTTAGAAAAAAAACTAGGGGTCTTCAAACCTGACAGCTTTAAGACTTGTGGACTTCAACTCCCAGAATTCCTCCTCCAGTCACGTTGGCTGAGGTACTCTGGCACTGAAGCATGCAAGTCTTAAAGCTGTCAAGTTACAAGATCCTTGCACCTCTAACCCTTTAGCAGTGGTGGGTTTCAAAAAAATTTGGAACCTCTTCTGTAGGTGTGGCCTGCTTTCCGGGCAATGTTCCCTCTAATCATTTTTCAGTGTGTGCAGAAAAGTATAGTGTTCGAGCAGCACATTTTCAGGCCTGAGCACCTGAATTTTTTTTAGCCATAATTGCCATCAGAGCAGATGTTGGGAGGGGGGCAAGGAGGAAAAGGGGCCCCTCCCTCTCCCTCAGACCCCCAGGAAGGGAGGAAGGGGAGGGGGAGGGAAAGGAAAGAAAATGGGAAACAAGAAAAGGAAAGGAAAAAGGAAAGAAAATAGAAAAGAAGGAAAGGAAAAAGGAAAGGAAATGGGAAAGAAGGAAAGGAAAAAGGAAAGGAAAGGAGAAAGGAAAAGAGAAAGGAAATAGAAAAGAAGGAAAGGAAAAAGGAAAGGAAATGGGAAAGAAGAAAGGAAAGGAAAAGAGAAAGGAAAGGAAAAAGGAAAGGAAATGGAAAAGAAGGAAAGGAAAAAGGAAAGGAGAAAGGAAAGGAAAAGAGAAAGGAAATAGAAAAGAAGGAAAGGAAAAAGGAAAGGAAATGGGAAAGAAGAAAGGAAAGGAAAAGAGAAAGGAAAGGAAATGGAAAAGAAGGAAAGAAAAAAGAAAAGAAGGAAAGGAAAAGAGAAAGGAAAGGAAAAAGGAAAGGAAAGGAGAAAGGAAAGGAAAAGAAGGAAAGGCAAAGAGAAAGGAAAGGAAAAAGAACGGAAGTTAGAAGAAGGACAGAAAGGAAAAGGAAAGAGTGGAAAGGATTGGTACTGCTCAAAAATCAAGTCTCAAGATCCCGTGGACCCCTTTGGCTCAGGCAGTCCAATCCCACGCTGCTTCCCTCTCACCCCAAAGCGAAGGGATCGCAGAAAAAAGGCTGAGCCCAGAACGGAGCTTCAGACGAGGCAATGCCTGAGAAACCCCTGATGTGCAGAGAAACGCAGGGTACAACCAGCAAATCCCGTTTTCCCAGGAACTGACGAAGCCCCAGAGGACCAATGGGAATTCTCCCTTCTGCAGCGTCATCGATCTCCGGGCAGAGTCTTCCTTGATTTCACCAATCAGAAATCAGAGTTCAGAAGGGAGGGAAGGGGGATATTTTCAGTCACATTTGAAGGCATTAAAAAACACTGCACTGCACTTTGAAACTTGTGTGCGGTGTTTTTTTGTTACCTGTGTGGCCGCTCACGCGCACACCTTAGAGGGAACGCTGTTTCCGGGTCCACTGGTGGAACCTCTTCTAACCAGTCCGGTAGATTTGACAAACCGGTTCTACCAAATAGGTGCGAACTGGTAGGAACCCACCTCTGCTATTCAGAGTATTCAGACTACTGTAGGATAATAGGGAAAATAATTTTCAATGCTCCATAAAATAAGTTTATCTAAGAGAAAACAAGAAAACTTATTAAGCAAGAGATGAAGGCTCAGATCCATTTGCATTTCCATGAGGAAATCTTGCAAAGCAGAAGAAATTGTAATCCTCACATCCTACATTTTGGGACTGAACTAAAGGGTCTATCAACTTGCCATGACCAATTCACCACAGCCAATTTTCCATGGCCAACTCGCTGCATGACAACTCGCCACAACCAATTCGGCGCAGGACAATTCACTGCGGGACAAGAGTTAGACTAATATCAAAGAAATGGTGGAATAGAATCATTAAAGAAGGGATACAAAAGGAGGAACAAAATGAAACATGAATGGCAAAAATTAAAATCATCTTTATTTGTTGTAAATCATTCAATAGAATTGTTAAATTGTGCAGCAGCAGGTGCAAGAGCCGAGGTGGCGCAGTGGTTAAATGCAGCACTGCAGGCTACTTCACCTGACTGCAGTTCTGCAGTTCGGCTGTTCAAATCTCACCGGCTCAGGGTTGACTCAGCCTTCCATCCTTCCGAGGTGGGTAAAATGAGGACCCGGATTGTTGTTGGGGGCAATATGCTGACTCTGTAAACCGCTTAGAGAGGGCTGAAAGCCCTATGAAGCGGTATAGAAGTCTAACTGCTATTGCTAACTGCTATTGTCCTGTGTTGAGTTGGCTGTGTTGAGTTGGCCATGGTAAGTTGTATCCCAGTGAATTGGCCGTGGTGACTCATCCCGCAATGAGTTGGCTGCGTTGAGTTGTCCTGTGGTAAGTTGGCTGTGGTGGGTTGGCCATGGTGGGTTGGCCATGATGGGTTGGCCCATTCCCAAACCGAAAGATGAGGCTGTTCTTGAACACATTCAGTTTGTGATGTCAAAACTGAATCAAACCCTGAGCATTACAATTATTTCTGTCAGTGTGAGAACTTCACCCAAACTTCTGTGCATCCCTTTCAAAAATCGAATGTAAAGAGCTTTGAGGGTCCCGTAGGCTCAGGAGAAGAGAAAGAGCAGTGGGAGAGGATGACCAGATAAGGTCTTCGCTGTTATTAAATTACTTGGCCAGAAAATCCCAGGAATCGTGTTGTTGCTGTTTTTGCAGAACCCCCAGTGGGGAAGGTGACTCACAAAGTGGTTGATGATAGCCTGGAGGTCCTCATCTGCCAGGTCTTTGGCTTCTACCCCAAGGAGATCCAGGCCACCTGGACCAGGGATGGAGAGAACTGGGAACAAGAGACCTTCCGTAGAACTGTAGCCCCCAACTCAGATGGGACTTATTATGTCTGGATCAGCATTGAGATCGATCCCAAGGAGAGGGACCGTTTTCGTTGTCACCTGGAACATGATGCCTTGCAGGAGCCATTGGTCTTGGCTCTCAAGGACGAAACAGGTGAGAGGTTGAATGATTATTACACATGGAAGTATGTCAGTGGAACCTGTAGCTGTTCAAGGTCTCCTGGACTATAACAGCTTTGCATCTGCTATTGAGCCCTATAGCTGGCCAAGGCCTCCTGGCCCTGGGAATAGGCTGAATCCTCCAGAGTTTTCCAACCCCAAGGCACCCACACATTCGACTTCAGGGGTCTCCAACCTGTGGGCTGCAGCCAACTACTGGGCCATGCCTAATCACCACTTGTGCGTCTGCAAAATGTGCATGCCCCCACTTGTGCGAGCCTCATTGTGGGTGCTGGTGGCCCCACTCATGTGAGCATCGCTGTGAATGTTACAGCCACATCTGCAGGGACACTTGTGCCTGCCCCTCCCCCCAAATCATCCCTCTTTCCTCCCTCCCCAACCCAGAATAATTGGGGAACTACTTAATGATCCGTGTAATTGCTTAATGATTGCAATTGGGAAAATTGTCATTGAGTAATACAGTCATGTGGTTGTTGTATTTAGTGACTGCTTTGCTCAATGATTCTGGTTCCAATCATGGTCATACGTCAAGGACTGTTGTATATGGAGGTACTCGATCATAGAAATGACAGGGAGTGGAAACAATGTTTTCCTTTCTTGGGAAATTATTTGATGGGACAAGTTATCCCATGTCATTCAATGTCCTTTTCAGCAGGGGAGGCTGGCCCTTTCTCAGCTCAACAGGGTAGACCAGAGTAAGAAACCTGTTGTGGCCCAGCGGGATCCGTTTGAGCTTCTGATGGACTCTGATAGTGAAGAACCCTATGAGTCTGCTATGGAAGATGTGGAGGACCCTGGGGCAGGGTTCAGACTCAGAGCAGGGACCAGAGAGGCTGGTTGGCCACCAAGAGGCACCTGAGGCATGGAGCAGTGGGGAGGATCAAAGGGAGTTTATCCCTGATGCCAGAAAGAGATGGGCGGAGAAATGGAAACAGCAGCTATGGAGAAAGACCCATAAGAGATAATCACGCCCAGGTGGTTGTGGCTTGGCCCCTCCCAAGAGAGTATATAAGGAAAGACTTTGGGAGGAGTCCTTTTGCAGGACACAACCGTTTGTAACAATCTGGAGAAGCTCTTGTCTGCATTGTCTGTTGGAGTTGGGTTGCTGGCAACTTCTTGCCTGTGAATTGTGTTTGGGCTTTCAGCCAACAGGATTGTAATTGCTGTAAATAAAGAGTGGCAAACTACTAAGCCTGTGTCAGCGTTAATCACCGGACGGAAGCGGGTCAGAACAGAAACCAATGTCATTTACATCAAATACTACCTTTATTATAAAATCATAGTGACAAAATCTTGCAATCTGAGCATGCCTCACCTTCCAACCATTTGTCTTCTCGTGAATTAAGGAGAAGCTGGACATATTTACTTACCATATTTTTTGGACTGTATTTTTTGAACCTTAGTTTTGGGGGAAGAAAATAAGAAGAAAAAAGATTCTGCCTCATGAGAGTTCATGACTTGGAACACATGGTAACAAGGTCAGCCAATGAATAGGCGCAGCAACTAAGTCAGCCAATGAGGGCTATTTGTATCTGAAACAGTATTTGCTGTGTGAGCAACAAGGAGACAGGAAGGAGCCTGGCTTAGTGAAAGTGAAACTGCTTGTGTTTTGCTTGTATTTACTGCTACCTTGGAAAACCTGCTTTTTGATAATGTATTGTATATTATTATTTTGAATCCTGCTGAATTAGTTACCTGTGTGTGCTTTCTGAATGTGATTGCTGCTGCAAATGCTGACCAGCCGGGTTAGCTTCAGGACTTATTACAGTCTGATTCAGCACAGCTGATTGGCAGGTGGATGGGACTGCAGAATACCCCCAATAAGCTCCAGGCTACAGGGATTGCCACAGACCATCGCTGCCTCCATGCCTCCCATTTTTGGCCTCTGGTGTGTGTGGGGATACATTCGGTGTATAAGAAGCACACAAATTTTCACTCTCTTTTTGGGGGGGAAAGGTGCGTTTTATACTCCGAAATTATTGTAATTTAATTAATGGGCTTTAGGCAGTGCCTCCCACCTAAAGGAAGCCCCTCCCCTCCAATGCTGAAGAAGGAATATCTTTGAAGAAGAGGTGCTTCCTTCAGGTTGAGAGACTTCCTGGAGACCAGCACAAGTTGGGAAATGCTTCCATTGCTCAGCCTCTCCACTTCAGGATCTGTCTACTCTAATCGTAATTCTGTGTCTCTTTCTTTAGCTACAGAGTGGTGGATTCCTGTGGGACCTGTAGTAGGTGTAATTTCTGGAGCTGTGATTTTCTTCTTCCTGATGTGTAAGTGAAACAAACACTTCCACCCGCCCCCACCCTGGGTCTTTCTGTGTTGACTGAGTTGGTGTGAATGTGAGAGAATCTCTCTGAGAGTTTCAGCCATGACTCCCCACGAGGCTCTTCCCCACAAACAGCATTTGGACCAAGAGTCAGAAAGGAAGAAGAAGCTAGGCAGCCATTTTTTTTTCAATTGACTGTAATTCTCAGAACGTTTCACCTTCCTCTCCTCTGGGAGGAAGTCTCTTTGGCCTTAATAGATTGATTTCAGAGGGGCAAATATCTGGGGCTGAAGAATCAAAGGAAAGTCCCATAAATGACCTGGGAAGCCCTAGACCAGTTATGGCTAAACTTTTTGCCATTGTGTGCCAAAAGCTGGGGAGTGCAGGGAGGTCTTGCATGGGCATGGCCCCACCCATAATTCTATGCACGCGAACCCCTGCGTATGCATATGTGACCCCCTGCACATGTGTGAATGACCCCCGCCCTTGCCCCGCTTTTGGCACGTGGACCCGTTTTTCACCCTCCCCTGCTCCAGGGGCTTCCTAGGAGCCTGGTGAGGGCAAAAATGGACTCCTCTCCCCTCCCCCCCGAGAGGCCCTCCGGAAGCTTCAGGAGGCTTCCCGAACTTCCGGTTTGCATGTTGGGTTGTTTTTTGTCCTCCAGAGGCTTCAAAAAATGCCCAAAAATTAAAGGCGAAGTCAGCTGGCCAGTGCGTGCATGCATGTTGGTGTTGTCAGGGCAATGCCTCGCGTGCCCTAACAAATGGCTCTGCATGCTACCTGTCACATTCGTGCCATAGGTTCACCATCCCAGTCCTAGACAATCCATTATCCTGTTCCTGAATAAGATCCATGTGCCATCTCATCTGGCAAGAGAGACCTTCAGGGAAGCTCTGGTGGCACTGGGGGTGGGGGGTGGGGAATGTGTGGAGGAGCTCCATGTCCTCTGCCCTTGCTTGCAATCACACCTGGGGACAGACAACAACAGGGGAAGTAGAAGGAGCTGCTACCTACTCAGAGCAAAAGTAATGAGAGGGAGGATGGATGTGGGAAGTGTCTCCTCAGTTGAGCTCATCCAAATGCGGTTCAACACAACCAAGCGATTCTCTCAGCAACAGTGAAGAAGTGCTTTGCCATTTCCTTCTTCCTGGATGGGCCTTTTGACTTGTTTGCAATTTATGTTGCTCATTTGTCAGTGCAAGTTCTAAGCCAATCAGAGCGAGTTTAGCTTTGCAAGATCAGGCAAGATCGCTTGTTATTGGAGCTGGCCGGGTTGGAAAGAGAGGCTTTGGAATATAAATCAAAACAAATGTGGTAAGAGAGGGATTAAGAATTACCGAGTGTGGAATCTATGGGGAGGACCATCTGTCTTGTACCAAATAACAGGATTCCCAGAGATTTAACCTCATTGCTTAAGAGTAATTGGTGGTGATTTAATAGGTTTTATTGGGAGCATCCCAATGATTGAGCCAACTGTCAATGGTTTTAGTCAGAGGTGGTATTCAGCCGGTTCTGACCAGTTCTAGAGAACCAGTAGTAGAACTTTTGAGTACTTTTGAGTACTTTGGAGAACCAGGAAATGCGACCTCTGGCTGGCCCCGCCCTCACCTATTCTCTGCCTCCCGAGTCCCAACTGATCGGGATGGAATGGGGATTTTACAGTACTTTTCCCCTGCCATGCCCCCCAAGCCATGCCCACCACACCATGACACACCCACCAAGCCATGCCCACAAAAACAGTGGTAAAAAATTTGAATCCCACCACTGGTTTTAGTGGTGGTGGATTGTGATTTCCCATGAAAGCTTTAATAGGAGCAAGAATGGTTTCAAATTGATTATTTCTCAATAACACCCAGGAATGTTCCTTTTCATTTCCCTGTGGCCAGCAACTTTTGACTGCCAACAATTTTGCCTTTTGTCCCTAACAAACAGATGGCAGCACTAATTCAACTTTCTCAAGGTGCTGGGTTATAATCCAGACTTAGAAGTCTTCTAGAGGTCTTCAGCATGAGTTTGTCTCCATCTGAGGCAGGAGCTGCATCCCCCAAAATTAGCCAGCTGTCCTCTCTTTTTCCCATCTAACAGGGAGGTGCTGGAGACGTAGAATGAGTCCCTATCAGAAAGCAGAGTCTTCGGATGATGATTTGCTATCAGAAATACTTTCTTCTCCCCTTAATTGTGACATAGAAAATAAGATTCAATCTGAACTGATGCTCCAATCTGAAGTAACCAGGGAGGTGAGTCTGATTGTTGCTGAAGTCTATGTAAGATTCAAAACTCTGGGCTGGGGAAATACCCAAGAGCCAAGGCCATTGAAGAGTTGGGTGGGCAACATTCACCCCCAAAGTCTTTGTAAGGCAACCATGAAGGGATTATGAGCTGCTTGGGGTTCCTCTGGGGCTCTGTGATCCTCTCGCACCCATCCGCTCTGAGGGAGGAGAAGGAGACGGGGAAGGAGCCAGGAACAGAAGCTGGAGCTGGAGTTATCTTGGAGAAATGTGGAATTTCTGTCCATGAAGGACTGGAAAGGAAGGAGAGAAGGAATGGAAGAATGGAAAAACAAAGGGTGGTGGAGGGGGAGGGCTGTCCAGGAAAAAGTTCCCTGGAGATGATGGGCTGCAGGGATAAACTCCATGAGATGGGCACCATACAAGTAGATAGATTAAATGGATAGATGATAGGTAGAGAGACAGACAGATAGATACAGATATATAGATATAGATCAGGGCTAGTCAACCTTTTTATACCTACCGCCCACTTTTGTATCTCTGTTAGTAGTAAACTTTTCTAACCGTCCACTGGTTCCAGAGTAATGGTGATTTATAAAGTAGGGAAGTCAATTACATTAAAAAAAGGAAAGTGCTTCAGTATCAAGGTGCTTCAGTATCAGAGCCAAGGTGGCGCAGTGGTTAAATGCAGCACTGCAGGCTACTGCTAAATCAGCAGTTCAGCGGTTCAAATCTCACCGGCTCAGGGTTGACTCAGCCTTCCATCCTTCCGAGGTGGGTAAAATGAGGACCCAGATTGTTGGGGGCAATATGCTGACTCTCTGTAAACCGCTTAGAGAGGCCTGAAAGGCCTATGAAGCGGTATATAAGTCTACTGCTATTGGTATAGTATCGGCCGAAACCCCTACCGCCCACCATGAAAGCTGGAACACCCACAAGTGGGCGGTAGGGACCAGGTTGACTACCACTGATATAGATCATATAGAGGAAGGTAGGTAGGTAGTTAATGGATGGATGGATGGATACAGACAGATGTACTGATAGATATAGATAGATAGATAGATAGATAGATAGATAGATAGATAGATAGATAGATAGATGATAGATAGATAGATAGATAGATAGATAGATGATAGATAGATAGATAGATAGATAGATAGATAGATAGATAGATAGATAGATAGATAGATATAGACAGATAGAGAGACATAGACACAGACAGACAGACAGACAGAGACAGGCAGGCAGGTCTGTAGATAGATGGGTAGGTAGGTAGATACAGAGGAAGGAAGGAAGTTTGAGAGAGAAATGAGGACCAGCACACACCCACGTACACCAGGAGCTGTTTCTGTCAAGCCTCTTTGGCTGCTTGCCCTCCTACCTGCCAGGGTTGTGGTGGGAATAACAGAGCTCATAAGGACTCTTGCCTTGAACAGGGGGTTGGACTAGAAAACCTTCAAGGTCCCTTCCAGTCCCATGATTCTATGATTCTAAGTGGAGAAGGGGAGAAAACATTGCTAGTACAAAGTATAGTTCTGATGCCTTCCTTTTTCTCTCTTTGCAGGGCACAGAATCCTATGGAGAGTGGAGCCCCCAGAGGGTTCTTGAAGACTCTGGGTCAACCTTGCGCAGGCGAGAAGGGAAGCAGCAGCCGCTCAGAAGGTCAATGTCCTGGGCGGGTGAATTGGAGACCCTGGACAAAGCAGAAGCAACAGAGTCAAAAGGGGGTTCCAAAGCAGAGAAAGTGACTGTGGGATCTGTTAGAAGAAAGCCACATTCAGTTCCTACACAATTCCTCCGAGGAGAAGAGGGCTACTAACTTCAAGCAACCGCAGGAGTCCTGGCTGCCACCATCAGGGAGGCCCTGCCATCAGCGCAAGGCATTTCCCCTTCACTTGCAGCTTGGGAAGAGCATCATCAGAAGCAGCAGCAGAATGAGGAGGATGGTCCCTGCTGGAACTAGCCATTCTCCAGCCAAAAGAGGAGAGAGAAACATGCTTCTGATTAGATTGGAGGCTGCTCTCCAGGGCTTCTTCCACAAATGCTGAGTCCCCTGATGTAGAAGGTGCTGAGCAGAGGAAGCCCCTCCCCACCATGCTGGGACTTCATTTAGAGGACATCCTGGCTCTCCCAAGTTCATACTTTCTTCAGACAAATGGTCTTCAACACCAGATGTTATAAATACATCTGGCGTTGATGCTACCTGGGAATAGGGCGGCATAGAAATACAATCAATTCAATTCAATACCTATCCCACATTTTTCTAATTTACTAAGAAATAGACTCCAGTCTACTTTGTCAACCGTCTTACTGACATCTAAGTATACTATTTCCACAGCATTTCACTGGTCCACTAATGTAGTCACTTTGTCAAAGAATGAAATAAGATTTGTTTAGCATCATTTCTTTTTGACACACCCATGTTGACTTCTGGTGTTATGTTTGATTGTTTCTAGGTGTTTGCAGATCAGTTGCTTGATTTTCCTGTTTTCTTATTTTTTTACATGTTATTATTATTTTTGACATTTGTTGCAAGTCTTACTTCATTCTGAGCCTTAGCTTTCCTGATTTCATATTTGCATTTCTGTTGGTATTCTGTCTTAGCTATAAGCCCCTCTCTCTATTTTTTATACTTATCTTTTTGTCTTTAACAGAGAGTTCTTTATTCAACCATTCTGGTTTGTATTTCAAGAGCCATGGGGGCACCATGGTTAGAATGCAGGCTAATTCTGCCGACTGCCAGCAGTTCGATCATGAACGGCTCACGGTCGACTCAGCCTTTCATCCTTCTGAGATTGGTAAAATGAGGACTCAAATAGGCCGACTCTGTAAACCACTTAGAGAGGGCTGTAAAAAGTACTGTGAAGCAGTATATAAGTCTAAGTGGGAATGCTATAGCTATTGTAAGTTGCATTCACTACCAATCCTCACTCTCCTCCCCCATACACCAGTGGTGGGTTCCTACCGGTTCGGCCAAAGTGGTTTGGCAGCCTGGGTCACTGGAACCAGCAGCGACCCAGGCCTGCCACGCCCCTGAACCAGTTCTCCGGTTGTTTTTTGCTTCTGCGCATATGCAGAACAGTTTTTATTGCACTGCACTGTGAGCATCAAGCACGCATGTGTGCCCATGAGTAAACCAGCAGTAGTACCGTATTTTTCGGAGTATAAGAACGCACTGGAGTATAAGACACACCAAGATTTTGAAGTGGCAAATTTAAAAAAGTTTTTCACTCTGCAAACCTCCCCAAAACAGCCCCTTTTTCACAAAAATTGGCCTATTGTTTTTCAAAAAGTGGCATGAATAGCCTTTAGGAGGCTTGTAGAGTGCTCCTGGGGACTGGGGGGGGGGCAAAATTGAGCCTGTTTTTCACTCATTTCTGCCCTCCCCAGCTATCTGGAGTACTCTATAAGACTCCTAAAGGCTCTGCACAGCCATTTCTGCAAAGGAGGTGGGGTTTGGGGAGACAAAAAATGCTGTATTCAGTATATAAGACACACCCAGATTTTCAGCCTCTTTTTTGAGGGGAAAAGGTGTGTCTTATAATCCGAAAAATACGGTAACTGCTGGAACCCACCCTTGCCATACACATAAACTGCTTAAAGCTCTATTGCAAGAAAACGTTTACAATTGACTTCGAGTGGTCATAGCAAGAAGATTCAGGCAAAAAAACCACCCTGTTTTAGTAAACAAAATGGTTTATTCTGGGTTTTTAAAGGCCATATAACAAGGTGCCTAATGAAAGATTGTTTTTCATCAGTTAAACATAACAACAGAAAAAACATTCAGGGTTTTTTGTTTGTTTGTTTAGTTATATGTTGTTGTTGCTAATTTGCAACAATTAATAGTAGCCTGGTGTCATAGGTTTTATTAGGGAGAGTGGTGTTTTAACTGTTTTTTATTGTTAAGATTTTTGTTGTGTTTTAAACTTCCCAATTGGACTGAAAAGCCTCACCCTGTCTCCTTTGGTCTTCTTTAAGAGTTATGAATGTTCTCACACTTCATTGCCCAGTCTTCAAAATAATTTACCCAGGGAAGTCAGTTCAGGCATATATTCCAAGAAGTCTTCTTAGATAATTCTGAGAAAACTTAAAGGTCCCGGCAAGGAAGGAAGTTCCCTAGGAGGGCCTGTGTCAGGTGTGCCTCCTTCAAAATCCAAGAAAGTAAACCCGCAACGCCATTGATTTAGAGAAAAAGTACTTTTACTGGATATGAAGTGAAAGCAGTGAAAGTGAGGCAAGATCTGAGGCAAAAAGGTGCAAACTTGTACATATCAAACATTTATCCAAATCCTTCCTCCCAGTTACCCCGGCCCAATGTCCAGTCTCCAACCCCCAAGGGTGTCATGTGGGGTGCATCTCCAGGTGGCCTCATCCAGGTAGTATGCAGAGATGGTTGGCCTTGACCAAACCCAAACACGAGCCTTCAGCATGCACAGAAGATGGTGAGGACATAACTCCCTCTTCCGAGATGTCTCCACCAGCAAGATTCCCAAATACCATGACCCCCCTCCCTCCCCATTACTATAGCAGCCGATAGCAAGCAAGCAATATAGAGGCCAACCGCCTGATTGTAATGTATAACCTATACTGGATGGTGGGGCCTTTATTGCCATCCACCAAACAGCTTGCTGTCATCCCTCTTGGGTGAAGAATAAAGAATGTATCCCAAAAGCTGCTAAGAGGTCTCGGAGAACAGGATGGGTGCCTCACTGCTGCCCATCTCAGCTCTTCCACAGGTGTGACCAAGCCTGTCTCAATACTAAGAGTCTGTCATGAAACCAGACTTAAATAGTTCTAGCTAAGTCATTCCCTCTCAGATTTTCATCAAACTATCTTCTCAACCTCCTTCCCCAAAAGGGAAGGTTAGAGATGGGTCGGGACTTATTGTAAACTGGTCGGAGATGGGGGCAACATCCACTCTGTCAGAGAGGCCAACATTTTGACACAGACCCGTCCACAGATTCGCCTCCCTGGCTGCTTTTACAACCCAGGAGGGTATTGGATCCAATAAACAGATGGCTGAGGTGATAGCTCAGAGGCCCCGAACCACTTCCGCAAATGTCACCAGCTCAAATCCATCCAGACCAGCGGTCGCCAACCTTTAATATGAATTTTTTTTTAAGCTGTTCCTTTGTAAAATAATTATTTTTATAGAATATAAGAATTTCTTAAAATATTATTTTTATGACTAATAAAACATTAAAAAAGCAAATAATGTCCCGATTTTTTCTGTGGACCACCAAACTTTTCTCGTGAACCACCAGTGACCTCAGCAACAATGTGGCTGAGTACCAGTAATCCTCATAGCAGCCTAACAGATCTTCTAAGGCAGGGGTCTCCAACTTTGGCAACTTTAAACCTGGCGGACTTCAACTCCCAGAATTCCCCAGGCAGCTTGAAGTGCGCCAGGTTTAAAGTTGCCAAGGTTGGAGACCCCTATTCTAAGGGATCCTCCCTAGCCAGTAGGGACTAAATAGGCTACAGGATGGCTGTCGGCAGATGCAACTTAAACTAAAATTGGAGGAGGAGGAGAAAGATTATTTCAATGCTGGAGAACGAATAGAAAATGTCTGTGAGTCCTTCACTTCAAGCACTCCGTGTCTTGGGTTGCCTTCTCTCTTTTTCCCAGCAGCTCTTGGAGGGTTCAGCAACCACAGAAGGTGAAATCACCAAGTGAGGCTCCTGAACAGCCATGAAAGGCGCAACAGATGAAGAGAAACTGCAGATGTTCATCTCCAGAGCTTCTGAGAATAGCAACTGTAGGTTTGAACAGCTTCTTGGAAAATGTCTGGAGGGGCTAACCAAGTCTTGGGGGGATTTTGTCAGAGGGTTGAGGAAAACCACCACTTCTGTCCCTCTGCCCCCATCCCTCCCCTCCTGTACTCATAAGCAGAAAATCCAACTGGAGCCCATGGAGGGGTGGCCCTGTGGGCCATCTTGATCCAGCCTCTCCAAGGCTTTGTAAGTTCCAAGAAGCACTTCGAATTGTATTCAGAGTCCTATTGGAGGCCATGCAAACCCTTCCCTAACCACCACCACCCCATTGTAGAGGCTCCCTTACTGTACCATCTTATCCCAGCCTGCATACAAGCAGCAATAGATGCAATTTACATAGACTTCTTTGATTCAGTGGTACACAGCAAACTGCTTCTGAAACTAAACTCTTATGGCATTTCTGGGCTCCTACATAAATGGATAGCTGTCTTCCTGTTGAAGAGGCAATAAGTGGTCAAAATAGGAAGCGCTCTACTAAATCCTACCCCTGTTAACAGTGGTGTTCCCCAAGGCAGCCTTTTAGGACCAACATTATTTATACTTTATGTTAGGAATATAAGCTAACGTTTAGGTTGGCAATATATAAATCATATAACAATGCTGTACCTGTTTCTTTAAATCATGCTGTAAATGTGATTAGCTGCTGCTTCCTCAATTGGCCATAAGATGGAGCCAGAATCACTGTTAGATGCTGATCTGATCTGAGTGTTGGGAAGCTGGCTGTTAGAAGTGCGGTGAGCTATTGTAAGTTTTGCAACTGTTAGCAAACTTTGTGTACCGGACTGTTTATGATTATGGACTATGTTATTTGGATTATCCCTTAACTGAAAGATGTTGATGACTGACTGTCTTATCCGTGTATGACTTGGGCTGTTTGATGGACTCTGATACCTCTATTTCCACAAAAGTAAAAGCCTATTTAAACTGCAGTGTCTCTGTATGCTGGTTTGTGTGTTCTCCAACACAACTCTCACAATGCTTCTCTGAATACACTCGCTCTCCCAACGGGGAGCTTGCCTAACACTTTACCTAAATGACCTTTGCGATCATACCAAAAGCAACTGAGTTCTCTTTGCTGATGATGTAAAACTATTCAACACCAACAACAATGCTACCATCCTTCAAAGAGACCTTGACTGCCTGTCAGATTGGTCAAACAGGTGGCAAGTTCAAATCTCAACCAGCAAATGCTCTGTCTTACACATTGGCCCAAAAAAATCAGAACATAAAATACAAGCTAGATGGACAAGATCTTGTAGATGACCTGCACTATATCCAGGACCTTGAAGTAGTCATTTCTAAAGCTCTTAGTGCCAGAGCCCACGGCAGTAGTGGGTTTCAAAAAATTTTAGAACCTCTTCTGTAGGTGTGGCCTTTGTGGGAGTGGCTTTCCAGCCATGTGATTGGGTGGGCGTGCCCAACTTGTAAAATGTAGTGAAACTCACTTAACAACGCTCTTGCTTAGCAACCAAAATGTTGGCTCAGGAAGTCTGGCATTTGAAGCATGCAAGGCTTAAAGCTATCAAGTTACAAGACCCTTGCACCCCTAACCCTTTAGAGGAAAAAAACCCAGGGGTGTTCAAACTTGACAGCTTTAAGACTTGTGGACTTCATCTCCCAGAATTCCTCCTCTCGCTCTTCCTCTTTTTTTTTTTTGAAATATTTTATTTTCTTTTCATAACACACACTCACATGTATACTATACATAGCACATATCATATAGTATTAAATAATAATTACATCAGTTCCTCTTGTCAACAATGCCCCCCAAAATAGAAACCCATTATAGCTCTTCTGCTCTCCATACACCTCTTTCTTCTACCACCCTCCAACTTTCTATCTTCCCTCCATCATCCCCCTCTACTCTACTTCCCCTCCCCCTCTACCACTCCTCTCTCCACAATCCACTTCCCCCCCCCATCCTTCTCATCTTCCCCCCCCCCTCTCTCCCATCCCTCTCTGCCCATCTTTCTCCTTTCCCACTCCTCCTCTCCTTGGTGTATTTCCGCTACATGTCAATATGCTTAGCCTATCCTATTTTTAAAGAAAAAGTAATAATAGTAATAGTAGTAGGAATATAAAATAAAGAAAGAAAAAAAAGAAACAGTATACATGTGATGTCAAATTACATTGAAATCTAACACATCTCATCTAACCTGATATATCCCTCTCCCCCACCCGACCCCCGACCCCCCACAACCTACCCCCCCCCAGCTTCCCAGAACCCGTACATGGTATAGATTTTTAACAAACACAGTCTAAGATATATTGGGGGTGGGGGAAGGAATAAGAAATTAATAACCTCTTTACATTGAACTTAGCTCCTCCTTGATAAACTAACTTTAAACAATTTAAATCATTCCTGATCTTAAGCATAGGCTATCTGGAATTTCTTAGTCCCATATTTATTTTGTATATAATCAATCCATTTTTTCCAGTCTCGTTTATATCTCTCATTTGAGTGGTCTTTAAGATATGCAGATATTTTAGCCATCTCGGCTAAATTTGTGACTTTCAATGTCCATTCTTGGATTGTAGGCAAGTCTTCCTTCTTCCAGTATTGCGCCACCAACAGTCTTGCTGCCATTATTAAGTGCAAAGTCAAGTTAATCTCTACTGCTGTATAGTCAGTAATTATACCTAACAAAAATAACTGAGGAGTAAACTTTATCCTTTTTTAAAGAATATTTTGTATAATCCACCATATTTTTATCCAAAATGCCTTAACCTTTAGACAAGTCCACCACATATGGAAATATGTAGCATTGAGAGAACCACATCTCCAGCATTTGGGTTGTAACTTCGGATACATAGAAGCCAGCTTTTTAGGATCTAAATGCCATCTATAGAACATCTTGTAAAAATTTTCTCTCAGATTTTGGGCTTGTGTAAATTTCACATTTCATACCCAAATTCTTTCCCATGTCTCCAACATTATTGATTCTTCAATATTTTGAGCTCACTTTATCATACAATCTTTAACTAATTCTGTTTCGGAATCCATCTGTACTAATATATTATATATCCTATTCCTCTCAGCTGGGGGCGTTTTCCTCTCGCGCTTCCTCTTGATGATGTGCGGACGGGCAGGGGGAGGGAGCTGGAACCGGTTCTAAACGGCACTGTAGAATTGTGGAACCTCTTCTATAGAAGAGCTTAGAACTGGCAGGAACCCACCCCTGGCACACTGAAACAACATTGTCAAAAAGGCATTAAGAGTTTTTAAGCTAATCTTGCGTAGCTGCTTCTCTGGTAATATTGTACTACCCTATTTTCCCAAAAATAAGACCTTCCAGTATAATAAGCCCAATCGGGCTTTTGAGCTCAGGCACTAAAATAAGCCCTCCCCTGAAAATACGCCCTCCCCTAAAGTATTTAAATGCCAGTCCCCACCCTTTCCTAGGGGGGAGGGGGGGAAATGCCCCAAGCACCCCACGTGCACCTGCCATCCATGCAGAACGAACTCTAGCTACTGCACCCCTTCTCTTAGTGCCAGCCGCAAAAAGAGCAGCAGGCCCAAGAGCTTGTCAATCAGAAGGTCGGCAGTTCAGCGGTTCGAATCCCTAGTGCCGTGCAATGGAGTGAGCTCCCGTTACTTTTCAGGTCCCAGTACAGTTTGATTTCTCATTTTCTCTGGAAACATCCTCAGGGATTCTATCAGTAGGAAATAGGGATTTTAACTGAGTTTTCTGAAGTTATCAAACGCCTTTACAGAATGATGCATTTTTCACACTATTGCACAGGTGGTCGTCGACCTACAACCACAAGAGCCCAACGTTTATGTTGCTAAATGAGAAATGTGTTTAAATGAGTTTTGCTCCATTTTATGACCTTTCTGGCCCCATTTCTTACGCGAATCACTGCAGCCGTTAAGTTGGTAGCGTGGTTGTTAAGATAATCTGGCTTGGCTTGTACGAAGATCGCAAAAGGGGATCACATGACTCTGGAACACTGCAACCGTCATAAATATGAATCGGTTGCCAAGTGCCTGAATTTTGCTCATGTGACTGTACCGAGGCGGCAAGGGTCGTAAGTGTGAAAAATGGTCATAAGTCAGTTTTTTCAGTGCCGTTGTAACTTTGAACAGTCACTAAATAAACTGTTGTGAGTCTAATCTTTTCTTCTCCTGATCTGGTCCTTTCCACACTTTTTTTCTTTTATAAAGGTTTCTATTCTATTTTCTGCCAAAAAAGCCAACAGCAGCTGCCAAAAAAGGCAACACAGTTCTAGGCTGCGTAAACAGTGGGATAGAATCAAAATCACGTGAAGTGTTAATACCACTTTATAATCCCTTGGTAAGGCCACACTTGGAATTCTGCATTCAGTTTTGGTCTCCACGATGTAGAAAAGATGTGGAGACTCTGGAAAGAGTGCAGAGAAGAACAACAAAGGTGATTAGGGGACTGGAGGCTAAAACATATGAGGAACAGTTGCAGGAACTGGGTATGTCTAGTTTAATGAAAAGAAGGACTAGGGGAGATATGATAGCAGTGTTCCAATATCTCAGGGGTTTCCACAAAGAAGAGGGAGTCAAACTATTCTCCAAGGTACCTGAGGGTAGAACAAGAAGCAATGGGTGGAAACTAATCAAGGAGAGAAGCAATTTGGAATTAAGGAGAAATTTCCCAACAGTTAGAACAATTAATCAATGGAACAGAAATTGCCTCCAGAAGTTGTGAATGCTCCAACACTGGAAGTCTTTAAGAAGATGTTGGTTAGCCATTTGTCTGAAATGGTATAGGGTTTCCTGCCTATGCAGGGGGTTGGACTAGAAGACCTCCCAGGTCCCTTCCAACTCTGCTATTGTATTGTATTTTAAGCACTTAGGTTGTTTAAGTACTTACCTTGAGTACCGTTAGCCTGTTTCCTAAGAGCATTCAAAGAAATATAAACTAGCCAAACAGGCTGGGATTGCATGACATGCTGAGTTGGACAAGGAGAAAGAAGGGTGAAGAGACCCATTGCGGTTAAACCCTCAGCCTGGAAGTAGAAAGATCCACGAACAAGTCCTTCCTTAGCCATGGAAGTTCCCCGGGAGACCTTCTCGCTCAGCCCAACCAACCTCCAGACCCGAGTGGGGCAAATGGTTCCTGTAGTCTGCAATTTTTTTTCCTGGAAATCCGTTCATACTCCCACACCTTTCGAAAGGTCTTCATCCCAAGTTGCACAGCGAAAAGTCTGTAGAGATTCTCATCTACGAGAAGCAAAACATTTTCAAAGGAAAAAAAACCAAGAAATTCCAGTTGCCTCTTGAAAAAAGCACCGTTGGGACAACCATGGCCTGGATGGCTGATGAATCTCTGCAGACTTATTCCAGGTGTGGTCTTACCAAAGCCTTATAAAGTGGTGCTAAGCTCCATGTGATTGTGATTCTATCCCTGTTAATGCAACTGAGGGTTGCTTTGACTCTTTTGGCTGCTGACTCATGTTTAAGTGATTGTCCACTAGGATTCCAAGATCCCTCTCTCAGTTACTGCTACTGAGCCACGTTTCACCTAATCTGTTCCTGTGCATTCGGTAGAGGCTTTACTTTTCTCCACGTTGAATTTCATTTTCTTAGATAGCCCAGTGTTCAGGTCTGTAAGGTCTTGTGAATCTTGCAGACACTCCTATCTTCTGCAGTGTTTGAGTATTCTTGCCAGCTTTGTGTCATCTGCAAATTTGATTCCCTGGTCTAGATTCTTTATGTAGATATTTTGCCACCTTCTTCAAGGGTCTCTCTGTCCCCCACGCCCACCTCACCACCCGGAAATCCCTGCGCCTGGAAGTTGGAAGAGCCCCAAGGAACGGAAAGGTCCTTATGGCAGGAAGAATCAAATCTAGACAAACTCTCTCTTTGATGGATTTATTTTTTGCAGGATTGGGGGAGGGGCCTCCTGGTGTCCATTGTTTCATACGTTGTCTGGGGCACCATTTTTCTTTCCCCCTGATTTACACACCAGCACAATTTCACATCTGTTGTTGCTGTGCCAACCTCAGAGACTGCAACCACAAAGAGAAATACCCAAATCACTAAAAAAAGAGGGGGGCAGGATGAAGAGAAAGCACATGCATGCATGGCTGCCCTGGAGAGTTTACTTTCAGTTTGTATCTATTATTTGCCCGAGTGTTATTGAGGTTGAAGCTGAAGAAGTCATTGAAAGGTAGGACGTTGTAGCAGACAATTTTGTGTACTGTGCTTAGGTTTGGCCTCTATTCAGCAGAGGGGGTCAGCCTCGTTTATCTCCCCGGAGAGAAAGGGGGCCTTTCCTCTGTTCCCGTCCGGAGAACGCTGTGGCCAGGAACCGCTCGCACAAACCGAGCTGCGGCCCGAGAATCGAGGTGGGACGTGAAGGGCGGAGTGGGTGTAAGTGAAGGGCGGCAAGGACGCCAAGGCTCCCGCTCCTTCCTCTGTGGCGTTGGGAAGTCCGTAGCGCGGTCTAGAAGGGAGAGGCAGCGGGCTGGCTGTTGGGGCACCGAGAAAGCGAGCCTCGATCCCGAAGACAGCGAGTGAAAGTGGTCTGCTGGGAGTTTGGGTCCCTATGGAATCTTCAGCCTTTGGTGGCGTCGGGCGGGAGGGATGCCCGCAGCATCCTCTCACTTTCCCTGCCTTTCTTCAGTCCTTTCTCTGGTTATAAATCCATGACCCAACGGAGCTGAAAACTGAAGCTACAAAAGAGGGTGAAACACACAGACACACGCACACACACACAAACACTTACTTACTTACTCCCTCCCCTCGGAAAAGATTGGAGAGGTGGCAAGACTTTTTTTCCTCCTCGGAGGATCTTATCCTCACCCCGGGCGTCCCTCCTCCAGGGCTCCGGAAGACGAGAAAAGGGCGGCGCTGTTTTCTCTTCCGCAAACTTTGGACCTCACCTGACGTCTTTGGCGATCCTTTCAGTCGCTGGATGCAAACTGGTGGCTCCGGCCGCAGGTGCAAAAGGCCTCCCTGTTGGGGGGGCGGAGGGGCGATGCCGCTGCACCCGGGGCCCCTCCTGTCCCTCGTGGCGGCGCTGGTGACTTTCCTGCCGGGGGGCTTTTGCGGTGAGTTTCTGGGAGTGAAGAAGGGGGGGGGGGAAGAGCCATTATCCTTGGTTGGGTCTTTCTCCCCCTCCTTCCCCAGCTCCTTTCCCAGAAGGAAACGGCTTCCTTCCTTCGCGCTACGCGGAACCTTCTTTAAACACTTTGGTGTTCGATTTGTAATCAATTTCCATTCGCATTAATGAGAAAATAGAGCGTGAAAGGTGGGGGGAAAAGCCATTCAGAGTTCAGATAGGTTGCCTTCCTCCTCCTCCTTCTCCCCGCCCTTCACGGTCTTCCTGCTCCTCCTCTTCATCCCCCCTCCCCCTTCTCCTCTTCCCCTCCTCTTCCTCCTGCTCCTCCCCCTTCCTGCTCCTCTTCATCCTCCACCTGCTCCTCTTCTCCTTCTTCCTCTCCTTTCCCCTCCTCCTCCCCCTTCCTGCTCCTCTTCCTCGTCCTCTCCTCCCTGCTCCTCTTCATCCTTCCCTGCTCCTGCTTCTCCTCCTGCTCTTTTCCTTCTTCCCCCTCCTCCTCTTTCTGCTCCTGCTCCTGCTCCTCCCCCTTCCTCCTCCTCCTCTTCCCCTCCTCCTGCTCCTCTTCTCCTTCTTCCCCCTCTTTCTCCTCCTGCTCCTCCCTCCCCCTTCCTACTCTTTCTCCTCTTGCTTTTCCTGCTCCGGGTAAAGAGCCGAGGTGGCGCAGTGGTTAGAGTGCTGTACTACAGCCACTTCAGCTGACTGTTATCTGCAGTTCGGAGGTTCAAATCTCACCTGCTCAGGGTTGACTCAGCCTTCCATCCTTCCGAGGTGGGTAAAATGAGGACCCAGACTGTGGGAGCGATATGCTGACTCTATAAACCGCTTAGAGAGGGCTAAAAGCCCTATGAAGCGGTATATAAGTCTAACTGCTATTGCTATTGCTCCTCCTCTTATCCCTTCCTCCCCCCTTTCCTGCTCCTCCTCCAGCTCCTCTTCCCCCTCCTCCTCCTCGCTCTCATGTGGTCCTGCCCAGCTCCCTGCCAGCAGACCTCACGCTGGCCTCCAAATGTTGCCTCTCTGGGGAGCAGCCATGTTTCCAACTCACTTGTTAACCTCCTTCCAAATAGGGTCCCATTGATTCTCCCTGCCTTTGGCAAAAGGGGTTGGACAGGCCCACAGGAGCTGTGCCAGCCACCTAGGCAGTTGTGGGCCTGTCCAGCTGTTTCCCAGGTCAGCCGAGGGCTGCTGGACCTTCCCAAGCAGAGCTGAAAAAAGAGGTAGTAGACCACTTCTGGGATGGAGGTAGCTAGATAACATTAAGATGTTGGTGGGGATAGAGCTGCAGTGCAGACCCTCAAATTCTCCTCCTCTCCTTCTACCTTCTCCAGGCTCTCCCTCGCACTCCCTGGGCTACTTCTACTGGCAACTGCCAGAGCCCAGCCAGGGGCTGCCCCAGTTCTTCCTTAGGGGCTACTTGGATGACCAGCCCATTGCTCGCTTTGACAGCCTCACCAGGAAGATGGAGCCTCTGGTGCCCTGGATGGAGGAGGCCGAGAAGGAGATGTTTTTGGCCCCTGAGTGGGTCTTTGGTGCTGACCTGGAGCAGTTATCACAACGGGACCATCATGGTGGAGGTGAGCAGAGCCAGTGACATCTTTGGCTTCCAAAAGTGTATTTTGTTTCCTTAAAAAGAAAAATACACACACCAAATACACCACGCACATTTTTCTCCCTCTTTCTTCTCCTCCCTTACGCTTTATATGCCTTGCTCCACCCCAAAGTTTAATTGGATCACCTGACTAGACTTTGCTCCTTGTGGAATGAAAAGGAGAAAGAGAAACCAGGTTTTGCTACCAAGGAGATAAGATAGTCCATTTAGCCTTAACTCAGCTTTATGTATGTATTGATAATTTGTTATTTGTGCATTGACCTATTATTATTTGGCACATAGAAATGGTCATAAGGTCTTGTATCTATTGGTATGGAATTAAATTGTTTTGCTAGGAGGGATGACAGCAACAGATCTTCTGTCTTCCTGCTCAGGAATACCAGACTATTAAGGTGATGGACAAGAACCTGGCGTCAAGTGTACTCATGCTGCTTTCTTTTTTACTGCTTCTCAGCTTGCCAACAATCTGGGAGGGGGGGAGGGAAGAGGGAAATGGAATGTGAGTTTTAAACATCAGCCCATAAGAACCAAGGTCACTGCAGCAGGTGTTGGCCAGATTTTCAAGACATCTTCTCATAACAATATTGTGACACTCAATTGGACAATGAGACCGACTGTCAGGCCTGCAGTTATATCCCTTTTAGGATCTTTGGCCTGCCACACTGTCTCTTATTTCATTATGCTGTTTCATTAGTGTAGTGGTTGGGAGGGGGGAATAGAAAGGAGTAGAATTGTGGAATGTGTTGTTGTCATTCTTTTCTAGAAGCCCAAGGTCATATTTTGTCTCTGCACCTCTGCACCTGACCGGAACCAGCTGGGTGGAGATGCCAGTGTAGGTGAAGAAGATTGGACCATGTGATGGGTTTATGGGTGTGGGGAACAGATCATGAACTTTCAACTGGGTGGAATCCCAGGAAGTTTCAGATTTGGGATTTCACAGATGTACCAAGATGTCTGATTTATTAAATTGGAACTTTAAGGATAGTTTTGCCTTGGACTCTGATTTAATTCTGCATGATACTTGGAACGCTGACACAGGCATTAATAGGAGGGAGGCAGGATTCCAAACTTCAATTATATTGAATTACCTGGGAATTAGCCAGAGTTGGTTCTACTTTCATTCTGTGCTGAAATGATGTACTCAATAAAGTTTTGCATTAAGAGATCAAATCATCTCAACGGTGCTTGCTGGGTTGGGTTCATCCATCGTAACCTTGACTCCAGGTACCAAATTGCTTAGGGATGTTTTTAGTGATGAGGAATGTTATTGATAATATAAAATCTTTCCATACCTTGTAACCTTTAACTGAACTGTGTTGTTATGACTATTGAAGAGGTATGTCCAATGTTTTTCTTAAAGTTAAGACTGAAAAATGCTTAAGCTACTTGTGACTATGATTGCTTTTCAAGTTGCCAAAGAACTGAAGGGGAAGAGAAGGGTGAGATGCCAATTGTAGATGTAAGATTGTAGATGGGGATACAATCTTCAACCGTGAGAGCCAAGGACACTTCTGCAGGTGTTGCCCAAGACATAGACTATTATCAAAACAACTGGCTGATTCCTAATTGGACCATGTGACCTATTCCATGGGAGGAGGGGATGAAACTCATTTTAATTATGCATGTTTGTGCAGGAAAATTTAGAGTTGGTTTTGCTTTCTTCTGTACTCAATAAAGTTTTGCTTTGGGGATTTTAAAGTGCTTGAAGATCTCTTTTTATTGAGTCTGTTAGTCGGATGGTTGACCCTTAATGATTGGTCTGTAATTGCTTCATGCAAATGGATGCTTTTCAAATGGTATAAAAAGGGGTTTACTCTAAGCAGGTTATACCTATTTTGGAACTTGCTTCCTGGTAATCTTTTATTTACAAATAAAAGCCTTTTTTTCTTGCCGCCTATCTGGTGTGGTTCATTGAGCCCACACACCAGGTAAAAGGACTTTAGGTTTCTGGAACACAGGTAGATGTTACTTGTGTGTAGGGAGAGGGATTCTGGTCCATTCTAATTCACCTCTTCCTGGTCTCTTTCAGGGCTTCACACCTGGCAGGTGGTTTTGGGCTGTGAGTTCAGAGAAGACAGGAGCAAAGGAGGCTTTTTGCACTATGGCTATGATGGGAGGGACTTCATCAGCTTCGATAAGGAGACCCTCAGATGGGTGACAGCTCAGCCCCAGGCCCAGAAGGTCAAGAAGAAGTGGGAGGAGAATCCAGAGTGGTCGGAGAAAATGAAAGCCTTCCTGGAGAAAACCTGCATTGAGTGGTTGCAGACATACCTGTTGTATAGAAAGAAGGTTCTAGAGACAATAGGTAAGTAGTGGTGAGGGAGGGTTTCCACTGTGCAATATTATTTATTTGTTTGTTTGTTATGTATTTAGAATAATGTATTAACTTTATATAGCCACCAAACAAACACATACACAGTAGTGATTCTGGGTGTTGTAGAACATTAAACATCCACAGTTAAAAATGTTTAATCCCATCCCACCCTGTGGTGGTGGTAACAACAGAATCAAAGGGAATGGATGACTGCGAGAAGAACCTGTTTGTCCAGGAAAGGACATAAATGGTGCACAACACACAGTTGTGCAAGGATCCTCCTGGCAACAATGACTCCGTGTTTCTCAGGCAGGAGTCATGAGTCCAGGAGAATCCCCAGATTATGCACTGGATCTGTCTGGGACAGTGAAAGCCCATCCATGATCGAAGATGGTACTTCTCCAAAAACCAAGAAGCCATGGACACAAATCCACACCATTTTGTCAGGATCCAGTTTTACTATCGCTCCCCATCCAGAACTCAAAAAGCTCCAGGCGCATCCCAAAGATCATCTCTCCCAGCGGTTTCATTTAGATGTCAAACAGAAGCAGGGAAAGCATTGACCTTTGAAGGACCACACAAGGCAAGGGTCAGACCTCTCATTGCCAATCAACACTGCTTGGAAATGGGCTTCAAGAAAGAAGGCAAACCAGTGGCCCCCACTCCCAGTCCCTGAAGCAGCTTCGCCTCTCATCCAAGGGATCTTGGATGAGAAGCCAAACATCTTCAAAGAAAAACCAGGAGGTCCAGTTGCCTCTTGGAAAAGCACCTTTGGGAACAACCATGACCTGGATGTTTGAGAATCTCCCTAGACCATCCAAGGTCAATGGTATCAAAAGCCTTTTTTTCTGTAGGTTCCCTCTTCTCTCCCTATATTATTTCTGTCCTACACAGCCAATGGCACAGGATGACACAGTGACTTAGTGGTTAAAGATGCTGGGTTTCTCAGCTGGAAAGCTGACAGCCTTGGTTTGAGACTCGAGCATCATGAGTCAGGGTGAGCTCCAGGGGTGGGATTCTACCAGCTTGGACTGGTTTGGGCGAACTGGTAGCTCTGACAATCAGCTGGGAGAGAACCAGTTCGCTCCCATGATCAAGTGGGCCCACCCACCCACTCCTGCCCTTTACTGACCTATATCTTCTCAGCTGAGTCACGCGGCAGAGTGGATTGCCGCACCTCATCTGTTTCCCTCCCCAGCAGAATCACTGAACCAGTTGTTAAACCGGTAGGATCCCACCACTGGTGAGCTCCCATTACTTGTCCCAACTCATGTGCATCTAGCCGTTCGAAAGCCTGCAAATGCGAGTAGATAAATAGGTACCACTTTGATGGGAAGGTAACAGTGCTCCATGACATCATGCTGGTCACATGATTGTGGAAATGTCTTCGGACAGCACTGGCTAAATGGCCTTGAAAGGGTGGTGAGCACTACTCCTTTAGGCAACAATGACTATCAGATTAAAATCTGCAGGGACTCCTTTACCCTTTTTTACACAGCCAAGCCATCCTCCAAGCACTGGGCAGAAAAATGTTTGGTTGTATCAGATTACAGAAGGACAATAGGCAACAGGCAATCCTCTATGCTCCCCAAAACAAGTTCTTCAAAGCTAACTGAGCAGGAGATCAAAGCTGAAAGATCCAGTTCTGGTTGCCTGAGAAAATCTTGCAAAACAGTAGAAATTTTAACTGCATTTGAGGCAGAACAAAAAGATGAATCTGGCCCTTATTTGCATTAGGGATAGCATGGAATGTTTGAATCAAAATTTAACCAAACCAAACCAAGCATTAGCATTATTTGGATCAGACTAGGAACTTTACTCCAAATAAATGTATAGCTTCACTGCCCCATCTTTGAAGGTCCCATGGGTCCAGGAGATCAGAGGAAATAGTGGGTTGAGGATGGCCAAAGGAGGTCTTCTTCCCACTTATTAAACCACTTGACAGAAACTCTAGAAATCCCAGGAACTCTGTTGTTGCTGTTTCTGCAGAGCCTCCGGTGGGGAAGGTGACCCACAAGGTGGTGGATGACAGCCTGGAGGTCCTCATCTGCCAGGCCTTTGGATTCTACCCCAAGGAGATCCAGGCCACCTGGAGGAGGGATGGAGAAGTCTGCCAGTATGAGATCCTCCAAAGGAACGTTGTGCCTAACTCAGATGGGACCTATAATGTCCAGCTCAGCATTGAGATCGACCCCAAGGAGAGGGATCATTATCAGTGTCACCTGGAGCATGAGGGCTTGCAAGAGACCATGGTCTTGGCTTCCCAGGAGGAAACAGGTGAGAGACAGGTAGAAGTAAATTTTTTGACCAATATTGAAAAATGCAGGGAGATGAAAGCTTTCTCCTGCCCCGTCTCAAGTTTTCTGGCGGACAGCAGCAAATATATCTGCATTTAGCAATGGGGGAGAAGCAATTTCTTGGGGAGCTGGGAGTGGAAACCTGAGGACAAAGATATAAAGGTATAAAGATGATTGACATAATATAGAATAATGGAATACAGAGTTGGAAGACTTTGGAGGTCTTCTAGTCTAACTCCCTGCTCAAGCAGGAGACCCTATAACCATGATGGCGAATCTCTGGCACACGTGCTAGAGATAGCACACAGAGCCCTCTCTGTGGGCACGCCCGTCATTGCCAGCTGCTTGTCTGGTTTCCAACATGCACATGCACCAGCTGGTCTTCATGGGCGAAAACCAAGCCATTTTCCAGGACATTTCTGGATTGTTTTCAGGCCGTTTTATGGCGCTTCAGTGCCTGTGAAGACCAGCTTGCATCCGCAGAGACCATTACAAAAATGGCCTGAAAATGGGCCCCTAAACAGCCAAAAAAACAGGCACATTCAGCTAGTCTTTAGGTTTCCAGTGTGTGCACATGCATGTGTGTTCCGGTTTGGGCACTTGGTGCCGAAAAGGTTCACCATCACTGCCCTATAACATTCCAGACAAATGGATATCTAATCTCTTCTTAGAAACTTCCAGTGACGGAGAACCCACAACTTCTATGTGATAGAAGTTATCCAGTAGGGTAGGGTAGGGTAGCGTAGGGTAGGATAGCATGGGAGAAAAACTTTATTGTCACTTTAAATGTACACTAATCAGCATACGCTGAAATCAAATTTCATTCCATTCAGCTCTCAAAGGATAGCCACCTCCAATATATACTACATAAACATGATCCAACAAATGCTTATATCCAGATACACACACATACAACACAAAGGAACATCATAGTCTAGTTCAAATGTATACATATACATGGCAAAAATCTCACAAGACAATTTTACAAGAAAAATGTGACATAGGGAACAAAGCTGTTACAGAACTGGGTAGTCCTGCTAGAAATATTTCAAAACCTCCTCCCAGAGGGGAGAAACAGAAACAGACCATGAAATGGGTGTGTGGGGTCTCTAACAATGCTTTGAGCTCTAAGTGCATAGCGCTTATAAGCAGTATCCTGAATGACAGGAAATGAGCTTTCTATGATCTTCTCCGCTGTCCTCATCACTCTCTGAATGGACTTTCTATCTGAGGCTCTGCTGCCACCAAACCAAACTGTGATGCAGTTTCTTATAACACTCTCAATCGTGCCTCTGTAAAGAGTATCCAGGACAGAAAGATGTGCTCTCCTCATCTGACACAGGAAATGCAAACACTGGCTTGCACACTTCACCAAAGAGAATGTACGATGAGACCCAGTCAGATTATTAGTTATCTGCACCCCCAGATACTTAATACTGCTGACTACCTCCACAGCTGCAGCCTTGATGCAAAATGGAGTATGACTATATGCTGGGTCTTCCTAAGATAAAAAATTATCTCCTTTGTTTTATTTACATTTAGTACCAGGTTACTTTTATTGCACCAGTCCACCAAAGCTTCCACCTCCTCCCTAGAAGCACCTTCATTGTCCTCCTGGTTAAGACCCACCACTGCCGTGTCATCTGCATACTTCATAATATGATTCATAGCAGATTGGACACAGCCGTTGTGGGTCATCAAGGTGAACAGTAGCGGACTTGAGACACAGCCCTGTGGGGAACCTGTACTCAAGGAGATACAAGACAAACTGGGTAATGGAGTATTAAGACCTAATAGGCTCAGTTTGTTCACCAAATGCTGAGGCATGATTGTGTAGAACACCGAACTGAAAAAACCAAATAGCATTCGCAGATGCGTAGTTTTCTCCTCCATGTGTGCCAAGCTAAGATGAAGCCCATCATCTGTAGAGCGGTTCTTCCACTAAGCAAATAGTAATGGCCATCCTCCATACACTTTTGAATACAAGCAGACACAGTAGAAGCATATTCGTTCACATCAATATGTTGTCCATTCGTTGCAGCCTCTTTAAGTATGTTCCAATTTGTGCACCTAAAACAGTCTTGTAGAGCTTCTATAGCTCCCGCCGGCCACACTATCACCTGTTTCTTAGTTGGTATTTATCTGATTAACAAATGCTTATGTGCTGGCATAAGCACCATAGAGAGATGATCTGAAAAGCCGGGTAGGGTAGGATAGGATACAATAGGATATATGCAGAGATGGAAAATATGTTTTCCTATCTGGTAGAATTTTCTGATAGAACAAGTTATACCTTGTCATTCAATGCCCTTTTCAGCAGACTGTGTCAGTCCACCAGGTAGACCAGAATAAGGAACCAATGTCATATAATACTTTTTATTATAAAATTATAGTGATAGAATCTTACAATCTGAAACCTGCTTCCCCCTCTTTCCATTTATCTTCAAGTGAACTAGGGAGGGACTTCACATGTGTGCTTAACCTGATTTCTTGGCCCAGGCTGAATTCCCCATTATCTGACCACTGCCTTGTTGTGACCTTTCCTTTTGCCCTTCAAAGCCATTCATTCTTCCCCCTTCAGCCTTGGGGGGAGGGGCTCCCTTCAGGTGGGGGCACTTCCTGAGGCCAATGCAAGTTGGGAAAAGCTTCCATTACTTAGAGTCTCCACTTCAGGAAACTCAGCATCTCTCTAATCAGAACCATGTTTCTCCTTCCTTAACTACAGAGTGGTGGATTCCTGTGAAAATTGTGACTGCTTTACTCTTGGGATTTGAGACTCTGTTCCTGCTCTGTAAGTGAAACTCATCCATTAAGCCCCATCCTGTGTTTCTCTGTTGACTGACCAAGTGTGGAGTGTAGAGTCTCCTTGAAAGTTGGAGCCAGGAAAACGCACACATCATACCAGGGGTGAAATTCAGCAGGTTCTGACAGGTTCTGGAGAACCAGTAGCAGAAATTTTGAGTAGTTTGGAGAACCAGCAAATGCTACCTCTGGCTGTCCCCTGAGTGGGGAGGGAATGGAGATTTTGAAGTATCCTTCCCCTGCCATGCCCACCAAGCCACGTCCACAGTATTAAAAAAATTGAATTTCACCACTGCCCCACACACAAATCCTCTTCCCCACAAAGGGGCATGTGGAACAGGAGTCAGAAAGGAAGAAGAAGCTATGCAGCTTTTTTATTTCCATTTAAATCTCAGAATGTTCCACCTTCCTCTTGTCTTGGAGGAACCCTCTTTGGCCTTCAGAGGACCAAATATTAAGTGCTCAAGAATCAAACAAGTGTCTCATAAATGATCTAGGAAGTGCTAGAAAACCAATAATCCCACTCCAAAGAAGACCCATGTGCCATCTCACTTGGCAGGTGGGACCCTCAGGGAAGCTCTGGTGGAAGGCTGGGGCAGTGGAGGGAGGGTCCCCCTGCCCTCTGCTAGCTGTCACACCTTGGGACAGACAACAACTGGAAGGAATATCCAATGGTGGAAGGTGTTGCTGTTTCCTCTGCTCCTATTCAGCATAAGAGACATGAGAGGGAGGGAGGGTGCAGGACGTGTCTCCTCAGTTGAGCTTCACCAAGTGCGACTCAACACATCCATGTAGTTTTCTCAGCAAGAATTTGGAAGAGCCTTGCTATTTCCTTCTTCCAGGATGGCCATTTTGACTTGTTGACTAGTCTCGCTTGTCTAGCCCACTGATCCTCAGGCTGGCATTTCAAGAACAGCCAAGCTTGCTGGTTCTTAGATCTGGTTAGATTGAGATGAGGGCTTTAGGGTAAACGTCAAAACAAATGTCCTGAGAATTGGATTACCATGAGGAATAATACCATCTGTCCTGTACCAATGACATGATTCCTAGAGGTTGAGCATCATTGCTTAAAAGTTCATGATGATGATTTAGTACCACAGTCTGTTGGGAACAGCTCTGCTGGCCAGCTTTGAATGGCTTCAGTGGTGGTGGTGGGAAAACAGGACTGTATATCTACTATCTCTAAGAGCTCTGATAGGAACAAGGATTACTTGATTATTCCTCAATAACCCCCAATAAATGTTCATTTTTATTTCCCCATGCTCACCACCTCTTGAAAGCCAACAGTTTTTGCCCTGTCTATATGGGAAAATGGCCACCAATGGAGGCACACCAGTGGCGGGATTCAAAAAAAATTATTACCAGTTCTGTCGCGTGGCTTGGTGGATGTGGCAGGATAAGGATACTGTAAAATCTCCCTTCCCTTCCCACTTCAGGAGAAGGATACTGTAAAATCTCCCTTCCCACCCCATCCCAGGGGAAGGTTACTCTGAAATTTCCATTCCCTCCCCACTTTAGGAGAAGGATACTGTAAAATCCCCATTCCCTCCCCAATCCAGGGGACAGATACTGTAAAATTTACATTCCCTCCCCAATCCAGGGAAGGATACTGTAAAATCCCTATTCTCTCCCCACTCCAGGGGAAGGGTACTGTAAAATATCCATTCCCACACCATCCCAGGGGAAGATTACTGTAAAATTTCCATTCCCACCCCATCCCAGGGGAAGGAAAAGAATACCCAGGGGTGTTCAAAGTTGGCAGCTTCTGGGAGTTGAAGTCCACAAGTCTTAAAGCTGCCAACTTTGAACATGCCTGAGTTTTCTTCCTCCAGTCATGCTGTTCTTTCGCCGCAGCTGCTCTTTCGCCCGCCCGAACTGCCACGGTGCCGCTCTGGCAACCTTCGTCTGGACCCGGCAGCTGTGGTGATGTCATCAGCCTAGATCTGCTTCATCTTCAGTTTTTTCACCAGTGGCAGGGCCAGTGCCGAACTGGCCACTGTGGAAGATGCCACTGAGCCCCCGCTGCCACCAGAATAACTGCCACTGCCACCTCCTTCTCCTCCACTGCCTCATCCTCTTCCAACAGCATCGCCGGATTTGCCACCTGGCGCTGTGGCTGAGGTGAAGCCACCGAAGCTCTCGCTGGGGCATCTGCCTATGGCAGTGGCACCACCCCCTCTGCTCGGAGCACCTGAGTGGGCCCCGCATTACCCCCGCTGCCTCCTCCTCCTCCGCCATGCTTTTCGGGAGCCATGAGGCCTTTTTTCCTGTGGAGTGGGAGCTGGATGGCAGGTGCAGACCGATCGCGGGAAAAGGGCACCGGAGCGCTGGCAAAGATGTGGTGGCAAGGAGGAAGTGGAAGCGCTTCAACTCTTTCAGAGCAGCCCCGTTCGGTTTCTCCTCAGGCACCCTCTCTGCCCAGCCAAACCGAACGGCGCCACCACCGCCGCTCCTGCCCCCTTTGCTGCCTTCCTACTGGCTCCCGTGATAGCACCGTCCTGCTTTATTGGCCGATGGAGAACCCGCCCAGCCATGATGGCAGAATGATTCTGCAAGAGTTTGGTTAGACCGCGCATTTCCCCACTGGGAGCTTCCCTTTCCTGCCTTCCCCCTCCCTCTTCCTTTGAACTGAATTTGCGGGAAAAAGAAGCTGTTGCTTAGCAATAGCAGTAGACTTATATACCGCTTCATAGGCCTTTCAGGCCTCTCTAAGCGGTTTACAGAGAGTCAGCATATTGCCCCCAACAATCTGGGTCCTTGCTGCTTCGTCTCTTCCTTCCTCCCTCATCCCAACCCCCGGAGTACAGAAAAGAACACAACTGGTCTCACTTTGTCTTGATGACGTCGCCACAGCTGCTCTTTCACCTGCCTGGACGACCTCGACTCCGCTCCAGTTACCTCCGTCTGTCTGCGCCCAGCAGCTGCGGCAATGTCATCAAGACAAAGAGGCTTGGAGGTGAAAGGGCCTCCGTGCCCTACCTAAGTGGCAGTGGGGGCGCCTCCCAGCTGGGCTCTTCCCTCTGGAAGTGAAGGTTCTCGGCGCTCCGGGAAACCGTGAAAACGGCTTGGAGAGGAGTGTGGCTTGGTTTAGTCTCCCTGGAGCCGCGCGTCTCTCCCAGCCGCTTTCATGGCTTCCCGGAGCGCCGAGAACCTTCCTGCCTCCACTGGACTTCACGCTCTTCTCCATGCTCTCCTCAGCTCCTCATGACTGCAATAGATGTCCAGAAGTGGCATTTGGGGCTAATGGGCCTTGGGCTTCCAGCCCAACAGCCCCCACTGCTTTTGCATGTCTTTTGCATAAAGTGACCAGATTTTAAAATTGGTAAAGCGGGACACCATTGGCGGGGGGGGGAAGCAGGCCTTTTTCCATTTCAAGGAGCTGCCGCTTCTTCCACGGCCTCCCCCCCCACCCCTTGGAAAGCTTCGGGTGACTCCTGGGCAGTGGGTGTCCGGGCGGGAAGAGACGGAGCGATCGGATTGATCGGGATTTTTTTTTAAAAAAACACGCCGGATTCCTTGAATGCCCGCGTGTGTGCGCAATGCAGCAGGCCTTTTTCCATTTCAAGACCCTGCCGCTTCTTCCACTGCCTCCTCCCCTCCACCTCTTAGAAGTCCAGCCAGCTGCCCACCAAGCTCTCTGCGGAGACTCACCCAGAGTTTTCACCGCGATTTGCCTGGTGAGGGGAGGTGGCAGTTTGATGCAGACCAAATCCACATCCTGGTGCAGCAGGACCTCGTCTATCCAGCTGGTGTAGAAGGGGACACTCATCTCCTTGGCCAGTTCTTCCACCTCTTCCTGAGTGTGGCCCCAGAGTGCCTTGACCCCGAAGCCCTCATCCTTTAGAAGCGGAATGATGACCCGGGCGGTCAGGCTGGTGCTGAACACACCCACCCCGGGCAGCATGGTTGTTGCTGCTGCGGCTGCTTCTGCCTGCTTCCCTCCACCCTCACCTTTTTCCTCCCCTTCCCCCTCCTCCTCCTCCCTGCGATCTGGGTGTCGCCTTCTTTTCCTCCGGATTCGGCCCTTTCGCATGGAGCCTCAAGATTACAAGCAATGCAGGGTTGCTACGCTAAGGGCGCCCGGTCCCAACTGGGAACTGCTGCTGCTGCTGCTGCTGCTGCCGCCGCAGGGACCCAGCAGCACCCGATCCCTGCAGCAGTGGCTGGCTCTGCTCCCGGCTGCGGGCCCCTTTCCCAGTTGGGACCGGCGCCCTTACCATAGAAACCCCGCATTGCTCATAATCTTTTGGCTCTGCGCGAAAGGGCCAAATGCGGAAGAAAGGAAAGCACGTCGGGCATCCAGATCTCAGCGAGGAGGAGGAGGAGGAAGGGGAGGAAAAAGGTGAGGGTGGAGGGAAAGCAGCCGGGCAGCCTCCATCGGGCGGTGAGGCGAGCTGCGTGCAAGGCCGCTCGGTCAGCCCGCCCCGCGACTCCTGCTAGTGCTCAGCACGCGCAGCCACCGCGTAGCCTCCAGCCCCGCAGGCCGCCCTCCCAGGGCACAGCCACCTGCTATAGACAAGATAGACCTGGAAAAATGAGTGAAAATGTTTGCAAGAGGAAGCCACATGTTGGAGCCAAAAAAGGGGCGGGGCACCCTTTCTACAAAAATCAGGACTTTTTAAAAACACCCCGGGATGCGGGAAAAATTATTAAAAAGCGTGACTATCCCGCCGAAAGCGGGACATCTGGTCACCTTACTTTTGCAGTCGCGAGGAGCCAAGTACAGCGCGGAGAAGAGCGCAAAGTCCAGCGGAGGCAGGAATGCAAAAATGATGCCTGCTATTCCCTTGCAAGGGGAGCGAAGGAAACCACCTGGGTCTCTGCTCCCCCTCTCACCCGTCTGGAGCCGCTGAAAGCTTTAGACTGTGGCGGCGGTGCTGGTCTCTGCAATCTCCCTTTCCTTCGCCCCTCCTCCCTTCAAAAGCTGTGAGGTGCTTTCTTAGCGCCAGTTGCCCAGCTGGCATGGCCCTGCATGCGCATCTCCTTCTCCTCCTCCTCCTGACCCACCAAAGGCTCTTCTCCTGCTTCCCGGAGCTCAGCGGGAGCCGGGCACAAGGGATGGGAGACGACTTTTGAAACCACACCTTGGAAAACTTTGGCGGGAAGGGAGGTAGGGAACCAGGGGGGGAAACACCCTGGAATGCCCCCGTGCTTTACTGGTGGCCACACCTCCTAGGCAAGTTCAGGGAGGTCCTAGGAGGCCGGTCACGCCCAGCAAGCTATCACCTGTGAGCAGCAACAGAACGGGCGGGTAAAGCAAGCAAGGGGGCGAGACAGGCGCTCTGTGAGGAACGGGTTTAAAGGTTTAAAGGTTTATTGCACTTGTATGCCGCCCTATTCCCGGAAGAACTCAGGGCGGCTAACAAACCGGGTTCTAACTGGTACAGTAGATTTCTGGAACCTCTTCTACCAAACCAGTTAGAACTGGCAGGGACCCACCCCTTCTCCATTCCCACTCCATTCCAGGGGAAAGTTACAGCAAAATCCCATTTCCTCCTGATCATCTGGGACTTGGGAGGCAGAGAATAGATGGGGGCAGGACCAGAGGTGGTATTTACCGGTTCTCCAAACTACTCAAAATTTCTGCTACCGGTTCTCCAGAGCTGGTCAGAACCTGCTGAAGACCACCTCTGGGGCACACATGCCTCTTTCCTAAGATGCTGGGTTAGAATGCCCATCTAGGTCCTTAAGAAGTGTTCAGCACTAATTCTTCTTCAGCCCACAAAGGAGCTTCTGTCCCAGAAATTAACTAACCAACTTCTCTTTTTGCCATCTAAACAGATTGCTGGTGGAAACGCATGGAAAATGTCTCCCAGAAAGTGCCAACTTCTCCTGATCAGGGTGTCGATGCTGCTTCACTTATTAACCAAGAAAGAAACCACTCAACTGCACTTTGCAGAACTAAGGGTACTTTTAGTGATTATAAGTAAATAGAAGCTAAGCAAAGCTGGATCTGAGCAAAAGCGCGCGAAAGCATTAGATATCAATACATGACCCATTCCCTTCCCCTTGGTAACCCCAGTCCATAGTCCAATCCAATATCTCCACAGCTGTCAGGTGGGAGATATCTTCAAATATCATCATCAGGTTGGTATGCTGGACAGTTGGCCTTGGGGGGAAACTCCCCTCCTTGCCACATGCGCAGACGATGGTGAGAACAACTCCCAATTAAGAGTCCTCCTGTACAGATTATTTCCCTCACCCAAATACCATGCCTTCCCTCCCCGTTTCAATGGCAGCCGAAAAGCAAGCAGCAAAACAGAGGCTGACACAGGGTTCTGTAGAAGGAGTTCCTTGTCCCCTTCTTCATGGTACAGAAGACGAGATCCAATTACAGGTGATCCTCCAACCCGAAATAACATCAGAGGTAAGTCTGACTGTGACTGAAGTCTATTTAGACAAAACTCTTGGCTTGCAATAAGCCAAGTGTGAAGTTTCCAAGAGCTGACCTAATTAATTTATGAGCCTCCAGACAAAGTTTAAAAAAACCATTCATTTATTAGGACTAACATCTTGGCACCGACTTCTGTGGAGCCGAAACTAAATCCCACTTAATGGTGTCTGAACTTTACCTCTGTGTCCATTTCCCTCTGCCTAAAGTCATCAATCACATTTTCTAACAGGACCTTATGGCAGGGTTCTGGACATGCGCATTCACATCCCAGTTACAGAAATATGAGACTTTTTACTCTGGCCAAAAGTATGCATGGCATTTCCCCCCCTTCTCAAGTTGATAGTAGTCATGGAAACACTTTAGACGTTGACACCAAGACCCTCAGAGTGGTTGCGATGGAGGGATTCATCCTCAGAGTCTTCCAAAGGCAGCCATGGAGGGATCATGGGCTGCCTGGGTTCCCCTGGGGCTCAGCCCCTCTCGCTGGGGATCCTCTGATTGGTTGCTCTGTGGGGAAGATCTGGCACAGTTCAGCCCCTTCCCCCTAGAGGTCCAAGGGAGGAGAGGGAAACAGGAAAGGAGGCAGAGAGGGGGTGGGGATATCTCAGTGAAAGGGGGATTTCTGTTCAGGAAGGACCAGAGGGGAGGGAGAGAAAGAAATGAGAGGACTGGAAATATATGCTGGGAAATCCAGGAAAAAAAGTCCTTGATAGTAATGAGGTGGAGGGATGAGAAAGAGAAGGGGAAGGAAACAGTGGGAGCAACATGAAGACCCTTCCCTGGGAATTCACTCCTCAGGGAATTGCTCTTTGAGCAGAGGGGTGTTGCAAGTCTTTCTCCCCTTTGGCAGCTGTCTCTCCTGCCTACCTGGGGTTTTGACTTCTCCATTTTCTCTCTTTACAGCAAGGGGCATTGTGTTGTGTGGGGAGGTCCCAGAAGTCTCCTAAAGTCAACGCGTCAACATGTCCAAGTAGAAAGCAGGAGCGGTTCAGAAATTGAAAGAGCAATTGGAGGCGTCTAATCAGGCTGCGGCTTGAAGCAAAAGTATCAGACTCTGAAGAGAAGAAAGTTGAGTGGACAGAAAGCCTGTGGGGAGCCCAGGATGACTCTTCCAGTGTTATGGAGTCTCAGTATTTGTACTTCCAAATAAAAAACTTCCGGCAGCCAAGAAGGCTCCACATCCATTTGCACTACTCAGCTGAGCCTTGAGGACCCAGATAAACCTCCAGGTGGCCTCAAGGCCTCTCTAAGAGGATGCAAATGACCAGCTGTCTGCAAGGAATATAAATCCTTCTGTTCCCCACCATCCATCCAGAGATGGAGAAACTTCTTGGATGAGAAGCGAAATACCTTCAAAAGAAAAAAAAAACCCAGAAAGTCCAGTTACCTCTTGAAAAAGCACCTTTGGGACAACCATGACCTGGATGACCAAGAATCACCATAGATTTGTACTTCCAAGGTTTTTTTAAAAAAATGTTGCCTCACAACATCACAAACTCCATATCTATCTGAACGTGTTGTCTGGGTACAATTCATTTTGAATAGACATACAGCAACAATTACTATTATAATCATAACATGCATAGTATATTTCATAGTAATATAGTGAGAGTACAATTAGCTTATCCATCCTAAAAAAAATCAGTATATAATTAATTATCCTTTTAATCTTTTTAATTTCTAACCTCTGTTTCTGTTGGTTAGCCATTGATAAAATGTCCCATTTTAAGAAGTATTCTGTTTCTTCCTTTTATTTTATTTTGAGTATTAATCTATCCATTAATCTATCCATCTCAGCACATTCTAATTTTGTTTTAATAACACTTTCTTCTGCAGGGATCTCTTCATTTTTCCATTGCTATGCAAACACATTTCTTGCTGCCGTTAACACATGTAAAATTAAATATGTATTCCCTTTATTTTATTGTTCTGGTAGGATACCCAACAAAAATATTTCTGGTTTCAAATCTATATATCATTTTTTCTAACCATATATGTATTTTAGTCCAGTATTTTTTGCCTTTGTGCATGTCCACCACATATGATAATACGAACCTAGTATCTGATTACACTTTCAACATTTAGCTAACAAATTTTCGAACACTGATATGACCAGGTTCCCTTTTAATTCCTGGCATCTATCAAGCAATTTAATAAAGACACTAATTAGCTATTTCTAGATTTAAAAAAAAAAACCTTAGCAAGGTATACAAATTGTTACTGAACTTCAAACAGTGAGATAAACCTGTTAGAGATTTTACGTTTACATGGGTAAAAATAATAGGATATAACATTATGCTTGGGCTATGGGAAAATTGCAAAGAAGCGGAGTGAAAGTTACATGGAATTATAATTTGAAAGATTTTTTTAAAAAAGAAATGATTTATCGTTGGTATTTAATGCCTAATAATTTGTCAAAGAGGGAATGTTAAACAATGTTGGAAACATAACCAATGTGGAGGTACTTTTTATCACACGGTGGATTTATAAAACTGCTAATAAATATTGCCATCAAAAAGTTTGCTGAGCTGAAAATTCTGAAAGTTGATGTACAGTTGAAACTAGAAGCTTTTCTTTTTAGGTTTGATGGCTAAACAAACTGAGAGGAAATATGTGGATTTTCTTCTCATATATGAGAACTGCTAAAAAAGAAAGAGGTGGAAGGATATACAAATTCCCACAATGGAAGAATGGATTGTGAAGTGAATGGCACTGGCTGAAACAGCATAAATGGCTGCTTTGATTAAAGATAACAATTTGTCTACTTTTCTTTCTACATCACAACCGTTTTGGGGGGGTTTGCTTGATAAAGAAAAAAACGAAAAAATATTGGGCAGAGATAAAAAAGTAGTTAGAGGAAATGGTGAAACAACAAATAGACTTAAAACCAGAACTATTCCTATTAGGCATACTAATGGAAATATAATTTTAAAAATCAATATTTAATACTACATGTAATAATTGCGGCTAGAATCACGTATGCACAAAATTGGAAAAATGGAAGCATACCTACAGAGGAAATGGTAATAAAGAAAATATTAGAGTGCACCGAAATGGACACATTAATGATGGAAATTAAAGATAAAAGAGAGTCCCATTATTTATTATGGGACTTATGGTACAATTGGTTAGATGATAGATGCAAAGACTAGAAAGCTAATGATGAAAGATGATTAACAAACCAGAAATAAATACAGGTATAAAATATAGAAGAATAAGTATTGTAAGCAATATTATTACCAGAATGTACAAAAGTGTAAATTAAAATACATAGAATAATAAATGTATAGAGAACTATGTTAGAAACATGGAAACAATAGATATAGGTTTGTTTTATGCAAGTTCCTATATTTTTTATTCTTTTTTATGTTGACTATATTGTATGAATAAGAGAAAAATGGACATAATTAGGATATATAACATCATGTATAGCTTACAAGTTGCTGATATAATCAGTATATCATTGTTGCAAAGTTGAAACTGTGAGGTAAAATGAAGAAAAACATGCAATAAAAATATTAATAAAAAAAGAAAAATATGTAACTATGTGTAGACTCACAATGCAAGTGAGCAAACCAATTAGATTTGTGTGACATAGAGCTAAACTGTCAGCCCTGCAATTATATTCCTTTTAGAATTTTGGCCTGCCACACTTTCTCTTATTTCATTATGCTGTTTCATTAGTATAGTTGATGGGAGGGGGGAATAGACAGGAGTAGGATTGTGGAATGCATTGTTTTCATTCTTGTCTAGAAGCCAAGGTCATCTTTTGTCTCCGCACTTTTACATCTGACCGGACGCAGCTGGGTGTGGATGCCAGCGTGGAAGAAGAAGATTGGTCATGTGATGGATTGTGGGTGTGGGGACAAGATCATTAACTTTTAACTGGGTGGAATTCTGATGTAATTTCCAGAATTGGGATTAACACAGATGTGCTAAGATGTCTGCTTTATTAAATTGGAACTTTAAGGATTGTTTTGCCTTGGACTCTGATTTAATTCTACATGATACTTGGAACGCTGACATCCCAATTCTCTCTTCAAAATAAATCACAAGCACCCCCTCCCTTGGGGGGGGGCTGGTGAGGGTTGCTGTTTTCCCAACGCTCGGTCAGCATAAAATATCAGGGAACAATTATGAGACACCCTTTTGAGATAAGAAGCTGAGATGAGACGCTTCTCTTCAAAGGTGAAGGAGTTCTCTTTTAAAATTTATTGCTGCTGGCAAGAAGCCTAACCTGTGGGGAATAGAAAGAAGGGGAATGAAGAAACTTATTCTCAATGCGACTAAAGGATGGCCAGATGATCTGATGAATGGAGATCCCAGCCACTCTCATGCAGTCAGCTCCGATGGCCTTCCCGGACCATTCCAGACAACTAAACATGAATGCATATTACCCCTCCTTCCCCCCAGCCAAGGTTTGGAAAAAACCCTGGAGTGGAGATTTTCCCTCCTTCCAAATGGGGACAATTGAAATGAGCCAATACCCTACAACTGAGTTGAAGACAGAATCCCTATCAAGATGGGATTTTCAATCCAGCCAGCAAGAAGGGATTTGGCCACCATCTTTCACTTGCCAGCCACCAGAAATTGGGCTGTAGCTAGTGGATGAAGCACCACTAAATTGGGCTTTCTTCCCAGAGTATGGATGGTTAAAATACCAGTGGGCAACTCCTGGGCCATCAACATGGGAAAGTCCTCCAAGCCAGCAGAGGGGCCCTTGGGCCAGAAATCCTCCAAGCCAGCAGAGGAGCCCTGGGCACATAACCCCCCCCCCCCCTAACCAGCCATCATTGGTTGAACTGCAACCTGTGAATCAGGCAACCTCGGGATGGGTCTTAATCCCAGGTCATGGATGGAAGGGATTCCAATTGGTACCTGCCCTTCCTCAGCAGATGGCACCATGGCAGACAACTGGGCAGTGGCCAACCGAGGGATTGACCTCCCCACCGGTTCCAGTCACCCCTGCAATGCCCCCAAAGGTTCTTACCCAACCTTCCTACAGAGAAAGGTTCTCAACAATGGAAGAAGGGATTACCAAGGGGCAAGCTACAGAATGGACGGTGGAAAAATGTGATGAGGCGGTTCCTAAATTTAGAGATGTAACTAGGTCCCTTTCCTCATGGGGGCCAATAAAATGCCACCTTTGCTGTCAACTTGGCCACAAAGCGTCAGAGTGCCAAAAATGTGCGCACCAACCAAGGGGGAGGCCTCAAAGGAGGAAAAGGGCAACCAACCTCTGGAAGAGGGTCCCCAACTTAAGGTGACAAAGAGTCCTACCAAGGGGGAGGCCTCGGAGGAGGAAAATGCTGAAGATGACCCAATGGTGAATGCACCCATCTGCCCCTTCGCCTTCCAAGTCAACCTCCAAGTGCCTAAGATAGGGTTGGAGGGGCAAGTTGAAGCACTTGTGAGCACCAGTTGCGCTCGATTCTTAATCAGCATGTCGATTGTCAAGCAGCTAGGCATAAGCACCACTGTTCCCTCTAAGGTGCGCGGCTGCGCGGCCGCGCACATGGCAAGAAACCCCCGCGCAGAGGTTTCTAACTGCCGCGCAGAGGTTTCTTTCAAAGCAAACGTGGGGAAGTCCTTTGCTGGCGGCTAGAACTGGCCGCCCGCAAAGGACCTTCCCAAACTTGTTTCAGCGGCAGGCAGCTCTCAGCCTGGGCGGCAGCGTCACGCAGGCTGTGGAAGGAGGGGGGAGGAGGAGGGAACCAAAGAGAGCTTTTACTGAGTCTGCGCCCCACAGCCAGGACCCCACGCCGCGTTTCTTCCTGCAAAGCCCTTCTGGCATCAAGCGGAACTCTCGGGTTGCCCGAAGGGCTTTGCGCCGCGGGAAGAAACGCGGCTTGAGGCGCAAGGACGGTCCTGGCTGTGGGGCGCAGACTCGGTAAAAGCCTCTCTTTGGTTCCCTCCTCCTCCTCCTCCTCCTCCTCCTCCTCCTTTCTGGAGCCCCTTCCTCAAAGATTTGGTACCAAAGCAATGGCGGTGAGGAAGTTGTGTCTTTTGGATTTTGCACTGTTGTCTTTTTAATGGTTCTCAGACTGGTTGAACCTTTAGCAGCTGGGGTGATATTCTTTACTGTTAAGGTTACAATTGGATGTGTTGGACAAATCTTAAAAGATGAAACTTTTATTAAAACGTTTGACTTAACTAAAAACATCTTCCTTTTTCTTCTTCTTCTTAAATATGATTTATTTATTTTTTTTTACTTCAGAAGTTTGATGACCGTTGTACAAACTAATCCAACCTAAATGTAGAGGAGGAGAAGAAGGGGGGGGATTTAAAAAGAGCAGAGGAAAAAGAAAAGAAAGCATGAAGAAAACATAAAGAAAGGGATGGGAGGGAGGGAAGGAAGGAAGGCACTTTATGTTGAAACAGAAAATATTATATAAGGAAGAAAATGGAAATAACTTAGGAAGGAAGGAAGGAAGGAAGGAATTGCACTTAATATTGAAGGAAAAGAGAATGAAGGAAAAAGTATTGGAAGGATTGAAAGAAGGAAGGAGGAACAAAGAATTACACTTAATATTGAAATGGAAAAGAAAATATAATGAATGAAAGAAGAAGTATAGGAAGGGAAGGAAGGAAGGAAGAAAGAAAGAAACAAAGACTGTTGAAACAGAAAAGATAATATAAGGAAGAAAATGGAAAGACGTATAGGAAGGAAGGAAGGAAAAAAGGAAGACAATGTTGAAATGGAAAAGAATATAAGGAAGAAAATGGAAAAAAGTATAGGAAGAAAGGAAGAAATGTACTTAATATTGAAACAGACAAGGGAATGAAGGAAAAAATATTGGAAGGATTGAAAGAAGGAAGAAAGAATGGAAGGAACAAAGACAATGTTGAAATGGAAAAGAATATAAGGAAAAAAATGGAAAAATGTTAGGAAGGAAGAATTACACTTAATATTGAAACAGTTGAATATAATGAAGGAAAAGGAAACAGGAATAAGGGAGGGACAGAGGACTTCAGCTCCCAGAATTTCCCTGGCTGAAGAATTCTGGGAACTGAAGTCCACCCCTCGTAAAGTGACCAAGGCTGGGAAAAGAATCCGCACTAGGGACAATGCAAGCTATGCTTCACCCCGTCAGTCCATCTTAGCGTGCAAGAAAGACATCAGACAACGCCATAGTTGCTATGGTAGCATTTGGCTATGCGCAGCGATGCTTTCCTGGTCTTTATGGGTGGGAGGGGGGCAGTTGAGCTATGATGCTAATCCCCTCGTGGGAACACAGAGGGTGGGAGAAGAGAACCAAAGAACTTCAAACTCCAAGGTTCTGGAGTGGAGAATAAGGGGATCAACTTTGTCTAAATGATATTGACATATAAAGAACGGTTGTAGGAACTGGGTATGTCCAGTTTGATGAAAAGAAGGACTAGGGGAGACATGATAGCAGTCTTCCAATATCTCAGGGCCCAGGGTTGCTCCAAAGAAGAGGGAGTCAAACTATTCTCCAAGGCACCTGAAGGCTGGACAAGAAGCAATGGATGGAAACTAATCAAGGAGAGAAGCAACCTAGAACTAAGGATAAATTTCCTGACAGTGAGAACAATTAACCAATGGACCAACTTGCCTCCAGAAGTTGTGAATGCCCCAACACTGGAAGTCTTTAAGAAGATGTGGGATAGCCATTTGTCTTAAGTGGTGTAGGGTTTCCTGCCTAAGCAGGGAGTTGGACTAGAAGACCTCCAAGGTCCCTTCCAATTCTATTTCTATTGTATTCTCTATATTCTATTCTTTCTCTGTTCTATTCTAATCTCTTCTGAACTAAATGTTTATCTAGAACTCAAATAAATAGCTGCTTTTTGGTTTTATTTTTTTTAATATTTATCAGTCTCTCTTTTATTCCATACTTCTGGTTGAAAGACTATTCTATGTCATGCTAAACAAATGCATATTCTAGTGGCGGCGGGAGCTCGTTGGCATCTTCAGCAGCAGCCCTGCCTCCTGTGAAAAAACCGAAGATGGAGCAGATCCACGCAGATGACGTTGCTGCAACATGACTGGAGGAGGAATTCTGGGAGTTGAAGTCCACAAGGCTTAAAGCTGTCAGGTTTGAAGACCCCTGGGTTTTTTTTCCTAAAGGGTTAGGGGTGCGAGGGTCTTGTAACTTGACAGCTTTAAGACTTGCACGCTTCAATGCCAGAGTTTCTGAGCCAACATTTTGGTTGCTAAGCAGGACCGTTGTTAAGTGATACTGATATTATATAACACTTTTAATTAAGCGGGTACCTTGAATAAACATAACTTTGAGTTTCAAATAATACTGATTTCGTTGTTGTCTTAGGTGACATCTGTGAAAAAAATTCAGGTGCTCAGGCATGAAAATGTGCCGCTCAAACACTATACTTTTCCGCTCACACTGAAAAAAAATTAGAGGGAACATTGCTCCCTTCCATCACCAGTGTAAACATGATAACTCGTTAATTCACAATTTTACATACTTCTCTTGATAAATATCTCAGATGTGCAAGTGTTTTGTCCATCAATCAGATTGACCCAATACTTTTTCTATCTAAAACAGCTGTGGGGGGGGAGAGAGAGAGCTTCTTGGGCCTCTTGCATAGGGCAACAGAAAAGGATCCACAGGGAAGCAAAGCTTAAGGGAAGGGACCTGGAGTGAGCCTCTCTATCCGCTCTGGAGGACGGGCCCTTAAAATAAGGATGATTGCCCTGGTTTGTCTCTGCATGGCTGGGATGGGAGACCACCAGGACCGATCAGAATAGGAGGCTGGACTGGGAAGCAGTTCCAACAAATCAACCATGGTTAGCTACATCAGTAGATGCAAGATATCTTGCCTCTGTTACCCCCCAGGTGCTAAATAATAAGTGAGAAATACATCAATATGTGAATAAAAATAGTCTCTTAATACATAAATTAAAATACATTAGAATGGGTTGTCCCAAGTCAACCAACAGATAATCACATCTATACATGCAAGGCATAATCGCCACACTGTGTTAAATAATAGCAATACACCAATACATGAATACATATACATATCAATACATATAAAGGTAGTCCTGGAGTCCACTTAGAATTCATCCAGCCGCCCACTTCCATCTCCATGATCTCCAAGGAAGGGGCAGCCTAGAGGTCCCCATACCAGGGCTGACCCAATGCTGGCCTCCTGCCAATCCCTGGCCTTAGGAGCTGGGCACAGAGCCCAGGGACATGGGGCAGCAGAAATCAAAGACCAGGCTTTGTAAGCAAAGGATCCTCAGTGATAGGATGGGAGACCACTAGGAGAGGGGAAGGGGATGGTGAGAGGGCAATGGGGCTGCTGGTGGCCTACTGCTAAGGCAGGGCTTCCCTCAGACCCTCCCTCTCCTTCCTTCTTTCCTTCCTTCCTTTGCCAAGAAGGGACAAACAGAGGGTGAGAGGGTGGCAAGGCCACTACCCAAGACAGGAAACCACCACCAGGGGTCGGGAGGAGGGGGAAGGGGAAGATTTCAATGCAGACAACAGTCTAAGCTCCTTCCCTGATTACTCTCCTTGCCTGGGGAGGAGGGGAAGAGAGGGGGAAAGGGGTCGCTCCGGAGGAGCCTGGCGAGAAGAATTAGGAGGGCCTCGCTGTGGCTGCGTTCACACAATAGGCGCAACCAGGTCGTTCGCAGGCTGAAGGTCGCTGTCCCTGGTCCCACGGATTAGGCTCTGTATTGCGGGCAAAGTTTGCCTAGACGCCTCTCTCTTGCAGAGACGCTGCAGTTTGTGCAACCAGACAGTGCACTTCCCCGCCTATTTTCTTCTGTTGCTGTTTCCATTGGTTTGTTTAGACAATTAGGGCGGGGCGGAAAACTTAAGTCAAGCTCCGTCGGTGGACGGAGATGCTTTCAGCTTCTGGGTGCGAGGTCTTCGGTGCGGGGCTTGTGGTCGGAGGGCGATGGAGCTGCCCCGGGCGCCCCTCTGGCTCCTGTGGGCTGTGTTGGAGTTCTCCGTGCCGGGGAGCCACTGCGGTGAGTTTCTGGAAGGCTTTGCGACCTGGTAGGAGGAGTTTGAAAGCGAGAGGAGCGGGACGCCTGTCCTGCCTGGGTCTCTTCCCCCACATTCACCCTCCATCTCAAATTCCTTTCCCAGCGGGAAAGGCCCCCCCTTCCCTCGTCCTTCGCTCAGCTTCGTTCAAGAACTTTTTTGTGTTCTCAGTGTAATTCCTATTTGCATTTGAGCAAGGAGGTATACAACGATGTTCAGATCAGAATCGCCATTAGTTTCCTCCTTTTTTAAAAAGAAAAATCCTGTTATCAACATATGAGGGAGGGAGGGAGGGAGAGGGAGAGGGAGAGAGAGGGGGGGGGGGTCTTTCCTCAGGATGCTCCGCTCAAGTGCCAAGCAACTGGAGCCATTGAGGGTCTGGGTGCTCCCGTGAGGGATATCCTCTCCTGGGGGATTCTCTCCACTGAAAGAGACTGGAGGTCTGCAAGGCATGGCCTATGACCCTGGGAATCAGGGGTAAGGGCGGAAAGGCATGCAGAAGACCCCTGGGCCAGGGGTTTCACAGAGTGTCCGCTCCTTCTGCCTGGTCTGGTACCTGGAGAAGAACCTTGGGAGCTGAGCGTTGAAGGGAGTGGCGTCTGCTAGCTCCTATTTCCACCTGGCGGTGCGAGTAAATTCCCTCTGCCGGACGCATGCGCAAGGAACTGCCTGAGTTTTATCGCTCAGGTTTCTGAGGACAAAACCCACTTAAAAGGAATGGAGCCAAGGTTTGAGAACTGAACTGGAATGGTTGGAATGCAAGAACAACATAGGGGGGATTCGGTGAGGCAGCTCACGGAGGAAAATACTCCTTCTGGAAGAGCTGTTCTCAGAAAACGCTACCGATCCTGCAACTATCCCACCAGCTTCGTTCACCATCTTGCTTGCCGCTGTTTCGCCCACCCGGCCATCGCGACTGCCGTCCCATCGCCGCCGGCCTGGCTTTGCCGCTTTGGAGTGGGGGGCGCTGGGTCACGCCGCTGTGCCTGCCCTGCTGCCCCTGGAGCTGGAGAAGCCTGTGTTGGTGTGACCTGGGGCTGGGCGGCTGGCCTTTCTGCCGCCGCCGTTCCACCCTGGATGCGGCTCCCCCTCCCTCCCTCCCTCCTCTTCTTCCTCCGCTGTGGCTTTGCCTTCGGACGCCGTTGCTGCTGGACGCTTCGAACTATGCCCCCCCCCCAGAGGGGGAGGACAAGATCGAAGAGAATGGGGAACTTGCTCTTTTCGACCAGCAGCACCAGCCTTTCCAGTCCCCTCAGACTTTGGCACCTTTCCCAGACTGCCTGGGGGAAGAGTGAGGAGTTTTCCTCCCCCCCCTCCAAATTGTTACCAGCTCAGCCGCCTCAGACTGCGCCGATCTAAGAATCTGCATTTTAACTTGTGTGCTGAGTGTATGATAGTACGATTGTGAGAATGAATGCGCCCCCTTTTAAATTAATTAGTTAATTATTTTTATTGCTGTTTTGTATTTTAACGATTATTGTGGGGTGTGTTTGTGCGGAATGCTTGTTGAATGAATGTGATGGGACTGGGGGTGCGACCTGGAGCCCCCTCCACTGAGTGCAGAAGCAGAAGTGGGTGGGGGCCAGATCCGCCCCTCGCCCTAGAGTGAATGCTGTGTGGGGCCTGCTGGGAAGAATGGGGGCCATGGGAGAGGGGGAGGTCTATGGGTGGGGAAGAGGGTCGGAGCATTTTGGTCATGCCCGGGAGAGGCAGATATGATAGCAATAGCAATAGCAGTAGACTTATATACCGCTTCATAGGGCTTTCAGCCCTCTCTAAGCGGTTTACAGAGAGTCAGCATATTGCCCCCAACAGTCCGGGTCCTCATTTTACCCACCTTGGAAGGATGGAAGGCTGAGTCAACCCTGAGCCAGTGAGATTTGAACCGCTGAACTGCTGATCTAGCAGTAGCCTGCAGTGCTGCCTTTAACCACTGCGCCACCTTGGGAGCCGTAGGGCTATATGACGGGAGCCGTAGGGCTAGCCATTACCGGGGAAGAAGGACTCGCTACATTACAGCGATTCCTTGTTCCGGCCCTTCAGGTTCACCTCAAGAACCTGGTGGCAGAGGAGATCAGGGCCCTGATCTTAGGTTGCTGTTGCTAAATGCCAGGTCTGTTGTGATTAAGGCTCCCCTAGTCCGGGACTTGATATTAGATGAGGGGGCAGACCTGGCAATGTATAACTGAAACCTGGCTGGGCCAAGAGGGAGGAGTCCCCCTCTCAGAAATGTGCCCAGATGGGTTTCAGGTGCTTCCCCAACCACGATTTGGATGAGGGTGTTAGGTATGTAAGCTAAAAGTTGGGTTAGCAATATATAAGCCATGATAGTAGTACTGTTTCTTTAAGTACTGCTGCAAATGTAACCACTGTTGCTGTTACCTCAAGCAGCAGCCATAAGCTGGAGCCAGAATGACTGTTAGCTCTCTGTTTGTTAAATGCTGATCGGTGGGTGAACTCATCAAATTTGCGAATGACCCCCAAGCTGGCCAGAATAGCCAACACTTCAGAATACAGGCTAAAGATACAGAAGGATCTTGATACACTTGAACATTGGGCACTATCTAATAAAATGAACTTCAAAGGAGTAAGGTTCTACGTTTAGGCAACAAAAGCGAAATGCACAGGTACAGTATACTTGCTCCCAGTAGTAACTGTGAAAGGGGTCTTGGCGTCCTAGTGGACAACCCTTTAAATATGAGCCAGCAGTGTGCAGCAGCTGCAAAAAAGGCCAACACAGTTCTAGGCTGCATAAACAAAGGGATAGATTCAAGATCACATGAATTGTTAATACCACTTTATAATGCCTTGGTAAAGCCACACTTGAAATACTACATTCAGTTTTGGTCACCATGATGTAGAAAAGATGTGGAGTCTCTAGAAATAGTGCAGAGAAGAGCAACAAAAACGATTAGGGGACTGGAGGCTAAAACATATGAAAAACAGTTGCAGGAACTGGGTATGTCTAGTTTAATGAATAGAAGGACTCGGGAGACATGATAGCAGTCTTCCAATATCTCAGGGGTTGCCACAAAGAAGAGGGAGTCAAACTATTCTCCAAGGCATCTGAGTGTAGAACAAGAAGCAATGGATGGAAACTAATCAAGGAGAGAAGCAACTTAGAACTGAGGAGGAATTTCCTGACAGTTAGAACAATTAATCAGTGGAGCAGAATTTTCCTCCAGAAGTTGTGAATGCCCCAATACTGGAAGTCTTTAAGGAGATGTTGGATAGCCCTTGGTCCTGGCCAGTTCTGGAGAACCGGTAGCAGAAATTTTGAGTAGGTCAGCCAAGAGTTGCTTGAAAACTTCTTTCAGGGTTAATTTCATGACTGGAGTCCTCCAAAGTACAGCAGATGGTTGGTCTCCTGTTTCAGAGCTGCTTTTCATGATAGCATCAAGGGAGGAGCTAGAGCTGCAGGAAACACCCCCCCCCCCCAATTACCTGTTACGTATTGAAATAAATAGCTGAAACTAGCTGATGAAGTTCTAACTCAGATTCGCTATTGAAGCGGGAACATACTTTAATTGGATTCCTTGTCCAGCTGACAGCTCCCTGTGAAAGCAGTGCTGTCAGCCAGACTGTTACTGCTGTTCTTATCAACTAATAAAAAGAGCTTTGCTGAATTCACTCTGGCCTTGTCTCCATTCTCACCCCTAACTTAACTCTACCCTTTACCCTGTTCTCTTTCCAGGCTCCTCCAGGCACTCTTTGTGCTATTCCTATCTGAGGGTGTCAGAATCCAGCCAGGGACTGCCGGAGTTCTTCTCCATGGTCCACCTGGATGATCAGCCCATCACTCAATATGACGACAACACCATAAAGATGGTACCCTGGTTGGAGAGGGTGGATACAACGATCCTCGTGGCCCTTGAAAGGGTATTTGGGGCTGACCTGGAGTGGCTATCAAAACTCAACCACAAGGCTGGAGGTAAACAGAGGCTTTCAAATCCCAAATTCTCCCTCCAATCTTACTTTTGGCCTCTTGTCACTTCAATTATCAGGAGAGGCAAGCAGGCAAAATCCCAAAGGTGCTTTTTCCAAAAGTCCAAAAGTTTTGGTAAAAAGCAGCTTTGGGACAACCATGATTGAAAATCTTCAAAGCTGGCAAAAAATAAAAAGTAGGTGGCTTGAACCTTGGATGGTTGACATGATATGGAAAGGAAAATATCGTTTGAACACCAATGGCTGCCAGGAGCATAATGGTGAGATATCCTTTCCTGTAAAGCAGGGGTGTCAAATTCAAGGCCCGCAATCTGGATCTGCCCCACAGGGTGCTTAGATCTGGCCCTTGGGGCCAACCTGGAAATATCAAAGGACCGGCCCACAGTACCTCTGCCAGCCAGAAACAGGCTGCACACAACCTCCCGTAGCCCATTTTCAGCAGGCAGAGTGCTGCAGGAGGCCATGGAGGCCGAAAAGAGGGCGTGAGCCCCGTTTTGGGCTGCAGAGGCACTGCAGGCCGTTCTTTGATATTTCCAGACCTGACCCATTGGCCGGAGACAAGAATACTGCAGGAGGCAGAGGCCGCCCTCCCCGTGCCCCGTTTTGGCTGGCAGAGTGTTGCAGGAGGCAGCATCTTCTTCACCTTCTCTTTTATCAGCATCTGCCAATTAGATCTAGGTACCCTTCAAGATTTGAATGGCTGTTGATCAGAAGAGCCAAAAACCTCTGGCTCTTCCCCCAGGTCTTTGAGGGGAGAGAGTGAGCCCCCTTACTTTTCATTTTTTATCTTAACATTGTACCTGTGATTGATTTCATTGTAAAATTTTTGATTGTTCTGAGCCACTCAGGGTCATTGAGAATTAAGTGGTATATCAATTTTGTAAATTGTTGTGAATATTAAGTCCTCCTCTAGGGCTGTGTCAGAGGTAGTAACAAAAATTGACTGTTGAACAGAAAGTTTTTAGAGACATCTAGAGAAATTGTCAGTTCATTTATGTTCTGCTTATATGCAAAAGAGTTCAGTCTCAATTCTACATTATGGGATTGAGACTATTTGTGCCAGGAAGTAAATCTCTCTTTGTCTGGAATAGCTGTTTTGAACGCAAAGGGGAAAAATGCATCCTGAGCCTGTGTCAAATGCCCAGCATGGCCATGCCTACCCTGAACACCCAGTGGTGGGTTCCTACCAGTTCAGATCGGTGCCGCTGAACCGGTAGGGTTTGGTGGCCTGGGTCACTGGAACCGGCAGCGACCCAGGCCTGCCATGCCCCCGAACCAGTTCCCCAGTCTCTTCTCCCATGGCCGGCATGTTTCTGTGCATGCGCAAAACAGTTTTCACGAACGCCCTCTCTCAGTGAACCAGTAGTGAACTGATTAGGAACCCACCACTGCGACCCCCCCCAACCCTCTGAGGTCAAACACAACCCTGATGCAGCCCTCAATGAAATCAAGTGTGAGACCCCCGGTGTAGAGAAAAGAAAGCACCCTTCACCCGCTCCAAGATCTCCGTCTCTTGTTCTTCATGATCTGGCCGCAGCCCAAAACAGTCCCTGATCACACAAAAGCGATTCCCCCTACTCCACTGTAAGAAAGAGGAGAGGAAAGATCCATTTTCAGCACTTTCATTGCATCAGTGGCCCTGTCTAGCCATCTCATCCTCTGCCGTCCCCTTCTCCTTTCTCCTTCCATCTTTCCCAACATCAAGGTCTTCTCCAATGAGTCCTCTTTTCTCATTTGGTGGCTAAAGTATTTGTTCTAACCCAGGCTTCCCAAGAGCATGAAGCAAACTCCTTGTCCTGACAAATTTTATTAATTGACTGTGAATTCTGCTCATTCGCATCCAGCAAAGCCTTTCAAGGGAGGATTTACAGTCACAGACCTTCTCTGGTTTGGAGAGTTGCCAGGCCGATATCTGTAAAACATGGCAAGGAGTCTCAGAGAGTCATGAACCAATTAAGCGAACTTATTGTCTCCTGCAAACTCCACTCCCCTTTCACTCCTCTTTTATTTACTCTGGGAGGGGCCATTCATCATCCACTTGTAAACTTACTCCCAAGTCAACCCCTGTTCTTTAGCTGTTCCCTTGTCTGGCAACTCTGCGCATGTGCACCCTGGGAACAGGCTCCAGCTATTTGTCTGCCTCACTGATGTCTGACTCTGAAGGCAGCTGATAACTGGCATATGGCTCTGGCCCCCTCTCTGCCTCTGACACAAAGCCCTCATCAGAGGCTTCCCCAGACTCCAGGACTGGCCCAGGTTCCTCCCCAACCTCCTCACTGTCCGAATCAGCTGCCAGCTCTGGTGGCCGCTGGTGGGCCACAGCAGTATTTCAGCTTCAGGCTCAGCTGGTGGGATGGAAGTAAACATTTGAATCAATGGTGGGGTGTCCAGGCGAGAGGAACTCTGGATTATTCCTATCCCATCTTTCAGGGCTTCACACCTGGCAGATGACTTGGGGCTGTGAGCTCAGAGAAGACGGGAGCAAAGGAGGGTTTTTGCAGTATGGCTACAATGGGATGGACTTCATCAGCTTCGACAAGGAGACCCTGAGATGGGTGGCAGCTCAGCCGCAGGCCCAGAAGGTCAAGGAGGAGTGGGAGGAGGATCGAGGGATGTCTGAGAGAAACAAAGTCTACCTGGAGGAGACCTGCATTAACATGATGCAGAAATACCTGCCTTACCAGAAGGAGGCTCTTCTTCAGACAGGTGAGTCACCCAATGGGCCCTGGTTTTGCCATTTTTTTCTCCCCCCCCCCCCAATATTTTTCTGCACCTTCACATGCCGGACAGGAAGAGATGTGGGCACTTACCAAATCAAACTACAGAAGGACGGCTGGGGGGGAAACATCTTCAATGCCCCCTAAAATAAGCTTTTCAAAGATAAAAACCAATGAAACTAATTAAGCAAGAGATGGAGGCTGAGATCCATTGGCATTTCCATGAGAAAATCTTGCAGAGCAGAAGAAAGTTTAATTCTCACATCCAGCTGAACCAAAAGGTGGTTTTCTTCTTAATTTCCATCTGGACCAACTTTTACAAATTCCAGGTGGGATATCCAAACTAAATCAGCACCCAAGCAGTACAATTATTTTGGTATGTGTCCCTTTCAGAAGTAAAGCTAAAGAATTCAGTATCCCCATCTTTTGAGGGTCCCAGAGATTCAGGAGAGGAGAGGGAGCAGTGGGAGAAGATGACCAAATGAAATCTTAACTACCTATTAAATTGTCTTGACACAAAGACCAGAAAATCCTGAGAACTCTGTTCTTGCTGTTTCTGCAGAGCCCCCAGTGGGGAAAGTGACTCGCAAGGTGGTGGACGACAGCCTGGAGGTCCTCATCTGCCAGGCCTTTGGCTTCTACCCCAAGGAAATCCAGGCCACCTGGACCAGGGACGGAGAGGTCTGCCAGAATGAGACCCTCCATAGGAACGTGGCCCCCAACTCAGATGGGACCTATTATGTCTTGCTCAGCATTGAGATCGACCCCAAGGAGAGAGATCACTTTCAGTGTTACCTGGAGCACGAGGGCTTGCAGGAGCCCCTGGTCTTGGCCTTGAAGGAGGAAACAGGTGAGAGACTGAGCGATTATGACATGTCACATCTTGGTGAGATGGGTAGCAAATATATTTATTAAATAAATAAATAAAAATTTGTAGATTGTTCACTAATGTTGGCTGGTTTTCTGCTATCTAAAATTTTCCAAAGGAAAGGAGGAAATTTAGGACTGTGTCCAGTGGTGGTAAAGAAGTGATTATTGAGAGTGGAGTTGGAAGTGGAGACAAAAATAAAGAATATGATACGATATGGAGATAGAAGATATGAGAGATACGAAACACAGTTTTGTTTTCTGGCAGAATTATCTGATGGGACAATATGTGCTTTCTTTATCTAATCTCAAATTACTTAATCCTAGCTTTTCACTGTTAATCACTTTTTAATACATATTTAATAATATCCTTATACAAATTCTATTTATCTAATTTACAAACTACTTTTCAACCTATATAATTATAATAATATACATTACATGATTACCTTACTCATATATATTCAAAAATGATTTTTATCTCTTACACAACATACAAAGCAGTTACTAAACTTATCTAATTCTAATATTCATACACATTGTTGAAACACTTTCACAGCATATTTTGCTGTACATTCCTTTTCTTTTCCTTTATCCCACATCTTTCACCCTCATCCAAATTTTTAATCTTCTTTTAGGGAGGGTTGTCTCCCATACATTTCTTTTAATTCTTTTATTTCACCTATTTTTGACGTGACCCGACATAACCGCGAACGTCAAAAGCGCGCCGACAACACCGCGGCGCTAAAACCGTGATGTCAAAAGCGCGCCCACAACAGCGCGCCAACAGAAGCGCGATGTAACTTAAGGTAAGGTTTAGGGTTAGGTTTAGGGTAGGTTTAGGGTAGGTTTAGCGTTAGGTTTAGGGTTAGGTTTAGGGTTATTTTTAGGATTATGTTACAGCGCGCTTCTGTCGGCGCGCTGTTGTCGGGGCGCTGTTGTCGCGCGGTTTTGACGGTGCGGTTTTGTCACACGCGCTTTAGTCTACTGCGGTTTTGTGGTGGAACCATTTTTGAATCTGAGTTATGACTATGCCCTCTAGTTTTCTCTCCGTTCGTCCTTTTCCCCCCACTGTCTAGTTCTATGGATACTTGTTCTAACCCCCCTTTCCTCTCTCCAGCTGTTTTCCTGTTTCTCCCATTTCCTTTTCACATCTTTCAGAATATTTCCCTTCTGTTCTAATCCCTTATTCACCATCAATTGTATTAATATCTTCTTGTTGTTGTCTTCCTCTGCTCATTCTAGTGATTCCATTCTTTCCTCCTTCACCTATTCTTTATTTGTTGTTCCTTGTATTATATTTTCCAATTTTTGATCTATATGTTCTATATAACCAATTTTTTTTCATCTCCTTGTTTTGTTCTTTTATAAAATCCTTAATGTCTTGGTAGATCAGCTCCATTTCTTTGTTTCCACTTGCTTCCATTTTACAGTCAATCCAATTTTTTAAAAAAGAAACCAGGATGTTCCAATCACTTTAATTTGTTCAACAATACTCAGAATCACTTAGTTAAAAGTCTTGTTTATTGTATAAATCTCCAGTAATTTCAAGGTAGATATTTATAATCCAGCAATTTAAACAGTCCCAAAGTTGCCCAGCTCTCCTTTTAGCAGCAGATGGCGCTCAGACTTCCACTTGGTTCTGCCTCTCTGCATAATGCTAATAGTCCAATTTTAATAGTTTTAAATTATAAATCCAGTAGTAGGGCAACATTTGTAATTGTAAAAAAACAAGCTGCACATCAAATTCTAGTATTATTTAAAATACCTTTTCAATCCCACATCTTCACTTTGAGAGTTCAATTTTCCTTTCCTTAATTTTCTTTAAAAAATTTCTCTTCTTAAATATTCTGATTTTTTAAATGTGCTTTCTCCACCGCTAGCCAATAGTTCCCATACTCTCCCCCCTTGAATTTCTTGGGATCATTTTTCACTAAAAAATAATCTCTTACCTAGTTCACAAGCCACTCACTTTCTCTCCTCCTGCACAATCTTAGGTTTTCAGGCTGTCTTCTGCTTCATGGCAGCCATGCTTGCTGCCGCTGCTCCCTGTTGGCTGAGGGGTCTGTCCTAATCAGGGAGGGGAGATGTGGCTCCCCTCTACCTGCTACGCGGTCCGCCACTCCTACAGAGTGGCTATGGTCCAAATTTGGACCCTCCGATAAGGAGAGATTGGAGCTGGCTGCAGAGTTCACAGATCAGGCTTTCAATGGTGCCGGGCGTACAATTGGAGGTCCAGGGAGGCTGGATTTTGATAGCCCAGCAAGATAAAAACCAATGCCGGCTACTTCAGAACTATTCCTTTTGCAAAACTATAATATTCTTAACTATTGCAATCTGCACATGTTTTCTCCTCCCTCCGTTTAGCTCCAGGTAAAGAAGGGAGGGATCTGCGAGACACACTTATTTAATCTGATTTCTTGGCCCAGGCTGAAGCATCATTTATCTGCCTGCTGCCTTGGTTGTAGTTCTTCCTTCTGCCCTTCAAGGCCTTCTGCCCCTCAGAGGGGAGGGAAGCTTCCTTCAGGTGGAAAGTAGTTCAGGTTGGGAAAAACTTCCATTGCTCAGCATTTCCATGTAAGGGAAGTCAGCATTTGTCTAATCAGAACCATTTTTCTCTTTCTTTAGATGGGACGTTATTTCTTTCGGTGGTAATTGTGATTGTTATAATCTTGGGAGCTGTGACTATCTTCCTGATTGGTAAGCAAAATACATCTATTGACCCCAAATCCTGCGTCTTTCTGTGTTGATGGATCTGGGGTGATGAGAGAGAACCTTCTGACATTTGCAGCCAGGATCCCCACAAGGCCCTTGCCTGCAATTCTAATTTCGAATGAGAATTAAGAAGGAAGAAGAAATTGTGCAGCTATTTTCCCATTTCCTGCAGATCTCAGAACGTTCAACCTTGCTGCTGTTGGGGGGGGAGCCTCTTTGGCCCCCATGGACTTTCTTCAGAGGAGCAAATATCAAATATCAGGGGTTCAGGAGTCAAAGAAAAGTCCCATAAATAATGTCTGAATTGCCAGAAAAGCCATAATCTTACCCTGAAAATGATCCTAGTGCCTGGCAAGATGGACCTTCAGGGAAGCTCCAGTTAAAGGTGGGGGTAATGGAAAGAGGTGACCCATGTTTTCTGCCCCTACTTGCAATCACACAAAGGGACAGACAACTGCAGAAGGGAAGGTCCATGGAAGGAGTCACTGATTCCTTGGCTCCGAACAAGAGATGTGAGATGTAGGAAGTGTTTCCTCAGTTGAGCTTCAGCAACACAACCAGGTCATTTTCCCAGCAGCAATGAGGAAGTGCTTTGCCATTTCTCTCCTCTAGGATGGGCCTTCGGACTTGCTTGCAATTGGTCTTGCTTGCTTGCCAGCCTCAGATGAAAGTCCTAAGCCAGTCAGATCTTGCTTAGCTTTTCAAGATCAGCCAAGATTGCTGGTACTTGGATCTTACTGGGTTGGGACTGGAATATAAATCAAAACAAACATTGTGAGAATTGGATTAAGAACTGCCATGTTTGGATTATGTGGGGAACACCATCTGTCTTGTACCAATTCCCAAAAGTCTAACATCCTTGCTTAAAGGTAATTGATGTTGGCCATGGTCCTATGAGGATAGGTTGGGATTGGGGTTTTGGAGGATAAATCAAAACACACAGGGGGGGAGCGCCATTTGTCTTCGAGCAATAACAGAATTCCCAGAGGTGCAGCATCATTGAATAAAAGTCACTGATGAGTTAGTACAGGGGTCGGCAACCTTAAACACTCAGAGAGCCATTTGGACCCCTTTCCCACAGAAAAGAAAACACCAGGAGCCACAATACCCTTCCTGTGCCTCACTATTTCCTGAGCAGCCACAAAACTAGCATTAAATGTTCTGTTTTCTTCTGAGACTTTTCTTTTCCTGGATTTATCCATGGTTTGCCTACTGGGAGTCGAAAAGCTCATTAGATGCACATGCCAGCAAGTATCACACATTGGTGGTTGTGATGCATATTTTGAGGAACTGGGAGCCGCAGTAGAGGGATGAAAGAGCCACATGCAGCTCCAGAGCCTCGGGTTGCTGACCCCTACTGGGAACAGCACTGCTGGCCACCTCTGAATGGTTTCACTGGTGGTGGAGAAACAGGACCATGTTGTCCTATAGGAGCTCAAGTAGGAACATGAACAGTTTCAACTTGATCATTTCTCAATAACTCCCAGGAATGTCCTTTCCACTTCCCCATGGTCAGCACCTCTAGACAGCCAACAATTTTGCCTTTCAATTATAATAAGCAAATCAAGATGCGGAGTTACAATCCAGACAGTTTTACCACCTGGCCCCCTTGGGGTCTTCAGCTTAAATTCATTTCAGGCAGGAGCTGCTGCTCCAGAAATAAATTAACTATTTTCTCTCTTTGCCATCTATTAGGCTACAGGCCGAACTACAGGAAAAAACTCCATCAAGCAAAGAAAACTGACCTCGATCATCTTCCTTTAGAAAAACTTTGTTCTTCCCCTACTGATGGCACTGAAGATGAGATTCACTCACAGGCGATGTTCCCATCCAAAACGACATCAGAGGTGAGCCTCACTATTATCCTCTTCTTGTAGCACATCCATCATCGGACGTTGGCGATCATGTTGGTGATTCTACTTTTATCAACAGCCACACAGAAAAGTGCTGCTGTGGGTTTTTTCCCAAAGTTTTATTCATTTATTTTTTGTTACATATTTTTAACTTATTTTGTGAACAAAGTGTTGTCCTGGTTCCCATCCCACCCCCTATACCTCTTCTATTATGCCTATTATATTTTACATCATATTTCCATTTCACATTTCAGTCATCTTATTTTTATTCCATATTCTCCCGCTTAATTTTTTTTCTTAATCTATAAACAATACCCTTTTGCCTCTCAAAATTAATCAAATTTAACACATCACTTCCATCTATTATTCTGTTTTACTATTAATGATACATATCCTCAAGTTTAATTTTATATAGTAAACATTTCATTTAATTAGTTGTCTACAAATAGTAATTTTCATCTATATCCCACACATTTTATTGAATATATACCGTTGGCTATATTTACTAAGTTTCATTCTATTCTACTAGTAAATCCTTTTCTTTCTTTCCTGCTTTCAGCCATTTTCTCATCTCTCAAGAACTTCATTTCTCTCATATGCTCTTCTCTCCACCCATTTGCCTAGTTTTTTTCTTTTCTTGAACTTAAAATTCCTGTATTTTCCCTTTCCATTTTTTTTCTCCTTTTTAATTTTGTTGTTTCAGTATCTCCCCCACTTTCCCCCTCTTCTTTCCCAGTTGGCTCCACCTTTGCTATTTCCCTTCTTTGGGGCCACTTCTCCCTTGTCTCCTTTGGGTACATAACTGTAAATCCCAGAATAATCATCTAAATTCTTTTCTTTTTCAATTTCTTTTCCTTCTATAATATCTTCCTGATCTTCATAAATCCCTTTTCTTTCTCCTTTTCTCCTTGTTCTAAGTGTTCCCTCTGAGTTTCCACTGTTTTCCCCCCCATTTAGCATTATATGTGTATTTTTAACATATCAAGTATTTCATTATACATCCAAACTTCCAAATTATCTGTTTAATTAGTTTAACTATTTTTTTTAAAAAATATTTTATACATATAAACACATCAACAGAACACATAAGCACATTAACAAAAATAACCACATAACTTAAAAACAACATAGGAACAATAAGTTCCATCGTATTTATACAGCAGTTCCGAATCGGTTTCTTTGCAGTTAGTGTTTTCCCTTCTATAGATTTCTATCTTGCGTTCTTAATCTCTTTATTCATTATCCATTTTTATATACATTTCTTTATATATTTATACTTAGCTACTTATGATCAAGTATTGTTTACCTATATTGTGCTTTATATTTTTACTGTCATTTATTCTCTTACGTACAGTTCTAGGTATACATTCACATAGTTATTCTTTTTCTTTGCCATTCTTATATTATTATTATTCCATTTAAAAGGATATAAGGTGTAATTTGGAATGCATAGTTTACCATCCTTCACACCTGCTATGACACCACCTTATTTCTCTTTCTTTTCTTTTCTCCCTCCCTTCCTTCTCTACTTCCTTCCTTCCTCCTCTCCTTCCCCTTCTTCCTTCCCTTACTTCTCCCCTCTTTCTTCTCCTTCCTACCCTCCCTCCTTCTCTTTTGATCTCTTCCTCCCTCCTCTCCTTCTCTTTCTCTCCCTTCCACCCACCTCTCCTTACTTCTCTCTTCTTCCCCTACCTCTCCTCCACATTTCTTCTTCCTCTCCTACTATATCTCCTTCTCTCTCTCTCTCTTCCACCCTCCACTTCTTTCCTTTCCTTCGTCCTCCCATTCCCTACTTCCTTCCTCCCCTACTTTCCTTCCTTCTTCCCTTCCTTTCTTTTTCTATTGTTATAGGTGTCTCTTTCAAATCCGGTTTATGTTTTCGTGAAGGTGTTATTTCCACAAGTCCATTTTTTTAATATCATTTCCTTTTTTCTCTATCATTCTACAGTCTAGTTTTTTTGTACACTTCATCTCTGGCAGTTTTCTTAGTGAACCTTATATGCACTTTTCTCAGGAGTCTATTTCTTCTTGCTTAGTTAGTATTCACCCTGTAAGCCTCATCAATATTCCCTCTCACTTCCTGTTCTTTTTTTTTGCAGAAATTCAGTGAGGATATTAATAATTTTTTCTTTCAGGTCTTCCTCCTTCTCTTCTGGTATGTTTTGAAATCTTAGGTAGAATGCCGCTTTTTCGTTTTCAAGTCAGATTATTGATATTTCTAATTCCTTATTAAGTTGTTTATATTCTATTTCCATCTTTCCCATCTTCTGATCTGAGTGTTGTATTTTTTCTTCCATACATTGAATTTTCTGTTCATTGATTGCTAAGGCATTCTGTATCTTTTCGACTTTATCATCTACATTCTTGATAGTTCCTTTCAATTCTCCCATTTCATTTTTTAATTCTTTATGATTCTTCCTTGACTCTTCTTGGCTTTTTGCCAAAGTCTCCTGTATCAATTGGAGCATCGATTACATGTTCTGCATCGTTGGTGCTGTTCCCGCTGATTCTGCCATCTTTTCAGCTTTCTCCAACCCCCACGCACTCTCGATTGACCTTTGGTTTGAGGAGGGAGGTGTTGCTGAACTCACATTGGGTATGGTCTTTTCCCCTAATTTTACTGAGGTTGCCATTTTTAACCCCCTATTTGTCCTTGGCCACAATTGGCTATAACTTTAACCTTGTTTATACTTTATCAGTAATATCAATAATATCAATAATTGTATAATCCACTATTCAGCAACAATTCAACTATTAACCTTCCTTGGTATCACCTTTCAATACTTAAACATTCCTATGTAGTATTCTATTTAATTAATTTGATTAATATCTATTATAAATTTATATATCACACTCTTATCTTATATCAATAAATGTTTCTCAATTTTATCGGTTATACAAGTATTCACTTCTGATAGTTAGTCTCTCTATGTTCTTTTACGACAAGTTTCATCATTCAAATTTACAGTCCACTAGGTGTCACTCTCTCCTTAGAATCACTGTTAATATTCACGAAGCAAAAGTTTATTTCCAGGCAGATCTCTGTTCCAAGCTCCTAGTCAGATAAATAACAAATGTTTAAAATGTTTAAAAGTTCAACACAGCAGCAGAAGGACTGGTGAGCAGAAAGAAAAGGGAACTCCGTTTACCAACCCGCCTATTAAGCAGTCACTTCTTTGAACCTTCCAACTCTTTTCAGCAACTTTTATCTTCTGGAGTCCATGTCGGGTTTTCGTCCTTACTGTGGCTGATCTTTAGGATCTTCCAGCTGTCCCTTCGCTCCCCTCCTTCTCTCAAAATTGTACTGTAAACACAGGCTACTTCTTCTTCCAGCACACTCTCTCTACCAGTTTCGCATTGCTCTCCACTCTGGTTTGTCAGCAATAATAACAAGCATCCAATTACAACTGCTTCTATCTCTGTTCTTCCTTCTATGCGGCCGCCATTGCTAAGGTCCTAACCAAAAGGTAGGATATTTCTTCGCCCATTTAGGGGGTTTCTCCTATTCCCAGGGGATTTGCCTTATCACCCCAGCGTCTACAGTATCCCCTTTGATCTGCTGATCTCTTCGGGATCAGCAGTGCTCCAAAAAAGAGCCCAAACGAAGAGGTTAGAGTCAGAGGTTAGGAGAGTTCCCTTACCCTGCTCTAGGCACAATGACGTCACCACCGGAAGCCTCTAGTTTAACTATTTTTAAAGCTTTAAAGCTTATATCACAAGGATTAGAGTTCTTTTTTCCCTTTTCTTATTTCCAAAACAGTAAATCCAGTCCAAAACACTGTTGTAAAAACAAATCCTCTTTGTTGATTCTCACAGCTTCAAAGTATCTTGTTTTTTTGTTACATTCAAGGTCAAATAGTGGTTTCTCTGACAAATTGTTAGTTCTTGTAGTATCTTCTTTTCACCACTAGATGCCTCCCTCTCCGCTTAAACTTAAAGCAATGTGTTCTAGCTGTCAAAAGCTGTCAAAGTCTATTCCAAAAAATATGAAAAGGTAGCAAAAGAAAGAAAGGAAAATTCCCTCTGAGTGCTTTTATTGTTTTTAATGTTCCCAGGTCCAAATTTTGGGGATAAAAGTCTTCTAGGGCTTTCCGTTTTTGTCACTGCTCCTCCCCCCCCCTCTGTTTAAATCCCCAGTCTGTCAAATAGCCTCTAAATTCCTCTCCGGGTCTCTTTTTAATCCAAATGTAAAGTTTATTTACCTTGGGTTGATCATTCTTTCACCTAAGTTCTGCTGTGTTTTGTCCAAACTGGTCCCTTAGACTTTGAAGCCATGATGTTCTTCTTCTGCTTGGGCCTCATTTGCCTTCAATCTTTCCCTGGAGGATTAAGTGAAGGACGCTGTATTTTCTGGGTGTTGCATCACATGTCCGAAATATTGTAACTTTTACTTTTCAATTGTTTTAATGATTTCCCTTGACTTTCCCAGGCAGCTTATCACCTCCTCATTTTTTGATTTTAGACAAAACCTGGGGCTTGGTAAATACCTGAGAGCCAACACAGGATAGTTGGGGTGGGGAATCCATCCTCCAAGTCTTCCCAAGGCAGCCATGGGGGGATGGTGGGTTGTCTGGAGCTCCTCTGGGGCTCAGCCCTCCTTTTGGGGATCCTCTGATCTGGTTGCTCTACAAGAGAAAATCAGTCAAAGCTCAGCTCCTCTGTCCCTCCAGCTCCAAGGGAGGAGAATGAGACAGGAAAGGGCCTGGGACCAGGAAGTGGGGCAACCTGGGGAAATGGGGGATTTCTGTCCAGGAAGGACTGGAGGGGAGGGGGAGAAAGAGAGGGTAGCCTGGAAAAAGATGGAGGAGGCCCTCTAGGATAAAGGCTTCTTGGTGATCATGAGCTGAAGGGTTCCACCACAAAACCGCGATGCCCTTATCCGCGCCGACATAAGTGCGGAGGCAAATCCGCAGCGTCCGAAGCGCTAAGAAAAAAACGACCCTACCGCCGCGACAACAGCGCGGTGACAGAAGGGCGTTCTACATGCTTCGTTCTTTGCCTCCAAAGGTAGCCCTCCTCCTCCAGCTGACAGCGGCAGCAGGCACGGGCAAAGCGGGCTGCCCAGCAGCAGCAGCCCACGGGAAGGGTCCAGCTCAGCCACGGGGGGCAGCAGGAAGCGGAGGAGGACGCGGCAGCGGCAGCGGCTGAGGCTCTCCCGGGCCGGCGAAGCGGGCTTGCCCGGCAGAGGCAGGCTGCCCTCTTCTTCCTCAACAACATCTCCTTGGACGGGCGGCCTCCGCCGCCGGAGCCTCCCCCAGAGGAAGAGGCAGGGCGGGCGGCGGTGGCGGCTGAAGCTCTCGGGGGGGGCGGCGAAGCGGTGGTGGCGGCCGCCCATCCACGGAGATGTTGTTGAGGAAGAAGAGGGCAGCCTGCCTCCGCCGGGCAAGCCCGCTTCGCCGGCCCCGGGAGAGCCTCAGCCGCCACCGCTGCTGCGTCCTCCTCCGCCGCCAGCATCGGCGGCCCTGCTCGGGCCCCCCGCGGGCTTCCTGCTGCCCCCTGTGGCTGTGCTGGGCCCTTCCCGCAGGCTGCTGCTTCTGGGCAGCCCGCTTTGCCCCGTGCCCGCTGCCGCTGTCAGCTGGAGGAGGAGGGCTACCTTTGGAGGCAAAGAACGAAGCATGTAGAACGCCCTTCTGTCGCCGCGCTGTTGTCCCCACAGTGATGACACGCGGTGATGACGTCGCAACTTTAGCGACGCGATTTAATCTCCGCTATTTTGCGTAGCGTGGTTTTGTCGTGCCACGGATCTGAAGATATGAGAGAGAAAAGAGGAAGGAAGCACTGGTGGGAAAAGGGATAACCCCTTCGCTCAGGGAGGACCTGTTTATATGGAAGGGCAATGCAAAACTTTCTCCTCTTTGGTTGCTTCCTTCCCTACAGGGTTGCTGTGGGGAGAAAACAGAGCTAAGAGGAGCGGAAACATCTCTGAATGCTTCCCCAGATGCCTATTCAAACAACAAGGAAAGCTCTGGAGATTTCACTGTGCGGGAACGTTTGAAAGATGCTGATGCCCCGAAGCCAGGAATGGAGGGGATGGCGGAAGAAGTGACCCCAGGAACCTCAGTGGGGCCTTTAGAGGAACAAGCGGATGAGCACTTGGCTGGAGAGGAAAGCGGAGAGACACAGTTGCAGTTGGAGGGCTCACAGACCCAGGCAGAAGCCCAGGATAGAGAAGGATTGAAGCTGCAGTGGATGAGTAGAAACTGCCTCCTCCACTGTAGAATGGAAGTTGGTGAGGCTACTCTATTGCCATTAGCCTCTTTCCTCTTAATGAGTGATACCAGCACATACCAGGCTACTTAGTCCAACATTTCAAAAATTCAGTGTTAGAAATAATCCCACTTCCCTTTAACTCCATGACTAATGTACATTTCACTTCCAATCTGTACTTCATCTGACCTCCATTTGGACTTCAGACCTACTTCTCAGACTTGCCCTCATTTCTTTGGACATGACAAAGGTCAAATCCAGGCCATCTTTTTGCCTAATCCCATCAGGCCCAAATGAACCCTTGGACAGAGTCCAGGGAGGGTGGAATCTCCTTTCGTTCCTTTTCTTTTCTCCACTAAAAGCAAACCCTCTTTTGGGGGGTTTAAAGCAACCACTCTCAACTCCAATATGGTTTCCTTAATGGAAGGGCAGGATGTGGGTTGCACTTCTTTCCAAGTGCTGGAACTGCTTCCCAGGTCATCCTCCCCTTCTGAGTATTCCTGGTGGTCTCCCATCCCATCCATGAGACAAAGCAGGGCAGCCCTCCTTACTTGATGATCCCTCCAGAGGAGAGAAGGTGGGCACAGTCCAGGTCTCTCCCCTTAAGCTTTGCCCCCCTGTGGGTCCTTGGAAGTGTGACTTTTCTGTTTCAGCCCCTGCCCCAATGGAAGATTCCCCCCTGAAGGTCCAGCAGCCCCTCCCCTTTTAATCTTCCAGGGGAAACAGGTGACCTGCTTGTTTCCCAAAAGATATGTGGTTAGTTTTTCCTTTTTGGTTATAATTTGAGATAAACTATTTACCATATTTTTCAGAGTATAAGACTTTGAAGATTTTGAAGAGGCAAATTTAAAAACAAGTTTTTACACTCTGCAGGCATCCCAAACCCTCTGCAAGCCTCATTATTCTGTGGAAAACGTAGCATGCAGAGAGTTTGAGAAGCCTGCAAAGTGCTCCCCCAGCCAGCACGAGCAAAACAGCCAAATTTTCATGAAAATGGGCTCGTATTTTGTCCAAAAAAAGGGCATGCACAGCCTTTAGGAGGCTAATAGAGTTCTCCTGGGGCCTGGAGGGGCAAAAACGAGCAAAAGATGGCCTCTTTTTCACTCATTTTTGCCCTCCCCAGCCCCCAGGAGTACTCTGGAAGCCCCCTTAAGGCTATGCATGGCCATTTTGGTGAAGGGGGGGGGTTCAGGAGGCCAAAAATGCTGTATTTAGTGTATAAGACACACCCAGATTTTCACTCTCTTTTTTGAGGGAAAAAGGTGCATCTTATACTCTGAAAAATACGGTATATACATTTTTTATTAACATTAACAGAAAATAGAGAATGTAAATATAATGGTGATATAAATAATTAATATTATAAGTGTTACTACTACTGTTGTTATATTATAGGACAAAGGAGATGCAATAGGAAGGCAATGCAAAATGGAGAACTAGAAAGGCTAAATATGAAAGCCAATACAGAAGGCTGTATAATTGCTTTATATTATTATGTATGTTGTGTTTTGTTTTTTCTTGTGTTTTTCTTTCTGTTTTTAAAGATTAAAATGTCCAAAAAAATGCTGCATTCAGTGTATAAAACACACCAAGATTTTCACCCTTTTTTGAGGGAAAAAGGTGCGTCTTATACTCCAAAAAATACGGTATATTCATTTTTTGTTAACACTAACAGAAAATAGAGAATGTAAATATAATGGTGATATAAATAATTCATATTATTATAAGTGTTACTACTACTATTATAGGACAAAGTAAAAGCAATAGGAAGGCAATGCAAAATGGAGAACTAGAAAGGCTAAATATGAAAGCCAATATAGAAGGCTGTATAATTGCTTTATATTATTATGTATATTGTGTTTTGTTTTTTCTTGTGTTTTTCTTTCTGTTTTTAAAAATTAAAATGTTCAAAAAAAATGCTGTATTCAGTGTATGACACACCCAGATTTTCACCCTCTTTTTTGAGGGAAAAAGGTGCATCTCATATTCCGAAAAATACGGTATTTACATTTTTTGTTAACATTTGTATCTGTGAGAATCAGGAACTATACCCATTGATCTATTAGATTCAATAAGTCCTATGGATGATAGCAGGTATCAGAAGAAAAAGATAGGAACCTGTTCTGACCCCCCTCATCCCACACCAACACACACTCCAAGCCAAAGATAAGTTACGGCATTTAATTAACAGACAGACAGGTTCTTGGCAGCAAACCGGCACAAACAAGCTTGGGCAGCAGTCCATCACAGATAAGGCTTGGCAGCAATCCAGCCTGCCAAGCTCACAGTAATGTTCTCCGACATTTGTTCCTGCTTTGGCTTCTGCAAGAGGGCTGTGTGCACAAGCAGTCTTTTTATAGTCTGGAGAGGAGCCTAATGACCACCAGCTGAGTGCAATTACCTCCTGTTCCTGACACCTAGTAGCTCTTCGGTGCTGTGCATCCAGGAACAACTCACTGCTGGCATCCGGGTCACTCTCCCTTGTCTCCTCCCCACTGGTCCAAGGCTCAGGTGCCTCCTGGTGGCCAACCAGCCTCTCTGCGCCCTGTTTGGAGTCGGAACCCTGTCCAGGGTCCTCCACATTCTCCAAAGCCGACTCATAGGGCCCTTCACTGCTGGAGTCCAGTGGCAGCTCCAACGGCTCCTGCTGGGCCACAACAGGAACCAAAGTTTTCAGCTAGGATAATTTCAAAATTTACCAGAAATATTTGTAATCCTACTGAATCATTGCTAACTCTGAAATATGTTGGGGTTTTTTTGTGCAAAATATGCACTTATATGGATTTGTGCCTTCTGGGCAAAACAGTTGGGGCCGGTCCTGTGGCTGGGACCCCAGAAGGAACTGACACCCTTTGGTAACTGTGGTTAGGGTCGTACCCCTGTGTGTTTTACTGTGTGTTTTACTATACTTTGCCTTTCTTGAAAGATGAATACTATCTCATGCTTCCCCTTCGTTGACAATGTGTGGTAAGGTTTAATCTTTTTGATATTTTATGCATTTAATTGATATGTGTATTCTCTGTGATTGTCTATTGTTTTTTCTGATGCTGCTACTGTCAGGCCTGAAAGGCATCTTTTCCTTCTTGGACTCTAGGCCTGCCACACTTTCTATGATTCTCCTATGCATTTTCTATTGTGGGAAAATGGGAGGGGGGATTATAGGAAGTTGGGTGATATGTAGCCATAACAAAATTCTTTCTAGAAAGCCAAGGTCATCCTTTGTCTCTACACCTGGCCGGAACTGGATGGGTGGAAGCTGCCAGCATGGCAGGGGAAGTTTGGATCATGTGATGGAGTTGTGGGTGTAGGGGCAGGATCTTGAATTTTCAACTGGGAAAATATGGAAGCTTTCATATTTGGGTTTTCCCAGATGTGCCAACATGGCTCTCTTAATAAATTGGAACTTTGAGGAATCCTTTGCCTCAGATTCTGATTTACTTTTGGATACTATTTGGAACCCTGACATTAATAACCCAAATCTCCTTTAAAATACCTCACCAGCTACCCCGAACCTCAGGGTGCTGTTCGGGTGCTGTCCAAACCCAGGCAATGCAAAGACTCAGGGAAAATGGAGGAAGAGAAGAAGTCCACAGAGGGAGCCGTAGATGACGGCCCGGCGATCTATGTCGAGACCATCTACTTGCCTTCCCAAGTCCTCTACATCTTCCCTGGCAGACTCATATGGTTCCTCACTATCCGAGTCCATCAGCAGCTCAACCGGATCCTGCTGGGCCACAACACTAAGCCATGGTGGAAGCTGCGGTGGCCGTGGAGAGGGAATGCCAGCTGGGAGCCCGGCGCAAAGAGCCGGCTCCTGAGTGAACCTCGAAGCTGGATCTGACCCTGCAAAGGGAAGCCACAGGAGTCACCCCCCCATAAGGAGATGCTGTTGGAGCCACAGATGGGTGCAAGATCAGCCTCGGCCCACGAATGGAGACTGCCAAAGCAGATGCCAATCCTGCGCTCCAAAGATTAGGGATTCCCGCCACTGTCACACAGTCAGTCGCTGGCCGGCCTTCCAGATCAATTTAGACAGTTTAACATAAGTGGGGCGATCCCTTGCCTTAGCACTGAGCCTCTCAGGTGGACTCTGGCCCAGCCAACATTCACCTTCACAGGTCGAGACTCCATAGTGCCCTGGAGTGGAGATACTTGCTCCTTCCACACAGCGAAATGCGGGTCAGCCCACAACCTGGGCTCTGGAATGGGACCAACGGGAGTTCCCCTTCACCCCGGGGTGCAGATGGCCCAACACCAGGGCTGGGGGGGGGGTCAACCAGCCTACAGCAAAGTTTGAGGGGGATCTCAAACCACAACCAATTGCCGACAAGTGGGTTACTGCCAGTGAGTAAAATCCCACCGGAATAGGCTTTCTACCCCGGCCAAGGATGGGTGCAGTAGGATGGGAACAAACTTCCACAGAACTCAGGTGAAGTTTGCTGCTCTTCTGGCACTGCTTGACGGCTTCACTTTCAGTCTCTGGCTGCAAAGTGGGGTCTTCGGTCATAGGTGTGAAGGGGCATGTGGTCGAAGGGTGATTCTGTTGCACCAGACACCCCTCTTATTCCTGTGGGCTGGGCTGGGGTCCCTGGTGCCAGTGAGCTGATGTGGTGAGGTTCTGGAAGGATTTGTGACTGGGTGGGTGGCAGCTGAAAGTGGGGGGCGGGGGAGGGAACACGTGTCCTGCCTGGGTCTTTTCCTCACATTCACCGTCCATCTCAAATTCCTTTTCCAGCAGGAAACCTCTCCCTTCTCTCGTCCTTCCCTCGGCCTCTTTTAAGAACTTTCTGTGTTTTAATTTGTAATCAATTCATATTTATATCTGAGCAAGGAAGTAAAAACAAGCGCCGAATATCTATATTCAAAGTCCCTCCATTGTCTCCTTTGTTTCAATTGGCTTCCTCTATTTTTCATCTTCTGTTATCAATTTACGAATGAGGGACATAAACACAATGCAAGGAAGGTTTCAGTCATTAGTTGCTTCTGATTAACACTCTATGTGAACGTGTTAATATCACTTTATAAAGCCTTAGTAAGGCCACACTTGGAATACTCCATTCAGTTTTGGTCGCCATGATGTAAAAAAGGTGTGGAGACTCTAGAAAGAGTGCAGAGAAGAGCAATAAAGAGGATTAGGGGACTGGAGGCTGAAACATAAAGAACGGTTGCAGGAACTGGGTATGTCTAGTTTAATGAAAAGAAGGACCAGGGAAGAAAGGATAGCAGTGTTCCAATATCTCAGGGGTTGCCACAAAGAAGAGGGAGTCAAGCTATTCTCCAAGGCACCTGAGGGCAGGACAGGAAGCAATGGGTGGAAACTAATAAAGGAGAGAAGCAGCCTAGAAATAAGGAGAAATTTCCTGACAGTGAGAACAATTCATCAGTGGAACAATTTGCCTCCAGAAGTTGTGAATGCTCCAATACTGGAAGTTTTTAAGAAGATGTTGGATAACCATTTGTCTGTTTCCTGACTAAGCAGGGGGTTGGACTAGAAGACCTCCAAGGTCCCTTTCAACTCGGTTATTCTATTCTATATGGTATACCTGCGCCTTTTACACCCGCACCCCACGGCCATCAGACTTCAGCCCAAAACATCCGCTGCTTTCTCTGCCCATTTAGCGCAGAGCTGAAATCTGCTCTGAAATCCCCACTCGGCCACTTTTGCTGTTAAATTCGCAGCTGATGAGTCACGCTGAGTCATGTATGCTCACACACACAGCCCTCCCCGCTCTTACCGGATGTCTTTCCCTTTCGCTCCCTCCCTGGCAGCCGCAGAGCCGGTTTTACCCCAGCGCTGTGGGGTTTTCTGACCCAGCGCAAATAGCTAGCTCCGCTTGAGCTGCAGCCCCCCGCCCCCCGAACGGATCCCCCCTCCCACTTTCTTCGCTTCTCTGCGCGGAGCTCGGTCTCCTCCTCAGTTGAAGTCACAAAGGCGGTCTGTGGTCTGATAGACGGCAAAAAGAGAGGACAGCCAGTTAATTTTGGGGGGCAGCAGCTCCTGCCAGGGATACAGAAGAAGTCATGCTGAAGACCTCCTGGAGGCCCAGAGGGTCCAACTGGCTGGATTATAACCAGCATCAACCATGAGAAACGTATTAGTGCTCCCCTCTTTTTAGGACAAAGGGCGGAATTGTTGGCCATCAAGAGCTGCTGACCAGGAGAAATTTAATGAAACTCATTTCCTCCTGTATGCACTTCTCAACTTCCCTTATTCCGTCTCTTGCTCTGAGTCACAGCCAAGGAAGTAGCCACTCCTTCCACTTTAAAAAAAAAAGAATTTTATTTTTATTTTTAAAACAAACACAGAAAAACATACATATAACATAAAAAATACCATCAATTACATAAGTGTATAGCATGTCGTTTGGTTACAAACATCGGTGCATCACCGCTTTCAATTATATATAAAGTCAGAAATCATCAGATATACAGGGGTACATTTTTATCATTATAAATCATGAATTCAGTTTACTCATTTCGAACGCTTTAATTGGTCTCATCAAAGGTTTATCAGCCTTTAGGAAGTCTGTATGTCTTGCTTGCAGTGCATTTGACAGAAGAGAAATTTCATATAGAATATCGATCATCAATGCCAAATCAATTACAAAAGATATATTTTCAGGTCGGGCAGCCATACCTGAGTATTTTTTTATTTGAATGAAAATACTGATGTAGGGCTGGATAAGCACACAGATAGGGTTGACCTTAAACTACAGGCATCCCATCTTGGTCCCAAAACTTTACCAACCTTTTTTTTTAATAATTGTTTTTATTTTAATATAAGCAGCCCATTTTCCATTAAACAGTGTATCATCTGGGTACAAATATTTTGTGCCAACAATTAAGATTTACAATGAAATTCATTACTTCATCTATTCTTAGCTTAATTTCCAATACCTTCAATGTCTGATACTATAACAATCCCCATCATAATTTATTTAACTCTATTTAACTCTATTAATTATATTAACTATTAAATACATTTTCTATATTTTACACAACATCTTTCACTATTAATTATTATGTCTATTCTCTAACCATCAGTAAAATGATTCCCAAATTGTGTAATGGTCAATTTGTTCCTTCTCTTTGATAGCCAGTGTCAATCTGTTCATTTCTGCACATTGTAGTGTTGGAAGAAATGTCCTTCTGGGTTCGGCTCCAAGTGGGGAAAAAGACACTGGAGACATGGAGGCTGCTTGGAAAGAGGGTTTATTGGTGGACAGGACCACATGACTTGAGCCCTGACCAGAAAAGGTGATCACATGCTTCAATGTTGGTGGAGAAAAGAGAAGGGAGGACTGAGATGCTGAGTCCCTGGTTTTATGCCCTCTCTGGCCTTTGATCTTGACCTTGTATTCTGATTGGTTGTCAGATTCCCATGGGACCATGCAGGGGCAACTTTCTAGGCTGTGTTTTGAATCCAGGTTTAGTTGAGCTCTCAGATGCCATGTGGTGAGTTGGGTAAAGGGCCAGTATTATCATGCCTTAATCCCATCCCGCTGGAGCTGAAGTGGAGAACTCTTTATTATGTAAAGGGATTAGCTTGGCCTTCTTAATGGCCCATTGACAAAAAAAAGGAAGGGGGAGGCAGGAAGCTGCAGGAAGTTTCTCTTGAAAACGTTTCTCCCTTTCACACCCAGGGAAATATAATATTCTGACTTTTCAACATTTCCTAGGATATTTCATTTCTCTGGTAGAGGGCTGGGTGATAACTTTCCACAGTAGGAAGGAGAGGAAAGGTTAGGTAAAGACATGCTCAGCAAACTGCCATGATCTCAGTGGCTGTTTACCTTTTTAACCTATGAGCTTACCGTACAGGCCGTACCAGGGAGTTATGTGAGATTCAACTCTGGCTGGGACGGACTTAGATATTGACAAGGAAAATGCACCAATAAGATGCTTTTGCTGTGCTTGTTAAAACTGTATAAAAGCCAAATAAACTCTGCCTAAGGCGGACAGGCATTTTGGACACCAGTGCTGTGATGGATTTCTGAAACCTACAGCATATTCTAGTATTTTCCTAATCACATTCTCCTCTGTAGGGATCTCTTCATTTTCCAATTTTGTGCAAATACGATCCTAGCTGCTCTTATAACATGGATAATCAAATATACATTTTCTTTACTAGAGTTTTCTGGTAAAATCCCCAAGAAAAATATTTCAGGTTTTAAGTCAATGTGTTGTTGTATTGTCTTTTCCAGCCACGTATGTATTTTAGTCCATTTTTTTTTTTTGCCTCTACACAAGTCCAATCTACCAATATTTGAAGAACATTCACACTCCAAGGTCCCTTCCAACAGGAGTCTTAGTGGACAACCATCCAAATATGAGCCAGCAGTGTGCAGCGGCAGCCAAAAAAGCCAATGCAATCCTAAATTGCATTACAGAGGGATAGAGAAGAACCAGGGAAGACATGATCGCTGTAATGACCCCACCCTAACTTGAGAAAGTAAAGACTCTTGAGACAGATTATTTCAAAAGGAACCTTTAATCAGGCAGGATGGAAACCATCAGAGGCGAAGCAGCATCTGAAAACCTTTAGGCCATGCAAATGGGATTAAGCTGATAATGACCCCTCCCCTTTGTCCGAATGCAGATTCTGACCAATACACAAGTGTGAGGATGCTTCCTTAACTCTCCTGCCCTGGGAGTCAATAAAACACACGTTCCCATGGCTATCTCTAGTTAGACATTAAAGTAATATATCCCACATGGCTATCATAAACACCCCTCCAGAGATGTTGGGACCTTCAGTCTCCCAGTGACAGGAAACCAGTTGTAAAGTTGTAAAGCTCAGTTGTTACAGATGTAGCTAATGGTTTAACTCCGAGGCTCCCCTCTTCCCACTTGAATGGCAGTATCACTTTTAGGGATCTGACAATAGCAGCGTTCCAATATTTGAGGGGCTGCCACAGAGAGGAGGGGGTCAAGCTATTTTCCAAGGCACCCGAAGGCCAGACAAGGCATAATGAATAGAAACTGATCAAGGAGAGATTCAACCTGGAGATAAGGAGAAAGTTTCTGACAGAACAATCAACCAGGCAACAAAAGTTGTCTTCAAAAGTTGTAGGCGCTTCATCACTGGAAGAGTTCAAGAAGAGATTGGATTGCCCTATGTAAGAAATGGTGTAGGGTCTCCTACTTGAGGAGGGGGGATTGGGGTTGGATTACATGACCTATAAAGTCCCTGTCACGATGTTGTTGTTGTTTTTTGCCAGCTGCGCTTATATTCTAAGTAAGACATACGGTAGGCTGGCTCTTCTCTGTAAGCCTACTACGCCTGTCTCTTTTGCCTTTCTTTTTTCTCTTTCTGTTTGCCTGCCACGAGGAGATAGGCTTGGAACTTTACCAGAATGTAAGTTTTAGCCAGTAAGTTTGTTTGTTATTTATTTTACAATAAAAATGTGTTTTCTTAGAATCTACCACGGGTTTATTTTACTTAATCATAAGGTATACTCCAAGGAAAAAAAAAAAACCATTCACCCCTCATCAAACACAAGGCTGAATTTCCAACCCGCGCAATCCCTTCCAACTCTGTTTATCTGTTAACTCTGTTATTCTGCGTTCACACACCAGGCGGAACCAGGTCCTTTGCATTCTGAGCCTGGCTGGTGAGAACTTTTAAGTGGAGAGGAGAGATTTCTTTGGGTGTGGAGGGCAACGTCAGGACCTTCCAGAATCGTCTTAACGGCGGGGATGGAACTGGGGCGTCGCGGGGGCGTAGCAGCGGCGCTGCGATTGGCAAACCTCGGTGGTGGCCGGTGCCAAGCTCCTCCTGAAGGACAAAAGGGCTTTGGTATGGGAGGAGACCTTCGTTTTCGACCGTAGACACGAAGCCGGGAGGAGATGCTGATGCAAGTGGCGCTCCTGTTCCTCCTGATCGGCCAGGGATCCATCATGCCGAGGGGCCGCCGCGGTGAGTTTTTGGAAGGATTTGCGATGTGGCTTAAAACTTAAAAGCGAGGCGGGGGTGGGAGTGGTGGGGGGAACGGACGCGTGTCCTGCCTGGATCCCTTCCCCACATTCCCCCTCCGTCTCCTTGGGTTACGATTCTGCCTTTATTTTTTTTAACCCGTTGTGTGTTCCAGCAACTTAGGAACAAGCGATCTATCTCTATACACCCAATGCAATTCTGTTTGTATTGCGGTATGTAGGGATGAGTTGATAGGGTGGGACAAATAAGTTTTGGTGTTTGCTTTGTAATCCGTTCTACTGACTGAATTTCTGCCCCAGGAGTGAAAGTTCCTATGACTGTCCCTAAGGGTTGTGATTCTTGCTGCATGTATTCCATTTTATTGTTCTGTTACGTACGCTGAGGGGCAGAGGTGGGTTGCTCCTGGTTCGGCCTGGATTGGGTTAACCGGCAGTAGCGGGGACGGGAGGCTCCCCCCCACCCCAGACACTTCTACGCACGCGCAGAGCTGAGGCGGGTTGCTCGGTTGTGGCGCGTGAGCGTTCAGGACCGTGCACGAGCAACCGGTAGTAAAAAAAAAATGGAAATCCCCCACTGACTGAGAGCCTATGCACCGAAGACTTATTCTATTCTCTCTCCTTCCTTCCCTCTCTTTCTCCCTCTCTCCCCCCTCCCTCTTTCTCTCCCTCCTTCCCTCTTTCCCTCTCTCTCCCCCCTGTCCCTTCTCTCTCTCCCTCCCTGTCCCTCTCTCTGCCTTCTTTCCCTCCCTCCTTCTGCTAGATCTTCTTGGCAAGAGAAATGCGGTGATTGTCCAGGACAATTATTCCAAAAGGCAGGGTTGAAGAAATGTTTACAATAGAGTGTTATGAACTTGGCAATCGGATGCAGTTGTTGGTAAACTTCCTAATCAAGAACCTAAGGAAAGGTTTCACTATTAAGAGCCGTGAAGAACTCTGGTCTCAGAGAGAATGATGGGCTGATTTGTGTAATTAAGAAAGTGTGCAGACTTTTCAGTAAGTAAAAAATAACTGGCAGAGTGCTTCAGATTTTAACTGCTGTTGTTCAATCTGTCAGCTATTTTTCCTTTCACATATGTAATCTATGACAGGTCGAGTGGAGTGCAAATAATTGTACAAACTTATAAATTTTGGACTTGCTGTGCAAGGGGAAATAGCTATTATTGTTGCAGTAGATTTCTCAATGTTCAGCTAGGGCTTATAATAAGCATTTTTGTCACTTGTTTATAATTAACATTTCCCCCCCCCCAATGTTTTTGCTTGTTTTGTTCTGTGTCCATTTTTTTCCTTTTGATTTTAATATTTTGAATAAAATAAAGTCCTTCAGAATACATACAACATCCCCCCCTTTGAATACTGATAAATATAGGGACTCCCTCTAATGGTCACTTATATATAGACACCTCTTAAAAAGGTAAATGGCTTGCATGGACCCCATTCAGAGTCTTAAAGAGGCGATGCCTGAATTGCTGAATCATCCTCCTTGCATCTTCTTACAGATGAATAAGTAAATTGGAGTTTTGAGGAACCTTTTGCCTCGGATTTTTATTTTATGGAAGATGCTATTTGGAACCGTGACATTTAATCAGCTGGCCGCTATTAAATGCTCGGTAGCTGACAATCTATATTCACTAAATTAGTATTGACCATTAAAAAAAAACCAGAGATGTCAATCAACCAATTTGACCTTCCATCTGCCTACTGAAGAAAAAAAAGTTAGGTAATCCCAACAACAAAGCTAAGCTTCCAAATCCTCTGTACACAATCTATTAATTATTGTTCTTAACTCACAGAAAGTCCACAAATGGCTTTTAATTTTCCAAGAACCCACTACCACCATTGTCACCGATGTATCTACAGTCAAATACCTTTGATTGAATCTTAATAATAAAAATAACTCCTTCCAGTTTTATTGTCCTTACTTTTCCTTAAAATTATGTAGGAAAAAAGGAGGGATTGTGGGAAGTTATCACCCAGCCCTCTCCCAGAAAAATGAAATATCCTAGGAAATATTGAAAAGGCAGACTATTTCTCTGGATGTGAAAAGAAAGAAACATGTTTTAAGAGACAGAATAGCTGCCTGTAGCTTCCTGCCCATCCCCACTTTGTCAATGGGCAATAATACATAATATTGTAGAAGAAGAAGACATAATAAAGACTTCTCCATTTCAGGTCCAGGGGGATGGGATTAAAGCATGATAATATTGGCCCTTTACCCAACTTGCCACATGGCATCTGAGAACTCAACCAAACCTGGATTCAAAACGCAGCCTAGAGAGTTGCCCCTGCATGGCCCCATGGGAGTCAGACAACCAATCAGAATACAAGTTCAAGATCAAAGGCCAGAGAGGGCATACAACCAGGGACTCAGCATCTCAGTCCTCCCTTCTCTTTTCTCCACCAACATTGAAGCACGTGATCACTTTTTCTGTTCAGGACTCAAGCCATGTGACCCTGTCCACCATTAAAGCCATCTTTCCAAGAAGCCTCCATGTCTCCAGTGTCTTTTTCCCCACTTGGAGCCAAACCCAGACGGACATTTCTTTCATCAATTATAAATGGGATTTTTCCAAACCACGGCACCTCAGTCCTCAAGATCATAAGTCTCCACTGAGGATATCTCCCAAGCGCTTGTGGTTCAATGCAGGTAGTCCTTGACTTATGACCAGATTGACCCCAAAATTTATGTTGCTAAGTAAAAAATTTGTTAAGTGAGTTTTTCCCATTGTAAGATTTTTCTTGCCACTGTTGCTAAGTGAATCATTGCAATTGTTAAGTTCACAACCCAGCTGTTAAGTGAATCTATGTATTATCCAGTTCCAATTTTACAATCCTCCAAATATTCTTTTCCAACTCATTTTCCTCATTTCCAACCATTGATACATTTTGTTCCAAATTTCATAATATTCTGTCTCATCTCTGTTTTTGATTTCTAGTGGCAATCTGTCCATTTCTGCAGAGACCAAAATTTTCTTTGTTACCTCTTCTTCGGGGTGGGGGTGGGGGCATCTCTGCTTTTCCAATTTTGTGCATATACCAATGTTGCTGCAGTTATTACATGCAGCATTAAATATGTCACTCCTTTACTATATATTTTTTAATTATTCCTAATAGTAATAGTTCTGGTTTTAAATGTATCTTTTGTTCTAACATCTCTTCCAACTGTTAAGTCTATCCCCGTTAGGAGACTAGAGTTCTGCAGCAGAAGTTATAGTAACGAATACTGAATAGTCACTCACAGCCACTTGCCTAACAAAAATAGGATAAATAGTCTCCAAACAGAGTATAAGCAGTCTTGAAGTATATACACAGTCTATTTACAATATGTTGAAGTTACAGTTGCTCAACTCACAATTCACCATGTAGACTGGTAACTACTATACAGAGTAGCCACCATCCAATACACAGTCTTCTCTCCCAATGCTAAGCTCATACAGTAACAGTCAGTAACTATCAGGAACAATCAGGAGCATCAGGAGAAACCGTAATAGTTCCTTCCTCCTTTTATGGCTGCTTAAAGCCATAAAATTACATCTCTCTAGCATTTAAAGTAACAGATACATTTGTTATAATCATGGCTTATGCTTATATATATACATTGCCAAGCCAAGACTAGGGTTACATCCATGTCTTTATCTGACACCAAAATCCCTTGGCTATTGTACACAACCACCACATATGATAAAAAGATACTGGATGTGGTCTTACTAAGGCTTTGTAGGGTGGTATTAGCAGCTCACTTGATCTTGATTGTAACCCTCTTCCCCTTCCAGGCTCCTCCAGGCACTCCCTGTCCTATTCCTACCTGGAGGTGTCAGAGTCCAGCCAGAGGGTGCCCCAGTTCCTTTCCATGGTCAACCTGGATGACCAGCCCATCGCTCGATATAACTTTTCCACCGGGAACATGGTTCCTCTGGTGCCCTGGATGGAGGTGAAGAAGGCAAACACAATTGTGGTACCTAAGAAGGAGTTCACAGCTGACCTGGAGTGGTTATCAAACCGCAACCCCCGGACTGGAGGTAAGCAAAGGCAGATCAGCCTTCAAGTTCCAAATTCTCCCTCAAATCTCACCTTCCCACCTCTTGTCACTTTGGTTAATGGGAAAAGAGGCAGGCAGGCAAAGAACAGAAATTTGGAGGCTGGGAGCTTAGGGGGTTGAGAAAAACCCTGTGCCAAAATTCTGACTAATGAACCCAACCAAATCATAATTCTGAGACTGGAACCTTCCTCAAAGAACTTCTTTATTGGCTACAGAATATCGGCACGAGTGAAAGCAAAACCAACTCTAAATGTTTCCCGCAGTTTCAGTATAATTAAAAGAGTAAATGATTCCCTCCCCAAGTGTCACATGTAACATTGTCCAATTGGGTTAATTGGAGAGCTTCTTGGTCACTCCTCTCCCTCTCCACCTCTGGAGATGACCTTGGTTCCTACAGGACAATTATGTGTTATGTCTGGGTTGGAGTGATCTTCCAAACCTCCCCCCCCCCCGCCATTCCTGTGTGGCAACTGAGAAATGGAAAAGTGCCTGCCGCCAGTCCCAGGAAAGGAGGGTATTGTTTCTGCCCTTGACCACCAATGGCTGTAAGGAGCTTGAGGATGGGAGAGCCTTTCCTGCAAAGGAAACCAAGATCTTCTCTCTCGGGGTCTTCATGATCTTCTAGCCCCACATCAAAAAGACCAAGTGTGGCCCCAGATCACAGAAAAGACCATTGAAAGAAAGAGGGGAGGAAAGATCTGTTTCCCCTCCCCTGGTGGGATGGGGAGAAGTAAACACTTCAATTATTGGTGGGGGTGGGGCTCTAGGGAGAGCAATTCTGGACTATTCTTATCCCTCTTTGTGTATTTCAGGGCTTCACATCTGGCAGGTGACTTTGGGCTGTGAACTCAGGGAAGATGGGAGCAAAGGAGGGTTCTTCCGCTATGGTTACAATGGGGAGGACTTCATCAGCTTCGATAAGGAGACCCTCAGATGGGTCCAGGCTCAACCCAAAGCCCAGAAGGTCAAGGAGGAGTGGGAGAAGAATCCAGCGAGGTCTGGGAGAATCAAATTCTTTCTGGAGAATAACTGCCTTGAGTGGCTAGAGAAATGCCTCTCCTACCAGATGGAGGCTGTGAAGAAGACAGGTGAGTGGCTGAATGGGCTCAGGTTGTGCAATTTTTTCCTAGGCTCCTTCCTCTTCCTCTTCTTGTGTTTTTCTGCCCTGCACAGCCAAGCCATCCTTCACGTGCCTGGCAGAAAGTGATCTGGGCATTTTCCAAAACAAACTGGGGGCATTACAACAATCAGGAAAAGAAGTTCCAAAACCTCACCCCTCAAAAGCTAAGTTCTCCAAAGGAAAAGAAAAGGAAACCAAAGGAGCCAGATAGCAAAGTTGAGATCCAGTTTCATTTTCATGAGGAAATCTAATTTTTACCTGCTGCACTTGGGGCAGAACCAAAAATTGATTCTCTTCCCAATTACCACTTGGGACAACTTGAACAAATTTAACTTAGGGTGTCAAAACTCAACTGGAAGCCCAAGCATTGCAATTACTTTGGTCAGAGTGAGAACTTTACCCCAAAGTCTACGTGTCCCTTTCAAAAATGAATCTAAAGAGTTCAGGGTCCCAGAGGTTCAGGAGAGGAGAAGGGAGACGATGGCCAGAGGAAGTCTTCCCTATTATTAAATAATCTTTCCAGAAACTAAAAATCCTGAGAACTCTGTTGTTGCTGTTTCTGCAGAGCCCCGAGCAGGGAAAGTGACCCGCAAGGTAGTCAATGACAGCCTGGAGGTCCTCATCTGCCAGGCCTTTGGCTTCTACCCCAAGGGGATCCAGGCCACTTGGAGGAGGGATGGGGAGGTCTGTGAATACGAGACCCTCCATAGGAACATGACGCCCAACTCAGATGGGACCTATTATGTCCAGCTCAGCATTGAGATCGACCCCAAGGAGAGGAACCGTTTTCGGTGTCACCTGGAGCACGAGGGCTTGCAGGAGCCCCTGGTCTTGGCCTGGGAGGAGGAAACAGGTGAGAGGCTCAGCATTTGCAATATGTCACCTCGTGGTGAGATGGGTGGCATCTAAATTTATTAAATAAAATACAATAAAAATAAATGTGGAAGTAGATTGTTCACCACTGTAGGATGGTTCAATCAATGCCATTTTTAGCGGGGGAGGTTGGCCCTTTGTCAGCCCAGCAAGGGAGACCAGAATAAGAAGCCAATGTCAGGTACAATCTGTCAATCTGGAAATGCTTCTGCCTCCCTCCATTTATCTTCAGGTGAACTCGGGAAGGGCCTGTTTGACACATGTCCTTAAGCTGATTTCTTGGCCCAGGCTGAAATCTCCTCCTTATCTGACTGCTGCCTTGGTTGTGGCTCCTTCTTTGTCCTTTTAAAGCCATTTGCCCTGCCCTCTTCAGCGTTAGAAGGGAGGGTGGCTTCCTTCAGGTGGAGACACTACTTGGAGGCCAGTTCAGGTTGGCAAATGCTCCCATTGCTTAGGAATTCCATGTCAGGGAAGTCAGAATCTGTCTAACCAGAACCATGTTTCTCTTTCTTTAGATATGCCGTTATTTCATTTGGTGGGAGTTGTGATGATCATAATCTTGGGAGCTGTGATTCTCTTCCTGACCTGTAAGTGAAATGCATCCATTGACAACCTCCCCCCCCAAAGTCCTGTGTCTTTCTGTGCTGATTGAGCTCACGTGGGTGGGAGAGGGTCTCTCTGAGAGTTGCAGCCAGGATCCCCACAAGACCCTTCCCCACAAGCAGCATTTTGAATGAGAGTCAGAAAGGAAGAAGAAACAAGGTAGCAATTTTTCTACTTCCGGTAAATCTCAGAATGTTCCACCTTCCTGTTGCCTGGAAGGAAGCTGCGGTGTGCAGTAGCTGCTAAAAGAGCCAATGCAATGAGCTAAGTTGCACTAACAGAGGGATACAATCAAGATCAAGTGAGGTACTACCAATACCACTCTATAAAGCTCTAGTAAGACAACACCTAGGGCGCTGCATTCAGTTTTGGTCACCACACTATGAAAAAGATTGAGACACTAGAAAGAGTGCGGAGAAGAGCAATCAGGATGATTAGGGGATTGGAGGCTAAAATATCATCACTGAGGCTTCTGTGGGGCAAGCCTGAGGGAGAGAAGGGGAGAGGACGCTCGTAACTACTCATTTATTTTCAAGCTGTAAGTGTCATTTTATGAAACCCGATTCACATAATTTTGTAGCGGAGCACAGGTTTTCAGCTAGTAATACTATAAAAAATCTAATGATCTGATGGTCACTTCAAAAAAGTCCTTTCTTAGCGAGCACCTAGAAGCCAAGAGGAACATATGTGTCAAATTTCAAGTTTGTAGGCTTTATGGTTCTGGAGATTTCATGATGATGCGTGAGTGGTATTTCGCTTTTATATTTTATACATAGATAAGCAAATCAAGATGCTGAGTTATAATCCAGGCAATTTTACCATCTGGGCCCCTTGGGGGTCTTCATCTTAAATCCATCTCAGGCAGGAGCTGCTGCTCCAGAAATAAACTAACTATCTTCTCTCTTTGTCATTTATTAGGCTGCTGGAGGAAATACAGGAAAAAACGCCATCAGGCAATGACAACTTACCTCAATCACCTTTTAGAAAAACTTCGTTCTTTCCCAACTTCTAGCACTAAAGATGAGATTCAATCACAAGCAATGTCCTCACAGAAAAAGACATCAGAGGTGACTATTGCTGAAGTCTATTTAAGAGATAAAACTACTACTATTACTACTATTACTACTATTTCTTCTTCTTCTTCTTCTTCTTCTTCTTCTTCTTCTTCTTCTTCTTCTTCTTCTTCTTCTTCTTCTTCCTCCTCCTCCTCCTCCTCCTCCTCCTCCTCCTCCTCCTCTATCATCGGACATTGGCGATCCTATTTTTATCAACAGCCACACGAAAAAGTGCTGTTAGGTTTTGTCCAAAATGGTCCCTTAAATTTTGAAGTCATGATGTTCTTTTTCTGCCTGGACCTCATTTGCCTTCAGTCTTTCCCTGGAGGATTAAGTGAAGGATGCCGTATTTTTCTGGGTGTCGCATCATGTGTCCGAAATATTCTAACTTTCACTTTTTAATTGTTTTGGGGATTTCCCTTGGCTTTCCCAGGCAGCTTATCACCTCCTCATTTCTGATTTTAGATAAAACCCGGGGCTTGGAGAATACCTGAGAGCCAACACCTTCAGGATTGTTGGGGTGGGGAATCCATCCTCAAAGTCTTCCCAAGGCAGCCATGGAGGGATGGTGGGATGTCTGGGGCTCCTCTGGGGCTCAGCCCCTCCTCTTGGGGACCCTCTGATCTGGTTGCAATACAAGGGAAAATCAGTCAAAGCTCATTTCCTCTGGCCCTCCAGCTCCAAGGGAGGAGAGTGAGACAGGAAAGGGGCTAGTAGCAGGAAGTGGGCACCTGGGAAAATGGGGGATTTCTGTCCAGGAAGGACCTGAGGGGAGGGGGAGAGAAAGAGGGTGAGCTGGAAAAACAGGGGGAGGCCCTCTAGGATAAAGGCTTCTTGGTGATGATGAGCTGGAGGTACAAGAGAGACAAGAGGAAGGAAACACTGGGGAGAAAAGGGATGACCCCTTCTTAGAAGATCCCTCTCTCAGGGAGGACCTGTTTATATGGAAGGGCAGTGCAAAGTTTTATCTTCTTTGGTTCCTTCCTTCCACACAGGGTTGCTGTGGGCAGAAGACAGAGCTAAGGGAAGGAGAGAAAAGACCTCTGATGGCTTCCCCAGATGCCTATTCTGACAACAAGGAAGGAGCAGCTGTGGAGAATTCAGAGGGGGGACCAGAGGAATGTCTGGAAGATGCTGATGTCCCAAAGCCAGGAATGGAGGGGCTGGAGGAAGGAGTGAGCCCAGGAACTTCAGAAGGGCCCTCAGAGGAACAAGTGGATGAGCATCTGGCTGGAGAGGAAAGGGGAGAGACACAGCTGCAGCTGGAGGGCTCACAGACCCAGCCAGAAGCCCAGGATGGAGAAGGATTGAAGCTGCAGCTGATCAGAAAGGATGAGAAGAACCTGTTGAGTTGGACTGAACAGAAGGAGGCGCAATGGAGGTTGGTCCATTGCCTCTTTCCACCTAAGGAGTAATACCAGCATACCCCTCCTTAGTCCAAGATTTGGACAATGCAGTGTTAGAAACAACCACACATTTGCCCTGCCATGCAGGTACTGTCACTTTGTGGCTGCTGTTTACATGACTTCCAGCCTGCACTCCATGTGGGTTCACCGACAAATGCGCAATAGACGTTTCTGCGCCAACAGAACCGCACGCCATCAAAACTGCTAATCGGTTTCCGACAATAACGTGCCGGCAGATGCGCACCGACAAAATCGCGTGCTGGGGCTTTAACAGATGGAACAGGTGGAACGCATATAAGTACGTTATAACGGTCAGCACTCACCAACTGTATAAGACGTTTGAGTTATACTGCAGGCATGGATATTATTAAGTCACAGAAAGGAAAACAACAACTGCTGTATGAAGGATATCGATATCGACGTGACAAGTTAAACCAAGATGGATCGTCTTCGCGGAGGTGCATTAAAAGAGAGTGTGCCGGCAGACTTAAGAAGAAAACAGACGGGACGTTACAAACAAGTATTGAACACATGCATGCTCCAGATACCGCAAAAAATGAAAGTGAAAAAATAAAAGCGACTATACGCGAACGAGCTGAAAATGGTGTGGAAAAACCTCGTCAAATTATTGTGAACAGCACAGCCGGAGTCTCGCTGGAAGCAAGTCTAAATAAGTGCAATTATCAAGACGTCTTGCTGCAATTCTTCCTACATATGCAGGGCATGATTGTACAGACTATCTGCATGCCGTATGTCATATTGACATCTAAATTAATTCAAAATATTTATTGACATAATAATTTTTAATAATACATTTTTATTGCTGAATTTTTAAATTATTTAGTGACATAATAAATTTTTACTGCTGAGTTATTTAGTGATACAATAAATTTCTACTGCTTTTAAATGGTGTGCGGTTGTCTTCATCGCGCTTTTGTTGTCGTGATTTTATTGACGTGAAGTTGGCGACGCGATTATGATGTCGCATTGTAATTGGCGCTATTTTGTCGATCACGCAATTGTCGGGTCACGCTCCATGTGACCTCCGTTTGGACTTCAGACCTGCTTCTCAGACTTTGTCCTTGCACTTTGGATTTGGGTGAACTATACCTGGATTTTGGTGTGTGTGTGTGTGTGTGTGTGTGCGTGTGCATGTGTGTGTGTGTGTGGATTTAGGGACTTATCCCTTTCCCTGGCATCTTTGCAACTCTCAGCCAAGCTGAGCAACCTTGCATTCAGTAGGATTTTGCCATCTGTGTGAGTGGGACCTGGGAAATATTATCAGGGCTTTCACCCTCATTTTTTTGGACACGACTAAGGTTAAACTCAGATCATCTCAGGACCAAATAGACCAGGGGTGGGTTCCTCCCGGTTCGCACCGGTTCGCACGAACCGGTTCATCGGTGAACCCGGAAGTAATTAACTTCCAGGAACCCCGGTACCGGTCCTGGCCCCTGTCGCTGCAAAGCACCCTTTTGCCGGCGCGTCGCAGCTCGCTCGCGCATTCCCCCACCTGTCTGCACTAAGCCCAGCCTGCCGCTCACTGTTTGATTGGAATCCAGCCAATCAGTGAGCGGGCTGGCCTCGTTTAAAAGTGTGGCACCAACGGCTAACATTCCTCTTTTGAAAAGAATCTTTCTCTCAAAAGAGTCTTCAAAAGGGTTTGTTGCCAAGACGCCTCGTTTCGCGCTTCACATTGTTCAGTTCACCTTCCCTTCGCCTTCCAGGAGCTTGCTGCTTCCACCTGTCTTTAATGGTATAGGCCAGAGGTGGCATTCAGCAGGTTCTGACCAGTTCTGGAGAGCCAGTAGTGGAAATTTTGAGTAGTTTGGAGAACCAGTAAATACCACCTCCGACTGGCCCCGCCCCATCTATTCTCTGCCTCCCGAGGCCCAGCTGATTGGGAGGGAATGGGGATTTTGCAGTATCCTTCCCCTGCCACGCCCACCAAACCACACCACACCCACCAAGTCACGCCCACAGAACCGGTGGTAAAAAAAAAAATTGAATCCCACGACTGGTATAGGCTCACCTGCTGGAGTTGGACTAGAAGTGGGGTTTCCAACCTGTGAACCATGGCCCATTACTGGGTCCAGTCTCATTGCCCCCGGACCGCGTGAGTCCACACAGCCCCACTCACGGGAGCCTCGTCACAGGCGCTCATGGCTCCACTTGCGCTCTCGTAATCACAAAAACCTGATCCTCACAAAAATTCATCCCTCTTTCCCCTCTGCCCCCACTTCAGGCTGCCAACCCAAAAAGGTTGGGGAACTCTGGACTAGAAGACCTCCAAGGTCCCTTCCAGCTCTATTCTAATGGATTGAGTCCTCTCCTCTGGGAGTGATAACTAAGGCTAACCCTCCCCTGCTGAACAGAGGCCAGCCTCATAGTTCTTCCCCACTCCCGGGGAGGGATCGCTTGCCCCAGGATATCACCGATCCCCCGACCCCCAAGACCTCCCCGCGGGTTCAGGGGGAAAGCAGGAGAAGAGGAGGATGGGGAACAGTCCTTGGGGGATCGGCGCTTTCAGAGAGGGGGGTATCAATCTTTTGTGGGCAGTTACTTCTACTCAAGGCAGACGAGGGCGCCCTCTGGAGGTGAACAGAGGGTATCATAAGTCATTCATTCATTCTCTTCACTTTGGAAGAGCCCTTTTGGAGAGCATCTGAAGGGCTGCCATCCTCCGTGGAATAGTTTTCTGACAGAGTGAAGGAGAGGAAAGTGGGGAAGAGCAGCCCAGCCTCCCCTGGAGAAGGGACCTCGCATATCACTCTCTTCTCCCATCTGGAGTCTTGTCTTCTGTGAGGTTCATTTCTTGCCAGTGAAATGTTCATACAGTGGCTTTGGGGGTGCTCTGCCCCTCCCCCGTTTCCATAGGATGCCTTGTGCTGCAAAGGGAGGAAATGGAGGAAGGGGACACACAAATCCTTTCTAGGGGGGATGAAGACCTTCTCCCCTCTCCATGGCTCTCCCTTTCCCCTCCTGCACCCCAGACAGGCCTGAAGGGTAAACTGGAGAGGAGAAAGGTTTGCAGTTCCACTTCAGACAAACAGTTCTTCCCTGGAGGAGAGTCAGACACAAGGAACCAGGAATAGAATGGAATAGAATAGAATAGAATAACAGAATTGGGACTTTGGAGGTCTTCTAGTCCAACCCCCTACCCAAGCAGGAAACCCTACACCACTTCAGACAAATGGATATCCAGCATCTTCTTAAAAACTTCCAGTGTTGGAGCATTCACAACTTCTGGAGGCAAGTTGTTTTTAATTAATTGTTAATTGATTAACAATTGATTAATTGTTCTAACTGCCAGGAAACTTCTCCTTAGTTCTAAGTTGCTTCTCTCCTTGATTAGTTTCCACCCATTGCTTCTTGTCCTGCCCTCTGGTGTTTTGGAGAATAGTTTGACTCCCTCTTCTTTGTGGCAACCCCTGAGATATCAAAATGCTGCTATCATGTCTCCCCTAGTCCTTCTTTTCATTAAACTAGACATACCCAGTTCCTGCAGTCATTCTTCGTATGTTTTAGCCTCCAGTCCCCTAATCACCTTTGTTGCTCTTCTCTGCACTCTTTCTACGGTCTCCATATCCTTTTTAGGAACTCCAGGAACTGGAGTTGAATTCAAAGGACTAAAAGTTTACTACATGGTACCTATATGCCAGGATCTGATATACATGTATGAATAGCTCAAACTTCACTGGCACTTGATAAAGGTCAGTGGAATTCATTTGGGGAAGGGGTGGATTCCAAACTGATGGTCTTTGGAGATTCTCAATCGTCCAGGTCATGGTTGTCCCAGTGGTGCTGTTCAAAGGGCAACTGGACTTTCTTGGGTGTTTTGTTGTTGTTGTTGAAAAGATTTTGCTTCTCATCCAGGAAGCTTCTTGGATGAGAAGCAAATTGTTTTCAAAACTAAAATATTTTCATGGGGGTAACAAATCAAGAAAGTCACTTTTCCTTTTGGAAAAGCCCCTTTGGGACAGACTGATGACATGTTTAACTCCGCCTTCCATCTCAGCCTGTTCATCTCCTACAAGATGGTCCATAAAGGTAAAGGTTCTCCTCGCACATATGTACTAGTCGTTCCCGACTCTAGGAGGCGGTGATCATCTCCGTTTCAAAGCCGAAGAGTCAATGCTATACCAAGGACGTCTCCGTGGTCACGTGGCCGGCATGACTAAATGCTGAAGGCTCACGGAATGCTGTTATCTTCCCACCAAAGGTGGTCCCTATTTTTCTACTTTTTTCATGCTTTCAAACTGCTATATTGGCAGAAGCTGGGACAAGTAACAGAAACTCACTCCATTACACGGTGCTAGGGATTCGAACCATTGAACTGCTGACCTTTCTGATTAACAAGCTCAGCATCTTAGCCACTGAGCCACCGCGTCTCATTAAGATGTTCCATAGGGCCCCTCAATACACCCCTCCCCAGGGCTCCTAACCCTTGAAAGAACCTCCTCCGCAATTTGGTTCCCCCTCCCACTGTAGCCAACTTCCATGAAGTTCTTCAAGGCAGCTGTTCTCAGAAGCTCTGGAGATGAACACCTGGGCTCTCTCTCCATCCGTTGCATTTTCTTTGTTCTTCAGGAGCCTCTCTTGGTGGTTTCAGGCTCTGAGGTCGGTGCGGCACCTACAGCTCCAAAATTGTGTTGATGTGTAAGTCGTGGGAAAAGAGATGCTGTGATACCAGACAGGGCAAGAAGCAAAGAACATGAGGATGTTTCCCCTCCCCCAGCCATTCCTGCGAATGTAAATAAAATAAAGGAAGAATTTGTCCTAGATTTTATCGTTTCTGCTGCCAGGTAGAGAGAACTGTGCCTGCTTTCTGTTGGAAATATCCCATGGAAAGCTGGCATTGTATCCAAGCACAGATGCTTGGGTGCGGGCGGTGTTTTGGCCTGCCAGCGGCCACCGGGGCTGGCAGCAGATTCAGAGAGTGAGGAGGTTGGGGAGGAACATGGACCAGTCCTGGAGTTTGGGGAAGGCTCTGATGAGGGCTGTGTGTGGGAGCAGAGAGTGGGCCAGAGCTGTGCGTCGGTTATCAGAGTCAGAAATCAGTGAGGCAGACGAACAGCTGGAGCCTGTTCCCAGTGTGCACATGTGCAGAGTTGCCAGAGGTCTCCTTCTGATATCCCCCCAAAGGACCTATCCTGATCCCCCTTCCTTCCTCCAGGGGGTGCCTGGGGTGGAATTAGTGGCTAACTGGCTCTTGGGGAATTTTATTGAAGAAAAAAGAGGCAGCGGAGGTAAAGCACCAAAGCCTCAGTGGATCTTTTCTTCTGCAATTTGGAAATGAAGAAATTAACTAAGAAAGACCCCAGGGGGGAGTCCCTTTTCTCTTTATTTTATTCTATTTTTTGTGTTGAAGTGCTTTTGAAAGTTATTGACAGTCAGCTGTTGGATTGTATTGCGGTTTGGAAAGAGCCATCTAGTGGCAAATAGAAAGTAGTACACCAGCTAATGAAATGGGGGGACGTGAGATTGCAGCTGTGAAGTGTGATCTTGGCTACAGGAAGGGATACTTTGAAACAGTGAGAATTGCTAAGGAGTATTTGTTTTTGTAACATTGTTTGACTGCTGCAACTACCTACAGCTGTGGAAGAGAAAGAAAACTTCAACTTGGACTGGACTGGATTAATTCTAAAATTGAGCAATAGAATTTGGAAGACCCTAAATTGGCAATTAAATGTGGTATAACCCCAAAATTTAAAAATCTGTTAAAATAGTTAAACGTATAATGGAGATTTGGATGTTTGATGAATTATTTGGGATGTTGAAAAGTGCATGTAACAGGTTAATTTTTTTAAAAAAACCTAGAAAATCAAAAGGAACATACAGAACAAGAAATAGGAGAAAAGGGGGCAAAAGAGGGCACGAATAAAGTAGAGGAAGTTAAGGTGGAAGAAAGAAAAATTGAAAATAAAGTGCAGATAAAAGATTTCACTAGGATTTACAGTCAGAAAGGAAAAATCGATAAAGGGGGAGATCCCCCCCCCAAAAAGAAACCACAAAATAGTAAGGAAAGGAGGAGAACAGGGGAAACTCTAGGGAAAGTTACTAGAAAAATCAAAGTAAACACTTTGAAGAAAAGATACAATAGCCACAAAAATAGGAAAAAGAAAAAGAAGAAGTTAGGAGAAAGGGGGAGAAGAAGAAAAATGATTAGAAGTAGAATTCTTGAGAGGCCAAGAGAAAATGGAGAAAAGAGGAAGAAAGGGAAAAAGAGTTACATTAGTAGACCAAAGAGAATAGTCGCAAGAGTGTTATTATGTAATTAATTAAAAAAATAAAGATATTATAGTATATTGTTAATTGTAGAAAAAATGGAAAGAAATGCTCATTGAAGATATTGTTTGTGTATTAAGAAAAAATAGCCATAAAGTTGAAAAATAATGGAAGAGAATAATTTGGCTGAAAGGGAAAACAAAACTGTGATGCAAAATGGACTATTGAAATGAGAGGGTGTAAAAGAAAAGACCTGGACAATGCTTTGTTCCTATAATATCTATAATTTGTATTAAAAAATAAAAAAACCTTGAATTAGAAAAAGAAGATCCCAGGCAGGAGGGGCTGAGTCCCAAAGGAACTCCAGGCAGCCCATGACCTCTTCCTGGTTACATTGGAAAGACTGAGAGGCTGGATTCCCCCATCCCACCCCAAGCCAGATAGTCTTTTCCAAGCGTGGAGTTTTGCCTCTTAAATAGACTTCAGCGACTGTCAGGCTCACCTCTGAGCTAACTGTTAGGTGGGAGCATCGCCTGTGACTGCATCTCATCTTCTGTGACATCCACAGGGGGAGAAAGATGTTCTTGTAGATCAATATGATCACAGCAAGTTGTCACTTTGCAATGGAATTTGTCCCTGCATCTCCACCACTGGTCTGATAGGTGGCAAAAAGAGAGGATAGGTAGTTAATTTTGGAGCAGCAGTTCCTGCCTGGGAAAGAGAAGAACTTGTGCTGAAGACCTCCAGGAGGCCCAGAGGGACCAACTGGCTGGATTATAACCCAGCATCCTGAGACATTTGCATGAGGGCTTCCATCTGTTTACGACAAAGGGCAGAATTGTTAGCCATCAAGAGCTGCTAATCAGGGGAAATTTGATGAAACTCAATTCTTCCTATATCCACTTCCCACATTCCCTCTCCCTCTCCTGTCTCTTGAGTGGCTCCTCCCACCTCTGGACCCTTGATCCTGTTTTTCTCTGTCTCCAGGTGGGATTGCAAGTAGGGGCAGAGGACAGGGGGCCCTCCCTCCATGGCCCCACCTTTCACCAGAGCTTCCCTGAAGGTCCCTCTTCCCAGATGAAGTGGCACATGGATCTTCTTCAGGGGCAGGATTAGGGATCTTCTAGTGCTTCTCAGACCATTTAAGGGACTCCTGAGCCCTGATATTTGCTCCTCTGTCCACTGAGGCCAAAGAGACAACAGGAATGTGGAACATTTTGAAATTTACAGGAGTTGGGAAAGTGGCTCCTAGTTTCTTCTTCTTTTCTGATTCCCATTAAAAGTCCTGTTTCTGGGGAAGGGTCCTGTGGGGGCCATGGCTGCAACTCACACCAACCACACCAACTCCATCAGCACAGAAAGACTGTGTGAGAGAGAGGGGGGGGAGAGGATGTGTTTCTTTCACTTACATATCAGGAAGAGAATCCCAGCTCCCAAGATTAAGCCTGCTGCAATTTCCACAGGAATCCACCACCCTATAGCTAACGAAGGAGAACCATGGTTTTAACATCAATTAGATAAACAGTTCCCTCAAGCACAGATGCTGAGCAATGGAATCATTTCCCAATCTGCACTGGCCTCCAGGATGTGCCCCCACCTGAAGGAAGTCCCTTGGAGAGGAGGGGCCTTGAAGGATAGAAGGAAGAGCCTACAACCAACCATCTCACATATCACCTCATCTCTGATAGATAGATAGATAGATAGATAGATAGATAGATAGATAGATAGATAGATAGATAGATACTGTAGATAGATAGAGAGATAGATAGATAGATAAATAGATAGATAAATAGATAGATAAATAGATAGATAGATAAATAGATAGATAAGATTTAAGATTTAGTTTATTTGCATGCCGCCCTTCTCCGGGAGGGACTCAGGGCGGCGAACAACTCAAAGGGGGAAAAGGGAACATAAAACACAATACACGTGATTAAAATAAACAAGAATCATACAACCATACAAGTCGAGAGGGGAGGGGAACTCATCAACCCCAGGCCTGCCGGCACAGCCAGGTTTTGACGGCTTTCCGGAAGGCCTGGAGAGAGGTGAGGGTCTGAATCTCCGCGGGGAGATAGATAGATAGATAGATAGATAGATAGATAGATAGATAGATAGATAGATAGATAGATAGATAGATAGATAGATAGATAGATACTGTAGATAGATAGATAGATAGATAGATTGATTGATTGATTGATTGATTGATTGATTGATTGATTGATAGATACTAGAGAGAGAGAGAGAGATTTTGTCTATTTCACAGGACCAAACAAGATAACTCCTTCTTGCTTAAAACCTTGTGCTGACCAACTGGCCCCCATCTTCACCTGCATCTTTAATCAATCACAATAAATCAGATGAGTTACGTTCCTTCTTGCTTCAAACACTCTACTCTCATCCAAGTGCCGAAGAAACCCTCCATCAAGGAACTAAATGACTTCAGACTGGTTGCTCTAACATCTGCAGTTATGAAGACCTTTGAAAGGCTAATGGTGGCCCACTTGAAAACATTTGTTTATTATTATATTTATATGCCGCCCTTCCCCCCCCCCAAGGGAACTCATCATGAATCCCCTGTTAGACCCCTTGCAATTTGCTTATCGGCAAATGTTGCTGTTAATACGGTTCTGTACTACATTCTACAACATCTTGACTCTCCAAAGACCTACACAAGGGTCCTCTTTGTAGACTTCAGATCAGCATTCGATCCCATCATTCCAGATATTCTTCTAGCTAAGCTAAACCAGCCAGCTGTGCCTGACCACACTCATAAGTGGATCATAAGCTTCCTAACAGACAGGAAGCAGCAGGTGGTGGAGCTAGGCAGAATCACATCAGGCACCTGTGCAGTTAGTACAGGGGCCCCTGGCTGGGCTCTGAGAGCTGCAGGTAGAAGTAGCACAGGGAGTGTGAGGGGGGCCTGGAGAAAGAGGAGGGAAAAGAGCAGAATTGGGAGGTCAGCCCTGCAACCCCCCCCTTCAGCAGTTTATTGTCAGAAACAGCCCCTCCTCAACAAGTTCTCTAAAGTGGAACAAATTGGTTTCCCCCTTTCCCCTTCTGCTTGGGAAGATTCATGCCTGTCAATGGGAGGAGAGAGCCCCCAGCAGCCCTCGGTTGACCCTGGGAACATCTGGGCAGGGCCACATCTGGTTAAGTTGCCCCTGCTGCTAATATGGGCTCTTGGGATTCCCAGGCAGCAGCTCCTGGCCCTGATCTTGATGGCGACCCCACACCCCACTTGGGAAGAGTAAGGGAAGCCCTATTCACATAGGCATTAACAAGTCAGCTGAGGACCTTTCCAAGCAAGGGCAAAGTTGGCTGATGAGGGGGGACCTGGAGGCCAAGGACTTCGTCCAATGCCCAGGCAGGAGGGGGGAGGACCAGGAGAAAGACAGCAGGGATGAAGCCTGAAACTTCTTTTTTTCACTTTTACTTTCTATTCTCCCAGAAATACCAACGGGAGCTGATTACAAACCAGGCACTGAAGTTGTTCAACCAGGCTCACTCGAGAAAAGAAGATGATTTGGGAAAGGAAATTAGAATAACAGAGTTGAAAGGGACCTTGGAGGTCTTCTAGTCCAACCCTCTGCCCAGGCAGGAAACCCTACACCACTTCAGACAAATGGCCACCCAACCTCTTCTTAAAATCTTTCCGTGTTGGAGCATTCACAACCTCTGGAGGCAAATTCTGTTCCACTGATTCATTGTTCTAACTTGTCAGGAAATTTCTCCTTAGTTCTAAGTTGCTTCTCTCCTCGACGAGTTTCCACCCATTGGAGTTTGGGACTGAAGCGGGTGGGGGAGAGAAAGACCCAACCCAGGACACGCGCTCCCCCCTCCTGTCTGTCCCCCCCACCTTTCAACGTCTCATACTCACCACAGAAAGCCCCAAGCACCTAGGACCCCAGCGCCACCCCCAAGAGCAAAACGGGCGCCGGCTGCAGCTGCATCGCCCTCCAACCCCGCGCGCCTTTGCTTGCTGTCAACCGAAAACACCTGCCGTCCGCTAAGGACAAGTGGCTGAAGCGCTGCTCCCGTTCGGGTCCCATGATCCATCCGGATCCGTAAAACAAGGTCCAACTCTGCCAAACGAAATTTATACCTGCAACTGCGGACACTTTCGCTCCGCCAAGGACAGCGCCCGGCCTCCACCCTCGGCCCATCCACCCTCGGCCCCTATCCTCCTCCCCCCCCCAATCTCCGAGAGCTCCGCTGACGTTCTCCGCCCGTCCAAAGTTTGCTTGATAAAAAAAGTTTCCTTTTGCAGGGTAATAAAAGCTGCAAAGAAACGGAGAGGAAATCGCAGGTGTTTATTGCCTTCAGCCCTTCTGAGAATAACAACTGTATGCCAACCAGATTGTGGGGCTTTTGGTGGTGGTGGTGGGCATGGTTTTGCCAGAGTTTTTGGGAAAGTGCCACTTCTGGGCCTCTGCCCCTCCCCTCTCTCTCCCCTCTGACAAGCCAGCCAGAGTCCCTTGGAGGGAGGGCCCTGAGGACACTTGGACCCAGTATCTCTAACGCCCAGGTGATGTTTCTGCACAGTCTTCCAGGGGAGCCCAAGGAAGATCACATTGCAGCACAGGTAGTCCTCAACTTACAACATTTCATTTAGTGACCATTCGAAGTTAACAACAGCAAAAGTGACTGATGACTGTTTTTCACAGTTACAACCTACCTCTGTAGCATCCCCATGGTCATGGGATCAAAATTCACATGCTTGGCCAGTCACACTTGAATGACTGGTGCATCGTCCCAGGATGATGTGATCCCTTTTTGCAACCTCCTGACCAGAAAAGTCCCGGGAGAAGCCAGATTCAATTAACAACTGGATTACTAATTTATCAACTGCAGTGATTCACTTAACAACGATGGCAAGAAAGCTTGTAAAATGGAGCAAAGCACACTTAACAAATTCTCACTTAACAACATAAATGTTGGGCTCAATTGTGGTCATAACTCGAGGTCTACCTGTACATGCCCCTAAAGGAAAAGGTCCCCCAAAGCCCTTTGGAGTGAAATGGGATCGATCGGAGAGCCTCCCAAGAAGAAAGAGCGAGGGGTGGCTGCATTCAGATAAGAGGGATAACCAGGATGATCGGACGGGATCCGATCGAAGGCAGCGCCTAAGTTTCCTCAGAGGACTGCAAGGGTCTTCGGTTGGACTGGAGCTGCACGGGGTGCCTGGTGGGAGGGCGATGTCATTGCACCGGGTTCCCCTCTTGCTCTGGGGAGCTGTGCTGGGGTCCTTCATGCTTGGGACTTTTTGACTTCTCTGTAGATGCTGGGCTGCTGTTCCTTCATTGTTCTCTCACTTCCTGCAATGACTCTGCCTGCCTGGAAAATTATTCCATAGAGAAGAGCCAAACCTTCCATACTCTTCAGGGTCCCTCCTGGAAGTAGCAGGAGAGGGGAGGGGAAGGGAGAGGAAAGGAGAGGGGAGGGGATGTCTCCCAGTCTGAGGGAGCAAGTGTGACTTTAGGGCAAGAAAAGAAAGGATAAACTGAACTGAAAAGGGAAGCAGTAAAGGAAAGGAGGGGGGAGGGGAGGGAAGAACAGAAGCAGCTGGGAAGGAGAGGGAAAGGAAGGGAGGGGAAAGGAGAGGGGAGGGGAATTGGAGCTGGAAAGGGAAAGGGAAAAGGAGAGGGGAGTGGAAGAGATATTGAAAAGGCACTATGCAACCTAAAGCCATCTCTATTGATTGATGGATTATGTCCCTACTTCTTGAAAAAGCTTTCCATTGCCTTATCAGGACCCCTAAGCACAAGCTATGAGTTATCTTTCAGAGCCAACTCCTTGCCCAACCTACGATCATTAGCCATGATCATACCTATCTCCCAAAAGGGAGACCCCAGCCTAGTAGAAAATTACGGCCCAATCTCACGGTGTTGCATAACCTGCAAACTAATGGAATCAATTATAAACCAATCCATTACCTTCCACTTTGAGACAAACATCCTAATCTCTAATAAGCAGTTTGGTTTCAGAAAAAAATTGTCCTATAATCTGCAACTCCTACACTGCAAATACATTTGGACTACTCAATTCAACCAGGGTAAAGCAATAGATGCAATTTACATAGACATCTGCAAAGCCTTTGATTCAGTGGTACACGATAAACTACTTGTCAGCCTCTGTTTTCCTTGCTACGCTTGCTTGCTATCGGCTGCCATAGGAACGGGGGGGGGGATGTATAGTATTGGGGAAGGAAATTATATTGTACTGGAGGAGTCTTGTTCTCACCATCTTCTGCACATGTTGGTGGCTGATGTTTGGACTTGGTCAAGGCCAACCGTTTCGCATACAACTTGATGAGGCTGTTTGAAGATGCACCCCACATGACACCTTAGGGAGTTGCAGATTGGATAATGGGTTGGGGAATTGGGCGGGAGGGTGCTGGGTAAACATTTGATATGTATATGTTCCTTCCTTTCTGGCTCAGATCTTGCTTTTCTTTTGCTGTTTTCACTTCATATCTAGTAAAAGTACTTTATCTCTATTAAAATGGAGTTGATGTTTTCCTTTCTTGGATATTGAAGGAGGCATGCCTGACACTACTGTTAAAACTAACCTCATATGGCATTTCCAGATCCCTGCACAAGGGTATAGCTGCGTTCCTGTCCAACTGGCAACAAGTACTCAAAGGAGGGAGTGCCCTATCAAATCCTGTATCAGTTAACAGCGGTGTCCCCCAAGGCAGTGTTTGAGGACCCACACTCTTGCTGCTCTACAGAAATGACCCTTGCGATCATATTACATCTTCGCTGATGACATAAAACTATTTAACACCACCGTCAATTCTGCTGCCTTATAAAGCGACCTTGACTATGTGTCAGAATGGTCAAAGAAATGGCAACTCCAAATCTCAACCAACAAATGCTCCATCTTACACATTGGCAATAAAAGTAAGAACATCAAATACAAGCTGGGCTGATATGACCTTGTAGACGACCCTCACTCTGTCAAAGACCTAGGAGTGCTCATCTCAAAAGATCTAAGCCCCAGAGCTCACTGTAACAGCATTACTAAAACAATGTTAAGATTTATTAACCTACTTTTGCAAAGCTTCTTCTCCGGTAACATTGTACTGCTAACTAGGGCATACAAAACCTTTGCCAGACCAATTCTTGAATACAGCTCACCTACCTGGACTCCACATGGTGTATCAGACATTAATACCATTGAGCGAGTCCAGAGTTATTTCACAAGAAGTGTCCTCCACTCCTCTGCTCACAATAGAATCCCTTATGCCACCAGGCTCAAAATTTTGGATTTGGACAACCTAGAACTATGCCAACTACAGTCTGACCTAAGTGTAGTACACAAAATTGTCTGCTACAATGTCCTACCTGTCAATGACTACTTCAGCTTCAACTGCAATAATACACACACAAACAATAGATACAAACTCAAGGTAGACTGCTCCAAACTCCATTGCAGAAAATAGGACTTCAGCAACTGAGTGATCAATGCCTGGAATGCTCTACCTGACTCTGTTGTTACATCCTCAAACCTCCTGCTTATAAATCGCACAGGGAGGTTTGGGGATGAGGGATCCCTGCGAATTGTGCATGAAATCACCCGAAGCTTCTCACCAGGCAAAGAACCAGCTTCACGACTGGGGCATTTGAGCCTAAGGGTGTCATGTGAATAGAGCTCAACAGATGCCAAATCTGGGTCATTCTGGCATCTTAGCAGAAAGATAAACGGGCTCTAGGGTGATGCTGGGCTTATTCAGCCATTGCCACAGCCCTTGGTAGCCAAGTTTCCATCTTTGGAGAAGGAGGGTCACAATCTTTTGGGGGACTGTGAAGGCTATGGGAGGGGAGCCTCCTTTACATCTCCCAGAGAGACGGTCCCTTCGAGGGGTTTGGGGAGCAACGGGCCCAAAGAGTGAAGAGCTATTCTTTTAGTCTCTATGAAATTCATTCTCCAAGCCATCCCTGGAGCTACGTCTGCAGTCCTCTCTCCAGTCTTCTTCTGGCATTTTGCCTCCAGGTGCTGGAGCCCCTCCTCAGGGAACTTCTCTCCTCCCCCCCCCCGAAGATGCAGAAGCCTCCCCTGTTTTTGAAAAAAAAATTCTAGAGCGCACACCTGACCTGCCTGTTCCCCCAAGCACTGGGTAGGTCAGAGTGGAAGGATGGGTGATCTCTTTTTCATTCCCTTTTATTCTTTTTTGATTGTATGATGTTTCCCTGAAGCGAATATATTGCTGTTTGTTCTGTGTAAACTCCCAACAATTTTGTTTCAAGAGTGAGATAACTTTCCAAAGGTTTTCAACAAAAGATAAAAATAAGGTAAGGCTAAAATTTCCAGCGAGGCTGTTTAATTGAGGGAGGGGCTTAGACTCTTCTCTTCATTGAAACCTGCCCCTCCCCACTGGAGGACTGGGTGAAATCCTGGCTAGGAATCATTTTGCCCAGATTTGGCTGCAACACCACCTGACCCTCCGTCGTTGAGTGAGAGTCCCAGCTCCAGTCTCACGATCCTCCAGGTTAGATTACTGCAGCAGACATGCACCGCACCCCCAAAGATCTGGTTAGAACACTGTAGCTAGTCTCAGAAGCACGGAAGATAAGCTCCTGCCAATTCTCTCCATTTATTGCGCCTTTTATTACTGTGCTTAGAAAACTTTTATTAACGTGCAGCCATAAATCCGTAGACTCTGAACAGGAGGAGAACTTCAGCGGAGCTCGGAGGACTGTCATTGGCGGAGCTTTGTCTTCGGTTGCAGATACAAATAAAACAGGGGAGTAGCGGAAGGGAGCGGAGTCCGAGACGGCCTAGGGGGCGAAGGGGGATCGATCGGAGAGCCTCAGAAGAAGAATGAGCGAGGAGGGCATCGTTCACACAAACGGGGTGACTAGCTTGAGCTCTACCGTTGCCTGGTTCTGGACAACGTCTCCCTAGGAGCCCTCCCTCCCTCCCTCCCTCCAGGACTCCCGGAAGACAATAAGGGAGCAGCGTTTTTTTCTCTCTTCTTCGCGGACCCGGACGGAGTGGAGAATTTTGGCAGAGTTGGAGTTTTTTGCGGATCCGGACGGGACCCGAACGGGGCAGCGGCTAAGCGACTTAACGGACGGCGTCTTCGGTTGGAGGTGCACGGGGGCGCCTGGTTGGAGAGCGATGCTGCTGCACCGGGCGCCCCTCTTGCTCTTGGGAGTTGTGCTGGGGTCCTTCGTGCTTGGGACTCTTTGCGGTGAGTTTGCGACGGGGAGGGGGGGGGGGAAGAAACAGACGGGGAGGGGATCTCATGTCCTGAGCTGGGTCTTTCTCTCCCCCATCCTCCCCCCTCAGTCCTTCTTTCCCAGAAGGCAAAATCCTCCTTCTCTCGCGATTCATCGATCCCGATTTAAAGAAACTTTAGTAACTGATTTGTAATCAGCCCCCATTTTTATTTCTGGGAGAACAGAGAGTAGAAGTGAAAAGAGAAGTTTTTAGACTTCAGGCCTGCCGTCTTTCTCCTGGTCCTTCCTTCTCCTGCCTGGGCGAAGTCCTCACCATCCAGCTCCACCCTTATCATCAAGCTTTGCCCTCACTGGAAAGATCCTCAGCTCATTTGTTCCAGTTTAGAGTGTTGCAGAAAATGAGACAAGACCAGCTCTTTGTCAGAGGGAAAGGTTTATTTGCGCAAAGGTTCAGGAGCAAAACCTGAACCCCGAATGGCAGTTGTTTACAGTCTTTTATACTCTTAGACAAGTTATTGATCATCCCAAAGTACCTGGCCTTCCTGTGCCATGTAGACCCCTTTCCTGTGTCATGTAGACCTCGTGCACAATCTCCCAAAACAGAGACATGACACTCATTACTCATTTACCTCCCCACAGGGGGTATTGGTACAAATATCCTGTTTCATTTGTTTCAGTTAGGTGAAGCAAACAGAACAACTAATCTTAAAGGTAATCATTCCTTTTTCCCATTCCACATGGTAAAGAAACTTTTAATACCCAAAGAATCTGTCTAGTTGACAAATTCTCTTTTAAGAGAACCTGTTGGGGAGGGGCTGTTTCTGATAATAGCACTTAGATTTCTGTACAGCTTGATACTGCTTGACAGTCCTCTCTAATAAACCCTTGAAGGGGCTGGTGTTGTAGTAAAGACCCCACAATTCTGCTCCTCTAACTCTTCCCTCTCCAGCCTCTCCTTCACATTCCCTGTCCTACTTCTACTGCAACTCTCAGAGCTCAGCCAGGGGCTGAACCAGTTCTTCATTAGGGGTGGGAGGGGTGGGGGGATGGGAGGAAACATGGGGGATCTCATGTCGTGGGCTGGATTTTTCTCTCCCCCATCCTCCCCCCTCAGTCCCAACTTCCTTCCTCACTTGTGTTTTTTTTTTAAGATTTTTTAAAAAATTTTCCATAACCACTCTTATATCATTAATGTTAGAGTGTGTCATCTGGGTACAGTCTTTGAATATTTAACAGTTGCATCATTTTAAATCTATTTTTATCTTGCCTTTACATTTCAATTGCCTTTTAATTCAACTCCTCCCCTATAATTCTATGTTCTTTTCCAAATTATTCAGTTTTCTGTTTCTTTTTGTCTATATTTATTTTCAATCCAGTGATTTAAAACATCCCCATATCTTTTAATACTCTGATTTTTCCTTCTCTTTAATTGCAATAGCAATAGCAATAGCAGTAGACTTATATACCGCTTCATAGGCCTTTCAGGCCTCTCTAAGCGGTTTACAGAGAGTCAGCATATTGCCCCCAACAATCTGGGTCCTCATTTTACCCACCTCGGAAGGATGGAAGGCTGAGTCAACCCTGAACCCTGAGTCAACCCTTGCCACCATTAATCTGTTCATTTCTGCACGTCTAATTTTTTTTAAACCGTTCCAGTTTTAAATCAATATGTTGCTGTATCATTCTTTCCAACCCCATGCAAATTTTTGCCCAGTATTTTTTTACCTCTGCACATGTCCACCACATATGATAATATGATCTTGGCATCTGGTGACATTTCCAACACTGGTTGATTTATCTTTAAACATTTTTGCCAGTCTTTCCAGTGACATATGCCATCTATAAAACATTTTATACAAATTCTCTTTATATGCTGTTGCTATTGTTAATTTATAATTCCTTTCTCATAATTGCAGCCACTTCTCAAGTTCTGTTATAGAACTTATAAGTTATACGTATATCCCCAAAAAATTGCTATCATTGTTTCTTTTACTTCTTCTTTCAACTTAACACAAATTAATTTTTTTTTATTTTTTAATCATTCGCTCTTCTGTTCCTGTGAGTATTTCATCCAATTCTGTCAACTCCAAATAAAAACCATAAAGCTTTGCATCTTTTTCATATCTTGATTGTATTTGCTACTTTGTGTGCCAAACCATATCTATCCCTTATTCTTCTAACTTGTTTCCTTTTTAATTCTCCCTTTTCTGATAAAATGTCTTTATATCTAATGATATTTCCATCTTAATAAAATTTGGATGTATCAATGCTTCCATTGTTAAAAGTCACATTGGAATCTTCAGATAATGTTTTCCTCTCCCTCTTTCCCAAACTAATAATAGAAAGTTTCTTCTCTCTTCTTCCATCTCTCTCTTCTCTCAATCTCTCCTCCTCCTGAAGTCCAAAGTATTGATCATAGAATAATTCCACTTTGTCTAGTAAATCTAATCTGTGTCTTTGTTCCTGCCAGTTTACTAGACAGAGAATGGAAGCAGTAGACTTCCTCCCATATTTGGGCATACCAGGGGTTGTGACACTAAATACATACCTATTCCCTGGCTCAGCTGATAAGGAGGAGAACCTTGTGGCTTAGTGGTTAACACATCTGCCTAAGATGTAATATAGCACAGGTTCTAATCTCAGTAAGGGTATGGCTAGCTGATGAGAGCTAAATAGCTTGAAATAGATCTATACTAGTCTCCCTTTATTTATTTATCAGCACAAATACAACACAAATGTAACAAAGGCGTTCTTCCTGTTTTGGTATTGTTTCATTTTTCCAGTTTTTTGCAAATACGATTCTAGCTGCTGTTAAAACATTTACAATCAAATATTTTAAGTCTTTGTTATAGATTTTTGGTATAATTCCCAGTAAAAAAATCTCTGGTTTAAGATCTATGTGTTTGTGTATCATTTTCTCCAACCACAAGTGAATTTTAGTGCAGTATCTTTTAGCTTCAATACAAGTCCACCACATGTGGTAATATGAGCCCGGTGTCTGATGACATTTCCAGCACTTTTCTGATTTATTCTTGGACATTCTTGCAATTCTCGTTGGGGGTAGATGCCACCTGTAAAACATCTTATACAAATTTTCTCTATATGCAGTTGACATTGTCATTTTATATTTTTGAGACCACAACTTCTGCCATTTCTCTAAATCAATCCCATGCCCAAAGTTTCCCCCCCCAAGCTATCATGGTTTCTTTAACTTGTTCCTCTTGTAATTTAACCTCTAATAAATATCCATATAATTTTTTAATTACTTTTTCATCAATACCTATTAAAATTTTATCTAACCCAGTCATTTTGTTGTAAAGACCTTTTGATTTTCTATCTTCATTATATCTAGATTGTATCTGTACATATGAATACCAATTCATTTCTATTCCTTCTTGTTTCAACTCTTGAATAGATTTGAGTTCACCCTCTGCATTCAGTATTTCAACATATGTTTGTTCCTTTTTATATAATATTGGGTATGAAAATGCTTCAATCATTGATATCCAGACTGAAGTTTTTAAGTAGTGTAATCTTTTAACCTTTTCCCAATTTAATAGCAAAGCCTCCCTTATATAATGTCTTCTAAAATAACCATGTGCTTTAGTTTCCTTATACCATAAAAAAGCATGCCATCCCAACAGTAAATCATGACTCTCTACATTCAATAGAGATTTTTTAGTGTTTTCCACTCCTTAATCCACATCAGGTTTGTTGCTTGATAATATAACTCCCAGTCAAGTAAGTCCAATCCTCCTCTTATTCTAGCATCTTGTAACAATTTGAATTTTATTCTTGCTTTTTTCCCTTGCCAAATAAACTTCAAAACTATTTTATTTAGATCTTCAAAAATGTCCTTGCCCAATTTGATTGGGATTGTCTAGAACAGGTATAAGATTCTGGGTAAAATGTTCATTTTAATTGTAGAAATTCTTCCTATCATTGATAGTTGTAGGTTTTCCCATTTCATCAAGTCAGTTGAAATTTGTTGTTTTAGTCTAGTATAATTGTCCTCCTTGAGAGGGCTACATCTAGCTGATAAATATATCCCCAAATATTTAACCTTGCTTGTGATTTGAATCTGCAAGGCTTTTGCCAACTCTTCCTTTTGTCTTAATGGTATGTTTTTTTGTCAAAATCTTTGTTTTATCTTTATTTTCAAACCTGCTACTTTTTCGTACTCCTCTATTCTTTCTAACAATTTGAGTGCTGTCTCTTGTGGATCTTCAAGAATAAAAACCAAATCATCTGTAAACACTTGTAGCTTGTATTCTTTTTTTAAAATTTTCATTCCTTTTATTTCTTCTTCTTCTCTAATCTTTCTATTTAAAACTTCTAATGTTAAGACAAAAAGTAACGATGATAATGGGCAACCTTGTCTCATACTTCTATTTATTTCAATAGAATCTGTCAATTCTCCATTTACCATTATCTTTGCTGTTTGTTTATGATATACCATTTGAATGGTTTGGATAAATTTCTTACCAAAATTCATCTGTTGCAATTGTAAAAACATAAATTGCCAATTCACGTTGTCAAAGGCCTTCTGTGCATCAAGAAACATCAGGGCCATTTGTTTTTTGGGATGGGCCTCATAGTATTCCAAAGTATTCAAAATCATTCTCATATCGTCTTTAATTTGTCTCTTTGGTAAAATACCATTTTGATCAGAGTGGATAAAACTATTTAAATATTTTTGAGTCTCTCTGCTAATATAGATGCAAATAGCTTGTAATCTGAATTTAATAAAGAGATTGGTCTATAGTTCTTGGTTTGTGTTAAATCAATCTCCTCTTTAGGTAGCAATGAAATGTATGCTTCTGACCATGATTTAGGTATTCTGCTCTCAGATATCACTTCATTCATAACTTCTCAGATATCACTTCATTCATAACTTCTAAGAGTGGGAGAGACAAGATTTCTTCAAATGTTTTGTAGAATTCCACTGGTAGTCCATCCAGACCTGGAGCTTTTCCATTATTTTGTTTTTTAAGTGCTTCCGTTAGCTCCATCATTGTTATTTTACTTTCCAACATTGTTCTAGTTTCGTCTGATATCTGGGGAAGATTAGCATCCTGTAGATACTTTTTAACTCCTCCCTCTTCCACTTTCTCTTGTTCATACAAGCTTAACATAGTAGTCTTGTATAATTTTTTTTTCTCAGTGTTTCCATACTGAATTTGTCCTTGCTCATCTCTTAATTGGAATATTTTCTTTGCTTCTCTCTCTTTTTTCAGTTTATATGCCAACCATCTGCCTGGTTTATTTGCATTTTCAAAATAATTCTGTTTAGTGCCTCTAATTTTTTGTGCCAGTTCTTCCTTTTCTAGTAGATCCATTTTATGTTTGATTGTATCCATTTTTATTTTAACATCTTCTTTTTTTTGGTGGTGATCTCTGTAGCTCTTTTTCAAGTATTTTATAATCGTTCTCTAGGGCTTTATACGTTTGTCTTTTCTTTGAATTTCTCTTCCTTCTGTAGTCTATTATCAGATCTCTAATGACAGCCTTCATTGTATCCCAAAGATTCTGCATTGATGTATCTTCTTTTCTATTTTCTTTAAAGAAAAAGGCCAATTCTTTTTCCATTTTCTGTACAGTGTCTTTTTCTTTCAATATGATATTATTTAGTGTCCATCTAGATCTTGTCCTTTGGCCTTTCCATTTGGTTGTGATTGGATTATGGTCCGCACAAGTGCTTGTTTCAATCTCAATTTCTTGTACATTGCAAATCAATTCTGTTGAGGCCCACATCATATCAATTCTGGAAAATGGTGAATGTCTATTTGAATAAAAAGTATATTGTTCTTTTGTAGTATTTCTTTCTCTCCATATATCTTTTAAATTTATTCATCTATCATCCTGAAGAAGGATTTCGAAAGCAGTTTTCTATTTAACTTTGTTGTTTTGTGTGTTTTGTAGTCCATGTTCTGGTTTACAATGCCATTAAAATCTCCCATCATACAAATATCAACATAGTCCAAATCCAAGGTTTTTGTGTGCAGTTTTTTATAAAATTCATCTTGCTTTTCATTAGGAGCATAGATTCCAATTAGGAGCATTTTTTAATATTATCCATAATTTCCACCATCAAAATTCTTCCCTCTTCATCTGCATAGATTAGTTTCGCTGGAATATTATCTTTAATATAGAAGATCACTCCTCTTTTCTTACAATTCGCCAGTGTAGTAAACGTTTTCCCAAGCTTTGGTTGTGTTAGTAGGTGTTCATGTCTCTTTTGAATATACTTCTTTTATTTTATTTTATTTTATTTTATTTTATTTAAGTATATTTTAAACTGTATTTGTTGATCTTCAATACATTTTATTTATTTCATTTTCATTTTCATTTTATACAATCACTTATATACTGTGCGTAACAAAAAAAAACAAAGAGAAAAAAAAAAAAGAAAAAAAAAACCCCCAACATAACACTTCAATCCCCCATACACCCTCTCTTCTCCCCCTCCAACTTTCATTTCACCCCTCCAGCATTCCCCTCTTCTACTTCCCTTCCCCCTCAGGCATCTCCCCCTCCCTCCATCTCACCCTCCTTACATTCCCTCTCACTCCCTCTTTACTTCTCCCTCCTCTTTCCCTCTTCTCCTCGCTTTGGTGTATCCATCAGTTGTTTTTTTTTTTTAAAGAATAAAAGAGAAAAAGAAAAAAAAGGAAAACGAGCCGCAGTATACAAGTGAATTCTTATTGTTCTAAGAATTGAAACTGTAATTCCACCCTCCCCCCTCCCCCCTATAATCCCCCCTCCCTAACCCCCTTACGGCTTCGCAGGTCCCATACCCGGCATAATTCTTTAACAAGCATTTGAGTATAATAAGGCCAGCTAACTTTAAAATTAAAAAAAAGAAAAGAAAAGAAAAGCCAAAAAAAAAAGGGAATAATAAAAAAAAAAAAATAAAAAAAAAAAGCACACACACACCCGAAAAGAAAGGAGAAACAGAGAAGGGTCAATAAACCCACTACGTTAACACAGCTTCCCATTATCTGTAAATCTTAAACAATGTAGCTCATTCCAAATTTCGATTATTTTACTACTTGCAGGGTTTCAAACTGTATTAGAGCCAGGTAAGTTGATCAATTAGGATTCCCCAACTAAAAGTCTCATTGCTTTGTCTATCTATTCAAACCTTTAATTTATCTCTTTTTTATCCAAATATCCAAACCTTTCTATAAAACCATTAAACTCAAGTACTTCTTTCATTTTTCATTTCCAACACCTCCCTTTCTATCCTTACCCACCTCCACATATAAATTTTTACCTTCCACCCTGCCTTTATCCATGTCCATATATATATTTTATCCGCGTCCATTGCTCCTCCCATATTTACTCCACTTTCCTGAAGACTCTCCGACCAATCTTTCTTGAGCTTATATTGAAATAGCAACTCAAACAAACATCAGCTTGCATTCTAGCCCCAAGTAGTCTAATTAAGCTTTCGCTACCCTTCCCTCTCCCACACGCCTCCCAACTCCGTTCATCCCAAACCACAACTCAAAAAGATCGCAATCTCCGCTCTCCTCGCCTAGGAAAATAATTCATGCGCAATTTGAGTTAGAATTCAGACAAATCTTATATACAATATATGTCCACAATCAGCAACGCTTCTTTCAGTCTCCATGTCTCATCATCAATATACCACTTTTCCATTTTGTCCCAGACGGAAATCATAAAGCTTTAAGAACATCGCTTAGTCTTTATTCTTTAGTCTTCTGCTCTTCCGGAAGAGGAAAGCAACACCCTCCGCCTTGTAGCCACGTGTCTCGCTGTTTGTCTCCTCCTTCTCCTTGTCTCTCTCCAGGTCCGGATGGATCAGGAAGTCCCGCCTTCAGGGTCTCGTAGTAAAATTCTCGGGCTTCACAGACAGAATTAATGCGGTGTTTTTGGTTGCCAAATGTAACTGTAATACCAGCTGGGACTTCCCATTTGTATGGAATCTGAGAATTTCTGAGTTCTTCGGTTAAGAAAGCGTACTCTTTCCTTGTTCTTAATATTTGAGATGGTACCTCTTTAAAAACAATCAAGTCCTGTCCATCAATTCTCAACCTCTTTCCGTAAAGCCTCTGTATTATCTCATTTCTGGATTCCCTTGTGGTAAAGTATATTATTATGTCCCTCGGAAGCTGTCGCTGTTTTGCTACCCACGAATTCTGGCGGTAAATTCTTTGAATCTGCCAATCAAAGTTAAATCCCGGACTTCCCACCAAGCGGCTGAAAGCCTCAAAGAAGATCTGTTTCAAATTCTCCTGTTGGTTTTCACGCAGTCCTCTAACTCTTATAGCAAAGGCAGTCTTATTATAATTTATCATGACAAGTTGTTTTTGAGCAGTTTCAATTTCCTGTTGTAATGTTTGAATTTTGGATATCAAATTAAGGTTAGTTTCTTCCAAAAGTTCCAATTTGTCCTCCGTTTCAGCAATATAATCTGTCATGACTGTCATTACTCCGATCATATCCTCCTTTGCCTGAGCAATTTTAGCATCAAATTGATCATATAATTCCGATATCAATTGATTAATTTCCTGTCTGAAATCATTAAGCGTTTTGAGAAGAAATTCTTGTGTTAGCAAATCTCCCGTGGAGGGTGTAGGAGACAGGGGTAGCGGCTTCATAGCAGTTTTTGGAGATATGTTATTAAGGAAGCGCTTCTGTTTAGATTTGGGAGCCATTCCAGAGTAAAAATAAAAGACAAGCAATCAAGCGAGCCAAAAATCAAAGTCTCTGCTCCCCTCAGTTAATCTTTTAGCAATTAGTACGGAGAAGCCTTCAGGAGGGTAGGGCTGAGTAAGTACGTCACATCAAACACAAAAGCTGCGAGATCGCCATCTTGTGACGCAGCTAAAAAAGAAAGGGAGCCTTTTGCGAAGTTGAAGCTGGTATTTTAAATAGTAATGGAAGAAATTCCTCAGGAATGGTCCCTGCCCGGATTAACATTTAAATAGCTTAGCTTTGTCCTGGGGGGGGGGGGGGGGCAATCTGCCTAGGGCTGCAAAAAAGGCAGCGCGGAAAACTGGCCGGAGTAAAGGCTCAGCTAATGTTGAACCTCTTCTCCATTCACAGCAAAAAAAAAGCTATGAATTACAAAGAGATCCTAACGACTGACCTTCTCCCTGCCCCTTTCTGCCAGAAAGGGGAGATATCTATAGATCTTATAAGATATACGAACCAGGGTCCTGGCAGGAGCTTCGTTGAGCTCCCGACGGCGGCAGGCTCCACCCCCCGAAGCCTTGAATATACTTCTTCTAGGCAGATTATGTCAAATTTTAGCTTTTCTAATTGAGAAATATTTTCTTTCTTTTAATTGCTGAGTTAAGTCTATTTATATTGATTGTGACCATTTTTCCTCCATATTTATACTTTATATACAGGATTTATAGCTCTAGTTGATCTGGGTTCTCATTGTTCTCTGAGATTTACACCACCCACCGCACCTTCCTCTTTATCAATTCCACCTACGGCTCCTTCTACTTTTTCAATCTCAATTATGGGTGTCTCCAGTAGTTGTGCCACTAATTCATCTTTTCCAGTCTTCTCAGCCATTTCTCTGAAATGTTCTGCAAAGAAAGCTTCTGCCTTATTGATTGTATCTATTCTATATCTTTGTCCTTGCCATCTCCCATCCTAATATTCCACTGCTCTCCCTTTCCATGTCGCTCAATCTGCTGTCTAACTCCTCAACCTTCTTCTCTTCTTGTTGAACCTTTTCTTCAATTTTTTGGACTCTGTCTTCATATTTCATCATCCAGTTTTGCATACCTTCCATTTTTCCTTCCATTTCATTTTAGCAACTTTTTGTTCTGTGCTTTGATTTTGTTGCTCTATTGTCTCAATTCTTTTTTCTATACTCTCAGTCTTCTTTACAATGGTGTCTAACTTTTCATCCTTACTATCAGCTCCTGCTTGTCATTTCTGTATCGCTTGCATGATTACCTCTAAAATTACTCCCTTCTCCTTTTCTTGTTGAATCATCGACTGTATTAATCTTTGTCCTCCTGCAGGTGAGGAGGCATGGGTTGTTGTTGTAGAACCAACAGGTGTTGTTTTTCTACTCATCTTCTAAATTTTTTCTTTTATATTCTAGTCCAGTTAATATCACAAAAATTTAAACATCAACTTATGAAGATTAGAGATTATAAATAAAGTGAGAGGAGAGAAAAAAGAAGGAGGAAAGAGGAAGAAGTGAAAATCTCTCACTTAAAAAAATAAAGGAATAAAAAAGAGAAAAGAAAGAGAGAGGAGAAAAAAAGTCTTTAATCCAATTTACTCAAATTTTAAGGCAAGCCATCCATTTGTGTCCAATATCTTCAAAAGGAAAAGAGAGCAAAAAAAAATAATCAAGAATCAATACTTCAAAGCCTAAAAAAGGGGGGGGAGTCAAAGAGCCAAGAAAAAAAAATCACCACCTCCCCAGCAAGATAATGTAAGAATAGTATAAGAACTGCCACAAAGCTAGAAAAAGTAAATTCAGTCTCTTTTTTTAAAAGATAAAAGTATTTCCAAGGTCACTCTGAGCTTTCCCTTAGCGCTTCTGTCTAGTCTAAAGTAACTTTCCAGATACTGAAAGTTCCACAGGAAACAGCTGTGTAAGCAATTGTATTCCTGCCCCTTTCAGCCCTTAATCAAATAGTCTTCAAGGGAATCATGTATTACTGAAACCTGGCTGGGCCCGGAGGGAGGAGTCCCCCTCACTGAAATGTGCCCAGAAGGATTTCAGGTGCTTCATCAGCCGCGACCCCAGGAAGGGGTGGGGGAGTGGCTGTCATTGTCCAAAGGTCTTTAGTTCCTCATAGGATCCCTGCTCCGGAGCTTGTCGGATGTGAGTCCCTGTTGATGAAGTTGGACCTTGGTGGTCAAGTGGGTTTGTTGCTGGAAGAAGGCAGGGCTTAGCAGTGAGAAGACGGAGTTTCAGGCTATTCCTGAAATTCCCCTATTCCGAAGGAAATTGGACGGTTCGTTTCAGACCCAAGCTGTCCTGGAGAGACAGTGAAAGGTTGGAGGAGATCCAGTGACCTCAGAGACGTTCGCAAAGTCTCTGGGGGGCTTGGAATTTAACCTCCTTTGCCAGTTCCTTCTGGATTAGCTGTAAGGAATTCTTCTGGATTAGCTGTAAGGAATCCTTCTGGATTAGCTGTAAGAAACTGCAGGTTGCCCCTAAGAATGGTGTGAGTGTTTTCAACTGGTAAGCTGATTTTATTACTCAAAGAGACATGGTCTACATAAAAATGTAAGCTAATTGAAACCAAAGAACAGAAGAATCTAGCGGCGAATTGGGTGTTTTTTTTATGGGTTTATGGCCGGTGGTTACCCTATTTCTTAAATGTTTTAAATGCTACTTACATGGATAAAGGAAAGATTACTTCAACATCTCCTCTGACTCTCCTTAAGTGGGCTGTAAACCAATTTACTATAATTTGGCTCCTTACAATTTGACACTTTTATTGCTTGGCTGTGTTGGTCTAAGATCAGATAAGATTGTACAGCTCCCAGCGTGTTCTTACTTGCAAATACCTTAAAGCCTCTAAAGGGAAATATATTAGCTGTGTCACAAACATGGCGTCTATGCAAGTTTCAAATGATTCATTTCAAATGATTTTCTCCGCGTTACAAAAGTTGTCTGACACGTATGATAGATTTGAAAAAAAAGCTGGACTATTTGTTGTTTTTAACATCAAAATATGAAGAAAAAAGTGAGAATGTTGAATGTTTGAATGTTCCTGAAATACAAATGAAGAATGTCAGAAATGAAGTTTCTCAATTTGCTGACATTCCGGGCAACTGGTTTAAAGATTCTCAACTTGCTGACACTCCGGGCGTCTGGTTTACTTTGGAGGGAGAAAGAAATGCAACATTTGAAGGGGGGGCTGCCACACAGAAGATTTATTTCAAAAGACAGAGCACAGGAGGAATGAGAAGCATTAAAGAATTTATACTTTATGAAACATCATTTGCAAAATTTCCGATACCACCACTGAGAATTAAAGATAAGCTGAAAAGTGCAACAAGCGTAGGACAACGCCTAGGACATTATATGAGAGACATCCTAAGCAAAAAGGTGCGAAGATATTCCTGTTTGGACTTGCTTATAAAGACGTTTGTAGAATTTGATCCACGAATGGTAATTGGATTAAGGAGGTTTTGTTATTGGAGAGACACAGGCTGATAGATGGAAGAATACAATTCAAAATTAGCTAAACCTAATTATTCTTATTTGTAATAGACATAGCTGAATAATAATTGATATTGATAGTAATGTATATAATGTGGAGTTGATATGATAAATAATAATTGGATATGAGAAGGGAAGGTTGGAAATATTTTTGGACCATATACAAAGGTTATTAATCACAATAATTATCACTATTAAAAAATAAAATAAAACTATATACAGTTAAATGTTAACTAATATGGGGAAAATGTTACGATATACAATATAATTACATAAAGAAGGGAGAATGATAATAAACTATATGTATGGAAGATGGAATTTTTGGTATTAAATATTATGGATGTTCAGCTAAAACAGGATATGAGGATTTAATGTTAATAGAGGATTTTACAAACAAGTAAATGAAATGCTAGCATGTGGTTATGAATTAAATCTTTGGCATTGTTAAGGATGAAGAATGTTTAAATAACTGTAGTTAACTAAAAGTGGAGGTATTATGATGTCAATATGGTAAACATTTGAGTTAAGATATTTGAATTAATATGAATTAATGGAAGAGATGCACCAAAACATGTTGTAACCAGCTGATATACTTTTTTTATAATATATATACCTGTGGTTTTTTTTTCTTTTTTCTTCTTTTGTTTTTCCTTTTTTTTTCCTGCCTTGTTTTTTGTTCTTTTTGTCTTCTCTGTGTTTTGATTTTTTCTTTTCCCACTGGTGTGGGCATGTGTTGTTTAAGTAACAAAATAAAAAAAAATTAATAAAAAAAAGTGGGTTTGTTGCTACTCCCTTCTCTGCCCTCTTTGCCTCCCCATATTGAGGTTAGGGGGAGGGTTCACATTGGCCTCTGGTCTCACCCAGATTCCCCCCTCCCATTTTATAACATCTGCAGCTTTTCACCAGCCACTTTGGCCCCCAATGATGTAAATGGAAAGTTGGGGTGACCAGGTGGGGTTTCCTGCTGCTTTTGAGCTTCTGGGGATGGAATCCCCTCTTTTACCTGCAGCCTCCTTGGGGCAGAGACTGAGCAATCCAGAAGGGGGTTTGAGGGAGGCCTTGCTGGAAGGGAGGAGGACACAATTGGGGCAGGTAAAGTTTAGGGAGCCCGACCTTCCTCTCCTCTCTCACCCCCCACCTTCCCTGCCCTCCAACCCTTCAGGCCCCCCAGAAGCTTCTTCTTTCTCTCTCAGTCACTCCCTCATTTCACCTCCTGCCTCCTCTCCCCGGATCTCCCCCTTCCTTTCCCCCCTTCCTCCTCCTCCCCCAGCTCTCTTTTTCTTCCTCTTCTCCCTTCTTCCTCCGCAGAGCCTCAGATGGGAGCCTCCATGGGATCCGGTTCTTGACTGAAGCCCCCTAACTCTTCTCTTCTGTCTCCCTTCCAGGCGCCTCCTCCCACTCCCTGAAGTATTTCTACACCTCCATCTTGGATCCCAGTCAGGGGCAGCAGCCCCACTTTGTCATTGTGGGGTATGTGGATGATCAGGTCTTCAGTTACTATGACAGCCACAGCCGGAGGGAGCAGCCTCGAGTCTCCTGGATGGAGAAGGTGGGGAAGGAGGATCCCCAGTACTGGGACAGAAACACCCAGCTATTTCGTGGCCATGAGGAGGTGTTCAGAGGACATGTGGAGAACCTGAGGATTCACTACAATCTTAGCAAAGGTGAGTGATGGGTCTGGTGGCTCCTCTGGCCCCATAATCCCCTCCCCAGGAACCAGAGGGGGGAGAAAGGGGGTCCCTTCAAAGGGAAAGGCTCCTTCCAAACCTTTAAAAAGTCTTTTTTTATATATGTTTATTCTTTTCTTTAATCAATATAAGATTCTCCTTGTCTCCATTGCTGACGATTTCTGCCAATTGCAGTTAATGGAAACTGTTTAAATTTCTCCTTCTCTCTTTCTGGATGTTGATATAAACTGAGGTAAAAAGAGACCGAAATCTCCCCTGCCCCCCATGACAGTTGGAGGGACCTGGGTGGATCTCCTGCTGTGGGGGAGGAAGGGAATCACAGGCCTCTCCCCTCCCTGAAAAAAAGGGCAGGTGGGTCCTAAGGAGATCCTGGGGGAAGCAGATCCTCCTCCTTCTCTCTGTTTCCACCCAAGAGAAATGAGGGATCTGGTGCAGATCCACCTGGGGAGACTAGATCCCTTTCCTTCTCCCCATTTTTGGAGGCAATGAGGGAGGCCCCAAACGCCAGGAGCTTCTCCTCATCCTCCAGTTGAGGGAGACCTCTAAACCATGGTTTGCTTCTGGTCAGCCCAAAGTGGGAACCAGCCCTTGTGACTTGGTGCTATTTATGAACACAGAGCATGATTTATGGTCACAGGGATCCCTGCAACTTTTCCCAGATCGACCAGATCCTCTTTGAGGCACAAGATTCTCATTCCCTTTTTGCAGCTGCAGATTCAGGCAACTGTTCCCTCTCTGGGATCCCTTCCCCCCCCCACCCAAGAGTTCCCCCTGCAGAGGAATGGCAGAAGGAAAGATGGAAGGGTCTCCGTCCTTCCGTTTCTTTGCGATTCCTTCTTTTCTCCATCTCCCTCGGGATCCTCTGCTGGCTTTTCCAGATTCCCTTTTTCCTGGGGAGATTCAGGGGCTCCATCCTGGGGGGAAAATGCAGGGATGGTGGTCGAGCGAAGGGAAAAGGGCAATTACTGATGGTGACTTCTTTCCCTTGAATGCTTGGGAGGAAATGGGGGTGTCAGTGCCTGTGTCAAGGTCACTGCAGGGAGGGGGGTCTCTGTCTATCTTCAGGACTCCCCAAACCATCCTCCTTCCTGTCTTTCAGGCCTTCACACATGGCAGCTGATATATGGCTGTGAGCTCCAGAGAGACAAGAGCAAAAGAGGGTTTTATCAGTATGGCTACAAAGGGAGGACCTTTATCACCTTCGACGTGGAGACCCTCACCTGGGTGGCTCCCGACCCCCAGGCCCAGATCACCCAGAGGAATTGGGACGCTATTCCAGGATATAATAGGAGAAGAAAAGCCTACCTGGAGGAGGAATGCATTGAGTGGCTGGAGAAGCACCTGTCCTATGGTAATGAGACACTGCTGAGGACAGGTGAGCATCTGGATTCAGGCTGGACTTTCCTCCTTTATGGCTGGATCTCCTGTACACATTCAGCCCCTTTGGGTCCCTGGTCTTTAGCCTGTTTGCTCTGGTGGGAATCCCCCTCCTCCTCTTCCAGCCCCTCTTGCATGTAGACCCTCCCCCCCCTCTCCCCTAGATCTACCCCTCCCCCTTGGGACCTTCATCCCTCCAGGATCAGCTGGATGAGATTAGGATCAATGGGGGAATTGCAAACAGGAGCCCCCACTGATGATTGCCCACAGCCCCTCCCTGCCTGGGGGAATCCTCTCTCTCTTCCATTGGCATCAACCTCTCTCTGCGCCCCCCCCCCACTTTTGAGAGACAAAATCTCTTTTCCCAATTGATCCCTGTGAGATTCCCTTTGATCTCTCTTCCTCTTAAAATTGGGGTTGTGTCCCTTGGAAAGAGGCTGGAGCAGCCTCAGATTCAGGGGAGCAGAAGAGGAGGCAAAAAGTAGGGAGAATCTTCTGTGTGGTTGTTGTTGTCTTGAAAGGGAACCTAAAAGACCATCTCCACTTTCCCTCCCCTGAAGGGAGCAGCCCAAGATCACTCAGAGTTCAAAGCAGCCAGAGAGGAATTTCCTTGGAGCCTCAATTTGCTTCTGGAGGTTTTTCAGGCTGAGTCCCTGGGAAGGACTCAAAATCAGGAGTTCTTCTGGTTGATCCTTTTCCAGATTCGGAGCATTTCCCAAAACTCTTGGAGAGGCTGCAAGTGTGGAATGCGAATCTTTGGCTTAAAACTAAGTGGTGGGAGACTTTCCTGCCCCTCCAAGTTTCCCATCCACCTTCCAGGCTCTGGAGGGGCTCAGAGTTAATTCTGGGGGTGCCGTTTCTGCAGAGACCCCAAAGGTGACGGTGAGCAGCCGGACGGAGGTGGAGGATGGGATGGAGACGCACATCTGCCGAGTGGATGGCTTCTACCCCAGGGACATCGATGCCTCCTGGAGGAGGGATGGGGAGGTATGGCTGGAAGAGACCTTCCATGGGTTTCTGGCCCCCAACGCGGATGGGACCTACCACTACTGGCTCAGCATCCGGATCGACCCCAAAGAGAGGAGCCGCTATCGGTGCCACGTGGAGCACGACGGCCTGCAGGAGCCTCTGGACTTGGAGTTAAAGGGTGAGAGGCTGCAGGGAGGGGAAGGCTGGGCTCTCTGGCAGGCTGGAGGGTGTTGGGAGAGAAATCTGACTCCAGCTGTGTCCAGATGTGAGCATAGCTGAGCTTTCATCCATTGGTCCTTCCAGTGTTTGAGGCTGGAGGAGCTGCAGGGACCAGACTGTAGAACTGACTTCGGGTGATGGAAAGGACAGAATCCCATCCCAATACTTGGCCGATCCTGATGAAATTCCTTATTTTACTTCCAATAATAAAATACAAACACTGAAACTGAAGTAAAAAGCATACAGAGTTGCCCAATTCCACTCAGAGTCAAGGCTTATTGGGGCAGCCTATAAAAAGAATAAAAATGTTTTTGTTTAACAAATGTTTGTTTTATTGTGTTGAAGAAGTTTTGTTTTGGAAGCTGCTATGAGTCAGAAGGTGGCAAAGGGCTGTTTTTGAGTGGAAAAGCCAAAGATGAATTCAGTTGCCTTCATGCTGGGCTGGTGTGAGAAGAAGGCAGCATCCTGAGGACACGTCCTCTAACAACGGATAGCAAGGCGCCTTCATGTTACTTTGAGAAGGACAGAAAAATGAGCCCATGGAGTTTTTAATTTGGGGTATTTTCAGCTTTCACCTCTTTAGGTCTCTTCCCTGGTTGGGAAGATTGTTTGGGGTTCTTCTTCAATGATCTGCTCTTTCTCCCAATTCAGAACCAACCAATTCAAAATCCAACCTGGGGCTCATCATCGGCTGCGTTGTGGCTGCTCTTGTCCTGGCGTGTGTGATTGCTGGAATTGTTGTATTCTTCAGTAAGTATCTTTTTTGGGGAGGGGGGGTGATGGAAGGAAGATGGGGAGATTCCCCCCCCCCAAGTCCCTCCCTTTGGGGAGCTTCTTCTGGGCTTCCTTCTGTCCTGTTTTCCCAGCCCTCTAGGGGAGCATCTGAGATCTCTGCCTCTTGCTGGGACTCCAGTTTCTATTCAGCTGAGTCTGAGATTCAGGCAGTCCTGTCTCCTTCTGAGTTGGGAAGAGGCATCCCAGTTCCTTTGTCCCTTTCAAAGGCTTTGGTCAGAGAGCAGCAGAGAAGGATTTCCATGGAAACCTTCCTCCCCTCCCAGCTGCTCCTTCTGCTTCCCCCAATTCCCCTCCATCCATCTCGGAGGCAGCAGGTCTCTCTTGGGGCAAATCAGGAGATACATTTGTATTTTGAAGATTTTTCTGTCTTGGTTGATGGGACTAAGTGTCTGTGAAATATCTCCCGGGGTTCTTCCTCCTACAGAGGGAGAGTTTGGATGATCTCTTGTGGATTCTTTTGAGCTTTCACTGATTTTTATTCTTGCAGAAAAACGTCAAGATGACTACAAAGCAGCACCAAGTGAGTGAATTGTCCTCTTTCCATGTAATCTCCAACTTAGAGCAGGGAGCAGGGACACAATTATTTGAGAGGGGTGTGTATATGTGTCTTCCTCTTCATGCTAAGAACCAGGCTGGGGAGGTTGGGCCCCCTTTTCATTACAGCCAGGCTATTATTAGAAGTGGAGTCCTCTAGGAGAAACATCTGGGAGAAGGAACCTTCAGGAAGAGGAGAAGACCTGGCTGGTGGAAGGTCCCTCTGACTGAGGACATGCTCTGTTCCCCAAGGAGGCCAAGAGGAAAGGCTTGGCCAAGTGAGACTCAGAAGCTCCATAAAACTAGGGGACAAAAGGGGGCATTTTGAGGGAAAAGGAGCTTTGGGGGATGCCAGTTGTATCTCCTCTTGGTCTCCCATCACAAAACCTATCTATGTACAAATTGGTTACAAAAAGAAACTTTTAGGTCAGCTCTGCCTTCTGGCCTTGTGTGATATAAATACAAATTTTAAGAATTCTTTCCAATGCCTTTTAGCCAAAGCAATTTAGTTCAAACTCTCTCCATGTATTTGTGTGTCTTTATTTGTGTGGGAGAGAGAAAGGGAGGGAGGGAGGGAGGGAGTTGGAGTCAGAAAGAGCTGAGCTTCTCCGTTTATAAGCCAAGAGAGACAGAAAGACGGACATCCTCCCTCATCCTCTTTTTCTTTCCTTCTTTTCCAGCAAGTGACAGAGGATCCATCAATTCAGACCAGGGTAAGTCAGAGGGAGCAGCTGCTTCATGAGCCCTTCTCTCCCTTTGGAAGACTTTGGGGGGATGAAAAGAGGGAAGGTCCCCCACTTTTTAAAGCCCCCCCCCCAATTCATCCTCCCTGGGTTCCCTCTGAGTCTGCTTCTGGTGGAATAATAATTGGCTTATTATTTAAATATTATTTAAATTATTAAGTATTATTTAAACTTTGGCTTAGTGGTGAGGGAAACAGGTGAAACTTTTGAGTTCTAGTCCTGCCTTAGGCATGAATGTCATAAAATCCACTTTCCTTGCACTGGTTGATTCTGCAGAGGAGAAGGGAAACTCTCCCTGTTGGATTCAGGCAGGGGAGGCAGCCCAGAGTCTGCATGGTGGAGCCTTGGCCCCCTTTGGAGGAAAAGGGCCTCAATTCTTTGAGGGGAAATGGGGAAAGCAGCAGTGAGGCCATGATACAAAGTGGTTAGAGACTCCTCTGGTGGCATAACTGAGACCTGGCTGACTCTAGAAGAGGGGGGGTTTCCCTCTCTCAGAGATGTGCCCAGAGATGTGCCCAGCTGAGTTTAGGGTTTGGGATCCCAACTGAGACCCCAGCCAGGATTGGTGGCACTCAGGAGGCTCCCACCCCATGTTTCTGGTTGTGACTCCCCATTTCTGACTCTGGGCTCACATGATAATTTCCTGGCAGTGAGAACAATTAATCAGTGGAACAATTTGCCTCCAGAAATTTTGAATGCCCCAACACTGGAAGTCTTTAAGAAGAGGATAACGATTTGTCTGAAGTGGTGTAGGGTTTCCTGCCTAGACAGGGTGTTGGACTAGAAGACCTCCCTTCCAACTTAGCTATTCTGTTCTGTTCTGTTCTGTTCTGTTCTGTTCTATTCTATTCTATTGTACCAGCCTCCCTGATGCATGGCCAGCTCCCTGCCTCAGACGCTGGGGGCATCTCAGGGCTGGCATGGAGTTGCCCAGGATTATGGTCCTGGGAGACCTCAATCTGCCATCCCTGGGTTTGGCCTCCAAAGCAGCCCAGGAGTTCATGGCTGTCATCTGGGGTCCGACTGGAGACAGAGGTCACACACTGGACACGATCTTCTTGTCAGACCAAATGCAACAGGATCTGATGGGGGATTTTGGTTTTCATTTATTGCTTTAAATATTCTGCACGGCATTTTATTGAATTTTACTGTGAGCTGCCTACAGTCACCTGAATGAGATAGGTGGGATGGAAGTTTAATTCATGAATTAATAAAAAGCTTTATGTCCTCTGAGAAGTTTGGGAAGCTGAAGAGGTTGAATGGTGAAGAGAGAGATTTCTCCTCCTCAGAGGATCCAGACATTCATTCATTCTGTGTCTTTCTCTCCAATCCAGGGAGCAACCGGACTGTTTAGCAGCCCCCTTGCAGGTGAGTGGTCTCAGTGGGGGCCGTATGGGGTGAGAGGGAGGGGGGCCTTTGGGGTCCAAGGACCAAGTGAGGGCGAAGATGCTTTGGGAATCCCTCTTCTCTCTCCTATCCACCTCAAACACTGGAAGGTAAGGAATTTGGGGGAGGGGTCCTCCTGCCCCCAAACTCTGATCCTCTGGCACCTCTCAGGCTCTGACTGTCTTGATCCAACTAACCCTTGGATACTTTCTCCCTCCTCTTTGCAGGGGAGACGCCCAGTATGAGGAGAGAGGAGAGAAGATGGGATCGGCCTCCTTCTGAATTAGGCCGGACTCTCAGGAGGAGCCCTTCAGGCCCTTCCTGCATGCTGGAGCCCGGAGAGATTTTTGGCTCTTTCATCACTGCTTTTATCACTGAATCAGTAAACTGCTTCTATTATGATTGAGGAGCAGAGGAGAAAAGAATATATTGTGTGTTACTAATTGTGGAATCAAAATATTTCAAATTGGGTTTCGTAGAGAAGAGTTTAAATAGGTTGCATAACCCCCTTAATGGGCTTTTGCTGATTAGTCTTAGTGAATAGAGGTTGGAGGCTAAAGATGAGGTTTTAGAGACGTGTTTATAGAGAATGGGGTGAGGAATCGGATGAAGAATTTCTTGGTTTTACTTTAAGAAAGATTGATAAGTTGTTAATTTTCATTATATTTGTTGGGGATAAAGGTGGAGGTTACTTTTTGTTTTTTTTCCTTGTGTTAGTTTTATCTGTTTAATGTGATCTTTGATGAAACTATTACTAAGAGAAGTTTGCGTTTTGAGATTTTTGCGGCTAAATTAGTTGATGCATTTTTAATTGATTGTTGCAGTTATTTGACCATATATTTCATAACACAAAGTTTGACAATCAATATACTGAGTGTAACATTAGACAGTGATTTTTTTTATAGATTGGCATTTATGGCTTTTCATGATTTAGAAAAACGGATGATGAAATCAATTGCTATCTCCTTAACAATTGCACATCTTTAAATGATTAAATCTTTAAACCAATAAAGGATTTCTTTTCCTCGTACTTGATTGCTGTATCTTTGGGGAGGTTGGAATTAAGAGGGATTCTACCCTCCTTGTTGATCAGAGACCCCGATTCCAATTTCCCTTTGAGTGATGGGAAGGGGGAGGAAGCAAAGCAAAATCCAGAAGGAGGAAGAACTGGGGGGGCTCCTGGGGGCTCCTTTGGGGAGGAGGCAGCCATTTTGCTCCTATGTCCAGAGGTTCCTCCAGCATCACCAGTTGATCTTGTGTAAAAGGGCTACCTGGTCTTGGCTTGGGAGTGGCAGCAACAGAGGCTGCCTCTCCCTCAGACCCTCCTTTGCCTCCGGCTGTTGGCCAAGTGGCTGCTCTCTGAGCCTCACCCAGGAGCCCTTCGGGAGACAGGAGCTGAATGCCCAGCCAGAGCCCTCCTGGTCCCCTTGCAGAAGGGCAGCTTCTCCTGCTTCTGGGAGATCCTCTCTGGGCTCCTCAGCTGCCCAAGATGGTGCAGTGGCCCAAGAGTGGGGAGACCCCTGATTGATGGGAAAGGTGTCCCCCATATTACAATGGTTGCTTTGGGGGCACAGAGGAGTGAAAAGGATGGGGGTCTCTCCAGGGTGAAATCTACTTACCTTCGCTACTGGTTGGCAAATGTGAGCATGCGCACGCCCCCTCCACGCATGCGCAGGACCTTCCGCGGATGCACAGTGTCCAAAACATATGGTGGCGTCTGGGTGGGTGGGCGGAGCCTGCTACAGAGCACGCCTGCAAAGTTAAGTAGAACAGCGAATGGGGGGGCGGAATCCGCTGTGCCACCCGATTTAGATTAGCTGCTTTCTAGCCAATAGAAACCGTGTGTCACAGCTGATCCTGGGAAATACCAGTTCACCCGACCCGAGAGCCTTTTTTACTCCCAGTTCAGGCGATCCAGTCTGAACCGGTAGCATTTCACCCCTGAGCCTGTCCTCCCCCTCCCTCAGGACTAGCCACCTTTGGAAGCCTCAAAAGAAAACTTGGAAACATTTTGCAAGAATTCAGTGCATATTTCAGCCTCTTCTACAGATTCAAATCTTTTAGAAATGTATTTATTAATTAGAATATATGACCGTCCAGCTGACATAAGCGGCTCTGGTCAGCCAACACAATAAAAATATCCACACAAGAACAAAAGACAATAAATATAATGCACGAAAGAAAAATGAGCACAAGGATAAACCAGGCAGCCACAAATTCATTCAGTTTCATCTACAGGGAGTCCTCGACTTACAACAGTTAATTTAGTGACCATTCGAAGTTACAACAGGATTCAAAAAAAGAGACTGATGACCATTTTCCACACTTGTGTCCGTTGCAGAATTCCTGTGGTCGTGTGACCAACCTTTGGCCACTTGGCAACTGGTTCATACTTACGACTGTTTCAGTGTCCTGGAGTCCCATGATCCCCTCCTGTGTCCTTTGGACAAGCAAAGTCAATGGGGAAGCCAGTTTCACTTAACAACCGTGTTACTAACAATTTGAGTGACTCATTTAACAACCGTGGCAAGAAAGTCGTGAGCAAATGTTAAGTGAAATGTTGGGCTTAATTCTGGTCGTAAGTAGAGGACTCCCTGTACCAGGCTAGACACCAGGAGGCAGTGAGTTCAGCTGTGTGATTTTGGACCAGTCTTCGTGTCTCCACAGGGTTGTTGCGAGGAAAACAGAAGAAGGAAAGAGTGTTATTTATGTCCTCAGCCCTGAGTTCTTCATGAAAAAGATAAAGGTGGGATGTGAACAAACTCAGGGGCTTCACTCTCTCCCGATCTCAAGGACGCCTGAAAGAAACACAAAAGGCCATCGTGGTTCAGCCTGATCTAACGCCCAAAGGAAATAATGTCCCAGAGGGTTGGTGGTAAAGCCTTAGTCATGTCCTTCCTTGATGACTTTAAGGATTGCGGTTCAAGAATCAGAAAATTATAAGCAGAGAACTAAAGAAAAAATAACAATTGTGTGAAAGTCTTCATTGCCTCTTTCCTGGGAACAATCCCCCTCACACACACACATTTAATGACTTTGTCAAGATTGAATCGCTTTATTGTCTTCCAGCTTCTATCGCTATTCAACTGGCCAAGTGTAGGAAGTTCAAACCCACCCCTCCTAGAAAAATGAAATAGCCTGGGAAATATTAAAAAGGCAGAATATTATATTTCCCTGGATCGGAAATGGAGAAACATGTTTTTAGGTAGGAAACAGATTCACTCTTAATAGCCCCACCTTTGTTCATGGGCCCTTAAAATGCTGGAGCCAGTCTATTCTACATAACAAAGGTCTCCCCCATCAGCTCCAGGGTGATGGGGTTAAGGGATGATAGTATTAGCCCTTTACCCATTTCACCACAGGGCACCTGGGAAGAAGCAATGCTCAACCAAACATGGACTCAAAGCACAGCCTAGAGAGTTGCCCCTGCATGGCCCCATGGGAGTCTGGCAACCAATCAGAATACAAGATCAAGATCAAAGGCCAGAGAGGACATAAAACCAGGGACTTTCAATATCTCGTTCTCTTTTCTTTACCCAACATTGAAGGATGTGATCACCTTTCCCCCCCCCCCCCCGACCTCAAACCATGTGGTCCTGTCCACCATTAAACCATCTTACCAAGCAGCGTCCATGTTTCCAGTCTCTTTTTCCAGTTGGAACTGAACCCAGGAGGACATTTCTTCCCACACAATGAAAAGGCGAGAGGGGTGGAATGTGTAGGGAGGAAACGGGATGCCAAGATGCCGTCCTGGGAGGGTGAGAACTTGCAAAAGGCCAAGGTCACTACTGCAGGTGTTTGCTGGGGAAGTGGACTTTTCCCATAACAAAAGCTTTACAATTGGACAAGGCGAACACCTGAGGGCTGGGAGAAGGGAATCTATTGTTTAATTGAGCAAGGGAAAACCAGAGCTGGTTTTGCTTCTTCGGTTCCCAGATGGTGAACTCAATAAAGTTTCACTTTTGGGGATTCAACGACCCTGAGAGTTCCTTTTTGGGGGGGTTCGCTAGTGGGACTGTTGACAGACTGCTTTGTTTAAAAACCGAGTTGCCAGTTCCAATTTTGGTTGTTAAGTGAGATTACCTATACCTAAGGTGACCAGTTTTTCAGTTGGTAAAGAGGGACGCCATTGATGGGGGGAGGGGGGGTTGATTAAAATTTTTATATTTTGTCAAAAGGTCACCCCAGGACACTGAAACCAGCATAAATACGAATCTGTTGCCAAACAAAATTTTGATCACGTGACCATGAGGATGCTGCAACGGTCGTAAGTGTGTCTTTGATTGTGTGTGCGGGAGAGAAAGGGAGGGAGGGAGGGAGCTGGAGTCAGAAAGAGCTGAACTTTCTCACCCTCTTTTTCTTTCCTTCTTCTCCAGCAAATGAGGAAGGATCCAACTCTTCAGACCAGGGTAAGTCGGAGGGAGCTGCTGTGTGAGCCATTCTGTCCCTTTGTAAGACTTTGGAGGGATGAAAAGAGGAGGGAACCCCCACTTTTTAGAGCCCACCCCCAATTTCATCCTCCCTGTCTTCCCTCTGTGTCTGGTTCTGCTGAAATCATTAGAATAATTGGAGCCACTATGAGTTCTAAACATACAGTATGAGAAATGGTTGCAGGAACTGGGTGTGTCTAGTTTAATAGAAAGAAGGACTAGGGGAGACATGATAGCAGTATTTTGATATCTCAGGGGTTGCCACAAAGAAGAGGGAGTCAAGCTATTCTCCAAGGCACCTGGGGGCAGGACAAGAAGCAAAGGGTGGAAACTAATCAAGGAGAGAAGCAACTTAGAACTAAGGAGAAATTTCCTGACAGTGAGAACAATTAATCAGTTGAACGATTTGCCTCCAGAAGTTGTGAATGCTCCAACAATGGAAATTTTAAAGAAGAGATTGGATAACCATTTGTCTGAAGTGGTATAGGGTTTCCTGCCTAAGCAGGGGGTTGGACTAGAAGACCTCCAAGGTCCCTTCCAACTCTTGTTATTCTATTCTATTCATAGGCATGAAAGCTGGATGGGTGTGACAAAATTTCCTTTCCTTTCATTAATTTCTTCTGCAGAGGAGAAGGGAAACTCTCCTTCTTGGGTTCAGGCAGGGGAGGCAGAGCCTGGCTCCCATTGGGGGAAAGAGCCCCCATTTCTTTGAGAGGGAAATAGGAAAACCACTAGCAATGCAATGATCCCCAGTGGTTAGAGACTCTTCTGGTGGCATAGCTGAGACATGGCTGACTCTGGAAGGGGAGGGGGGAGATTCCTTCTCTCTGAGATGTGCTCAGCTGGGTTTAGGGTTTGGCCCCACGGGGACCCCAGGGCAGGGGAGGTGGGGTAGCCGTGGCCATCTGAGAATCTCCTTTGGCCCTCAGGAGCCTTTGGTCCCCAGGTTTCCGGTGGTGAAACCCCATTTCTCAACCGGGTGTTTGTTTATTGTTTTAAATATTCCACACAACATTTTATTGGAGAAATGGGGGAGGTAGAAATCTAATAACCAATGAAGGAAAAGTCTCTTGTCCTCATGAAGCCGTGGGGGTTTAATGGTGAAGAGAGAGAGGACCAAGACAAAAGTCTCACTCTGTGTCTGTCTCTCCAATGCAGGGAGCAACCAGGCCATTTTGCAGCCCCGTAGCAGGTGGGTGGTCCCAGTGGGGGCCGTCTGGGGGGAGCGGGAGGAAGGGAGGGGAGGGCTTTGAAGTCCAAGGACCAACCGATCGTGAAGATAACTTTGGGAAACCCCACCTTCTCTCTCCTGTTTATGTCAAACACTGCAGGATAAGGAATTTGTGGCTCTGGGCTCTTTATGCCTGCCTGCCCCCCAACCTCTTACCCTGGATGGCCAAACTGTTGGCCCCTCTCAGGATCTGTCTTGGATCAGGAGGCTCAGAGTCCTTCAAAGAGGAGATCTGAGTGTTCTCACGGCAAGAGAGAGGGGGGAGAAGGGGGAGACAAGGGACTTCTCAGGGCCACGGATGGAGAGGGGGCTTCTCTGCCCTCCTTCATCCCATCTGGGAATCCCTCCCTCCAGATGCTGAAGGAAAAGCTGGACTCTCTGGAGGCCACAAATCCATTTGCACTTGTCTCTGGGGGCAACAGGGAGTAGAATTGGATTTGTGCATTTGAGGGGAGGCATCCATACATGGGGGACAGGTTCTCACCTATCTCAGCAGCCAGTCCTGGCCCTGCCCCTCCCCTCTTGTAAATCCTACCCAGCTGATCCCTCTCTTGAGGCTGCTTCTCCTGCTCCTCCCCTGGGCTGATCTTTGCTGATCCCTCAGCCTGGTGTGATTCCTCCTCTTGGCTCCCTCCCAGACTGACCCAGTCTGCTTTCTCCACCTCTTTGCAGCATGAACGGACACTTCCAGCACGAGGAGAGAAGAGAGACAACGGGATCGACCTCCTTCTGAACTAGCCTGGACTCTTAGGAGGAGCCGTTCAGGGCCTTCCAGCGTGCTGGAACCTGGATATATTTGGGGTCTTCTTCTTTGCTCTTCAGGTGCCTAATTTTATGCAGCAGCCCAAGATTGCAGAGACCCTTGATTAATGGGGGGAAAGTCCCCATATTGCAATGGATGCTTTCTAAGCAAAGAAGTGGAAGGAGTGAAAGTGAAAGGTGAAATTGAAAAAGATGGGGGTCTTTCACCCAAACTCTTTGTGGGCTTCCCAGATGCCTTCAAGAGCTGCCCATCTTTGAGAGCCTATGAATTAGACTATTTAAAGCAGCCACATCCTCCACCCTTGGACAGCTACAGGCCCACAAACCTTTTAATATTATAAAAATATAAACAAATATACATACACGCACACACACTATATTATACCTTTTTAAAAAAATGCTTTTTTATTATTAAAACAAAAACGAAACAAACACATAAAAAAACTTTCCTCAATTTTGTCAAGCATGTTGTTTGGTTACAAACTGTTGTGCATCCGTTTTTACAATTAAAAGTAAGATCACTGGTTATCCATCAAACGTAACTAAATACACCATTATCATTGAGCATTATGTGTTCAGGTTACCGCTAATATTAATCATCCATAGAATATACAATACTTAAAGTGTGGCATATTCAACTCCAGAAATAGTTTTCCATTGTTAATCCAAGTAGTTATTGAACATTTCAATTCATATATGTATCCATTATTCATTACATCATCATTAGTCCATTTAACATATAAAAAAATTTCCAGTATAACATGGTCAATACTTACAATTATACATAGAGTTCAAATCATCCCACTCTTATACATTAAATACATATGATCAAACACTCTTATTTCACAGCAAAAAAACTTTCATAACAATGACTATAACTTTCTGGTGGTACACCACATGTGGTAGTATGAGCCCGGCGTCTGATGACATTTCCAGCATTTTTTGGATTTGTTCTTAGACATTCTTGCTATTCTCGTTGGGGATAAGTGCCATCTGTAAAACATCTTATACAAATTCTCTTTATATGCAGTTGACATTGTCATTTTATAGTTTTGAGACCAGTTTTTGCCATTTTTCTAGGTCAAAATTTCCCCCACAAGCTAACATAGTTTCTTTAACTTGTTCTTCCTGTAGCTTCACCTCTTAATAGGTAGCCATAAAGTTTTAAAATTATTTTTCATCAATATCTGTTAAGATTTTATCTAATTCAGTCATTTTATCATAAAAACCCTCAATTTTTCGATCTTCATTGTATCTAGAATGTATTTGCACATATGAATACCAATGAATTTCAATTCCTTTCTGTTTCAAATCTTTTTTTTTCTTATCTTTTTTATTTCTTTTCTTTTTTGGTTCAAAAGTTTTATTTTCTTTTAAAACAAACATCTCATCATTCCTCAATCAGTAAGACATCGGAGTACAATTTTTGTGTATGTCAAAATAGTTCTAGTTTACCACCAAATTCTTGTCTAGCCTAATGTATACCCCTCCCTCCCTCCACCCTCCCCCAACCCCCCTCCTCCTTCCCCCCCCCCCCCGACTTCCCAGAACCCGTACACGGTATGGATTTTTAACAAACACAGTCTAAAATCTATTGAGAAAAAAGAAATAAAGAAATTAATGACATCTCTACATTGATCTTAGCTTCTTCTTGCTGAGCTAACTTTAAACAATTTAAATATTTTTGTTTTTCCTAAATTTATTTTAAAACCAGACACTTGACCATATTGATTAATCGTATTAATTAAAATGTTTCAAATCTTGAATGGATTTAAGTTCACCCTCTGTATTTAATACTTCAGCATATCTAACTGTTTGTTCCTTTTTGTATATTATTGAATATGAAAAAGCTTCAATGGTTGATATCCAGACTGGAATTTTTAAGTAATGTAATTTCTTAATCTTCTCCCAGTTTAATAACAGAGCCTCTCTTATATAATGTCTTCTAAAGTAACCATGTGCTTTGGTTCCCTTATACCAGTGTTTTTCAACCTTGGCAACTTGAAGATGTCTGGACTTCAACTCCCAGAATTCCCCAGCCAGCGAATGCTGGCTGGGGAATTCTGGGAGTTGAAGTCCAGACATCTTCAAGTTGCCAAGGTTGAAAAACACTGCCTTATACCATAAGAATGCATGCCATCCCAGCAGCAAGTCGTGACCCTCTAAGTTCAAAAGCCTAACATTTCTTAACATCATCCAATCCTTAATCCACATCAGACTTGTTGCCTGGTAATATAGCTCCCTATTATATCTTTTATTTGTGGCCCAAGACAATTTCTCCTCACTCAGTGCAGCCCAAGCAAAGCCAAAAGGAAGGACACGGCTGCTTTAAAGCATTTTGTGTGAATTCAATCAGTATTTCAGCGTCTTCTACCGAATCAAAAGTTTTACAAATGTATTTATTTCTTACACAACTAAACAACTTTCGGCAGCTCACAAACATAGTCAAACTATGAAGAATACAAAAACTAAAAACTTGGAGCCTCCATCTTCCTTTCAGGAGCCCCCATGTCCTTCTACAGGATGGTAGAAGGCTTCCTCTGATTTCCACAGGCAAAGGCTGTCCTCAGCGGCTTCAGTCCGTCTCCTGTTTGGCTCCTTTCCAAAATCCTGGCTCAGGAACCAGCCTCTCATTTGCCAGGGATTCTCCTGACCCACAAAGTCCAGATTCACACAGTGGATGTAACTGAGTCGGTCACGAACCTAAGAGATACGTTTCCATAACCTTCTCACACTGGGTTTCTTGCGACCTGGGTGAATTTTACCTTTAGGGATTTGTGTCTATTGTGTCTGGAATCCATTTGCATGAGATGCTGCACCATAAACCGACCAGTCGATTAAAACAGACGAAAGTTACATCTGTTGTGAACCCAGAGAGAAAAGGGAGGACCTGAAGGGGAGGCTCATCCTGCAGACGGCCAGTTTCCAGGGACTCACCAGGAATTGGAATTGGAGCCTCCGTTGGGTTCTGCTTTCCCTGCAAGGGCAGCCAAGAAGTCAGGCTGGAAGAAAGGAGGAAGCTTTCAGCTGTTTATTTCTGCAGAAATAGAGAGTCTCCCCTTTGGGACAGAGGACCAAATCTAGCATGCTGTGTAAAACACGGCTCAGATATTCACACAGAAAGTTTGTTATTTACAAGAGATCTACGTGAATTCTTTCACAGGATTAGTGTCCACATGTGCTCAATTACATTTGTCCTTTGAGGCACAAAATTACATTTGTTGTACTTAAGAGAGAGAAACCTTCCTATCCTTTCATTGTCAGGAATCTCCTGTCGCAGGTCTGTAGTTTGTCTTTGTCTGTCTCACAAAGAGAAAGGGAGCTTACACAATCCAGCAGCTAATTGGATCAGTTCCATCTTTCGCTGGCTTGTTTCTACATGATTTGGTTAATTTCTGGCTGGCTTGGTGCTTAAAACAGTATTTGAGACTTTTTCTTCTGATGGGATGGTTTCTCCTTCGTCCCTTTGCTAATTGAGAGGAGAAACGGCAAAGCTGAAGGCCAGCAGGGGGCGCCAATCTCCAGCTCATTCGTGTTTCTGGCAATTCTTAGGGCTGCCTTGCTGAGACTTTCTGGATCTGACACATTTTCAAAGATTTATATTCATTATATATATAGAACAAATATTATGTTCTATATTTTACATTTTTGAACTATCAAGCTATCCCCTCCTCTTCCACACAGACAGGGACTAATTTCCACTCTCTACATGCTCTGTGGAAAGGTGACTACAGAAGAAAGACGATTCAAGCCCTAAAAAGACCATTGGATGTTTCTCATACTTTGTTCATGATAGGAAATGTAAAATCTACTGAATTGGGGAATCATAATAACTGTAATCAGAAGAGAGATTTATTATTTTAGTCCAAGGAGCCTCCAGAAGAGCCGCCAAAGGAGAGAGCAGCCATCTTAGTTTATTGTGGGAAAAGAGAAGAGTTTGGAGCTTCCTAAAGATTTATGGCTTCCCCAGAGAAGAAAAGGAAACAGGGAATTCATATATTATATTTGATACCTCTGGCATTTTCCCCTAGAGAGAAATATCTTTGCCTTGAAGATGTCACAAAAAAGCCTTTGTGCATTTTTATCCAGAGCGAAGATCACTTGGGGCATCTGAGGTAAAAGACAGAATCATAGGACTGGAAAGGACCTCAGAGGTCTCCTAGTCCACCCCTCAGATCCAGGCAGGAGACCTAATACCATCCCACTCTGACAGTTCTCCAGTCTTCTTTTGGAAACTTTCAGTGAAGGAGCATCAGAATTCCAGGATGTCAGTTATTCCACTGAGTAAATTGTTCTCACGGTTAGAAAATTTCTCCTTACTTCTAGGTTGGATCTCTCTTTAACAAGCTTCCACCAGTTGCTTCCACGTCCTGCTGCCTGGGGCTTTGGAGAAGAGCTGAATCCCTTCTTCTCCGGGACAAACCCTCAAGTGCTGGAAGTCAGTTATCCTGACACACACGAACCCCCTCCCCGCATTTCTTCTCTTCTGTAGGCCTGGCATACCGAGCTCTCTCCATGGTCCTCCATACCCTTCAACCTTCCTTTAGCGTCTTTGTTGCTCCTCTCTGCTCTCTTTCCAGGGTCTCAGCATCTCTTTTGAATCCTGGAGACCAGAAGTGGAGCCAACACTCCAAGGGTGGCCTCACCTCTGCAGGATAAACCGGAATGATCATTTCTCGGCTTCTCTTAATGTTCTCCCTCTGTTGATGCAGCACAAAACTATGCTTGCTTTTTTGGCATCTCCACCTGATCTCCCACTATGAGGGGCTGTGAGAGGTCTCCCCTCCCCCCAGGGCCAGAAAAGGCTCCCGCTTTTCCCCTCCCCCAGTTCCTCCCCTCCCCCAAGAGGCGGAATGCCTGGAAGGGGGTTTCCTGATGGAACTTTCGCTTTTCCTTTCCCTCTCTCACCGGTTGCGTCTGGACGTCTGCCTAGCAACAATGACGACTTGAGGGTACTTTTTTTCAATTGGTTCAGCTTGGCCAATCGCCAGCTTCCTCTGGATTGTTGCGTTGTTGATCGTCGGAGTGAGTCTCCATTTGCCTGCAACTTCGAGAGACAGCAGTGCTGGTCGAGGATCGCGGCTAAGCCGCTAAGATGGCCCTGAGCTCTGCGCCCCCATGGATCGGGGTGCTGCTGGCGATCGCCCTATGGGAGAGCTGTGTTGGTGAGTCCCTTTGGGGCCTTCTGGAGTTCCGGCCTCTTTTTCTTCCAGGGACTTTTTTATCTCCCCTCCCCCACAAGGTTTATTCCCAGAAATAGAATCCTGCTTCGGTCCTCTTTCTAGTCCGCTCCCCCTCCCCACTTTGGCCATTTTGAGATTAGATACCAAAGCCTGGATGGGATTCTGCTGCCTCCCCCCCCCCTCTTCCCCAGAAGAGCCCCTCGGGGAGCAGGACAAGGGTGGCCCCTCCAGATCTCCGTCAAGTCTACCTGGACGCCCCCAAGCGCAGTTCTTTCCCTCCCCCAAAGCGGAGATTGTGGGAAAGCGGCGTTTGCAGGTGATCAGGTCAGTTCACGAACTTCCTGGCTGCCTTCGCCCAACCCCTCCGCCTGGCTCCTCTTCCCTGCCTTTAGCCGGGATTCGTGGCTCTTGGGGGCTTCTGGTGCTGGGAGGACCCGGCTGGTTTCTGGAATCGGTTCCGTGTCTTGGCAGAGGCTGCTGTAGTGGAGCGATCCGGGCTCAGATTGTCCTGTGAATGCAGCAGGATGAGAGTCTGGAGAGAAGCGCTTCTTAAATCATCTTCCTAAAGATTTCTCCTTCCTGGTTTTCACTTCTTTTTAATCCCTAAAAAATCTTTGATGTTTCTCGATCAGGACTTTGCATGTCAGAAACTGAAATCCTTTTGTATGTTTATCTCGGATTCCCCAGAGGGTTTAAAGGTGACAGGACCCTCCTCACAGAGACTGAATTTAGGGAGAGGATCCCAGCTGAGCCCCCCCAACATGTTTCGTCTCAGCAGGGACCCCCAAGAAGCCTCAGTGGGGGCAGGGGGTGGGGGCAGGGAGGGGAGGCCCCAAGGGCTTCTGGGATGAGGGGAATTCTGGGAGTTGAAGTCACAATTGACCCAGAATTTATGTTGCTAAGGGAGACATTTATTACGTGAATTTTGACCCATTTTATGACCATTTCACTGCAGTCATTAAATTAGTAACAAGGTTTGTAAGTGAATCTGGCTTCCACATTGTTTTTGCTCATCAGAAGGTTGCAAAACATGGCCACACATGACTGCAACCGTCATAAATATGAACCATTTGTCTCAAGTGTCTGAATTCTGATCATGTGACAATTGGGGAATGCTACAATGGTTGTAAGTGTGAAAAACGGTCACAAATTACTTTTTCCAGGGCCCATGTAACTTCAAATGGGCACTAAATGAACTGTTGTAAAAAGAGGACCACCTGTATACCGCTTCACAGTGCTTTTACAGCCCTCTCTAAGCGGTTTACAGAGTCATCATCTTGTCCCCAACAATCTGGGTCCTCATTTTACTGACCTTCAAAGGACGGAAGCCTGAATCGATTTTGAGCCAGTCAGGATCGAACTCTGTGGGCGGAATTAGCCTGCAATGCTGCATTCTAACCACTGGGCCACCTTGGCTCAAGGGATGAGGGGGAGCCCCACTGAGCCCTGGGTTCAAAGCCAATTCCTGTTCGGATGACTGAGCTCTGGGACGGGAGGGGGGATTTCCCAGCGGGGTGGGGGGCAGGAGGAAGATCCAGGTGGCTACATGGCATCATTGCTGCTCCCTTCGCTCCCCCTCCGCCTTCTGAGATCTCCCGAGCTTTTGAGGGGGGTGGTGGCTCTTGGCAGCTTCTGGTGCTGGGGGGACCCGGATTGTTTCTGGAATCGGTTCGGTGTTTTGGCAAACGCCGACACTGAACCTTTGAGATAAGGCTGCCCTGTGGATGCAGCAGGAGAAGAGAGAGAAAGGCTCCTTTGAATAAGGTTTCTAAAGATCGGCCTTTATTATGTTCACTTTCTCCTCCGTCCTAAACCCCAAAATCCCCAGAGCTTTTCTCTAGGACAGGCAGGGATGTTTCCACCCCAAATCCTCCACCTTCCATTTCAGGAGCTCTCAGCAAGGGTCAGTTTGCAGAATCCAAAATATTTAAAATGTACGTATTTTTCCTTAGGAATCAGGAAGGGGCCATGGGGGGTTCCTGGCTGTTTGCTCTGAGAAACTACCCTATGAATGGAGCAGCTTTTCAAAAGACAGAAAGAAAATCTGTCAGGATCTTAAGGGTTAAAGAGGCTGGTTGGAGGCAGAAGAAGAGAAGAACCTCTGGATGGGGAGCATGAAATGAAGGGCTTGCTTGGTGACAGACAGGCCCAAACTGACCTGAAGGGGTTTCTTGACTGTGAGGATGTCCAACCCGAGTTCCATTCAGACGTTTCTCCTCTCAGGCAGACTTCAGGCTCCCTCACTGCTCAGCCCCACAAGGGAAAGAAACAAGGGTTCTGGATCACAAAGAGTCCGATCCCCCCTCCTTCTGTTGGAGAAAAGCTCCGATCCCTTTGGATTCTGAAATCGCCCCAGAGCAGGAAGTGGATCTGGGGCTCCCTCTCCCCAAAAGCTCTGAGAAGCCTCCGGGATTGTGGGGAGGAGCAGGAAGGGGGAGGCCCAGGCCTTTGCCTTGGACTGGGAAGGACTGGGAGGCCATACTGGAGGGAATGGGCAGTGGGACCACAGGCAGTCCTCTACTTAAAACAGTTCATTTAGTGACTGTTCAAAGTTGCAATGTCATTGAAAATAGTGACAGAATTTTTCACACTTATGACCATTTTAGCGTCCTCATCATCACATGACTTGGATTTGGATGCTTGGCAATGGATTCGTATTTATGACGGTTGCAGTCTCCCCATATCACGTGACCCCCTTTTGCAACGTTCTGACAAAGTTAATGGAGAAGCCAGATTCACTTAACAACCGGATCATTAACTTAACAACTGCAAGGATTCATTTAACAACTGTGGCAAGAAAATTTGTAAAATGGAGCAAAACTCACTTAGCAAATGTCTCACTTAGCAACAAAAAATATGGGCTGAATGATGGTCATAAGCCGAGGACTCCCTGTGTTTATTTCTCTGGGCTTTGGAGGTCCTGCCCTTTTCCATGGAGACCCAGGTTCTGCCCAAATAAGTCCCATGAACGATCCTGAAAATGATCTTTCAAATCTTTGGTGAAAGAATTTCTCACCTGAAGAGATTTCAGAATGGAGACCAAAAAGGGGCCTTGGGGATTTTCCAGTTTAACAGATTTCCCAGCTGCATTTTATTCATTTTATTTTCTTTTTATTCGTGTCACCTGGTTAGAAGTTGTTGTTTTTCTGTTCAGTGGGCAGCCTTAGAGTCTCTTCCCAGCTGAGTCCCCCCCCCCCCCCCATGGTTGGTCTCAGCAGGAACTCAAGCAGCCTCAGTGGGGAGAGATTTGGGAGGCTACATGGCTTCATTGCTGCTCCCTTCTCTGCCCTCTTTGCCTCCCCATATTGAGGTTAGGGTGAGGGTTCACATCAGCCTCTGGTCTCACCCAGATTCCCCCTCTCCCGTTTTATAACATCTGCAGCTTTTAACCAGCCACTTTGCCCCCCAGTGATGTCAATGGAAAGTTGGGGTGACCAGGTGGGGTTTTCTGCTGCTTTTGAGCTTCTGGGGGTGGAATCCCCTCTTTTATCTGTGGGGCCACTGCAGCCTCCTTGGGGCAGAGACTGAGCAATCCAGAAGGGGGTTGGAGGGAGGCCTTGCTGGAAGGGGGGAGGACACAATTGGGGCAGGTGAAGTTTGGGGGACCCGACCTTCCCCTCTTCTCTCACCCCCCACTTTCCCTGCCCTCCAACCCTTCAGGCCCTCCAGAAGCTTCTTCTCTCCTTCCCAGTCGCCCCCTCATTTCACCTCCTGCCTCCTCTCCCCCCAACTCCCCCTTCCTTTCCCCCCTTCCTCCTCCTCCCCCAGCTCTCTTCTTCTTCCTCTCCTTCCTTCTTCCTCCGCAGAGCCTCAGATGGGAGCCTCCATGGGATCCGGGTCCTTGACTGAAGCTCCCTAACTCTTCTCTTCATCCAGGCGCCTCCTCCCACTCCCTGAAGTACTTCTACACCTCCATCTCGGACCCCAGTCAGGGCCTGCTCCAGTATGTCTCTCTGGGGTACGTGGACAATCAGCTCTTCATTTACTACGACAGCGACAGCCGGAAGATGCAGCCTCGAGTCTCCTGGATGGAGAAGTTTGGGAAGGAGGTTCCCCAATACTGGGACATAAACACCCAGAGAGTACGTGACTCTGAGGAGGCGTTCAGAGTAGGCATGGAGACTCTGAGGAGTCGCTACAATCAGAGCGAAGGTGAGTGATGGGTCGGGTGGCTCTTCTGGCCCCATAATCCCCTCCCCAGGAACAGAGGAGGGAGAAAGGGGTCCCTTCAAAGGGAAAGGCTCCTTCCACACCTTTTGAAAAGTCTTTTTTTAATATGTTTATTCTTTTATTTAATCAATATAAGATTGTCCTTGTCTAAGGTGACCAGACATCCCGCTTTTTTTTTTTTATTAAAGAGAGATAGTATACATGTGAAATTGTTGAAATCTAACATATAGTATATGTTCCCCCCTCCCCTCCCCTCCCCCCAAACACCCCACCTCCGTCCCCCCCCCCCCCGACTTCCCAGAGCCCGTACACGGTATAGATTTTTAACAATCACAGTCTAAAATATATTGAGACAAAAGAAATTAAAAAAAGGGTTAATAACATCTCTACATTGATCTTAGCTTCTTCCTGTTACACTAACTTTGAACAATTTAATTCATTCCTGATCTTAAGCATAGGCTATCTGGAATTTCTTAGTCCCATATTTGTTTTGTATATAGTCAATCCATTTTTTCCAGTCTCGTTTGTATCTTTCATTTGAATGATCTTTCAGATATGCCGATATTTTAGCCATCTCGGCTAGGTTTGTAACTTTCAATGTCCATTCTTGAGTTGTAGGCAAGTCTTCCTTCTTCCAGTATTGCGCCACCAACAGTCTTGCCGCCGTTATTAGATGCAGAACCAAGTTAGTCTCTACCACTGTAAAGTGAGTACATATACTTAGTAAAAATAACTGAGGAGTAAACTTTATCCTTCTTTTCAAGATATTTTGCATAATCCACCATATTTTTATCCAAAATGCCTTAACCTTTTTACAGGTCCACCATATATGAAAATATGTAGCATCGAGAGAACCACACCTCCAACATTTAGGCTGTACATTCGGATACATAGAGGCCAGCTTTTTAGGATCTAAATGCCATCTATAGAACATCTTATAAAAATTTTCTCTCAGGTTTTGAGCTTGTGTAAATTTCACATTTCTTACCCATATTCTTTCCCATGTATCCAACATTATTGGTTCTTCAATATTTTGAGCCCACTTTATCATACAATCTTTGACTAGTTCTGTTTCCGAATCCATCTGTATTAGTACATTATATATCCTCTTTATATGCATTAAGCTTTGATCTGTTATTTGTTTAAACAAATTATCCTCAACTTGGATAAAACCAATTTTTTAATCTATTTTCCACCTGGCCTGTAATTGCCCATACTGGAACCATGTTTGAACTACCTTCTCCTCTTTTAATACCTCTAAAGATTTTAGTTGTAGAACCCCCCTTTCCAGAATGAGAAGCTGTCTGTAGGTAGTTCTATCCTGTTTTTGTGCTGTATTCATATTTTTAATTGTATGTCTAGGATTTGCCCACATGGGTATCTTGTCATTTAATTTATATTGGTATTTTTTCCAGACCCGCAGTAAAGCATTTCTTAAAATATGACTTTTAAAATTCTTATCCAGTTTTTTGTTGAATAACAGATAAGCATGCCAACCATATACCAGATTGTGTCCCTCGATATTCAGTATTCTATCATTAGTTAAATGAGTCCAGTCACTAATTACAGATAGCGCCACTGCATCATAATATAGTTTTAGATTAGGTAATTTCAAGCCTCCTCTCTCGCGTACATCTTGCATTATTTTCATCTTTACCCTCGGCTTCTTTCCTGCCCATACAAATTTGTTGATACCCTTCTGCCATTCTAAAAGATTCGCATCTTTTTTAAGTATAGGTAACATTTGGAAAAGAAATAAAAATTTTGGTAGGATGTTCCTTTTCACTGCCGCTATCCTACCCAGCAAAGATAAGTGCAATTTCTCCCATTTTTTCATCTCTATCTGTATACTATGCCAAAGTGGTTCATAATTATGCTTATATAATTTCCCGTTTGAGGTTAAAATATTAACCCCAAGATATTTGACTTTTTTGACTACCTCACATCCTAGCATCCCTCCTAGTTCTTCCTTTTGTTTAGTATTCATATTTATAGCTAATATTTTTGTTTTTCCTAAATTTATTTTAAAACCAGACACTTGACCATATTGATTAATCGTGTTCATTAAAACCATACTGGATTCCTGCGGTTGTTTCAATATTATGACCAAATCATCTGCAAAACCGCTGTCAAACCATCTGTACCTGGTGCTTTCCCTAACTTTAGTTGCTTAATTTCCCCTGAGGTTATTGGTTGGTTCAATTTTTGCCTGTGCTCTTCTCTAACTGGGGGTATTTTCTCTTTATCTAAGTATTTGTTTATATCAAAACCATTAATTTTATCCCCTTTATACAATTCTGTAAAAAATTCCCGAAATGCCTTTTGAATCTCCTCCTGTTGAAACACCTCCTTCCCTCTATAAATCAGTTTAGATATATTTCGAGTTTTCCTTTTTTTCCTAATCTGATAAGCTAACCATCTGCCAGGTTTGTTTGTATTACAGAAAGTATTGTGTTTTGCATATAATAAACTAGTGGCTACCTGGTCAGAGATCAACATGTCAAATTGAGATTTTAATATGGAAATTGCTTCCTTAACTTTTGTATCGCCTGGATTCATTGTTAACTCCAACTCTTTCCTCTTAATTTCCTCTTCCAATTCTGTTCGTTTTAGCCCTTGTTTATATCTATGTATTTTATTTATATTTATCAGCACTCCTCTTATATACGCTTTGCTTGCATCCCATACAAATTCCATAGGTGTACCCTTATTCATATTCAAAACAAAGTATTCAGATAACAATTTTTTATAATCATTAATGTACGCTTTTGATGGGACAGTCACGAGTCTTAGACTCTGCCCCTAAATCAGGAACGCTAGAGAAGGGGGCGCGGAACGCTGGCTTTTTAAATCAACTTTTTGGAAGGCGGATGGGAGGACGGATGGGGCGAGTACTGAAGTCATCCCGGCTGAAATCACTTTTAAAAAAAGGCATTTAAAAAAAATCCCACTTTTAAGGCGGTGAGCAGATCTAATGCTCCTTCCAACTCCACATAACAGAGAAAGGGAGAGGGGGGAGAAAGTTAGGGAAGGAAAGAAGGAAGGAAGGAAAAGAAGGAAGGAAAGAAGGGAAAAAAAGAGTGACTGGCCTCATTTTATCCGAGCAGGTTTTCATGCCTAAAATGGGACTAGAAACTCCTAATTTCTTGTCTGGTGCCTGAACCACTACTAGGCAAACTGGCTCTCTTATCCATATTTGATTTACTGTGACCAAATATCTTCCAAATCGTGCCAGGAAAGCAATGAGGCACAGCTGCACTGAGCAGCAAGAATTATTTTTACGGCTGTGCAGTTTCTCCTTTTGCAAAACTAGCAGATTAAACAGCAAACTCACCACAAGATTGCAAGTAACTTCTAAAACCTCTCAAATAGCAGTTATCTGAAACTACCCAGTGAGCAGAGTTGGGTGTTGATATTACTGTATCTCTGTATAAAGCCATGAATTTGTTATAGAAGGTCATAGACAAATAGCTGTCCTTTGGGGTCATTACAGGTGTCTGGAATAGAAGAACATGGGTGTTTTCTGATACGGAAGCATTTTGTATAAAATAGAGTACAACATTGGCTAATAAACAATAGCTCCAAACTTAGTTTTAAATTCATACATTTAAATTCATTGCTATTTTCACATACTATGTGAACGAGACAGTTTTTATATTCCAACACTTCAGGATACAGTGCTAAGCTTATTGCATTGGGAGATTTTGTACAACATTTGCTTAAAATATTTAAGAAAAAAAAAGGGTTGGATATTTTGTTGTTTAGAATGCAAAGCAAGCACACTTCAATTTTAAGGGACTGGGATTATTTCCATATACTGTACAGCTAGACCTCGATCTACAACCACAATTGACCCTAAAATTTCCATTGCGAAGCAAGACGGTTCCTCATTTCATGACCTTTCTTTCCACATTTGTTAAGTGAGTCACTGCAATTGTTAAGTGAACCATGCAGTCATTAAGCAAGTTTGGCTTTTCCCGGTCACTTTGCTTGTTGGAAACCAGCTGGGAAAGTTGATCGCATAATCCTGGATACTGCAACTATCATGAACACATGCCAGGTGCCAAATTTTTTTTGACCATGTGGTCATGAGGATGGTGCAGTGGTCATAAAGGAGAAAAACAGTCACAAGTCAGAAGAGCAACAAAGATGATTAGGGGACTGGAGGCCAAAACATATGAGGAACTGTTTCTGGAACTAGGTATGTCTAGTTTAATGAAAAGAAGGACTAGGAGAGACATGATAGCAGTGTTCCAATATCTCAGGGGTTGCCACAAAGAAGAGGGAGTCAAACTATTCTCCAAGGCACCTGAGGGTAGAACAAGAAGCAATGGGTGGAAACTAATCAAGGAGAGAAGTTCCAACACTGGAAGTTTTTAAAAAGATGTTGGATAACCATTTGTCTGAAATGGTGTAGGGTTTCCTTCCTAAGCAGGGGGTTGGACTAGAAGATCTCCAAGGTGCCTTCCAACTCTCTTATTCTATTCTAACATATACTGTTTTAAAGAAGCACAGAGGGAACAATCCTCCAGGCTTTAGTGACCATCACTAAGTGTTGTAGCTTATGATTCTTGATGAATGTATTCTTTTATTTTTCTTCATGTACACTGAGAGCATATTCACCAAAGACAAATTCCTTGTGTGTTTAGTTTAGCTTCTCTCTCTTGAAAATGTAAGCTAGCATAAGGCATTATAATGCAAGCTAGCCTTAGCTTTCAAACAGTTCATTTAGTGACCAAAGTTACAATGGCATTGAAAAAAGTGACTGATGACCATTTTTCACACTTAGCAACCGTTGCAGCATCCTCATGGTCACGTGATCAAAATTTTGATGTTTGGCAACAGATTCGTATTTATGATGGTTTCAGTGTCCTGGGGTCATGTAATCGCCTTTTGTGACCTTTTGACAAAATATAAAATTTGTAATCAAGCCCCCCCACCACTCCCCGCTCAATGGTGTCCCTCTTTACCAATCTGAAAATCTGGTCACCTTATCCTTGTCTCCATTGCTGACATTTTCTGCCAATTGCAGTTAATGGAAACATGTTTAAATTTCTCCATCTCTTTTTCTGGATGTTGATATAAACTGAGGTAAAAAGGGACCGAAATCTCTCCTCCCCCCATGACAGTTGGAGGGTCCTGGGTGGATCTCCTGCTGTGGGGGAGGAAGGGGATCACAGGCCTCTCCCCTCCCTGAAAAAAGGGCAGGTGGATCCTAAGGAGATCCTGGGGGAAGCAGATCCTCATCCTTCTCTCTGTTTCCACCCAAGAGAAATGAGGGATCTGGTGCAGATCCACCTGGGGAGACTAGATCCCTTTCCTTCTCCCCATTTTTGGGGGCAATGAGGGGGGCCCAAACGCCAAGAGCTTCTCCTCATCCTCCACTTGGAAGGAGAGGCCAGGAGGCCCAAGTGGGGTGGGGGGCTCTTGGAGGGGGGGATCAGAGGTCCAGGATCCTCCCAATGGTCTTGAGAGGGAAAGACAGGAAAGGAAGAAGCCTCCATTTGGGGCCCTTCCTGGCTTCCCCTCCTTGGTCCCTCAGGCTGAACTCCTGCCCTGCCCTCTTGGAGGGGCTGCCCTGGATGTGGGGAGGCTCTTTCTTCAGCATAAGCCCCCTTCTGCCACCTTTGGGGGGAGAAGATTCGCCTCCAAGAAACCTCATTTAGGAAAAGGGATGGAAGGAAAAAGGCTCCTTTTGGCTGAGGAAAACCTTCTCCACAAACATCCCCCATTTCCCCTCCTTTCCTCCCAAGAGCTCTGCCAGTCCTGCCCCTGATCCCCCAGGATCCCCCCAGATCCCTCCAGGCCCCCTGCTGGCCTCCCAGGGGATCAGAGCTGGGCCCAGAGGGCTCCCCCTGGTGGAGGAAGGAGGAAGGAGAGCGGCCGGAGGGGAGCGGAGCCTCCTTTCCAGGCTAAAGAGCCCCCAAGGTCCCAACCTTCCCTCCAAGGGAGGCTGCTTCCCCCCCCCCCCATCGCCTGGGTCGCCTCCTCTGGACCTTCCCCGGCTCCCTCCTCTCCTTTCGGAGGCCTTTGGACCACAACTGCTCCCAATACTCCAGATGTGGTTGCTCTGCCTTGATTCATGTAGAGGCTGTGTGACATTTGCCCCTCCTGTGTTTTCAATACTATTTTAATGATCCCTGATGTCCTTTAAATTTCCTATCTGATTTTTACTAAAACCTTTCAACAAAAAGATAAAAACTAATAGAAAGTAACATAAGGAAAGGAGAGAGAGAAAAGTTTATAACTTCACAGCAGTTATAAATATAAATATATTTTAGCCTCTCTAAAGCCTCCTTTCTTAAGCTTTTGACCCTGGAGGATCCCTTGAACTATTTTTCAGATGTCAGGAAACCCCCTGAACATCCAGGCTCAGAGATGGGCCAGAATTGTTTCATGCGGAGACCTGTAGAGATGCATTAATAGTGTTCTTACACTAAACATCACAAACGAAACTTGCCTTTTCAATGTGATCCCTGTGCTTTCTTTTTGCTGCACAAATATTCAATTCTGTGCCAAACCTGAGATAAGAACACATTTTATCTTCAAGGGAAAGAAGACAATTTCTGTCTTAGTTTTGATGCTTCTGGAATGACAGAATTTGTTCTCAAAAGTTGAAAACTGCAGCCAAATATTTAGTGTTTTCCTGTGAATGGCAAGAGATTCTTCTTGTACAGAAATCCAGAACTATTTTTTCCATGGGGATATTAGGGAATCTCCTCTTGAGGGCAGGATCAGACTGGATCTCCCAAGGATCTTCCTCTCCAAAGGGAAGTTCTCTGGCTGAGCAGAAGATGCAGAGAAAGGATCCCCTCACCTGTCATTCCTGGGTGTGGAGAGGAAAGGAGAGGACTGGTCAGTTTAGTTCAACTCTACTTCCAGGTGGTTTTCCCTTAGATTCGAGGGTTCCTGGCGTCCTTCCTCCCTCTCAAGCCCACACAGGAGTAGAAACAATTCAGGATTTCCTTTTGGTTTTCTTTTAAATCCAAGAATCTCTTCACTTGAAGTTGAAATATCTTCTCCAGGGCCTTCCAGAGCCTGTAAGCTTCAAACTTCATTCCAAAGGTCAATAACCCTTTGGGTCTCCAGATCAGACTGGGCCACTTGCTGCTGTTGCTGAGGGAAATATTCCTTTGGGGCACTTCAAGACATCATTCCCACATTGCACTAAACCATGGTTTGCTTCTGGTTAGCCCAAAGTGGGAACCAGCCCTTGTGACTTGGTGCTATTTGTGAACACAGAGAATGATTTATGGTCACAGGGATCCCTGCAAGCTTTCTGCAGATCAAGCAGATCCTCTTTGAGGCACAAGATTCTCATTCCCTCTTTGCAGCTGCAGGTTCAGGCAACTGTTCCCTCTCTGGGATCCTCTGCTGGCTTTTCCAGATTCCCTTTTCCTGGGGAGCTTCAGGGGCTCCGTCCTGGGGGGAAAATGCAGAGATGCTGGTCGAGGGAAGGGAAAAGGGCAATTACTGATGGGGATTTCTTTCCCTTGGATGCTTGGGAGGAAATGGGGGTGTCAGTTCCTGTGTAAAAGTCCCTGCAGGGAGGGGGTCTCTGTCTATCTTCTGGACTCCCCAAACCATCCTCCTGTCTGTCTTTCAGGCCTTCACACATTGCAGCGGATGTATGGCTGTGAGCTCCAGAGAGATGGGAGCAAAAAAGGGTTTATCCAGTATGGCTATGAAGGGAGGACCTTCATCACCTTTGACAAGGAGACCCTCACCTGGGTGGCTCCCGATCCCCAGGCCCAGATCACCAAGAGGAAATGGGACGCTCTTTCAGGAATGAATGAGAGACAGAAGTCCTACCTGGAGAAAGTCTGCATTGAGTGGCTGGAGAAGTACCTGTCCTATGGGAAGGAGACTCTGCTGAGGACAGGTGAGCATCTGGATCCAGGCTGGACTTTCCTCCTTTATGGCTGGATCTCTTGTACACATTCAGCCCCTTTGGGTCCTTGGTCTTTAGCCTGTTTGCTCTGGTGGGAATCCCCCTCCTCCTCTTCCTGCTCCTCTTGCATGTAGACCCCCCCCTCTCCCCTAGGTCTACCCCTCCCGCCTGGGATCCTTCATCCCTCCAGGATCAGCTGGATGAGATAAGCATCAATGGGGGAATTGCAAACAGGAGCCCCCACTGATGATTGCCCACAGCCCCTCCCTGCCTGGGGAAGACCCTCTCTCTCTTTCATTGGCATCAATCTCTCTCTGCCCCCCCCCCTTTCAGAGACAAAATCTCTTTTCCCAATTGATCCCTGTGAGATTCCTTTGATCTCTCTTCCTCTTAAAATTGGGGTTGTGTCCCTTGGAAAGAGGCCTGGAGCAGCCTCAGATTCAGGGGAGCAGAAGAGTAAAAGAGTAAAAAAAATGTAGGGAGAATCTTCTGTGTGGTTGTTGTCTTGAAAGGGACCTTAAAAGACCATCTCCACTTTCCCTCCCCTGAAGGGAGCAGCCCAAGATCACTCAGAGTTCAAAGTGGCCAGAGAGGAATTTCCTTGGAGCCTCAATTGGCTTCCGGATGTTTTTCAGGCTGAGTCCCTGGGAAGGACTCAAAATCAGGAGTTCTTCTGGTTGAGCCTTTTCCAGATCTGGATAATTTCCTAAAACTCTTGGAGAGGCTGCAAGTGTGGAATGTGAATCTTTGGATTAAAACTAAGTGGGGGGAGATTTTCCTGCCCCTCCAAGTTTCCCACCCACCTTCCAGGCTTTGGAGGGGCTCAGAGTTAATTCTTGGGGTGCCATTTCTGCAGAGACCCCAATGGTGACAATGAGCAGCCGGACGGAGGTGGAGGATGGGATGGAGACGCACGTCTGCCGCGTGGATGGCTTCTACCCCAGGGAGATCGATGCCTCCTGGAGGAGGGATGGGGAGGTATGGCTGGAAGAGACCTTCCATGGGTCTGTGGCCCCCAACGCGGATGGGACCTACCACTACTGGCTCACCATCCGGATCGACCCCAAAGAGAGGAGCCGCTATCGGTGCCATGTGGAGCACGACGGCCTGCAGGAGCCTCTGGACTTGGAGCTGAAGGGTGAGAGGCTGCAGGGGGGGAAGGCTGGGCTCTCTGGCAGGCTGGAGGGTGGTGGGAGAAAAATCTGGCCCCAGATGTGTCCAGATGTGAGCATAGCTGAGCTTTCATCCATTGGTCCTTCCAGTGTTTGAGGCTGGAGAAGCTGCAGGGACCAGACCGTAGAACTGACTTCGGGTGATGGAAAGGACAGAATCCCATCCCAATACTTGGCCGATCCTGATGAAATTCCCTCAGATCCTCTCTTAGGCCTTCCCTGTTTCTTTTCTCCAGCAGAAGAGCAGAAATGACGCTGAGCCCCAGAAACAGATTTCCTTTTGCCTTGATAAGACCATACTTGGAATTCTTCATCCAGTTTTGGTTGTCACAATACAGAAAAGATGTGGAGACTCTGGAAAGAGTGCAGAGAAGAGCAAGAAAGATGATTAGGAGCCTGGAGGCTGAAACATATGAGGAGCAGTTGCAGGAATTGGGCATTTCTAGTTTAATGAAAAGAAGAATTGGGGGTTACATGATATGTTCCAATATCTCAGGGGTTGCCACAAAGAAGAGGGAGTCAAGCTATTCTCCAAAGCACTTGAGAGCAGGACAAGAAGCAATGGATGGAAACTAATCAAGGAGAGAAGCAATACAGAACTGAGGAGAAATTTCCTGATGGAGAGAATTAATCTGTGGAATGGCTTTCCTTCAGAAGTTGTGGATGATCCATCACTGGAAGCATTTAACAAGAGACTGGAGAGCCACTTGTCTGGAATGGCATAGGGTTTCCTGCCTAGGCAGCGGGTTGGACTAGAAGACCTCCAAGGTCCCTTCCAACGCTGTTATTCCGTTATTCTATTTCTGCCATTTTTATGCAATTTCTGGAGTGGACAAAGAAAATGAAAGGGTGTACTTTAAAAAAAAGGCGAGGTGATATGAACTATTTTATTTCAGATAATAAAATGCAAACACTGAAACTGAAGTAAAAAGCATGCAGAACTGCCCAATTCCACTCAGAGTCATGACTAATTGGAGCAACCTATAAAAAGAACAAAAATGTTTTTGTTTAACAAATGTTTGTTTACATTATTGTGTTGGAGAAGTTTTTGTTTTGGAAGCTGCTATGAGTCAGAAGATGGCAAAGGGCTGTTTTTGAGTGGAAAAGCCAAAGATGAATTCAGTTGCCTTCATGCTGGGCTGGTGTGAGAAGAAGGCAGCATCCTGAGGACACGTCCTCTAACAACGGATAGCAAGGCCTCTTCATGTTACCTTGAGAAGGACCCAAAAATGAGCCCATGGAGTTTTTAATTTGGGGTATTTCCAGCTTTCACTTCTTTAGATCTCTTCCCTGGTTGGGGAGATTTTGGGGGGTTCTCCTTCAATGATCTGCTCTTTCTCCCAATTCAGAACCAAACAATTCAAAATCCAACCTGGGACTTATCATTGGCTGCGTTGTGGCTGCCCTTGTCCTGGCGTGTGCGATTGCTGGGATCCTGGTATTCTTCAGTAAGTATCTTTTTTGGGGAGGGGGGGTGATGGAAGGAAGATGGGGAGATTCCCCCCCAAGTCTCTCCCTTTGGGGAGCTTCTTCTGGGCTTCCTTCTGTCCTGTTTTCCCAGCCCTCTTGGGGAGCATCTGAGATCTCTGCCTCTTGCTGGTACTCCAGTCTCTTTTCAGCTGAGTCTGAGATTCGGGCAGTCCTGTCTCCTTCTGAGTTGGGAAGAGGCATCCCAGTTCCTTTGTCCCTTTCAAAGGCTTTGGTCAAAGAGCAGCAGAGAAGGATTTCCATGGAAACCTCCCTCCCCTCCCAGCTGCTCCTTCTGCTTCCCCCAATTCCCCTCCATCCACCTCGGAGGCAGCAGGTCTCTCTTGGGGCAAATCAGGAGATGCATTTGTATTTTGAAGATCTTTGTTGATGGGACAAAAGGTCTGAGAAATATCTCCTGGGGTTCTTCCTCCTACGTAGGGAGAGTTTGGATGATCTCTGGAGGATTCTTTTGAGCTTTCACTGATTTTTTTGTCTTTCCAGAGAGACGTCAAATCAACTACAATGCAGCACCAAGTGAGTGATTTGCCCTCTTTACATGTAATCTCCAACAGAGCAGGGACCAGGGACACAATCAGTTGAGTGGTGTGTGTGTGCTATCTTCCTCTTCATGCTAAGAACCAGGCTGGGGAAGATGGACCCTCTTTTCATTACAGCCAGGCTGTTCTTGGAAGTGGAATCCTCAAGGAGAAACATCTGGGAGAAGGAACCTTCAGGAAGAGGAGAAGACCCGGCTGGTGGAAGGTCCCTCTGACTGAGGACATGCCCCCAAGTAGGCAGAAAGAAAAGACTTTGCCAAGTGAGAGTCAGAAGCTCCATAAAAATTAGGGATAAAAGGGGGCATTTTGAGGGAAAAGGAGCTTTGGGGGATACCAGCTGGATCTCCTCTTGGTCTCCACTTCACAAAGGCTCTCTAAGTACAAACTGGTTACAAACAGGAACTTTGGATCCATCTGTATCTTTTTAGGTCAGCTCTGCCTTCTGGTCTTGTGTGATATAAATACAAATGTTAAGAATTCTTTCTGATGCCTTTTAGCCAAAGCAGTTGGGTTCAAACTCTCTCCATGTATTTGTGTGTCTTTATTTGTGTGGGAGAGAGAAAGGGAGGAAGGGAGCTGGAATCGGAAAGAGCTGAACTTCTCCGTCAATAAGCCAAGAGACACAGAAAGACAGACGGACATCCTCCCTCATCCTCTTTTTCTTTCCTTCTTTTCCAGCAAGTGACAGAGGATCCAGCAATTCAAACCAGGGTAAGTTGGAGGGAGCAGCTGCTGCATGAGCCATTCTCTCCCTTTGCAAGACTTTTTGGGGGGGGGATGAGGGGATGAAAAGAGGGAGAAGGTCCCACTTTTTTAAGGCCCCCCTAATTCATCCTCCCTGGGTTCCCTCTGAATCTGCTTCTGGTGGAATAATAAGAATAATTGGAGCCACTTTGGCTTAGTGCTGAGGGCTCCAGGCGAGGCTCTGAGTTCTGCTTAGGCATGAAAGCCGGCTGGGTGTCACAAAATCCACTTTCCTTGCACTGGTTGATTCTGCAGAGGAGAAGAAGAAACTCTCCCTGTTGGATTCAGGCAGGGAGGCAGCCCAGAGTCTGCATGGTGGAGCCTTGGCCCCCTTTGGAGGAAAAGGGCCTCAATTCACAGAGGGGAAATGGGGAAACCACCAGTGAGGCCATGATCCCCAGTGGTTAGAGACTCCTCTGGTGGCATAGCTGAGACCTGGATGACTGTGGAAGGGGGGGGGGCACTCTCAGAGATGTTCCCATCCAGTTTAATGATTGGCGCCAACCGATACCCCAGGGCAGGGGAAGTGGGGTTCAGTGGTCATCTGGGAATCTCTTCTGGCACTCAGGATCCTCCCACCTCACATGTCTGGTTGCGAGTTTTTGTTTTTGAATCTGGGCTCAGGGGAACAATTGGGCTTGTTGCTCCTGTACCAGCCTCTCTCCTGCCTCAGCTGTTGGAGGCCCTTTCAGGGCTGGCATGGAGTTGCCCAGGATTCTGGTCCTGGGAGATTTCAATCTGATAAACAAAAAAACAAACAAATAAAAAGTCCGATGTCCTCACAGAGGTTCATGAAGCTGCAGAGGTTGAAGGGAGAAGAGAGAGATTTGTCCTCCTCAGAGGACCCAAACAAGGCAGAGACTCACTCTGTGTCTTTCTCTCCAATGCAGGAAGCAGCCGGGTCATTTAGCAGCCTCCTCCCAGGTGAGTTTCCCCTTGTGGGGGGGCTGCAGGGGGGGGGAGAGGGAGGAAGAGCTTTGAAGTCAAATGACCAGTCGATGATGAAGATACTTTGGGAAATTCTTCCCCTGTTCCTCTCAAACATTACAAGGGAAGGAAGGGATTTGGGGGAGAGGCATTGGGGCTCTGAGGAGGGGTCTGCCTGCCCCTCCAACCCTTACCCAGAAAGCCCAGACTGTGGCCAGGCCCCTCTCAGGATCTGACTGTCCTGGATCAGGAGCCTCAGAGAGCTGCAAGCAGGAGATCAAAAGGTTCCCACTGCAAGGAGGGGAAGAGGGACGGATAAGGGAATTGAATTGAATTGAATTTATTGCACTTATATGCTGCCCTTTTCCCCGAAGGGGACTCAGGGCGGCTCACAATCCAAATCAGGATTGTGACTTGGGTCCTGCAGTCACGGATGGAGAGGGGGCTTCTCTCCTTCATCCCATCTGGGAATCCCTCCCTCCGGATGCTGAAGGGAAGACCTGGACTCTCTGGAAGACATAAGGATCCATTTATACTTGTCTCTGGACTAAAACTGGATTTGTATTTTTCCCCTCCTCTTAGCAGCCCCAGTGGACCCTCCCAGCAGGAGGAGAGAGGAGTGGACAGTCCCAGCAGGAGGAGAGAGGAGAGGAGTGGACAGTCCCAGCAGGAGGAGAGAAGAGAGACAACAGGATCGGACTCCTTCTGAATTAGGCCGGACTCTCAGGAGTCCTTCAGGGCCTTCCTGCATGCTGGAACCAGGATGGATTTTTGGTCTTTCATGATCACTTTTATCATCGGATCAGTAACCGTTTTTAATTTAATTGAGGAGTAGAGGAAGAAAGAGAATCTTATGTGTTTATAATCGTAGGATCGAAAGAATTCAACTTGGATTTACTAGATATTATTTTATTTGTATCCTGCCAAAGGTATTGAACGTGTCCAACACACATTCCTCCTCCTATCTTCCCCACAAGGACAACAACCCTGTGAGGTGGGCTGGGCTGAGCGGGAGTGACTGGCCCAAGGTCACCCAGATGGCTTTCATGCCTGACGCAGGACTTGAACTCACAGTCACTTTCTAGCTTGGTGCCTTCACCACTAGGCAAAACTGCCTTGTATAACTTTGTAACAGCTCTGTAATATAGCTTGATGCAGCCATGTTGTTATTTCCGATGACTTTAATGGGCTCCTGATTGACAGGTTTTAGAGAAGGATTCATGGAGAATGTGGGGAGGAGTATGATGAAGAGTTGCTACTTTTACTTTAAGGGAGAGTGATAAACTGTTAATCTCTCTCATACTTGCTTGGGCTGAAAGGAGGTTTTTCCGCACATTTTTATTTAAATCCCTATTAATTGTATAATGAAGGCCTGTCAATCGGGTGGCCCAAGGGCCGGATACATCACATGCAGGCCACGCTCACCCCAGCTCTGCAAAGGCAAAAATGTTCTTGATATGTCACAATCCAGCATGCAACACGATCAAGTTTGACACCCCTAATATACCATATTTTTGGAGTATAAGACCCCCCTTTTTCCCTCACAAAAGAGGCTGAAAATCTGGGTGCGTCTTATACACTGAATACAGCATGTTTTGCCTCCCGAAACCCCCCCCCCCTTCACCAAAATGGCCGTGCATAGCTTTTAGAAGGCTTTCAGAGAGCTCCTGGGGGCTGGGGAGGGAAGAAATGAGGAAAAATGGCCCGTTTTTGCTCAATTTTGCTCCCCCGCCCCAGTACCCAAGAGCACTCTACAAGCTTCCTAAGGGCTATTCATGCCCTTTTTGGGGGGAAAAAACAGACCGTTTTTGGGAGGTTTGCAAGAGTGCAATTTTTTAAAAAAAATTTACCTCTTCAAAACCTTGGTGCGTCTTATACTCCGAAAAATACAGTAATGTGCAATTGGATCTTCAAAAAAAATTCTTTAAAAAAAAATGTGCATTCTGAGATTAAAATGGTTAATGTATTTCAATTTTTAAAAAAAATTAAACTTGACCATACATTTGATCATCCAAGTTTGACAAATAGTCAATATAACAAGTGTAGCATTCAAACACTCAAATGTTTCCCGATGGTCATTGATGGATTTTCATGCTATAGGAAAAGGGAACACGAGGTGGATTGCACAGCCATGTTGCAGAAAATGACCGGACTTAGACGCCTGGAGATCAAGGAGAAGTTTATTGGCAGCCAGGTTCAGAAAAACTAGTCAAAGGCTGGTATTGCAACTTCTGAACAACCTTCATAATCGGAACTCACATTCTTATATGTTCTCAAAGGCAGCGCAACACGGAAACACTTAACTTATTTCTTATTGGTTACCTTGAGGAAAGAAGCCTTATAAGTAGATATTGTCTTACTTCTCCTTTTGTCTTGGGCCAGAGGTACTGACTACGTGTCTCTGTACGAACCTCAGCTGAACTCTGTGGTTTTGGGCATTTGACATTTTCCTGTTTTTGTACATGACTTACAAGCAGGCTTTTCTCTCTCCCTTCTGCCACATCTTACTTTTATACTTTAATTCACATTTTTATCCTGCTTTAGCCAGGCTGCTACCTCCTTAACAATTGTACATATATATTGTAAGTTTGCCAAAAACTTACTTGCTGTAAATAAATGCTTTTGTTTTCTTCCTTGTTTTCTTCCTTTGTTTTCTGCGCAGCAATAACTGAAAGACTTGCTGGCCGGAGTTCATGCGCGCACCACAAACCAGAAGTTCATTTTCTGGCATGCGCATGTCCCCTGGGCAGCTCCTGTTCCTGATCACGGCCCCGACGAGCGTGCATGTGTGCAAAGTGCTCCCTTTTCGGCACTCGGTGCGGAAAAGTTTTACCATCAGTGGTCTAAATGCTATTTTGCCATTGCTACTCTTTCACTTAAACCTATTGCTAAGCCAGCACTGCAATCTCCAACTCATTACATTTTCATAGAGGAAAGTTAAAAAAAGGAAACTTTCCTTCAGTTTAAGCTTCAATCCAGGTGGCTTCCAGGATATGGTTTTGCACTCAAAAGTTCTGAATGGCCATTTCCAACCCTGATTCTGAATGCATCTGAGCCTCAGCCTCAGTCAAGCTGTAAGCAGGCAAGAGTTATTTCCATTGATGGCCTCCAGGTTCAGTGCAGGATGTTAGCCTAACGTTATCCCTCTGCTATTTGGCACAAGGGCTTCCTCAAGAGAATCTTGGACCAGAGCACGATTGAAAGCGTTTTTAAAAAATAAGTTTTTGTATCTGGGGACACCTCTTGCTTACTTGGTTTGTTATTGGCTTCAAAAGATGGTCAACTCTCCAGAGAGGGAGAGCAGGGAGAAAAGAAATCCCTACAGTCTCCATAATTGTAAGGGAGAAAAGTGAAGCCCATCGTAACTCCTCTGCAGAGGCAGAGCTGTAGCTGAGCCCGTAAACAAAACCTGGTTATGTGATTTGAAAGTCTTCTGAAATTTCTCCGGGAGGGGCAAATGTAGTGATTTTCCAAGATGCGATGATGAAAGAAGCTTGCAACAGTGGCTAATTAATGCCCAAGTACTTGACAAACCTAAAATAGCTCCCTTATGAGTTAGAGCTCTTTAATGCCTCCATTAAGTCTTATGATTAAATTAATATGAAACACAGAAATCAAAACAAGATTAACTTCCCACACAAACTCTGAAGACCCTAATGTAAATATTTCAGGGTGGGGGGATTAGTGTCACTAGATAATTTGAGACTCTGGACTTCTGGTTCCCATGTTTCCACAGAGCAAAACAAGTCATATCCCATCACTCCAAAATATGATTTGCCAGAGAGAATAAAGGGTTGAGTGCAAAGGGACCGGTATTTCTGCCTGTAAGAATAACAGAATTGGAAGGGACCTTTGGAGATCTTCTATTCCAACCCCCTGCTCAGGTAGGAAACCGGGTACGATTTCAGACAAATAGTTGTCCAGTCTCTTCTAAAAAACATCCAGTGTTAGAGCACCCAAAAGAGCCCACAAGCACCCCTGTAGGAAGTTGAAACCCACTCCTCTCCTAGGAAAGTGAAATATTCTGGGAAATATTGAAAGGGCAGAATATTATATTTCCTGGATAAGAAATGGAGAAACATGTTTTTGGGCAGGAAACAGACTCCCTCTTAATAGCTCCCACCTGTGTCAATGAGCCCTTAAAGCCTGAGTTAGTCTACTCTATATAACAAAGGTAGGATTAGCCTTCTACAGAAACCCACCACATGGCATCTGGGAACTCAATGAAGCTTGGGACTCAAAAGATACACAACCTACAGTTAGCTCAGACACCCCCACCCTGTTCCTGGGAGTCTGACAACCAATCGGAATACATTTCTTACACAGGAACAGGAAACAGAGAGGTGGGGCCCAACAGAATATAAAAACCCCAGAAACTCTCAACAAGCCCTTTCCCCCCCTCTTTTTCTTCTTCATCAAATATCTGGAAACATGTGATCCCCCTTTTCTGTTCAGGAGCTCAAGCCATGTGATCCTGTCCACCATTAAACCATCTTTCCAAGCAGCCTCCATGTTTCCAGTGTCTTTTTCCCCACTTGGAACTGAAGCTAGAAGGACATTTCTTCCAACACCCCAAAGGAGCCCCTTTCCATTTCCTTTCCCCAAATAGGAGCTTTGCTTTTGGGTAGTTCTTTGTGTGCTGCAGCATCTCTTGATTTCCTGGTTCCCACCCTGCCAAGTCATCTCTTGGTTTTACGGAAAGGTTGGGGGGGGGGGAGTCCCAGAGCTTTCCAGATGTGTTGGATAACAACTTTCACCCTCTTACCATTTAGGGGCACTGGCTGGGGATAGAACCATTGAAGCTCTTGCAGATGTGAAAGAGGGACACTATTAAGACACCTCAGCCGGAGGGGTTACTAATTATAACTCTACTGTACAATCTGTGGTAGCCAGGGGTGTGCCTGCTAAGCGTGGGAAAATCCACCGCTCCTTTCCCACGGGGCGGGGCACTCGGTGCCCTTTTCGCACCATCTTCGGGACTTGCGCGCCCAGAGAGACTCGCCCCGCCCCCCGCCTCAACTCTGCCAAGAGGGGAGACCAAGAAAAGGCCCCCTTATCCCACCCCCAATTCCCGCAGCCTCTGGGTCGCCTGAAATCCATCGGGGCTGCCTGGTCTGGAAGTCCTGGCTGCGCTCGACGGCTCTGTGCCGAGGAAAGGGGCGGGGCCGAATCTTTCTGGCCCTGCCTCCCTAGAGAAGCGTACAGCCAGCACGTTCTACGTCGCGCGGAACCGCCCCCTCCACCGCCTCCAGAATCAGCAGCAGAGAACAAACGGAGCATGCGCGAGGAAACATTGCCGCTGGGAGCTTCCAGGTGTTCTTTTTTAATTTAGAAGAATGCCAGGGATGCGCGCGGGTAACCGTTGATTGTGACGTCACCCGGCGAAAGGCGCCAATGGCTCCCTCCGAGCTGAGGGAAGCTGTTCTTTTACCTCAGTGGGGCTACAGTCTCTTCCTAAAGCTGCTAAGGCGGCAGCGCGGGGAAGTAGGTTTCTCCTTGTCTTATTTAGACCTGACAGATAGCAATAGCACTTAGATTTATATCACAGCGCTTTACATCCCTCTCTGACCGGTTTGAAGAGGCAGCCTATTTCCCTCAACGATTTTGAACAATTAAATCAGTAGAACAACTTGCCTCCAAAATTTGTGAATGCTCCAAAACTGCAAGTTTTTAAGAAGAGTTTGAAGTGTTGTAGGGTTTCCTGCCTATGCAGGGGGTTGGACTGGAAGGCCTCCAAGGTCCCTTCCAACTCATTCTCTTCTAATCTGGGCCCTCACCAGATGCCCCTCAGATGAGTCCCATAAAGGTACCTCAGCCGAGAAACAGTGTAGATGTTGCAAGTTGCTGTTGAAATAGCTCCAGTTTAAAATGTGATGACGACTAAATCCCAACTTCCTTATGTTGTTAGAAGTTAAAAGACACTGATGTGCCAGCAAGCCTCAGAGTAAGCATACAAAGAAAACCTTGATTTGTATTTGATGCTTGGCCTAAAATTGAGAATACCTCACAGGCTCCATTAAAGAAACTGAATCTTCTCAAGGAAAAATTTGGAGGAGTCCAGTCCTCCTCTCTCATCTGTGTGTAATGGTCTCATATGTTTAGTTCTCCAGATATTATCGTATTTTTCAGACTATAAGACGCACTTCTACCCCCCTCCAAATGTGTGGAAATGTCTGTGCATCTTATAGAGCGAATATGGCCCTGTTTTTGACCTCCCAAACCCTCCGTGTGTCCCATTTTCAGCCTCCTGGGTCCCCAGAAGCACTGCTGGGCAAAGATGGCAGAGTTCTTCTGGCGTCCAGAGAGGCTGACAACAGGATGTATGGAGGCAAAAAACTATTTTTTTTATTTTTCTCTAAACCTAGGTGCGTCATGGTGCAGTGCGTCTTATAGCCCGAAAAATACTTTTTCTTTCTTTGGTGAATTTATTAAACATAACCTGGCTCTTTTTCAGATTTATTTTTAAGCAAAATGGTTCTTAATAATTTAATTAAAAAGAAAATAACAACTCTCGAGGGGTGGACTAGATGAACCATTAGGTCTTTTTCTGCCATCAGTTTTCTATGTCTCTGCTTAAGGTTGCATAGTGGCTGAATTGAATTTACATGACCATGACCAGAACGTTTGAGAACCAATCGTCATAAGATTCTTTATTGAGCATCATTGTGGGAACTGTCAGTGAGTGAAAGGTTGGTAAGTGAGGACTAAGTATCTGAGTGAATTAGGACTGAGTAAGTGAGGCTGAATGACTCACTTTCATCTTAAACCACCCCACAGAATTGTGGTTGTGGGGAAAATTATGTTGGATATGTGTGCCATCTTGGGTTTTTTGTAAAAAATAACCAACCTTCAAATAATAAAACTCGCTGTGGAATTGGAATCGGCCAGGCACAGGAACCAACGCTGTCTGTAGCCCTGGTGCGCTGCTTGCTTGCCTACCGGCTTCCCCAACCAGCCAGCACAGTAAGGCTGGTACACGCAAGCAAGTAGCGCACCAGGGCCACAGATGGCATTGGTTCCTGCACCCGGCCGATTCTGATTCCACAGCCAGCCTTACTCTTTGAAGGCTGAACGAAGTCTTCAACTGAGCAAGGAAGCACTGCATGGCCAGGCCCTTCACACCTGCATCCGGCCCACAGGAGTTCACTATGGCGGGGCAGGAATGAGGCCATGTCCTACAGAGCCCGTTGCTGGTTGGGCGGGGAAGACAAGAAGAACGGCAAGGCTTTGCGCCAACTGGCAGAGAGCAGACCAAGTGGGACTGGCTGGCAGGCTGATTGGGCAGGTGGCAATCATGGCTGCATAGGTGGCTGCTGCCACTAGCAGCTTCAATTCCCAACTGAAGCTGGAATTCGCCACGCTGGGGGAGAAATGAGAGGCCTTGCTGTCCTGCAGAGCCTGCCCTGCTTGAGTGGGGAGGAGGAGAGAGAGAAAAGGCTGCTCAGTTGCCTCCCCCCCCCACACACACACCCTGCTGCTAGCAGCTTCAGTGCCCCAACTAAAGCAGGGATCACAAGTTTACGCTCTATCATACACACACACTCACTCTCTCTTACACACACACAGAGTTGGAGAGCCCCCCAGTCTCTGCCTTGCTCTAGCTCTGGTGGCAGTTGCAGTGCTTCAGTGCCTGAGTGGTGGGGAGTTCAGATAAGCCAGGGCGGGGCATGAGGGGGCAGCCACGCACCACGCCACCTTGCTTCGTACTCCACCCCCCATCTCACTTTGTGACCATCATACCAGTGTGATGTTCTATTAAAATAAAAGCAAAAGAATGGCCTTTATGAATAATTTCACTGCACTGTTGAAGGCTGATGGTTTAATAATGTCTTTTTATCTCCATGAAAGCAAATAGGGTGATGTCCCTGGTACTGGAAGATATATCTCTTTGTGATGGAGCACAGACAAAAGCTCTGCCTCTAAATATTTTATTTTACTTTGTTTGTCAAACATGTACAAGATAAAAGGTATAAGTATAAACATGGACATGAACAAAGGAAATGAGTACAGTGGGGATGATAGGACAGGGATGGAAGAAAATACTGGTCTGCTTATGCACCATAATAATAACAAAATATTAATTAACTAATTAATATAATTAACATAATAATAACAAAATAAGGTGAGAGGAGGATTTTTCCCCTCACCAATTTTATTAGATGTACACAATCTGCTTTTTCCGTCTTATTCCAGATGTTTAGTAACATTGGTGGAAGTTTTCCTTCATTAATAAAAAATGACAAATTTGATTTATTCAGGAAACATGCAGTAGCAGTACCTCAGTGAGCTTCATTGATTCATCTAGTGCACGGGTCTCCAAACTTAGCAACTTTAAGACTTGTAGACTTCAATTCCCAGAATTCCCCAGCCATTAGAATGGACAGGTTCAGGAATCATAGTTGTGTCTTTGGAAAGGCGGGAGGCCAGCGCCCCTGTAGACAAAGAGATATTGTTCAACAAATGCCACACACAGGAAGGGCGCTTCTGGACAACAGTCCCCTCAGGAAGGAGAGGGCCAAGTCCTTGACACGGTATCCAATGACAGCAAAGAGGATGCTCTTTGCTCAGTGGCTAAGACGCTGAGCATGTCGATCAGAAAGGTCGGAATCATCGGAGTAGAAAGGACCTCAGAGGTCTCCTAGTCCACCCCTCAGATCCAAGCAGGAGACCTAATACAATCCCACTCTGACAGTTCTCCAGTCTGTTTTGGGAAACTTCCAGTGAAGGAGCACTCAGAATTCCAGGATGTCAGTTATTCCACTGAGTAATTGTTCTCACGCTTAGAAAATTTCTCCTTCTAAGTTGGATCTCTCTTTTATAAGCTTCCACCAGTTGCTTCCATGTCCTGCTGCCTGGGGCTTTGGAGAAGAGCTGAATCCCTTCTTCTCCGGGACAAACCCTCAAGTGCTGGAAGTCAGTTATCCTGACACACAAGAACCCCCTCCCCGCATTTCTTCTCTTCTGTAGGCCTGGCATACCGAGCTCTCTCCATGGTCCTCCATACCCTTCAACCTTCCTTTAGCGTCTTTGTTGCTCCCCTCTGCTCTCTTTCCAGGGTCTCAGCATCTGTTTTGAATCCTGGAGACCAGAAGTGGAGCCAACACTCCAAGGGTGGCCTCACTTCTGCAGGATAAACCAGAAGGATCATTTCTCGGCTTCTCTTGATCTTCTCCCTCTGTTGATGCAGCCCAAGACTTCGCTGTCTTTTTTGGCATCTCCACCTGATCTCCCACTCCGAGGGGCTGTGCGGGGTCTCCCCTCCCCCCAGGCCCAGAAAAGGCTCCCGCTTTTCCCAGCCCCCCATTTGCGCCCCTCCCCCCAAGAGGCGGAATGCCTGGAAGGGGATTTCCTGATGGAACTTTCGCTTTTCCTTTCCCTCCTCTCTCGCCGGTTGCTCCTGGACGTCTGCCAAGCAACAATGACGACTGGAGGGTATTTTTTTTTTTCAATTGGTTGAGGTTGGCCAATCGCCAGCTTCCTCTGGATTGTTGCGTTGTTGATCGGCTGGGGTGAGTCTCCATTTGCCTGCAACTTCGAGACAGAGCAGTGCTGGTTGAGGATCGCAGGTTAAGATGGCCGTGAACTCTGCGCCCCTCTGGCTCCTGGTGCTGCTGGCGATCGCCCTACGGGAGAGTTCCGTTGGTGAGTCTCTTTGGGGCCTTTTTCAGCCCCTTTTTCTTCCAGGGACTTTTTCTCTCCCCTCCCCCCAAAAGTTTATTCCCAGAAATAGAATCCTGCTTCGGTCCTCTTTCTAGTCCGCTCCCCCTCCCCACTTTGGCCATTTTGAGATTAGGTCCCAAAGCCTGGATGGGACTCTGCTGCCTCCCCCCCCCACTTCCCCAGGAGAGCCCCTCTGGGAGCAGGACAAGGGTGGCCCCTCCAGACCTCAGTCAAGTCTATCTGGGCGCCCCCAAGCTCAGTCCTTTCCCTCCCCCAAAGCGGAGATTGTGGGAAAGCGGAGTTTGCAGGTGATCAGGTGAGTTCACAAACTTCCTGGCTGCCTTCGCCCAACCCCTCCGCCTGGGTCCTCTTCCCTGCCTTTAGCTGTGATTCGTGGCTCTTGGGGGCTTCTGGTGCTGGGAGGAGCCGGCTTGTTTCTGGAATCGGTTCCGTGTCTTGGCAGAGGCTGCTGCAGTGGAGCCATCCGGGCTCAGATTGTCCTGTGAATGCAGCAGGATGAGAGTCTGGAGAGAAGCGCTTCTTAAATAATCTTCCTAAAGATTCCTCCTTCCTGGTTTTCCCTTCCCCCCCCCCCCCCCCGCTAAAAAACCTTTGATGTTCCTCGATCAGACTTTGCATGTCAGAAACTGAAATCCTTTTGTTTCTTTATCTTGGATTCCCCAGAGGGTTTAAAGGTGACAGGACCCTCCTCACAGAGACTGAATTTAGGGAGAGGATCCCAGCTGAGCCCCCCAAACATGATTGGTCTCAGCAGGAACCCCCAAGAAGCCTCAGTGGGGGCAGGGGGTGGGGCCAGGGAGGGGAGGCCCCAAGGGCTTCTGGGATGAGGGGAATTCTGGGAGTTGAAGTCACAATTGACCCAGAATTTATGTTGCTAAGGGAGACATTTATTACGTGAATTTTGACCCATTTTATGACCATTCTTGCCACAGTGAATCTCGGCAGTCATTAAATTAGTAACAAGGTTTGTAAGTGAATCTGGCTTCCCCATTGTTTTTGCTCATCAGAAGGTTGCAAAACATGGCCACACATGACTGCAACCGTCGTAAATATGAACCATTTATCTCAAGTGTCTGAATTTTGATCGTGGGACAATGGGGGAATGCTAGAATGGTTGTAAGTGTGAAAAATGGTCATCAATTCCTTTTCCCAGTGCCCTTATAACTTCAAATAGTCACTAAATGAACTGTTGTAAAAAGAGGACTACCTGTATACCGCTTCAGAGTGCTTTTACAGCCCTTTCTAAGCGGTTTACGGAGTCAACATCTTGTCCCCAACAATCTGGGTCCTCATTTTACTGACCTTGGAAGGACGGAAGCCTGAATCGATTTTGAGCCAGTCAGGATCGAACTCTGTGGGCGGAATTAGCCTGCAATGCTGCATTCTAACCACTGGGCCACCTTGGCTCAAGGGATGAGGGGGAGCCCCACTGAGCCCTGGGTTCAAAGCCAATTCCTGTTCGGATGACTGAGCTCTGGGACGGGAGGAGGAATTTCCCAGCGGGGCGGGGGGGCAGGAGGAAGATCCAGGTGGACCAAATGGCGTCATTGCTGCTCCCTTCGCTCCCCCCTTCGCCTTCCGAGATCTCCCGAGCTTTTGAGGGGGGCTTGGTGGCTCTTGGCGGCTTCTGGTGCTGAGGGGACCCGGATAGTTTCTGGAATCGGTTCGGTGTTTTGGCCAACGCCGACACTGAACCTTTGAGATAAGGCTGCCCTGTGGATGCAGCAGGAGAAGAGAGAGAAAGGCTCCTTTGAATAAGGTTTCTAAAGGTCGGCCTTTATTATGTTCACTTTCTCCTCCGTCCTAAACCCCAAAATCCCCAGAGCTTTTCTCTAGGACAGGCAGGGATGTTTCCACCCAAAATCCTCCTTTTTCCATTTCAGGAGCTCTCAGCATGGGTCAGTTTGCAGAATCCAAAATATTTAAAATGTACGTTGGAATCAGGGAGGAGCCTTGGGTGGTGGGGATTCCTGGCTGTTTGCTCTGAGAAACGACCCTATGAATGGAGCAGCTTTTCAAAAGACAGAAAGAAAATCTGTCAGGATCTTAAGGGTTAAAGAGGCTGGTTGGAGGCAGAAGAAGAGAAGAACCTCTGGATGGGGAGCATGAAATGAAGGGCTTGCTTGGAGACAGACAAGCCCAAACTGACATGAAGGGGTTTCTTGACTGAGGATGTCCAACCCGAGTTCCATTCAGACGTTTCTCCTCTCAGGCAGACTTCAGGCTTCCTCACTGCTCAGCCCCACAAGGGAAAGAAACAAGGGTTCTGGATCACGGAGAGTCCGATCCCCCCTCCTTCTGTTGGAGAAAAGCTCCGATCCCTTTGGATCCTGAAATCTCCCCAGAGCAGGAAGTGGATCTGGGGCTCCCTCTCCCCAAAAGCTCTGAGAAGCCTCCGGGATTGTGGGGAGGAGCAGGAAGGGGGAGGCCCAGGCCTTTGCCTTGGACTGGGAAGGACTGGGAGGCCATACTGGAGGGAATGGACAGTGGGACTACAGGCAGTCCTCTACTTAAAACAGTTCACTTAGTGACTGCTCAAAGTTGCAATGTCATTGAAAATAGTGACAGAATGACAATTTATCACACTTATGACCATTTTAGCGTCCTCATCGTCACATGACTGAGATTTGGATGCTTGGCAACTGATTCATATTTATGACGGTTGTAGTCTCCTTATATCACGTGACCCTCTTTTGGAAGGTTCTGACAAACAAAGTTAATGGAGAAGCCAGATTCACTTAACAACCAGGTTATTAATTTAACAACTGCAAGGATTCATTTAACAACTGTGGCAAGAAAATTTGTAAAATGGAGCAAAACTCACTTAACAAATGTCTCACTTAGCAACAAAACTGTGGACTCAATGATGGTCATAAGCCGAGGACTCCCTGTGTTTATTTCTCTGGGCTTTGGAGGTCCTGCCCTTTTCCATGGAGACCCAGGTTCTGCCCAAATAAGTCCCATGAAGGATCCCGAAAATGTTCTTTCAAATCTTTGGTGAAAGAATTTCTCACCTGAAGAGCTTTCAGAATGGAGACTAAGAGTCTCTTCCCAGCTGAGCCCCCCCACCCCCCACCCCCCATGGTTGGTCTCAGCAGGAACTCCAGCAGCCTCAGTGGGGACAGGGTGGGGGTGGGGGCAGGGGGTGGAGAGGCCCATGGATTTCTGGGAATGAGGGGAATTCTGGGAATTGAAGTCCAAATGGCTGAGAAACTCTGATTGAGGCCTTTACGTTGAGAGTCTCTGATCCTGTGAAGGGTTGGAGAGCAGGATCCCCATCCCCTCCCGAGGAGGCTGAGGGCCATTTCTGCCTTTCTTTGGGCTGACAAAGTGCAGGATGAGCCCCAGAGGAGGACGAGGGTCAGAGCAGCTTCTGGGGAAAGTGAAGGGGGAGATTCAGAGGAAAAGCCTCCGGGAATGATGGTTCCTATGGGGCCCTAACTGGGTGGCTGAGATGAAGAAATCTTGGGAGAATCCCAGTGAGATTCCCTGTGGAAGGAGGGGGAGCCCCTGGGAGTCCTGGGTTCAAGGCCGATTCCTGCTCAGACGACTGAACTCTGGGAGGGGAGGGGGATTGTCCAGGGCGGTGGGAGAGGTACAGGAGGAAGATTTGGGAGGCTACGTGGCTTCATTGCTGCTCCCTTCTCTGCCCTCTTTGCCTCCCCATATTGAGGTTAGGGGGAGAGTTCACATTGGCCTCTGGTCTCACCCAAATTCCCCCTCCCCCATTTTATAACATCTGCAGCTTTTAACCAGCCACTTTGGCCCCCAGTGATGTCAATGGACAGTTGGGGTTTCCTGCTGCTTTTGAGCTTCTGGGGGTGGAATCCCCTCTTTTACCTGGGGGCCACTGCAGCCTCCTTGGGGCAGAGACTGAGCAATCCAGAAGGGGGTTTGAGGGAGGCCTTCCTGGAAGGGGGGAGGACACAATGGGGCAGGTGAAGTTTGGGGGACCTTCTTCTCCTCTCTCAGCCCCCCTTTCCTGCCCTCCAACCCTTCAGGCCCCCCAGAAGCTTCTTCTCTCCCTCCCAGTCGATCCCTCATTCCCCCTCCTGCCTCCTCTCCCCCCATCTCCCCCTTCATTTCCCCCCTTCCTCCTCCTCCTCCTCGCCCAGCTCTCTCGTTCTTCCTCTTCCTCCTTCTTCCTCTGCAGAGCCTCAGATGGGAGCCTCCATGGGATCCGGGTCCTTGACTGAAGCCCCCTAACTCTTCTCTTCTGGCTCCCTTCCAGGCGCCTCCTCCCACTCCATGAAGTATTTCTACATCTCCATTTCGGACCCCAGTCAGAGGCAGCAGCCCCGCTTTGTCGCTGTGGGATACGTGGATGATCAGATCTTCGTTCACTACAACAGCCACAGCCGGAAGATGCACCCTCGAGTCTCCTGGATGGAGAAGGTGGGGAAGGAGGATCCCCAATACTGGGACAGAGAGACACAGATTCAACGTGGCAATGAGGAGTTGTTCAGAGTAGGCCTGGAGACTCTGAGGAGTCGCTACAATCAGAGCGAAGGTGAGTGATGGGTCTGGTGGCTCCTCTGGCCCCATAATCCCCTCCCAGGAACCGGGGGGGGGGGGGAGAAAAGTCCCTTCAAAGGGAAAGGCTCCTTCCACGCCTTTTAAAAATCCTTTTTTTATTTATGTTTATTCTTTTCTTTAATCAATATAAGATTGTCCTTGTCTCCATTGCTGACGAAACATGTTTAAATTTCTCCATCTCTTTTTCTGGATGTTGATATAAACTGAGGTAAAAAGAGACTGAAATCTCCCCTCCCCCTGTTGGAAGAAATGTCCTTCTGGGTTCGGCTCCAAGTGGGGGAAAAGACACTGGAGGCATGGAGGTTCCTTGCAAAGATGGTTTATTGTTGGACAGGGCCACATGGCTTGAGCCCAGAACAGAAAAGGTGATCACATGTTTCAATGTTGGTGGAGAAGAAGAGAGAAGGGCTGAGGAAGGGGCTTGCTAGGCTTTTTATACCCTGTTTAGTCCCACCTCTCTGTTTCCTGTTCCTGTGTAAGAAATGTATTCTGATTGGTTGTCAGACTCCCATGGTGCCATGCAGGGGGCTACTCTCTAGGCTGTTTTGAATCCAGATCTGAGTTCTCAGATGCCATGAGGAATGTTGAGTAAAAGGCCAATTATTATCATGCCTTTCTGTAGCTGCTGCTGAAGTCTTTATTATGTAAAGTGGGCTAGCCTGGCTAGTCTTAATGGGCCTATTGACAAAGTGGGGGTGGGCAGGAAGCTACAGGCAACTATTCTGTCTTTTGAAACATGCTTCTGTTCACATCCAGAGAAACAGTCTGCCTTTTCAATATTTCCTAGGATATTTCATTTTTTCTGGGAGAGGGCTGGATGATAACTTCCCACACCCCCATGACAGTTGGAGGGTCCTGGGTGGATCTGCTGCTGTGGGGGAGGAAGGGAGTCACAGGCCACTCCCCCCCAAAAAGAAGGATGGTGGATCCTAAGGAGATCCTGGGGGAAGCAGATCCTCCTCCTTCTCTCTGTTTCCACCCCAGACAAATGAGGGATCTGGTGCAGATCCACCTGGGGAGACTAGATCCCTTTCCTTCTCCCCATTTTTGGGGGCAATGAGGGGGGCCCAAACGCCAGGAGCTTCTCCTCATCTTCCAGTTGGAAGGAGAGGCCCAAATGGGGTGGGGGCTCTTGGAGGGGGGCATCAGAGGTCCAGGATCCTCCCAATGGTCTTGAGGGGGAAAGACAGGAGAGGAAGAAGCCTCCATTTGGGGCCATTCCTGAGTCCCTCAGAGCCTTCCTGGCTTCCCCTCCTTGGTCCCTCAGGCTGAACTCCTGCCCTGCCCTCTTGGAGGGGCTGCCCTGGATGGGGGGGAGGCTCTTTCTTCTGCATAACCCCCCTTCTTCTGCCACCTTTGGGGGGAGAAGATTCGCCTCCAAGGAACCTCATTTAGGAAAAGGGATGGAAGGAAAAAGGCTCCTTTTGGCTGAGGAAAACCTTCTCCACAAACATCAGCCATTTCCCATCCTTTCCCCCCAAGAAGGTGCAGCCCCCATCTCCTCCCCCCTCCCCCCTCCAGGCAGACCCCAGAGCTCTGCCAGTCCTGCCCCTGATCCCCCAGGATCCCCCCAGATCCCTCCAGGCCCCCTGCTGGCCTCCCAGGGGATCAGAGCTGGGCCCAGAGGGCTCCCCCTGGTGGAGGAAGGAGGAAGGAGAGCAGCCAGAGGGGAGGGGAGGGGAGCCTCCTTTCCAGGCTAAAGAGCCCCCAAGGTCCCAACCTTCCCTCCAAGGGAGGCTGCTTCCCCCCTCCCATTGCCTGGGTTGCCTCCTCTGGACCTTCCCCGGCTCCCTCCTCTCCTTTCGGAGGCCTTTGGACCACAACTGCTCCCAATACTCCAGATGTGGTTGCTCTGCCTTGATTCATGTAGAGGCTGTGTGACATCTAAAGCCTCCTTTCTTAAGCTTTTGACCCTGGAGGATCCCTTGAACTATTTTCCAGATGTCAGGAAACCCCCTGAACATCCAGGCTCAGAGATGGGCCAGAATTGTTTCATGTGGAGACCTGTAGAGATGCATTAATAGTGTTCTTACATTGAACATTCACAAATGAAACTTGCCTTTTCAATGTGATCCCTGTGCTTTCTTTTTGCTGCACAAATATCAAATCTGTGCCAAACCTGAGATAAGAACACATTTCATCTTCAAGGTAAAAAAGACAATTTCTGTCTTAGCTTTGGGTGCTTCTGGAATGACAGAATTTGTTCTCAGAAGTTGAAAACTGCAGCCAAATATTCAGTGCTTTCCTGTGAATGGCAGGAGATTCTTCTTGGACAGAAATCCAGAACTATTTTTTCCATGGGGAGATCAGGGAATCTCCTCTGGAGGGAAGGATCAGACTGGATCTCCCGAGGATCTTCCTCTTCCTCCAAAGGGAAATTCTCTGGCTGAGCAGAAGATGCAGAGAAAGGATCCCCTCACCTGTCATTCCTGGGTGTGGAGAGGAAAGGAGAGGACTGGTCAGTTTAGTTCAACTCTACTTCCAGGGGGTTTTCCCTTAGATTCGAGGGTTCCTGGTGTCCTTCCTCCCTCTCAAGCCCACACAGGAGTAGAAACAATTCAGGATTTCCTTTTGGTTTTCTTTTAAATCCAAGAATCTCTTCAGTTGAAGTTGAAATATCTTCTCCAGGGCCTTCCAGAGCCTGTAAGCTTCAAACTTCATTTCAAAGGTCAATAACCCTTTGGGTCTCCAGATCAGACTGGGCCACTTGCTGCTGTTGCTGAGGGAAATATTCCTTTGGGGCCCTTCGAGACTTCATTCCCAAATTACGTTAAACCATGGTTTGTTTCTGGTTAGCCCTTGTGACGTGGTGCTGTTTGTGAACACAGAGCATGATGGGATCCCTGTAATATTTTTCCAGATCGACCAGGTCCTCTTTGAGGCACAAGATTCTCATTCCCTCTTTGCCGCTGCAGGTTCAGGCAACTGTTCCCTCTCTGGTATCCCTTCCTGCCCCCCACCCCCCAAGAGTCTCCCCTGCGGAGGAATGGCAGAAGGAAAGACGGAAGGGTCTCCGTCCTTCCGTTTCTTTGCGACTCCTTCTTTTCTCCATCTCCCTTGGGAACCTCTGCTGGCTTTTCCAGATTCCCTTTTCCTGGGGAGATTCAGGGGCTCCATCCTGGGGGGGAAATGCAGGGATGGTGGTCGAGGGAAGGGAAAAGGGCAATTACTGATTGTGACTTCTTTCTCTTGAATGCTTGGGAGGAAATGGGGGGGGGGTCAGTGCCTGTGTCAAGGTCACTGCAGGGAGGGAGTCTCTGTATATGTTCAGGACTCCCCAAACCATCCTCCTGTCTGTCTTTCAGGCCTTCACACATTGCAGCGAATGTTTGGCTGTGAGCTTCAGAGAGATGGGAGCAAAAGAGGGTTTGAACAATATGGCTACGAAGGGAGGACCTTCATCAGCTTCGACAAAAAGACCCTCACCTGGGTGGCCCCCGTCCCCCAGGCCCAGATCACCCAGAGGAAATGGGACGCTATTCCAGGATATAATCAGAGAAATAAAGCCTACCTGGAGAAAATGTGCATTGAGTGGCTGGAGAAGTACCTGTCCTATGGAAATGAGACGCTGCTGAGGACAGGTGAGCATCTGGATCCAGGCTGGACTTTCCTCCTTTACGGCTGGAACTCTTGTACACATTCAGCCCCTTTGGGTCCCTGGTCTTTAGCCTGTTTGCTCTGGTGGGAATCCCTCTCCTCCTCTTCCTGCTCCTCTTGCATGTAGACCCCCCCCTCTTCCCTAGGTCTACCCCTCCCCCCATGGGGTCCTTCATCCCTCCTGGATCGGCTGGATGAGAATAGGATCAATGGGAGAATCTCCCCCCCCCCCACTGATGATTTCCCACAGCCCCTCCCTGTCTTGGGAGGACCCTCTCTCTCTTCCATTGGCCTCAACCTCTCTCTGCCCCCCCCCCCCACTTTTGAGAGACAAAATCTCTTTTCCCAATTGATCCCTGTGAGATTCCCTTTGATCTCTCTTCCTCTTAAAATTGGGGTTGTGTCCCTTGGAAAGAGGCCGGGAGCAGCCTCAGATTCAGGGGAGCAGAAGAGGAGGCAAAAAGTAGGGAGAATCTTCTGTGTGGTTGTTGTCTTGAAAGGGACCTTAAAAGACCATCTCCACTTTCCCTCCCCTGAAGGGAGCAGCCCAAGATCACTCAGAGTTCAAAGCAGCCAGAGAGGAATTTCCTTGGAGCCTCAATTTGCTTCTCTGGGAAGGACTCAAAATCAGGAGTTCTTCTGGTTGAGCCTTTTCCAGATCTGGATAATTTCCTAAAACTCTTGGAGAGGCTGCAAGTGTGGAGTGTGAATCTTTGGGTTAAAACTAAGTGTTGGGAGATGTTCCTGCCCCTTCCAAGTTTCCCATCCACCTTCCAGGCTCTGGAGTGGCTCAGAGTTAATTCTGGGGGTGCCGTTTCTGCAGAGACCCCAAAGGTGACGGTGAGCAGCCGGACGGAGATGGAGGATGGGATGGAGACGCACATCTGCCGCGTGGATGGCTTCTACCCCAGGGAGATCGATGCCTCCTGGAGGAGGGATGGGGAGGTATGGCTGGAAGAGACCTTCCATGGGTCTGTGGCCCCCAACGCGGATGGGACCTACCACTACTGGCTCAGCATCCGGATCGACCCCAAAGAGAGGAGCCGCTATCGGTGCCACGTGGAGCACGACGGCCTGCAGGAGCCTCTGGACTTGGAGCTGAAGGGTGAGAGGCTGCAGGGAGGGGAAGGCTGGGCTCTCTGGCAGGCTGGAGGGTGGTGGGAGAGAAATCTGACCCCAGCTGTGTCCAGATGTGGTCATAGCTGAGCTTTCATCCATTGGTCCTTCCAGTGTTTGAGGCTGGAGAAGCTGCAGGGACCAGACCGTAGAACTGACTTCAGGTGATGGAAAGGACAGAATCCCATCCCAATACTTGGCCGATCCTGATGAAATTCCCTATTTTACTTCAAATAATAAAATACAAACACTGAAACTGAAGTAAAAAGCATGCAGAGGTGCCCAATTCCACTCAGAATCATGATTTATTGGGGCAGCCTATAAAAAGAACAAAAATGTTTTTGTTTAACAAATGTTTGTTTTATTGTGTTGGAGAAGTTATTGTTTTGGAAGCTGCTATGAGTCAGAAGGTGGCAAAGGGCTGTTTTTGAGTGGAAAAGCCAAAGATGAATTCAGTTGCCTTCATGCTGGGCTGGTGTGAGAAGAAGGCAGCATCCTGAGGACACGTCCTCTAACAACGGATAGCAAGGCGCCTTCATGTTACCTTGAGAAGGACCCAAAAATGAGCCCATGGAGTTTTTAATTTGGGGTATTTCCAGCTTTCACTTCTTTAGGTCTCTTCCTGGTTGGGAAGATTGTTTGGGGTTCTCCTTCCATGATCTGCTCTTTCTCCCCATTCAGAACCAACCAATTCAAAATCCAACCTGGGGCTCATCATCGGCTGCGTTGTGGCTGCCCTTGTCCTGGCGTGTGCGATTGCTGGGATCCTAGTATTCTTCAGTAAGTATCTTTTTGGGGAGGGGGGGTGATGGAAGGAAGATGGGGGATTCCCCCCCCCCAAGTCTCTCCCTTTGGGGAGCTTCTTCTGGGCTTCCTTCTGTCCTGTTTTCCCAGCCCTCTTGGGGAGCATCTGAGATCTCTGCCTCTTGCTGGGACTCCAATTTCTATTCAGCTGACTCTGAGATTCGGGCAGTCCTGTCTCCTTCTGAGTTGGGAAGAGGCATCCCAGTTCCTTTGTCCCTTTCAAAGGCTTTGGTCAAAGAGCAGCAGAGAAGGATTTCCATGGAAACCTTCCTCCCCTCCCAGCTGCTCCTTCTGCTTCCCCCAATTCCCCTCCATCCATCTCGGAGGCAGCAGGTCTCTCTTGGGGCAAATCAGGAGATGCATTTGTATTTTAAAGGTCTTTCTGTCTTGGTTGATGGGACTAAGTGACAGTGAAGCATCTGGAGTTCTTGCTCCTACAGAGGGAGAGTTTGGATGATCTCTAGTGGATTCTTTTGAGCTTTCACTATTTTTTGTTTTCCCAGAGAGACGTCAAACCAACTACAATGCAGCACCAAGTGAGTGATTTGCCCTCTTTACACGCAATCTCCAACTTAGAGCAGGGACCAGAGGCTCCATTATTTGAGAGGGCTGTGTGTATGTATGTGTTTTCCTCTTCATGCTAATAACCAGGCTGGGGAAGTTGGGCCCCCTTTTCCTTACAGCCAGGCTATTAGTAGAAGTGGAGTCCTCTAGGAGAAACATCTGGGAGAAGGAACCTTTAAGAAGAGGAGAAGACACAGGTGGTGGAAGGTCCCTCGGACTGAGGACATGCTTTGTTCCCCAAGGAGGCCGAGAGGAAAGGCTTGGCCAAGTGAGAGTCAGAAGCTCCATAAAACTAGGGATGAAAAGGGGGAATTTTGAGGGAAAAGGAGCTTTGGGGGATGCTAGCTGGATCTCCTCTTGGTCTCCACTTCACAAAGCCTCTCTAAGTAAGAACTGGTTAGAAAAAGAAACTTTGGATCCATCTGTATCTTTTTAGGTCAGCTCTGCCTTCTGGCTTTGTGTGATATAAATACAAATTCTAAGAATTCTTTCTGATGCCTTTTAGCCAAAGCAGTTTGGTTCAAACTCTCTCCGTGTATTTGTGGGTCTTTATTTGTGTGCGAGAGAGAAAGGGAGGGAGGGAGGGAGGGAGCTGGAGTCAGAAAGAGCTGAGCTTCTCCGCCTATAAGCCAAGAGGCACAGAAAGACAGACGGACATCCTCCCTCATCCTCTTTTTCTTTCCTTCTTTTCCAGCAAGTGACAGAGGATCCAGCAGTTCAGACCAGGGTAAGTTGGAGGGAGCAGCTGTTGAATGAGCCATTCTCTCCCTTTGCAAGACTTTGGGGGGGATGAGGGGATGAAAAGAGGGAGAAGGTCCCACTTTTTTAAGGCCCCCCTAATTCATCCTCCCTGGGGTCCCTCTGTGACCAGTTTCTGGTGGAATAATAAGAATAATTGGAGGCACTTTGACTTAGTGCTGAGGGCTCCAGGCGAGGCTCTGAGTTCTGCTTAGGCATGAAAGCCGGCTGGGTGTCCCAAAATCCTCTTTCCTTGCACTGGTTGATTCTGCAGAGGAGAAGGGAAACTCTCCCTGTTGGATTCAGGCAGGGGAGGCAGCCCAGAGTCTGCATGGTGGAGCCTTGGCCCCCTTTGGAGGAAAGAGATCTCCATTCTTTGAGGGGAAATAGGGAAACCACCAGTGAGGCCATCATCCCCAGTGGTTAGAGACTCCTCTGGTGGCAGAGCTGAGATCTGGCTGACTGTGGAAAGGGGGGGGGTGTCTCAAAGATGTGCCCAGCCGGGTTTAGGGTTTGGCAGCAACCAGGAGCCCAGGGCAGGGGAAGTGGGGTGCAGTGGTCATCTGAGAAACTATTTTGGCACTCCGGGGCCTTTGCTCCCCAGGTTTCTGGCTGTGACTCCCCATTTCTGACTCTGGGCTCCCCAGTTGGGATTGTTGCTACATACCAGCCTCCCTGCTGCATGGCCACCTCCCTGCCTCTGCTGCTGGGGCCCATCTCAGGGTTGGCATGGAGTTGCCCAGGATTATGGTCTTGGGAGACTTCGATCTGCCATCCATGGGTTTGGCCTCGGAAGCAGCCATGGGGTTCTTGGCCTCCATAGGACCATCCTGGACCCACCTCAAGGCAGTGGTCAATAAACTCCGGATGTGATCTTCTGGTCAGACCAAAGGCAACCTGATCTGATGGGGGAATCTGGTTTTTATTTACCGTTTTAAATATTCTACATGCCATTTTATTGAATTTTACTGTGAGCTGCCGAGAGGCACCTTGGTGAGATGTGTGACACAGAAGACCTTTAGTGATTAATTGATAAATAAATAAATGAATAAATGAATGAAAAATGAATGATAAATAAATGAAAAATAAATAAATAAATGATAAATAAATGAAAAATAAATAAATAAATGATAATAAATAAATAATAAATAAATAAATAAATAGTGTGACATCCTCTGAGAAGATCCTGAAGCTGCAGAGGTTGAAGGGAGAAGAGAGAGATTTGTCCTCCTCAGAGGATCCAGACACGGCAGAGACTCACTCTGGGTCTTTCTCTCCAATGCAGGAAGCAGCCGGGTCATTTAGCAGCCCCCTCCCAGGTGAGTTTCCCCCTCTGGGGGCTGCATGGGGGGGAGAGGGAGGAAGGGAGGGGAGGGCTTTGAGGTCAAATCTCCGACCTAAGAGTAGTACATAGAATTATCTGCTACAACCTCCTACCTGTCAATGACTCCTTCAGCTTCAAGCTCACAATCGATACAAACTGAAGGGAAACCTCTCCAAACTCGGTTGCAGAAAATACGACTTCAGCCCCAGAGCGGCCAATGCCTGGAATGCTCTCCCTGACTCTGCGGTTTCTCCCCCAAACCCCCAAAACTTTCACCTTAGACTGTCTGCTGGCAACCTCACCCCATTCCTCAGAGGTCCCTAAGGGGCCTGCAGAAGCCCAACAACGTCCCCACCACCCCAGTCCTAATATTCCCTTTGATTCCTATCCATTTCATGCATTCATCATCATGTTTATACTTATATCTACTATCTAACACATACTTGATGAAATAAATAAAAATAATAATAAATGGCCAGTGGATGGGGAACATGGTTTGGGAAACCCCTCTCCTCTCTCCTGCTCCTCTCAAACATTGCAAGGGAAGGAAGGGAAGGAATTGGGGGGAGAGGCGTTGGGGCTCTGGGGAGGGGTCTGCCTGCCCCCAAACTCTTACCCAGAAAGCCCAGACTGTGGCCAGGCCCCTCTCGGGATCTGACTGTCCTGGATCAGGAGCCTCAGAGAGCTGCAAGGAGGAGATCAGAGTATCTTCAGTGCAAGGGGAGGGAGGGGGCAGAGGAGGGGCTTCTTGAGGGTCCTTCTTGAGGGTCACGGATGGAGAGGGGGCTTCTCTCCCCTCCATCATCCCATCTGGGAATCCCTCCCTCCGGATGCTGAAGGGAAAACCTGGACTCTCTGGAGGACATAAGGATCCATTTCCACTTGTCTCTGGGGGCCAACATGGACTTGAGTTGGGTTTGTGTATCTGAGGGGGGGGTATTGATAGGTGTTATATAACTTGTGGGGGCAGATTCTCACCCACCTCAGAAGCCTCTGCCATCCCTGCCCCTCCCCTCCAGTAACTCTGGAGATCCCACCCGGCTGATCCCCCTCTTGAGGCTGCTCCTCCTGCTCCTTCCCTGGGCTCAGCTTTGCTGGACGGTGGGCTCCCTCCCAGACTGACCCTGCCTGCTTTCTCTCTCCTCTTGGCAGCACCAGTGGACAATCCCAGCAGGAGGAGAGAGGAGTGGACAGTCCCAGCATGAAGAGAAAGGAGAGGAGTGGACAGTCCCAGCAGGAGAGAGGAGAGGCGATCGGCCTCACTTCTGAATTAGGCCGGACTCTCAGGCAGTGTTCCCTCTAAGGTGCGCGCCTGCGCGGCCGCACACATAATATGGAAACACCGCGCAGCAGTTTCCAAGTGCCGCGCATGATTTTCAATGTTACACTTCCTGTTAGATGAGAGGCCACTCTCCGCTCCCGGCGCTAACTTTTGTGCTCCTGGGCTTTCTTTGCACAATGGTTGGAGTCCCTGCCGATTCTGCTCCAAGCTGCGGAACATCCAGGCTGATTTCTGTCACAGAAGTTATACCTCTCCACTTTCGGGGCGGAGGCAGGGAAAGTTTTGCTCTGTGGTTGGTTGTGCAGCCGGACTTAGGTGGCGGGGAGAGAAAGCGGGCGTCTTCCGCCCTCTCTTGCTCACACTTGCCGGTTCCCAGGACAATCTAGAGCCAGCAGATCTAGACAATCTAGAGCCAGCAGGGAACGAGCGACGGCTGTTGGCTCCCATTTGGATTGGATTGCGCCCACCCCCTCCTGGAAGAGGCTTCACTTGACTGAAGTGGGGAAGCTAATTAACCCCCAACTGCCGCTTTGGGGGCGTTCCAGCTGGCTTTTGGGGCACAGTGGTATGGGGCACCAGGCAGAGAAGGCGCCTCTGTTCCTGTTCCTGTTCCTCTTGGTGTTGGCGGGTGAATGTTCCTGTTCCTCTTGGTGTTGGCGGATGAATCTTGGGGAGGGAGGAGGAAAAGTGGCTGTAGAAAGGATAATGAACTGAGGCGGAGGGGGAGATTTTAGTGGGTGTGAGATCATGCTTTTTGCAAGACGGAGGGTGACGGTCTGGAGCCCTCAATAAAGTAGTAAACAATAAACACCCCCTGCCCCCTCCCTCCTTAGCAATGAATTAAAAACATTTATCTTGAGTTTTCACATTTCAGTAAAACGGTAAAGAAAATGGGTATTTGCAACGGCTCCTTTAAGAGGTGCATGTAATGATTGTGAACTTTCCAGTTGAAAGATTTTTAGGAGAGGGGGAGGGAATGTTATCTTTTTTGTTCCTGTTGTGTTTTGGGGAATGTCTCCCCCAGTATGGAATACTCAGTTTTTGCGCACAACATGCAAAATGCTAATTACTATCCATTACTTAAATGTCTTTAAAAAGCATAATCACTTACCCTATTTATTTGCCAAATGCAAATAGTTGCAAGATATACTGAGTGTCAAGAAAAATATTGAAATTAGGAGATACAAGCAACAATAATAGCTTTAGAATAATTGGTCATCCTCTGCTAAACCTAGCAGATATAAATATGAACTGTTATTCATAAATACTAGGAAAATGTCCTTTCATGAAAAATTACTTTTTCAGTTAACTCTGCCTGGCATTAGTTGGGGGAACAGAAATATTAGTTGGCCAATTCTTAAAGAGAGCACCACAAAGAACTTAAAAGATTTTTAAGAGAGCTGGGTTTTTCATTTATATTATATGTATGAACAGAATTAACACAAATTGCAGATACCAATCAAAAATAAAGGAAAAAAGGATGAAATAATGCTCATTTTTAAAAACTCAATGAAAATAAAAACAATATACCAAGAAGGTGGCATATTGGTTGTGATTTGATCTCTTCGGGGGATCCCAGGGATCCCCTATACAAGTATTTTAATATTGCAGACTTGCAGTATTATAAGTCATACTGATATTATAGAACACTTTAATTAAGCGGGTCCCTTGAATAAACATAACTGAGTTTCAAATAACACTGATTTCGTTGTTGTCTTAGGTGACATCTGTGAAAAAAATTCAGGTGCTCAGGCATGAAAATGTACTGCTCAAACACTATACTTTTCCTCTCACACTGAAAAAAAATTAGAGCGAACATTGGTCTCAGGAGGAGCCATTCAGGGCCTTCCAGCATACAGGAACCAGGATATATTTTGGGTCCTTAATGATTGCTTTTATCTTTGAACCATTGTTATTTTCATTGAGGAATAGAAGAAGAAAGAAAATCTTATGTGTTTATAATTGTGGAATCAAAAGGATTCAAATTGGTAGATATTTTATTTTTTATTTATTTGCATCAACCAAAAGTATGGAAGATATCTAACACACCTTCCTCCTCCTATTTTCCCCACAATGACAACAACCCTGTGAGGTGATCTGGGCTGAGAGGGAGTGACTGGCCCAAGGTCACCCAGTTGGCTTAAGTGGCTGAGGCAGGACTTGGACTCACAGTCGCTTTCTAGCTTAGTGCCTTCACCACTAGACCAGACCACTGTTCCATCTAAGGTGCGCGGCTGCGCGGCCGCACACGTGGAAAGAAACCCCCATGCAGCAGTTTCTAACTGCCGCGCAGAGATTTCTGTAAAGCAAACGTGGGGAAGTCCTTTGCAGGCAGCTACAACTGGCCACCTGCAAAGGACCTCCCCAGACTTGTTTTGAAGAGCATGGCTCTTCAAAGGGGGATTCCTTCCTGCGAGATGCCGTCCAGAAAATGCGGGGAGCGGCAGCGGAGACCCGGGGCTGCTTCTGCTGCATCCGCTGGACTGTGGGGCTGGGAAGGGGGCGGGAAGAGCAGCAGGGCTGGCGGTGGCAGGCTGGTTCACCTCCTCCTCCTCCAACAGCACTGCCGGATTTCTGCCCAACACTGCGGGGGCGCCAGCGGGAGCTTTGGCGGCTTCACCTCAGCTGCAGCGCTGCACAGCAAATGTGTTGGTGGTGTTGTTGGAGGAGGAGGAGGCGGCAGCAATAGGAATAGGAATAGGAATAAGTTTATTTATAGGCCGCCCTTTTCCCTGAGGGGACTCAGGGCGGCTAACAACTTATAGGGAGGGGATACAAACAGTAACATATAACATAACACATAATTAAAAAATAAACAACATTCATTCAACATTCGGGTGGGGGCGGATCAAATCTTTACCCCCAGGCCTGGCGGGATAGCCAGCTCTTGAGGGCTGCACGGAAGGTCTGAAGGGTGGTGAGGGTACGAATCTCCACGGGGAGATCGTTCCAGAGGGTCTGAGCTGCCACTGAAAAGGCTCTCCTCCGCGTAGTGGCCAGCCAGCACTGGCTGGCAGATGGCACTCGGATGAGGCCTAATCTATGAGATCTAATCGGTCTCGAGGAGGTAATCGGCAGGAGGCGGTCTCTCAAGTACCCAGATCCACTACCATGAAGGGCTTTATATGTGGTAAGAAGCACCTTGAAGCGCACACGGAGATCAACAAGTAGCCAGCGCAGCTCGCGGAGGATAGGTGTTATGTGGGTGAACCGAGGTGCACCCACAATCACTCGCGCGGCCGCATTCTGGACTAGCTGAAGTTGCCGGATGCTCTTCAAGGGCAGCCCCATGTGGAGCACGTTGCAGTATTCCAGCCTAGAGGTCACGAGGGCGCGAGTGACTGTTGTGAGGGCCTCCCGATTCAGGTAGGGTCGCAACTGGCGCACCAGGCAAACCTGGGCGAATGCCCCCCTGGTCACAGCCGACAGGTGGTGATCAAAGGTCAGCTGTGGGTCCAGGAGGACTCCCAAGTTGCGAACCCTGTCTGAGGGGTGTAGAATTTGGCCCCCCAGCCTGAGTGGTGGAACGCTAACCAAATTATTGGGAGGGAAACACAACAGCCACTCGGTCTTTTCCGGGTTGAGTACAAGCTTGTTAGCCCGCATCCAGTCTCTAATGGCCTCAAGACCCCGGTTCATCACGTCCACCACTTCATTGCACCTGAGGACAGGACAAGAAGCAATGGAAACTTGTCAGAAGGAGACTCAAGCTGGAAATAAGGAGAAATCTGACAGTAAGAACAATTAAAATCAATGGAATCTTAATTCATTTGCTACAAGTTTTCAAAAGACTGGACGGCCATTTGTCTCAGATGATATAAAGACTCCTGCCTTGGACAAGGGGCTGGACTAGAAGACCTCCAGTGTCCCTTCTGATTCTATGATTTTAAAAACCACAAGCTTTTTACAGCTCGCTTGCAACTTTACCAAATTTAATTCAGCCATTTCCTTTTGTTATTTAATGGGTATTGCTAGTTCAATGCACATGCGCTCCACTTTTAAGATGCTGAAAAAATCCCCATGACCTGCAACAAAATTCATTCTTCCACTCTTATCTTGCCCTAACTTCTGATAGGTTCCTGAAATATAGATCTATAAAATTTAGTGAAAATATTTCTATCTATTTTAATACAGACTCGTAAAACAGATTGGGACAAATGACATTAGTACTCTGGGATAATAGCAGGTTTACTCTATTTGGATTTTCAGATAAAAGGTATCTTTTGTGCTAAGTTCTAACAATGTAGTTCTCTAATGTAACTATGAAACAGTCCAAATATATAATTCCCCTCAGGGAGGAATTCTGGGAGTTGAAGTCCACAAGTCTTAAAGCTGTCACGTTTGAAGACCCCTGGGGGTTTTTTCCCTAAAGGGTTAGGGGTGCAAAGGTCTTGTAACTTGACAGCTTTAAGACTTGCGTGTTTCAAATGCCAGAGTTTCTGAGCCAACATTTTGGTTGCTAAGCAGGAGCGTTGTTAAGTGATACTGATATTATATAACACTTTTAATTAAGCGGGTCCCTTGAATAAACATAACTTTGAGTTTCAAATAATACTGATTTTGTTGTTGTCTTAGGTGACATCTGTGAAAAAAAATCAGGTGCTCAGGCATGAAAATGTGCCGCTCAAACACTATACTTTTCTGCTCACACTGAAAAAAAAATAGAGGGAACATTGACTGGGACCAAAACAATTTGGCTGAGGGATTCAATCAAGATCAAGTGAAGTGGCCAATTCCATTCTACGCAGCCTTAGTAAGACCACACCTAGAGTACTGCATCCGGTTTTGGTCCCCACAATGTAAAAAAGATGTTGAGACTCTCAAAAGAGTGCAGAGGAGAACAAGAAAGTTAATTAGGGGACTGGAGGCTAAAACATACCATGAACGGTTGCAGGAACTGGGCATGGCTAATCTAGGGAAGAGAAGGACCAGGGGAGACATGATAGCAGCCTTCCAAGATTTGAGGGGCTGCCACAGAGAGGAGGGGGTCAAGCTATTTTCCAAAGCACCTGAAGGCCAGATAAGGAAAAACGGATGGAAACTTAAAAAGGAGAAATTCAATCTGGAAATAAGGAGAAATGTTTTGACAGTGAGAACAATCAACCCTTGGAACGGAAGTTGCCTTCGGAAGTTGTGGGAGCTTCATCACTGGTAAAATTCAAGAAAGAGATTGGACTGACATCTGTCAGAAATGGTGTAGCGTCTCCTGCTTGTGCGGGGAGGTTGGACTAGATGACCTACAAGGTCCCTTCCAACTCGGTTGATCTAATCTAATTAATTGATGAAGCCAAGATCAGAACCACATTTGCAGCAGGGATCTGTCTGAGCTTGGTTGGTCTCAAAAAAAGTTAAGTCGCATCAAAGCTGGCTAATATCTGGATGGGAGGCCACTAGGAGACCCCCCAGCATAGATTACATTGGGAAGTCAAAAAATCATCTCCAAAGAAGGCAACAGGGAACAGCTTCCTTGGAGCTGGCAAAAGGAGAAAAATGCCCCAGTATCTCCATGAAGGCAACTCCATCCAAGGTGGTTCAAAGGTGGTACCTTCTAGGGCAGCCCCATGTAGAGGACACTTGAGTAGTCCACCCGGGAGGGTTATATACATTTGACTAATATATCAATAAACTCTGGGCCTCCCTAAGGAAGGAGTCTGGAGAGGCAGGGGGTGCATATCTGGGTCAACCAGGGTCCTCCCCAGATGAGGCATGTGGGGGAGGGCTGTGCCTGAGAAAGAGGCCCCAGAATGCTTGGGAAGGGCAGCTCCCTCCCCTTCCTCTGATTTCCACAGGCAAAGGCTGTCCTGAGCGGCTTCAGTCCGTCTCCTGTTTGGCTCCTTTCCAAAATCCTGGCTCAGGAACCAGCCTCTCATTTGCCAGGGATTCTCCTGACCCACAAAGTCCAGATTCACACAGCGGATGCAACTGAGTCAGTCACGAACCTAAGAGATTCCTTTCTATAACCTCCTCACATTGGGTTACCTGCAACCTTGGTGAATTTTACCTTCTGGGACTTGTGTGTATTGTCTGTGGATCCCATTTGCATGAGATGCTGCATCATAAACCGACTAGTTGATTAAAACAGACAAAGGTTTTGCCTGCTGTGAACCCAGAGAGAAAAGGGAGGCTCATCCTGCAGACGGCCAGTTTCCAGGGACTCACCAGGAATTGACATTGGAGTCCCTAATGGCCCCGGCCTTCTTCAGGGGTAGAAATACAGACGGGTGAAAGGGAGGCAGAAGGTCCCTCGGTCAGCCAGAGCCTCTGTTGGGTTCTGCTTTCCCTGCAAGGGCAGCCAAGAAGTCAGGCTGGAAGGAGGGAAGAAGCTTTCAGCTGTTTATTTCTGCAGAAATAGAGAGTCTCCCCTTTGGGACAGAGGACCAAATCTAGCATGTGGTGTAAAACACGGCTCAGATATTCACACAGAAAGTTTGTTATTTACAAGAAATCTACGTGAATTCTTTCACAGGATTAGTGTTTGAATCTGGTCATTTACATTTGTCCTTTTGGGCACAAAATTACATTTGTTGTACTTAAGAGATTGAAATCTTCCTATCCTATCATTGTCAGGAATCGCCTGTCGCAGGTCTGTAGTTTGTCTGTCTGTCTGTCTGACAAAGAGAAAGGGAGCTTACACAATCCAGCAGCTAATTGGATCAGTTCCATCTTTCGCTGGCTTATTTCTACATGATTTGGTTCATTTCTGGCTGGCTTGGTGCTTAAAACAGTATTTGAGACCTTTTCTTCCTTCTGATTGGATGGTTTTTCCCTCCGCCCTTTGCTAATTGAGAGGAGAAACAGCAAAGCTGAAGGCCAGCAGGGGGCGCCATTCTCCAGCTCATTCGTGTTTCTGGAAATATTTTATATTTTTGAGCTATCAAGCTATCCCCTCCTCTTTCCCACAAACAGGGCCTAATTTCCACCCTGTACATGCTCTGTGGAAAGGTGACTGCAGAAGAAAGATGATTCAAGCCTTGAAAAGACCATTGCATGTTTCTCATACTTTGTTCATCATAGGAAATATAAAATCTACTGACTTTGGGAATCATAATAACTGTAATCGGAAGAGAGATTTATTATTTTAGTCCAAGGAGCCTCCAGAAGAGCCGGCAAAGGAGAGAGCAGCCATCTTAGTTTATTGTGGGAAAAGAGAAGAGTTTGGAGCTTCCTAAAGATTTATGGCTTCCCCAGAGAAGAAAAGGAAACAGGGAATTCATATATTATATTTGATACCTCTGGCATTTTCCCCTAGAAAGAAATATCTTTGCCTTGAAGATGTCACAAAAAAGCCTTTGTGCATTTTTATCCAGAGCGAAGATCATTTGAGGTGAAAGACAGAATCATAGGACTGGAAAGGACCTCAGAGGTCTCCTAGTCCACCCCTCAGATCCAGGCAGGAGACCTAATACCATCCCACTCTGACAGTTCTCCAGTCTGTTTTTGGAAACTTCCAGTGAAGGAGCACTCAGAATTCCAGGATGTCAGTTATTCCACTGAGTAATTGTTCTCATGGTTAGAAAATTTCTCCTTACTTCTAGGTTGGATCTCTCTTTAACAAGCTTCCACCAGTGGCTTCCATGTCCTGCTGCCTGGGGCTTTGGGGAAGAGCTGAATCCCTTCTTCTCCGGGACAAACCCCCAAGTGCTGGAAGTCAGTTATCCCGACACACACAACCCCCCTCCCCGCATTTCTTCTCTTCTGTCGGCCTGGCATACCGAGCTCTCTCCATGGTCCTCCATACCCTTCAACCTTCCTTTAGCGTCTTCGTTGCTCCTCTCTGCTCTCTTTCCAGGGTCTCAGCATCTCTTTTGAATCCTGGAGACCAGAAGTGGAGCCAACACTCCAAGGGTGGCCTCACTTCTGCAGGATAAACCGGAATGATCATTTCTCGGCTTCTCTTGATCTTCTCCCTCTGTTGATGCAGCCCAAGACTTCGCTGTCTTTTTTGGCATCTCCACCTGATCTCCCACTGCGAGGGGCTGTGCGGGGTCTCCCCTCCCCCTCGGGTGCACCCCTCACCCCAGATTCAGAGAATCCTCCTGCTTTTCTCAGCCCCCCTCCCAATTCCACCCCTGCCCCCCAAAAGGCGGAATGCCTGGATAGGGGATTTCCTAAAGCAACTTTCGCTTTCCTTTCCCCTCCTCTCTGGCCGGTTGCGCCTGGAGGTCTGCCTAGCAACAATGACAACTGAGGGATATCTTTTTTCTACTGGTTGAGCTTGCCCAATTGCCGGCTTGCTCGGGGTTGTTTCCTTGTTGGTGACCCGGGGCTTATCTTTCTCTGCCTGGGACTTCGGAAACCCTGAGCGCAGGCTGAGGATCGCAGCTAAGATGGCTCTGCGCTCTCTGTCCCTGCTGGTGGTGGTGGTGGTCACCCTGCGGGAGAGCTGCTTCGGTGAGTCCCTTTGGAGGGGGGGGCGTCGGGGCTTCCGGCCTCTTTTTCTACTGCTGGTTATTCCCAGACAGAGAATCCTGATTCGGTCCTCTTTCTAGTCCGCTCCCCTTCTCCCTCTGGCCACTCTCAGAAGGGACCCCAAGGCGTGGATGCAACTATTGCCTACCCCCCCCCCCCCACTTCCCCAGGAGAGCCCCTCTGGGAGCAGGACAAGGATGGCTCCTCCAGAGCTCAGTCCAGTCTACCTGGGTGCCCCCAAACTCAGTTCTTTCCCTCCCCCAAAGCGGAGATTGTCGGAAAGCCTCGTTTGCAGGTGATCAGGACAATTCACGGACCTCCTGGCTGCCTTCCCCTAACCTCTCCGCCTGGGTCGCCTCTCCTGCCTTTTGGGGGGCTTGGTGGCTCTTGGGGGCTTCTGGTACTGGGGGGACCCGGATTGTTTCTGGAATTGGTTCGGTGTTTTGTCCAACTCCGACACTGAACCCTTGAGATAAGGCTGCAGGAGAAGAGAGAGAAAGGCTCCTTTGAATAAGGTTTCTAAAGATTGGCCTTTATTATGTTCACTTTCTCCTCCGTCCTAAACCCCCAAATCCCCAGAGCTTTTCTCTAGGACAGGCAGGGATGTTTCCACCCAAAATCCTCCTTTTTCCATTTCAGGAGCTCTCAGCATGGGTCAGTTTGCAGAATCCAAAATATTTAAAATGTCCTTATTATTCCTTAGGAATCAGGAAGGGGCCTTGGGGAGGTTCCTGGCTGTTTGCTCTGAGAATCTACCCTATGAATGGAGCAGCTTTTCAAAAGACAGAAAGAAAATCTGTCAGGATCTCAAGGATTAAAGAGGCTGGTTGGAGGCAGAAGAAGAGAAGAACCTCTGGATGGGGAGCATGAAATGAAGGGCTTGCTTGGAGACAGACAGGCCCAAACTGACATGAAGGGGTTTCTTGACTGTGAGGACGTCCAACCCGAGTTCCATTCAGACGTTTCTCCTCTCAGGCAGACTTCAGGCTTCCTCACTGCTCAGCCCCACAAGGGAAAGAAACAAGGGTTCTGGATCACGGAGAGTCCGATCCCCCCTCCTTCTGTTGGAGAAAAACTCCGATCCCTTTGGATCCTGAAATCTCCCCAGAGCAGGAAGTGGATCTGGGGCTCCCTTTCCCCAAAAGCTCTGAGAAGCCTCCGGGATTGTGGGGAGGAGCAGGAAGGGGGAGGCCCAGGCCTTTGCCTTGGACTGGGAAGGACTGGGAGGCCATACTGGAGAAAATGGGGAGTGGGACCACAGGCAGTCCTCTACTTAAAACAGTTCATTTAGTGACTGTTCAAAGTTGCAATGTCATTGAAAATAGTGACAGAATGACAGTTTTTCAGACTTACGAACATTTTAGCATCCTCATCATCACATTTGAGATTTGGATGCTTGGCAACTGATTCATACTTATGACGGTTGCAGTCTCCCCATATCACGTGACCCCCTTTTGCAACATTCTGACAAACAAAGTTAATGGAGAAGCCAGATTCACTTAAAAACCAGGATATTAATTTAACAACTGCAAGGATTCATTTAACAACTGTGGCAAGAAAATTTGTAAAATGGAGCAAAACTCACTTAACAAATGTCTCACTTAGCAACAAAACATGTGGGCTCAATGATGGTCATAAGCCGAGGACTCCCTGTGTTTACTTCTCTGGGCTTTGGAGGTCCTGCCCTTTTCCATGGAGACCCAGGTTCTGCCCAAATAAGTCCCATGAAGGATCCTGAAAATGATCTTTCAAATCTTTGGTGAAAGAATTTCTCACCTGAAGAGCTTTCAGAATGGAGACCAAAAAGGGGCCTTGGGGATTTTCCAGTTTAACAGATTTCCCAGCTGCATTTTATTCATTTTTATTTTCTTTTTATTCGTGTCACCTGGTTAGAAGTTGATGTTTTTCTGTTCACTGGGCAGCCTTAGAGTCTCTTCGCAGCTGAGCCCCCCACCCCCTATGGTTGGTCTCAGCAGGAACTCAAGCAGCCTCAGTGGGGACAGGGGGAGGGGGTGGAGGCAGGGTGGGGAGGCCCATGGATTTCTGGGAATGAGGGGAATTCTGGGAATTGAAGTCCAAATGGCTGAGTCTGAGAAACTCTGATTTAGGCCTTGAGAGTCTCTGATCCTGTGAAGGGTTGGAGAGCAGGATCCCAATCCCCTCCGGAGGAGGCTGAGGGGCATTTCTGCCTTTCTTTGGGCTGACAAAGTGCAGGATGAGCCCCAGAGGAGGACGAGGGTCAGAGCAGCTTCTGGGGAAAGTGAAGGGGGAGATTCAGAGGAAAAGCCTCCGTGAATGATGGTTCTGGGGCCCTAACTGGGTGGCTGAGATGGAGAAATCTTGGGATAATCCCAGTGAGATTCCCTGTGGAAGGAGGGGGAGCCCCTCGGAGTCCTGGGTTCAAGATTCCTGCTCAGATGGCTGAACTCTGGGAGGGGAGGGGGATTGTCCAGGGCGGTGGGAGAGGGACAGGAGGAAGATTTGGGAGGCTACGTGGCTTCATTGCTGCTCCCTTCTCTGCCCTTTTTGCCTCCCCATATTGAGGTTAGGGTGAGGGTTCACATTGGCCTCTGGTCTCACCCAGATTCCCCCTCTCCCATTTTATAACATCTGCAGCTTTTAACCAGCCACTTTGGCCCCCAGTGATGTCAATGGAAAGTTGGGGTGACCAGGTGGGGTTTCCTGCTGCTTTTGAGCTTCTGGGGGTGGAATCCCCTCTTTTACCTGCAAGGCCACTGCAGCCTCCTTGGGGCAGAGACTGAGCAATCCAAAAGGGGGTTTGAGGGAGGCCTTGCTGGAAGGGGGGAGGACACAATTGGGGCAGGTGAGGTTTGGGGGACCCGACCTTCCCCTCCTCTCTCACCCCCCACCTTCCCTGCCCTCCAATCCTTCAGGCCCCCCAGAAGCTTCTTTCCCTCTCAGTCACTCATTCTCCCTCCTGCCTCCTCTCCCCCCATCTCCCCCTCCCTATCCCCCCTTCCTCCTCCTCCCCCAGCTCTCTTCTTCTTCCTTCTTCCTCCGCAGAGCCTCAGATGGGAGCCTCCATGGGATCCGGGTCCTTGACTGAAGCCCCCTAACTCTCCTCTTCTGGCTCCCTTCCAGGCGCCTCCTCCCACTCCCTGAAGTATTTCCACACCTCCATCTCGGACCCCAGTCAGGGGCAGCAGCCCCACTTTGTCCTTGTGGGGTACGTGGATGATCAGGTCTTCGTTCACTACGACAGCCACAGCCGGACAATGAAGCCTCGAGTCTCCTGGATGGAGAAGGTGGGGAAGGAGGATCCCCAATACTGGGACAGAAACACCCAGAGAGCACGTGGCGCTGAGGAGGGGGTCAGAGGAGACCTGGAGACTCTGAGGAGTCGCTACAATCAGAGTGAAGGTGAGTGATGGGTCTGGTGGCTCCTCCGGCCCCATAATCCCCTCCCCAGGAACCAGAGGGGGGAGAAAGGGGGGTCCCTTCAAAGGGAAAGGCTCCTTCCACACCTTTTGAAAAGCCCTTTTTTATATGTTTATTCTTTTCTTTGATAAATATAAGATTGTCCTTGTCTCCATTGCTGACGATTTCTGCCAATTGCAGTTAATGGAAACGTGTTTAAATTTCTCCTTCTCTCTTTCTGGATGTTGATATAAACTGAGGTAAAAAGGGACCGAAATCTCCCCTCCCCCCATGACAGTTGGAGGGTCCTGGGTGGATCTCCTGTTGTGGGGGAGGAAGGGGATCACAGGCCCCTCCCCCTCCCTGAAAAAAGGGCAGGTGGATCCTAAGGAGATCCTGGGGGAAGCAGATCCTCCTCCTTCTCTCTGTTTCCACCCCAGAGAAATGAGGGATCTGGTGCAGACCCACCTGGGGAGACTAGATCCCTTTCCTTCTCCCCCTTTTTGGGGGGCAATGAGGGGGGCCCAAATGCCAGGAGCTTCTCCTCATCCTCCAGTTGGAAGGAGAGGCCGGGAGGCCCAAATGGGGTGGGGGCTCTTGGAGGGGGGATCAGAGGTCCAGGATCCTCCCGATGGTCTCGAGGGGGAAAGAGAGGAGAGGGAGAAGCCTCCATTTGGGGCCCTTCCTGAGTCCCTCAGAGCCTTCCTGGCTTCCCCTCCTTGGTCCCTCAGGCTGAACTCCTGCCCTGCCCTCTTGGAGGGGCTGCCCTGGATGGGGGGGGCTCTTTCTTCAGCATAGCCCCCCTTCTTCTGCCACCTTTGGGGGGGAGAAGATTCGCCTCCAAGGAACCTCATTTTGGAAAAGTGATGGAAGGAAAAAGGCTCCTTTTGGCTTAGGAAAACCTTCTCCACAAACATCCCCCATTTCCCCTCCTTTCCTCCCAAGAGCTCTGCCAGTCCTGCCCCTGATCCCCCAGGATCCCCCCAGATCCCTCCAGGCCCCCTGCTGGCCTCCCAGGGGATCAGGGCTGGGCCCAGAGGGCTCCCCCTGGTGGAGGAAGGAGGAAGGAGAGCAGCCGGAGGGGAGGGGAGCCTCCTTTCCAGGCTAAAGAGCCCCCAAGGTCCCAACCTTCCCTCCAAGGGAGGCTGCTTCCCCCCTCCCATCGCCTGGGTTGCCTCCTCTGGACCTTCCCCGGCTCCCTCCTCTCCTTTTGGAGGCCTTTGGACCACAACTGCTCCCAATACTCCAGATGTGGTTGCTCTGCCTTGATTCATGTAGAGGCTGTGTGACATTTGCCTCTCCTGTCTTTTCAATACTGTTTTAATGATCCCTGATGTCCTGTCAGCCTTTTCAATTTTCTGTCTGATTTTTACTAAAACCTTTCAACAAAAAGATAAAAACTAATGGAAAGTAACATAAGGAAAGGAGAGAGAGAAAAGTTTATAACTTCACAGCAGTTATAAACATAAATATATTTTAGCCTCTCTAAAGCCTCCTTTCTTAAGCTTTTGACCCTGGAGGATCCCTTGAACTATTTTTCAGATGTCAGGAAACCCCCTGAACATCCAGGCTCAGAGATGGGCCAGAATTGTTTCATGCGGAGACCTGTAGAGATGCATTAATGGTGTTCTTACACTAAACATCACAAACGCAACTTACCTTTTCAATTTGATCCCTGTGCTTTCTTTTTGCTGCACAAATATTCAATTCTGTGCCAAACCTGAGATAAGAACACATTTCATCTTCAAGGGAAAGAAGACAATTTCTGTCTTAGCTTTTGATGCTTCTGAAATGACAGAATTTGTTCTCAGAAGTTCAAAACTGCAGCCAAATATTTAGTGCTTTCCTGTGAATGGCAGGAGATTCTTCTTGGACAGAAATCCAGAACTGTTTTTCCCATGGGGAGATCAGGGAATGTCCTCTCGAGGGAAGGATCAGACTGGATCTCCCGAGGATCTTCCTCTTCCTCCAAAGGGAAGTTCTCTGGCTGAGCAGAAGATGCAGAGAAAGGATCCCCTCACCTGTCATTCCTGGGTGTGGAGAGGAAAGGAGAGGACTGGTCAGTTTAGTTCAACTCTACTTCCAGGTGGTTTTCCCTTAGATTCGAGGGTCCCTGGCGTCCTTCCTCCCTCTCAAGCCCACACAGGAGTAGAAACAATTCAGGATTTCCTTTTGGTTTCCTTTTAAATCCAAGAATCACTTCACTTGAAGTTGAACTATCTTCTCCAGGGCCTTCCAGAGCCTGTAAGCTTCAAACTTCATTTCAAAGGTCAATAACCCTTTGGGTCTCCAGATCAGACTGGGCCACTTGCTGCTGTTGCTGAGGGAAATATTCCTTTGGGGCCCTTCAGGCTTCATTCCCACATTACACTAAACCATGGTTTGTTTCTGGTTAGCCCAAAGTGGGAACCAGCCCTTGTGACTTGGTGCTATTTGTGAACACAGAGCATGATTTATGGTCACAGGGATCCCTGCAAGCTTTTTCCAGATCGAGCAGATCCTCTTTGAGGCACAAGATTCTCATTCCCTCTTTGCAGCTGCAGGTTCAGGCAACTCTTCCCTCTCTGGGATTCCTTCCTCCCCCCCACAAGAGTCTCCCCTGCAGAGATATGGCAGAAGGAAAGATGGAAGGGTCTCCGTCCTTCCGTTTCTTTGTGACTCCTTCTTTTCTCCATCTCCCTTGGGATCCTCTCCTCCCTTTTCCAGATTCCCTTTTCCTGGGGAGATTCAGGGGCTTCATCCTGGGGGGGAAATGCAGGGATGGTGGTCGAGGGAAGGGAAAAGGGCAATTACTGATGGGGACTTCTTTCCCTTGAATGCTTGGGAGGAAATGGGGGGGTCAGTGCCTGTGTCAAGGTCACTGCAGGGAGGGGGTCTCTATCTTCAGGACTCCCCAAACCATCCTCCTGTCTGTCTTTCAGGCCTTCACACATGGCAGGTGATATATGGCTGTGAGCTTCAGCGAGACAAGAGCAAAAGAGGGTTTATCCAGTATGGCTACGAAGGGAGGACCTTCATCACCTTCGACAAGGAGACCCCCACCTGGGTGGCTCCCATCCCCCAGGCCCAGATCACCCAGAGGAAATGGGATGCTATTCCAGGCGGGAATGAGAGAAGGAAGGCCTACCTGGAGGAGGAATGCATTGAGTGGCTGGAGAAGTACCTGTCCTACGGGAAGGAGACTCTGCTGAGGACAGGTGAGCATCTGGATGCAGGCTGGACTTTCCTCCTTTATGGCTGGATCTCCTGTACACATTCAGCCCCTTTGGGTCCCTTGTCTAGAGCCTGTATGCCATGGTGGGAATCCCCCTCCTCCTCTTCCAGCCCCTCTTGCATATAGACCCCCCCTCTCCCCTAGGTCTACCCCTCCCCCCTGGGGTCCTTCATCCCTCCAGGATCAGCTGGATGAGATTAGGATCAATGGGAGAATCCCCCCCCCCAAACTGATGATTGCCCACAGCCCCTCCCTGCCTGGGGAGGACCCTCTCTCTCTTCCATTGGCATCAACCTCTCTCTGCCCCCATCTTTCAGAGACAAACCTCTTTTGAGAGACAAAATCTCTTTTCCCAATTGATCCCTGTGAGATTCCCTTTGATCTCTCTTCCTCTTAAAATTGGGGTTGTGTCCCTTGAAAAGAGGCCTGGAGCAACCTCAGATTCAGGGGAGCAGGAGAGGAGGCAAAAAGTAGGGAGAATCTTCTGTGTGGTTGTTGTCTTGAAAGGGACCTTAAAAGACCATCTCCACTTTCCCTCCCTTGAAGGGAGCAGCCCAAGATCACTCAGAGTTCAAAGCAGCCAGAGAGGAATTTCCTTGGAGCCTCAATTTGCTTCCGGAGGTTTTTCAGGCTGAGTCCCTGGGAAGGACTCAAAATCAGGAGATCTTCCGGTTGAGCCTTTTCCAGATCTGGATAATTTCCTCAAACTCTTGGAGAGGCTGCAAGTGTGGAATGTGAATCTTTGGGTTAAAACTAAGTGGGGGGAGATTTTCCTGCCCCTCCAAGTTTCCCATCCACCTTCAGGGCTCTGGAGGGGCTCAGAGTTAATTCTGGGGTTGCCGTTTCTGCAGAGACCCCAAAGGTGACGGTGAGCAGCCAGACAGAGGTGGAGGATGGGATGGAGACGCACATCTGCCGCGTGGATGGCTTCTACCCCAGGGAGATCGATGCCTCCTGGAGGAGGGATGGGGAGGTTTGGCTGGAAGAGACCTTCCATGGGTCTGTGGCTCCCAATGCGGATGGGACCTACCACTACTGGATCAGCATCCGGATCGACCCCAAAGAGAGGAGCCGCTATCAGTGCCACGTGGAGCACGACGGCCTGCAGGAGCCTCTGGACTTGGAGCTGAAGGGTGAGAGGCTGCAGGGAGGGGAAGGCTGGGCTGAAAGAGCCGAGGTGGGGCAGTGGTTAAATGCAGCACTGCAGTCTATTTCAGCTGACTGCAGTTCTGCAGTTCGGCTGTTCAAATCTCACTGGCTCAGGGTTGACTCAGCCTTCCATCCTTCCGAGGTGGGTAAAATGAGGACCCAGATTGTTGTTGGGGGCAATATGCTGACTCTGTAAACCGCTTAGAGAGGGCTGAAAGCCCTATGAAGCGGTATATAAGTCTAACTGCTATTGCTATTGGGCTCTCTGGCAGGCTGGAGGGTGGTGGGAGAGAAATCTGACCCCAGCTGTGTCCAGATGTGAGCATAGCTGAGCTTTCATCCATTGGTCCTTCCAGTGTTTGAGGCAGGTGAAGCTGCAGGGACTTTGGGTGATGGAAAGGACAGAATCCCATCCCAATACTTGGCCGATCCTGATGAAATTCCCTATTTTACTTCAAATAATAAAATGCAAACACAGAAACTGAAGTAAAAAGCATACAGAGCTGCCCAATTCCACTCAGAGTCATGACTTATTGGGGCAGCCTATAAAAAGAACAAAAATGTTTTTGTTTAACAAATGTTTGTTTTATTGTGTTGGAGAAGTTTTTGTTTTGAAAACTGCTATGAGTCACAAGGTGGCAAAGGGCTGTTTTTGAGTGGAAAAGCCAAAGAGGAATTCAGTTGCCTTCATGCTGGGCTGGTGTGAGAAGAAGGCAGCATCCTGAGGACACGTCCTCTAACAACGGATAGCAAGGAGCCTTCATGTTACTTTGAGAAGGACCCAAAAATGAGCCCATGGAGTTTTTAATTTGGGGTATTTCCAGCTTTCACTTCTTTAGGTCTCTTCCCTGGTTGGGAAGATTGTTTGGGGTTCTCCTTCCATGATCTGCTCTTTCTCCCAATTCAGAACCATCCAATTCAAAATCCAACCTGGGGCTCATCATTGGCTGCGTTGTGGCTGCCCTTGTCCTGGCCTGTGTGATTGCTGGAATTGTGATATTCTTCAGTAAGTATCTTTTATGGGGAGGGGGGGTGATGGAAGGAAGATGGGGAGATTCCCCCCCAAGTCTTTCCCTTTGGGGAGCTTCTTCTGGGCTTCCTTCTGTCCTGTTTTCCCAGCCCTCTTGGGGAGCATCTGAGATCTCAGCCTCTTGCTGGGACTCCAGTTTCTATTCAGCTGAGTCTGAGATTCGGGCAGTCCTGTCTCCTTCTGAGTTGGGAAGAGGCATCCCAGTTTCTTTGTCCCTTTCAAAGGCTTTGGTCAGAGAGCAGCAGAGAAGGATTTCCATGGAAACCTCCCTCCCCTCCCAGCTGCTCCTTCTGCTTCCCCCAATTCCCCTCCATCCATCTCGGAGGCAGCAGGTCTCTCTTGGGGCAAATCAGGAGATTCATTTGTATTTTGAAGGTCTTTCTGTCTTGGTTGATGAGACTAAGTGACAGTGAAGCATCTGGAGTTCTTGCTCCTACAGAGGGAGAGTTTGGATGATCTCTGGTGGATTCTTTTGAGCTTTCACTGATTTTTATTCTTGCAGAAAAACGTCAAGATGACTACAAAGCAGCACCAAGTGAGTGATTTGTCCTCTTTCCATGTAATCTCCAACTTAGAGCAGGGACCAGGGACACCATTACTTGAGAGGGACGTGTGTATGTATGTGTCTTCCTCTTCATGCTAAGAATTAGGCTGAGGAAGATGGGCCCCCTTTTCATTACAGCCAGGCTATTAGTGGAAGTGGAGTCCTCTAGGAGAAACATCTGGAAGAAGGAACCTTTAAGAAGATGAGAAGACACAGGTGGTGGAAGGTCCCTCGGACTGAGGACATGCTCTGTTCCCCAAGTAGGCCAAGAGGAAAGGCTTGGCCAAGTGAGAGTCAGAAGCTCCATAAAATTAGGGATGAAAAGGGGGCATTTTGAGGCAAAAGGAGCTTTGGGGGATGCCGGCTGGATCTCCTCTTGGTCTCCTGTCCCAAAGGCTCACAACTGGTTACAAAAATAAACTTTGAATCCATCTGTATCTTTTTAGGCCAGCTCTGCCTTCTGGCTTTGTACGATAGAAATAATAAATTTTAATAATTCTTTCCAATGCCTTTTAAGCAAAGCAGTTTGATCCAAACTCTCTCCATGTTATTTGTGCATTTTTTATTGTGTGGGAGAGAGAAAGGGAGGGAGGCAGCTGGAGTCAGAAAGAGCTGAGCTTCCTATAAGGAGGGAGAGAGACAGACAGACAGACAGACATCCTCCCTCATCCCCTTTTTCTTTCTTTTCCAGCAAGTGACAAAGGATCCAGCAGTTCAGACCAGGGTAAGTTGGAGGGAGCAGCTGCATGAGCCATTCTCTCCCTTTGGAAGACTTTGGGGGGATGAAAAGAGGGAAAGGCCCCCCACTTTTTAAAGCCCCCCCCCCTAATTCATCCTCCCTGGGTTCCCTCTGGTGGAATAATAATTGGCTTATTATTTAAATATTATTTAAATTATTAAGTATTATTTAAACTTTGGCTTAGTGGTAAGGGCAACGGGTGAAACTTTGAGTTCTAGTCCTGCCTTAGGCATGAATGTCACAAAATCCACTTTCCTTACACTGGTTGATTCTGCAGAGGAGAAGAGGAAACTCTCCCTGTTGGATTCAGGCAGGGGAGGCAGCCCAGAGTCTGCATGGTGGAGCCTTGGCCCCCTTTGGAGGAAAGAGCCCTCCATTCTTTGAGGGGAAATGGGGAAACCACCAGTGAGGCCATCATCCCCAGTGGTTAGAAACTCCTCTGGTGGCATAGTTGAGACCTGGCTGACTCTGGATGGGGGGTTCTTCCATTCTCAGAGATGTGCCCAGAGGGGTTCAGGGTTTGGGATCCCAGCTGAGACCCTGGGCAGGATTGGTGGGGTTACAGGGGTCATCGGAGAATCTCTTCTGGCACTCAGGAGGCTCCCACTCTACAATTCTGGTGGTGATTTCCTCTTTCTGACTCTGGGCTCACCAGTTGGGATTGTTGCTACTGTACCAGCCTCCCTGATGCATGGCCAGCTCCCTGCCTCAGCTGCTGGGGGCATCTCAGGGTTGGCATGGAGTTGCCCAGGATTATGGTCCTGGGAGACCTCAATCTGCCATCCCTGGGTTTGGTCTCAGAAGCAGCCCAGGAGTTCATGGCTGTCATCCGGGCTCCAACTGGAGACAGAGGTCACACACTGGACACGATCTTCTTGTCTGACCAAAGGCAACAGGATCTGATGGGGGAATCTGGTTTTCATTTTAGTGTTTTAAATATTCTATGTGGCATTTTATTGAATTTTACTCTGAGCTGCCTACAGTCACCTGAATGAGATAGGTGGAGATGGGAGTTTAATTAATGAATCAATAAAAAGCTTTATGTCCTCTGAGAAGTTTGGGAAGCTGAAGAGGTTGAATGGTGAAAAGGGAGATTTCTCCTCCTCAGAGGATCCAGACATTCATTCATTCTGTGTCTTTCTCTCCAATCCAGGGAGCAACCAGAAGGTTTAGCAGCCCCCTTGCAGGTGAGTGGTCTCAGTGGGGGCCGTATGGGGTGAGAGGGAGGGGGCCTTTGGGGTCCAAGGACCAAGTGGGGGTGAAGATGCTTTGGGAATCCCTTTTCTCTCTCCTATTCACCTCAGACACTGGAAGGTAAGGAATTTGGGGGAGGGGGCTCGGGGGAGGGGTCTTCCTGCCCCCAAACTCTGATCCTCTGGCACCTCTCAGGCTCTGACTGTCTTGATCCAACTAACCCTTGGATACTTTCTCCCTCCTCTTTGCAGTGGAGACGCCCAGCATGTGGGGAGAGGAGAGAAGATGGGATCGGCCTCCTTCTGAATTAGGCCAGACTCTCATGCTGCATGAGAGAACCAGGAGAGATTCTGGGGTCTTTCATCACTGCTTTTATCACTGAATCAATAAACTTTTTCTATTATGATTGAGGAGCAGAGGAGAAAAGAATGTATTGTGTGTTACTAATTGTGGAATCAAAAGATTTCAAATTGGGTTTCATAGATAATAGTTTATCATAGATAAATAGGTTGCATAACCCCCTTAATGGGCTTTTGCTGATTAGTCTTAGTGGATAGAGGTTGGAGGCTAAAGATGAGGTTTTAGAGATGGGTTTATAGAGAATGGGGTGAGGAATCGGATGAAGAGTTTCTTGGCTTTACTTTAAGAAAGATTGATAAGTTGTTAATTTTCATTATATTTGTTGGGGATGAAGGTAGAGGTTACTTTTTGTTTTTTCCTTGTGTTAATTTTATCTGTTTAATGTGATCTTCGATGAAACTATTACTAAGAGAAGTGCGCGTTTTGAGATTTTTGCAGCTAAATTAGTTGATGTATTTTTAATTGATTGTTGCACAGTTATTTGACCATATATTTCATAACACAAAGTTTGACAATCCATATTTTGAGTGTAACATTTGACAGTGATTTTTTTTATAGATTGCCATTTATGCCTTTTCATGATTTAGAAAAACGGATGATGGAATCAATTGTCAGGCTGCTCTCTCCTTAACAATTGCACAACTTTTGTAAGTTTGCCAAAATTTGTTTGATTAAAATAAAGGATTTCTTTTCCTCTTACTTGATTGCTGTATCTTTGGGGAGGTTGGAATTAAGAGGGATTCTACCCTCCTTGTTGATCAGAGACCCCGATTCCAATTTCACTTTGAGTGATGGGAAGGGGGAGGAAGCAAAGCAGAATCCAGGAGGAGGAAGAACTGGGGGGGCTCCTGTGGGCTCCTTTGGGGAGGAGGCAGCCATTTTGCTCCTGTGTCCAGATGTTACTCCAGCATCACCAGTTGATCTTGTGTAAAATGGCTACCTGGTCTTGGCTTGGGGGTGGCAGCAACAGAGGCTGCCTCTCCCTCAGAGCCTCCTTTGCCTCCGGCTGTTGGCCAAGTGGCTGCTCTCGGAGCCTCACCCAGGGGCCCTTCGGGAGACAGGAGCTGAATGCCCAGCCAGAGCCCTCCTGGTCCCCCTGCAGAAGGGCAGCTTCTCCTGCTTCTGGGAGATCCTCTCTGGGCTCCTCAGCTGCCCAAGATGATGCAGTGGCCCAAGAGTGGGGAGACCCCTGATTGATGGGAAAGGTGTCCCCCATATTACAATGGTTGCTTTGGGGGCACGGAGGAGTGAAAAGGATGAGGGTCTGTCCTGGGGGAAATCTACTTACCTTCGCTACTGGATGGCAAATGTGAGCGTGCGCAGGGCCTTCCGCGGATGCACAGTATCCAAAACAAATATGATGGCGTCTGGGTGGGCGGAGCCTGATACTGAGTGCGCCTGCAAAGGTAAGTAGAACACCAAGTGGTGGTGGTGGGGAATCCGTTGTGCCACACAATTTGGATTAGCTGCTTTCTAGCCAATATAAATCGTGTGTCACAGGTGATCCTGGGAAATACCAGTTCGCCCGACCCGAGAACCTTTTTTTACTCCCAGTTCAGGTGAACCGGTCTGAACCGGTAGCATTTCCCCCCTGAGCCTGTCCTCCCCCTCCCTCAGGACTAGCCACCTTTGGAAGCTTACAAGGAAAACTTGGAAACATTTTGCAAGAATTCAGTGCATATTTCAGCCTCTTCTACGGATTCAAAACGTTTAGAAATGTATTAATTAGAATATGTGACCGACCAGCTCACATAAGCGGCTCTGTTTAGCCGACACAATAAAAATATCAATACAAGAACAAAAGACAATAAATATAATGCGCAAAAGAAAAATGAGCACAAGGATAAACCAGGCAGCCACAAATTCATTCAGTTTCATCTACAGGAAGTCCTCGACTTGCAACAGTTCATTTAGTGACCATTTGAAGTTACAACAGGATTCAAAAAAAGTGACTGATGACCATTTTCCACACTTGTGACCGTTGCAGCATTCCTGTGGTCGTGTGACCAACCTTTGGCCGCTTGGCAACTGGTTCATATTTATGACTGTTTCAGTGTCCTGGAGTCCCATAATCCCCTCTTGTGTCCTTTGGACAAGCAAAGTCAATGGGAAAGCCAGTTTCACTTAACAACCGTGTTACTAACAATTTGAGTGATTCATTTAACAACCATGGCAAGAAAGTCGTGAGCAAATGTTTCACTTAACAGCAGAAATGTTGGGCTTAATTCTGGTCATAAGTAGAGGACTCCCTGTACCAGGCTAGACACCAGGAGGCAGTGAGTTCAGCTGTGTGATTTTGGGCCAGTCTTCGTGTCTCCACAGGGTTGTTGTGAGGAAAACAGGAGAAGGAAAGAGCCTTATTTATGTCCTCCGCCCTGAGTTCTTCATGAAAAAGATAAAGGTGGGATGTGAACAGACAAACTCAGGGGCTTCACTCTCTCCCGATCTCAAGGACGCCTGAAAGAAACAAAAGGCCATCGTGGTTCAGCCTGATCTAACGTCCAAAGGAAATACTATCCCAGTGGGTTGGTGGTAGAGCCTTCATCATGTCCTTCCTTGAGGACTTTAAGGATTGCGGTTCAAGAATCAGAAAATTATAAGCAGACAACTAAAGAAAAAATAATAATTGTGTGAAAGTCTTCATTGCCTCTTTCCTGGGAACAATCCCCCCCCCACATACAAACATTTAATGACTTTGTCAAGATTGAATCGCTCTATTGCCTTCCAGCTTCTATCGCTATTCAACTGGCCAATTGTAGGAAGTTAAAACCCACCCCTCCTAGAAAAATGAAATATCCTGGGAAATATTAAAAAGCAGACTATTATATTTCCCTGGATCAGAAATGGAGAAACATTTCTTTAGGTAGGAAACAGACTCACTTTTAATAGCCCCCACCTTTCTCAAATGGCCATTAAAATGCCCAAACCAGTCTATTCTACATAACAAAGGTCTCCCCCTTCAGCTCCAGGGTGATAGGGTTAAGGAATGATAGTATTAGCCCTTTACCCATTTCACCACAGGGCTCTTGGGAAGAAGCAACACTCAACCAAACATGGACTCAAAGCACAACCTAGAGAGTTGCCCCTCTTCATTCATTCAGCCATCGTTCTACATTACAGTGGCGTCAAACCAATAGAAGTTGCAATTAGTTTTAGAAGTTCTGACTTTGCCTGCTGCCCTGCAGTCACGCAATCTGGGTGCTTGGCAACCATCGCATTTACAACAAACCCACCTCTGCATTTTACCCACCTTGGAAGGATGGAAGACTGAGTCAACCTTGAGCTGGTGAGATTCGAAATGCCAAATTACAGGCAGTCGGCAGTCAGCAGAAGTAGCCTGCAGTACTGCATTCTAACCACTGCGCCACCCCGGCTCTTTTAATTGCCCTACATATTTCTTGTGGCCTAATACTACAGTTTCCTTTTCAAGCTCTTATTCTCCTTGTGCTCCTGCTTTGAAAAGTAGGTGTGTTCATTGGTTTGTCATAGTTTGTAATGCAAAACATGAAGAACAGGCACAATACATTTAAAACTTAATTGTGTGCAATGAGTAATTAAAGGCACATTGTTGGGTTGTATGCTTTTCAAACAAAAGTTTTACATAAGGACACTCATGAAACTTTGGTTCTGTGGAAGACACCGTCCATAACAGGACTAAGTTGCATCAATTGGAATCTGTTAAGTTTTTATTGGAAACAAATAGCAAAGCACATTGTAAGAGCAACAATGCAATTTTTAACGTTTTGTGATGTACTATCAAAATGTGACATCACATTTTACAAATACATTGCTTAGCAACAGAAAATCCAGTCCCACTGGTTGGTGCAACCTGAGGACTCGGTTACACTGACGGTTCTAACCGTAATGATATCAGAAACAGAATGACAGAGTTAAAACACTGGTGCAGAAAAGAGAATTCAAACAGAGCTTATTGCGCTGTTGAGCTGTTTCAAAAATCACAGGTCTTCCACCCACTTTGGACAGTGATGGGCTTCAGGATCATCTACCCTCTCCTTGTTCTTTAGCTGTTGGCTTTGCTACCCGTTCGGGGCAAGAAGATTTAAGGGATGGCTTTGTCTTGCAACCCTCCATCGTTCTTGCTTATCTTCCTGCAGAAGTGGGGGAGAAAGGAGGTCAGCTGTCCATGGGCAGAAGCAACGGCTGGCCACCTCCCGGGCCCTGATCCGTGACCCCAAAGTTTTGGTGCTGGATGAAGCTGGATGAAGCCACGAGTGCCCTGGACCCCGAGAGCAAAGACTGGGGGGGGGGGGGACAGAGGGGTCCCGGACTGGATTATATCAGGAGCTCTGGAGAGATTAATCTGGATATTTCTGAGGTGACAGAGCAGGAAAACTGGGTTCATTCAACTGGAAGTGGCATAATTTCTTCCAAGTGTATGTCGTTGATAAATAGACTTTAAAATCTGGTGCCATCCCCTGATGTGATAAACTTAAGAGTTCTTAAATTATAAACTTTTTTATCAGTCTGTTTATTATCAGGGTTTATTATGATCTAGGCGCCTGATGGATCCGGAAGGATTTCAGAAGGAGCTTGGAGGGATACCTGATTCCTTTGCCCACAACCCGACAGAGGCCTTATTCGCAGCCTGGAATGTTGCAGCGGCTGAGGCTCTGGATCGGATTGCGCCTTTGCGGCCTCTCCGCGGCAGTGGATCCAGGAGGGCACCTTGGTTCACCGAGGAACTCCGGGCGATGAAGCGCCAAAAGAGACGCCTAGAGCAACGCTGGAGGGCTAGTAATTCCGAATCTGACCGAACACTATTAAGAGCCTTTATTAGGACTTATTTAGTGGCGACATGGGCGGCAAAATGTACATATTTTTCCACTCTTATTTCATCCACGGAATCCCGCCCAGCCACCCTGTTTAGGGTGACTCGCTCCCTCCTAAAGGGTGAGGAAGCGGGGGAACCCCTGCAGGGAAGAGCTGAGGAGTTTGTTCAGTTTCTGTCGGATAAAATCACTCAGATTTGGGCGGACCTGGACTCTACTTGGGCAGCACCAGCTGAGATGCCGAGGGAGGGTCTTAGTCAGATTTGTTGGGATGAGTTTGAGTTTGTCACCCCTGAGGAAGTGGACAAGGCCATGGGAGTGATGAGTGCCTCCACCTGTTTATTGGACCCGTGCCCCTCCTGGCTGGTCTTGACCAGCAGGGAGGTAACACGAGGCTGGCTCCAGATGATTACGAACGCATCTTTACAGGAGGGGTCTTTCCCGCAGCCACTTAAGGAAGGGGTGGTAAGGCCCTCCTTAAGAAGCCTTATCTGGACCCAGCTATTCTTAAGAACTATTTCCTTTTCTGGGAAAGGTTGTTGAGAAGGTGGTGGCGCTTCAACTTTGACGGACCTTGAATGAAGCAGATTATCTAGACTCCTTTCAGTCTGGCTTCAGGCTTGGATACAGCACAGAAACCGCTTTGGTTGCACTGACCGATGATCTCTGGCGGGCCAGGGATAGAGGACATTCCTCTATCCTGGTGCTTCTTGACCTCTCAGCGGCTTTCGATACCATAGACCATGGTATCCTTCTGCGATGGTTAGAGGAGGTGGGAGTGGGAGGCACCGTTCTACGGTGGTTCTCCTCTTACCTCTCTGACAGGTCGCAGTCGGTGTTGGTCGGGCAACAGTCGACCCCTAGGCCCCTTAAATATGGGGTGCTGCAGGGTTCGCTCTTGTCCCCCCTCCTTTTTAACATCTACATGAAGCCGCTGGGTGAGATCATTCAACAGCACGGGGTTAAGTATCATCAGTATGGTGATGATACACAATTATATCTCTCTGCCCCTTGCCAGCTCAGTATAGCGGCGGACGTGATGTGCCGGTGCCTGGAGGCTGTTAGGATCTGGATGGGGGTAAACAAACTCGTGCTCAATCCCGACAAGACTGAGTGGCTATGGATGTTCACCCCGAAGGACAGCCCAGATAGTCCATCCTTGATCCTGGGGGGCGAAAACTTACACCCCTCAGAGAGGGGACGCAATTTGGGGGTCCTCCTGGATTCACAGTTGACACTGGAACACCATCTGTTGGCTGTGACCAGGGGAGGCTTTGCCCAGGTTCGCCTGGTGCATCAATTGCGGCCCTACTTGGATCGGGAGGCGTTCCAGACCGTCACTCACGCCCTAGTCACCTCAAGACTGGATTACTGCAACACACTCTACATGGGGCTACCCTTGAAAAGCGTTCGGAGACTGCAACTAGTCCAGAATGCAGCCGTGCGAGCGATATTGGGTGTATTGGGTGTAGAGCCAAGGTGGCGCAGTGGTTAAATGCAGCACTGCAGGCTACTGCTAGATCAGCAGTTCAGCGGTTCAAATCTCACCAGCTCAGGGTTGACTCAGCCTTCCATCCTTCCGAGGTGGGTAAAATGAGGACCCAGATTGTTGGGGGCAATATGCTGACTCTCTGTAAACCGCTTAGAGAGGGCTGAAAGCCTTATGAAGCGGTATATAAGTCTACTGCTATTGCTATTGCTATTGCTATATTGCATCCAGAGACCAATAGGTAGCCAGTGCAGCTTGTGGAGGATAGGTGTAACATGGGTGTACCTAGGTACACCCATGTTACACCAATCCTCCGCGGGCTGCACTGGCTACCTATTGGTCTCCGGACGCAATTCAAGGTGTTGGTTATTACCTTTAAAGCCCTGCATGGCTTAGGACCAGCATACCTGCGAGACTGCCTACTGCCACACTCCTCCCAATGGCCGGTAAGATCCCACAGGGTGGGCCTCCTTCAGATGCCATCAGCCAGACAATGTCGGCTGGCGACTCCCCAGAGGAGAGCCTTCTCTGTGGCTGTTCCGACCCTTTGGAATGAGCTACCCCCAGAAATCCGGACCTCACCCACTCTCATGACCTTCAGAAAAGCTGTCAAGACCTGGCTATTCTGGCAGGCCTGGGGCTGTTGACTGCATTGTTGAGGTCCAGCCCCGACTGAAATGAATGTATCTGTGTTGTTTTTAACTTGTCTATTTTATTTTTACTTTTTAAAATTTTCTTTTCTTTCCCCTCTCTGTAAGCCGCCCGGAGTCCTCCGGGATTGGGCGGTCTATAAATAAAATTAAACTTGAAACTTAAAACTAAACCTTGTTCCAGGATGTGGTTGAGGGTTACATGTTGTGGCCTGCCAGCCACAGCAGAGCTGACAGCAGATTCAGACAGTGAGGAGGTTGGGGAGGAACATGGGCCGGTCTTGGAGTCTGATGAGGGCTCTGATGAGGGCTCTGTGTCGGAGGCAAAGAGGAGGCCAGAGCCATCTGCCAGTTATCAATTGCCTTCAGAGTCAGAAATCAATGAGGCAGATGAACAGCTGGAGCCTGTTCCCAGGGTGTGCATGCACAGAGTTGCCAGACGAAGGGAACAGCTAAAGAACACAACTTGGGAATAGGATCACAGGTGGACAATGAATGGCTCCTCCCAGAGGAAATAAAAGAGGAGCGAAAGGGGAGTGGAGTTTGCAGGAGACAATTAGTTTGCTTAATTGGTTCGTGACTCTCCGAGACTCCTTGTCAAGTTTTGCAGATATTGGCCTGTCAGCTCTCCAAGCCAGATAAGGTCTGTGACTGGAAATCCTCCCTCGAAAGACTTTGCTGAATGTGAATGAGAGGAATTCACAGTAAGTTAATTAAAAAGTTTTTTTGTCAGGACAAGGAGTTGGCTTCATGCTCTTGGGAAGCCTTGGTCAGAACATTACACTCCAAACATGGGCGTGACACAGTCAGGTTTAACAGTAACCAACAGCAATGCCTGGCCAATCTAGGTTGATCTTTGGTTGGACTTGATTACATTAGTTCTGGGAAACCACCAGAAATTCCCAGGTTACACTAAGAAATAAAAGTGAGCCAGTTTGATCTACTGGGAAAGGCACCAGGCTGGAAACCAGGAGGCTGGGAGTTCTCACCCGCCTGAGCCATGAAAGCCAGCTGGGTAACCTTGGGCCAGTCATGCTCTCTCAGCCCAACCCCCCTCACAAAGTTGTTGTTGTGGGGAAAATTGGAGGAGGAGGATGTGTTGGATATATTCACCTCCTTTGAAAAAATAATAAAGGCAGAAGAAGACATTAAAAAAAACCCAGTCCAGAAAAAAAAAACATGGCAAACCCATTTACTGCTGCCAACGTGGAGAAGCCATCCTAACCTCTTAAAAAATCCTGTAACTCTCCCCCCTCCTAAAACTGAAAAGGCTCACCCTTTGACTCTGGGGCTCATAAAGGGGGATCCCTTAGGCTGTGTGTGGGCCCCACTTTTGGCAACTCTGGGGTATCAGATAGCCCCCAGCCCTTTCTTCTGAATTGATGCCTAAAAACCCACCCGACTTTTGATTTTTTTTGCTAGAATAGCTATGTTTTCCTCTTCCCTCTTCCCCCTCTCCACTCCTCTTCCTCCTCTCCACTCTTCACTTCTCCTCCTCCTTCTCTCCCCTCCCCTACTCATCTTTTTCTCTCCTCTTCCTCTCCTCCCCTCCCTCCTTTCTCCTCTCTAGTCCTCCTCCCCTCCCCTCTCCATTCATCTTCCTCCTCTCCCCTCCTCCTTTCCTCTTCCTCCCCTCCCCTCTCCATTCATCTTCCTCCCCTCCCCTCTCTATTCATCTTCCTCCCCTCCCCTCTCCATTCATCTTCCTCCCCTCCCCTCCCCCTTTCCTCTTCCTCCCCTTCCTTCTCCTTTCTTCCTCTCCTCCTCCTGCTGTCCTCTCCACTTCTCCTCCTCCTCTCATCCTTTTCTCTCCCCTCTTCTCCCCTCATCTCCTCTTCCTCCTCCCCACCCTTCCACCTCCCTTCTTCCTCTCCTCCTCCTGCTTTCCTCTCCACTTCTCCTCCTCTCCTCTTCTCTCTCCCATCCTTCCTTCTTTCCTCCCCTCTTCCCCTCCTACCCCTCCTCCTTTCCTTCTTGAGTCCCCCCCTTCTCTTGTTTCCATTCCTCTCCCCCTCCTCTCTCTTGCCCTGCCCTGCCCGTTCTCTGGCCCGTCTGTTCTCCCTCCCCCCCCTTGTTTCCTGCTAGCGTTACTTTCTTGCCCCAGCCGAGAGTATATTGGCCAAAAACGCGAAGACTGCCAAAGAGGCGGACCGCTTCCTCGTTCCGAAGCAAGAGCAGAGTGCATGGGAAGGAGGGAAGGAGCGCAGTGTCAGAGGAAGAGAGATGTTGCTATTTCTCCCAGGGTCTTTTTCAGCTGCCTCTACTCCTGCTTTAAGCATGGGGGGGGGGGGGGGACGACGACCCAGAAGGGTGACTTTGATCCGTTTCCTTTGTCTCTCAGCCCAACCTGCCAGCACAGCCGCTGGCTGGGGAATTCTGAGGCTTCCAGCTGCCAAAGCTCTTTGTCTCTAAACAAGGCAAATAAACCTGCTTCAAGCAACCATTCATCATTCAACCTTCGCTCCGCGTCGCTGCGAGAGTCAAACCTCCCACCCCACCCTGTCGGTGGGAAGCTTTACTGGCGCGGCAGCGCCCCCCGTGGCCGCTGTGAGAACGGCGTTTCTTTTTTACCACTTGATTTCTCAGAAAAGGCAGCGGCCCGTCGGCGGATCCCGTTGGCTCCAATCAGGGGATCCTGCGCTTTCTGTGGGAGGAGTCGGAAAGTCCCCGCGCTCGAAGCCAAGAGTCCTGTAGCCGTCATGGGTGTTTCCTGCGGCTCCTTCCGTTCCGAAACGCTGCTGGTACTTTTTCTAATTATCGTTTGCAAAGCAATGCTATACACGCCTCATCTAGAGCAAGCCTTCCAGAGTTCAGTGGGATTTACTGCCAAATTAATGGCTTTAATCGCAAAATAATTAAATTAATTGCAAATTAAATAAAGTAATTAATTGTAAATTAAATTAATTGCAAATTAATTAAATTAAATAATTGCAAATTAATTAATCGCAAAATAGTTAAATTAATTGCAAATTGAATTAATTGCAAATTAAGTAATTGCAAATTAATCAAATTAATTAATCACAAATTAATTAAATTAAGTAATTGCAAATTAATTACATTAATTGCAAATTAAGTAATTGCAAATTAAGTAATTGCAGCCTGAACAATTCTGATTGTTTTGTCTTTTTAACCCGAAACATAAATATTACACTAGTAAATATCACTTAGAATGAGGTTATGCTTTCCCCATCGGTAAAACTTAACTTAATAGTGATGATTATGCCCATTTTACAGATGGGGGAAGTCAGAGAACCTAACCTCACCCTTTACACTTTCCTCCTCATCCCTAGCTGACAGTTTCTAAAACTCCTTAAAACGTAATTAAAAATCCATTCCCCACCATTCAGTTTATTTTCATCAGTCCGGAAGAGCCAACGAACGTTGAAATAATCCTCATGCGCTCCTCGGTTTCATGTGTGCCGTCCAAAGCGGATTCTCTAACTTCAGGTAATTACTTTTGACTAATTTCAAGCTTTTTGTCTGAAATGGTACAGGGTTTTCTGCTCGAGCCATGGGGTTGGACTAGAAGACCTCTAAGGTCCCTTCCAACTCTGCGATTCCGTTAGTTTGAGTCATCAGGAAACAAAGGGGAAAACACCAGAAATCAGTGTATTGGTGCAGATGGGACGGGAGCCACCCTTGGGCATCCTGGGCGTCGGGCTCTGGGCCCTACAGGTGGGGGACGGGCTGCCCCAGCCCCCGGCTCTTCCCCTTGGGAGCTGGGGTGGGTGGTAGAGCCAGCTGCAGGGGACTTTGATCTGCAGTGAGAGCAGCCAGTCCAGCGGCTAGGAGGATCCAGCAGCAGATGGGCAAATGGGCCCTGCAGAGGATCGCAGACAAACTCTGGCATAACCGCACCAGGGTGACGCCTCGGCCCGTCCTGACCCCTGTGCTGCCAGACGGGACTCAGGTCCCAGGTGACGTGCAATGCCCGCTCGGGATCCTGTCTCTGCGCAGGCGCTTCTTTGACAAGCAGCCAATGGGAGAAGCCAGATTTTGACATGATTCACTTAATAATTGTCGTGATCTGCTTAACAAACATGGCAAAAAAGGACGTAAATTAAGCATAACTTATTTATTTAACAAGCTCCTTGCTTAGCAATGGAAATTCTGGACACAATTGTGGTTGTGTGTTCTTTTAGTCTTTTGTTGTATTTTCTTGGGAGGTCCCTGGGGGAAAGAGAGGAAAGATGACATGGGGGTTTGCCTTCCTTTCTAGGGCAACAAAATGGATGCCTGCTCCCCAAAGGAACAGACAGGAGTCGCTCCAGTTCTTGCCCGTCTGAGTTCATTTCACTCCCTCACCTTTTACACTCAAAGTGAAATCAACAAGACGGGTAAAATATCTCCTATTTCTAACCTCCTCCCCAAACAGGCAGCAGTCAGGTGAGAGGAAAAGAAAACTATTTATTTTCGGCAATCAACTGTGGCTAACTACAATATGCAACCTACAATATATATGTTAAAAAGGAAGTGGCCTGGCTGTGCAGTTGTTCTTGTGTCCCATTTTTCATATCTTTTTTTAATTCATGAACATTTTGAATACAGTGTATTGTCAGGGTATATCATTTACAAAAAACAAACAAAGAACAAAATGAAATATTAACACATATACTGTAACAATAGTAATAACATAACAGAAAAGTTTAGGCTCAATTTCTCTTTAGATTAGCTTATTCATAATTTTGTTAATTATATTGGCATATTTATAATTATAAACCAGCTTTATATTTAATTCATACATAGCAATAATCTTTCTTCATCTAATTTCTACCTCTTATCTCTGACCACTCATAAAATCTATTATGTGTCTTCTTTGTTTTTAATTTTTAAAGTGTTCCATTTTTCTAAAATAAATGACAATCAGGAAAAAATTGGATACATTAATTATGTGTGAAAGTTTGGATTGTCAAATATATGTGAATTAATTGTGCAATAAATAATTAAAATGCAGCAAGTGCTTTAGTGGCAGATCTGAGAATGCACATTTATTTGTGACTGCATGCTAGCTGAGGAATTCTGGGAGATGAAGGCGAGAGAACGAGAGAGGGGGGGGGAGAGGGAGAGGATCTGAATTTGGGTTTGAGAGAAAAACAGCCTCTATTGCTGCCACCACCAAACCAAACCCAAACAGCCATTTTGCAGAAGGTCAGCTGGTGATGCTAGAGAAACATTGCTAGAGCAAAATGGTGGCCTCCTCCCAAAATGAAAAAATCAGGAGCCACCCCGGTTCTAGCGCCTTCCAAATTAGCTTTGATACTTCCTTTTCCTTTATTCACATTTCTTTTGTGTCCTGTCTTACACTCCCCTCCTATGAAATGTAAGCCGCCCTGAGTCCCCTTAGGGAAAAGGGCGGCCTATGAATGTCAATAAAATGTCTAAAATGTCTAAATGTCTAAACCCCCTGCTCAAGCCGGAGGCCCTCTACCCAGGATGGCGAACCTATGGCACATGTGCCACAGGTGGCCCACGAATCCAACTGTCAGGGCATGCGAGGTGTTGCCCTGTCAGCTGGCCAGCGCATGCTGGCCAGCAGATTTAGCCTTTTATTGAGGCCATATTTCGCCTTCCCCAGGCTCCAGAGACTTTATAGGAGCCTAGGGAAGGCGAAAACAGCCTCTCCCACCCCCCGGAAGCCCTCCGGAGGTTTCAGGACCGTCCCTGAATCTTCCAGAGCGCAAAACACCAGCCCTACGGGCAAACCGGAAATTCGGGAAGAGACTTCCGGTTTCCTCATAGGGCCGTTTTTAATCCTCTGGAGCCTTCAGGGACCTTCAGGAGGCTTCCCTGAAGGCTCCAGAGGACTACAAACAGCCCAACAGAGGCTGTGTGGCAGAATGATGCCGCCGTCGAAAACAGAGCCCAAGAGGGCCATCGTGGCTGAAAACGGAGCCTCGATAAGTGACAGGGAGCTGGCCACGCCCACCCTGGCTACGTCCACCCGGCCCACTGAGGTCAAACACAACCCTGATGTGGCCCTCAATGAAATTGAGTTCGACACCCCTGGCCTACACGGTGCTTTCCCTGCATTTCCTGTCTCTAAAACGGGGTGAGAGCCTCTGATTTTGAGAATTGTGTGGCTGACATGCAAAAATGCCCCAGAGAATGGGGAAGGCAATGCCATTAAGGCAACTTTGGGAGCCACAAAACAGGTGCTTGAAATGTCCGAAGATGCCCAGCTGTTCTCTAGGGCAGAAGGGAGTAAAAGATGCACGGAATGAAAGGCTTCTGATTTCTTATGTTCCTTGATAAGTCAAAAGGTCCGGCATTCAGGAAATTCTGCATCCGTGGTTTATATCCTGAGATAAAAGTTCAGAATCTCCTGTGATCTATAAATGGGGCCGTACCGTTTCTCGGGCAACAGTGTAAAGGTTACCCGGATGTGATTTGTTTTGGTGACCTTCCTAGTCCAGCCACAGACCGGGAATTAATCCAGAGGCCAACAAGATCTGATGTAGCTTTTCAGAATCGGGTGAGGCTGGCTGGGTGTTGCCCCTTTGATTCCAAATTCAAAAGAGCGGAGAACAGCTCAAGGTCTTCAGTTGGGAGATGTGGGGAAACTGATGTCTGCACCAGAGGTGGGTTTCTGCCGGTTTGGACCGGATCAGTCTAACTGGTAGTGGCAGCAGCGGGAGCCTCCGCCCACCACCCACCAGGACGCTTTTGCACATGCGCAGAAGCTTTTGCACATGCGCAGAAGCGTTGCATGAGTAAGTGCATGCGCGAATGAACTGGTAATAAATTAAACAGAAACCCACCACTGGTCTGCACATAAGATTCACAACAAGAAGGACCAAGGGTGACATGACAGCAGTGTTCCAATATCTCAGGGGCTGCCACAAAGAAGAGGGAGACAAACTATTCTCCAAAGCACTTGAGGGCAGAACAAGAAGCAATGGGTGGAAACTAATCAAGGAGAGAAGCAACTTAGAAGTGAGGAGAAATTTCCTGACAGTTAGAACAATTACCGTATTTTTCAGAGTATTTTGTCCCTCCAGCCCCCAAAAGCACTCCACAAGCTTCACTCGCACTGCTGATGCCTCTCACACATACACCCCATCCAGTAACAATCACTTACTGCCTGCCAATCTGCTTTTGAGACACTCAGGACAGGAGTGGGTTCCGGCAGCAATCGGGGTCTCTGATCAACAAGGAGGGTAGAATCCCTCTTAATTCCAACCTCTCCAAAGATACAGCAATCAAGTAAGAGGAAAAGAAATCCTTTATTGATTTAAAGATTTAATCATTTAAAGTTGTGCAATTGTTAAGGAGAGAGCAGCCTCACAATTGATTTCATCATCCGTTTTTCTAAATCATGAAAAGCCAAAAATAGCAATCTATAAAAAAATCACTGTCTAATGTTACCCTCAGTAACATTAGATTGTCATACTGTGTTATGAAATATATGGTCAAATAACTGTGCAACAATCAATTAAAATGCATCAACTAATTTAGCTGCAAAAATCTCAAAATGAACACTTCTCTTAGCAATAGTTTCATCGAAGATCACATTAAACAGATAAAAGTAACACAAGAAAAAAAAAACTAACCTCCACCTTCATCCCCAACAAATATAATGAAAATTAACAACTTATCAATCTTTCTTAAAGTAAAGCCAAGAAATTCTTCATCCGATTCCTCACCCCATTCTCTATAAACCCATCTCTAAAACCTCATCTTTAGCCTCCAACCTCTCTCCACTAAGACTAATCAGCAAAAGCCCATTAAGGGGGTTATGCAACCTATTTAAACTATTATCTACGAAACCCAATTTGAAATCTTTTGATTCCACAATTAGTAACACACAATATATTCTTTTCTCCTCTGCTCCTCAATCATAATAGAAACAGTTTACTGATTCAGTGATAAAAGCAGTGATGAAAGACCCCAAAATCTCTCCTGGTTCCAGCATGCAGGAAGGGCCTAATTCAGAAGGAGGCCGATCCCATCTTCTCTCCTCTCTCCTCATGCTGGGCATCTCCCCTGCAAAGAGGAGGGAGAAAGTATCCAAGGGTTAGTTGGATCAAGACAGTCAGAGCCTGAGAGGTGCCAGAGGATCAGAGTTTGGGGGCAGGAAGACCCCTCCCCCAAGCCCCCTCCCCCAAATTCCTTACCTTCCAGTGTCTGAGGTGAATAGGAGAGAGAAGAGGGATTCCCAAAGCATCTTCGCCCTCACTTGGTCCTTGGACCCCAAAGGCCCCCTCCCTCTCACCCCATACGGCCCCCACTGAGACCACTCACCTGCAAGGGGGCTGTTAAACCTTCTGGTTGCTCCCTGGATTGGAGAGAAAGACACAGAATGAATCAATGTCTGGATCCTCTGAGGAGAAGAAATCTCTCTCTTCACTATTCAACCTCTTCAGCTTCCCAAACTTCTCAGAGGACATAAAGCTTTTTATTGATTTATTAAGTAAATTTCCATCTCCACCCATTCAGAGTGAAATTCAATAAAATCACATATAGAATATTTAAAACACTAAATGAAAACCAGATTCCCCCATCAGATCCTGTTGCCTTTGGTCTGACAAGAAGATCGTGTCCAGTGTGTGACCTCTGTCTCCAGTCGGACCCCGGATGACAGCCATGAACTCCTGGGCTGCTTTGGAGGCCAAACCCAGGGATGGCAGATTGAGGTCTCCCAGGACCATAATCCTGGGCAACTCCATGCCAACCCTGAGATGCCCCCAGCAGCTGAGGCAGGGAGCTGGCCATGCATCAGGGAGGCTGGTACAATAGAATAGAATAGAATAGAACAGAACAGATCAGAATAGCGAAGTTGGAAGGGACCTTGGAGGTCTTCTAGTCCAACACCCTGTCTAGGCAGGAAACCCTACACCACTTCAGACAAATTGTTATCCTCTTCTTAAAGACTTCCAGTGTTGGGGCATTCAAAATTTCTGGAGGCAAATTGTTCCACTGATTAATTGTTCTCACTGCCAGGAAATTATCATGTGAGCCCAGAGTCAGAAACGGGGAGTCACAACCAGAAACGTGGGGTAGGAGCCTCCTGAGTGCCAGAAGAGATGACCACTGTAACCCCACCAATCCTGGCTGGGGTCTCAGTTGGGGCCAAACCCTAAACTCAGCTGGGCACATCTCTGAGAGAGGGAACCCCCCCCCCACCTCTTCCAGAGTCAGCCAGGTCTCAGCTATGACAGCAGAAGAGTCTCCAACCACTGGGGATGATGGCCTCACTGGTGGTTTCCCCATTTCCCCTCAAAGAATGGAGGTCTCTTTCCTCCAAAGGGGGCCAAGGCTCCACCATGCAGACTCTGGGCTGCCTCCCCTGCCTGAATCCAACAGGGAGAGTTTCCCTTCTCCTCTGCAGAATCAACCAGTGCAAGGAAAGTGGATTTTGTGACATTCATGCCTAAGGCAGTACTAGAACTCAAAGTTTCACCTGTTGCCCTCACCACTAAGCCAAAGTTTAAATAATACTTAATAATTTAAATAATATTTAAATAATAAGCCAATTATTATTCCACCAGAAGCAGACTCAGAGGGAACCCAGGGAGGATTAATTAGGGGGGCCTTTAAAAAGTGGCAGCCTCTCCCTCTTTTCATCCCCTCATCCCCCCAAAGTCTTCGAAAGGGATAGAATGGTTCATGCAGCAACTGCTCCCTCCGACTTACCCTGGTCTGAACTGCTGGATCCTTTGTCACTTGCTGGAAAAGAAGGAAAGAAAAAGAGGATGAGGGAGGATGTCCGTCTGTCTTTCTGTGTCTCTTGGCTTATAAACGGAGAAGCTCAGCTCTTTCTGACTCCAGCTCCCTCCCTCCTTTCTCTCTCCCACGCAAGTAAAGACACACAAATAACATGGAGAGAGTTTAAACCAAACTGCTTTGGCTAAAAGGCATCAGAAGGAGTTCTTAAAATTGATATTTATATCGCACAAGGCCAGAAGGCAGAGCTGACCTAAAAAGATACAGATGGACCCAAAGTCCCTTTTTCTAACCAGTTCTTACTTAGAGAGTCTTTATGAAGTGGAGACCAAGAGGAGATCCAGCTTGTATCCCCCAAAGCTCCTTTTCCCTCAAAATGCCCCCTTTTCATCCCTAATTTTATGGAGCTTCTGACTCTCACTTGGCCAAGCCTTTCCTCTCGGCCTACTTGGGAAACAGAGCATGTCCTCAGTCAGAGGGACCTTCCACTAGCCGGGTCTTCTCCTCTTCTTGAAGGTTCCTTCTCCCAGATGTTTCTCCTAGAGGACTCCACTTCTACTAATAGCCTGGCTGTAATGAAAAGGGGCCCCAACTTCCCCAGCCTGGTTCTTAGCATGAAGAGGAAGACACATACATACACACACCCCTCTCAACTAATGGTGCCCCTGGTCCCTGCTCTAAGTTGGAGATTAGATTGAAAGAGGACAATTCACTCACTTGGTGCTGCTTTGTAGTCATCTTGACATTTTTCTGCAATAAATAAAAATCAGTGAAAGCTCAAAAGAATCCACCAGAGATCATCCAAACTCTCCCTCTGTAGGAGGAAGAACCCCTGAGGATGCTTCACTTTGACCCGTCAATAAAGACAGAAAGATCTTCAAAATACAAATGTATCTCCTGATTTGCCCCAAGAGAGACCTGCTGCCTCCGAGATGGATGGAGGGGAATTGGGGGAAGCAGAAGGAGCAGCTGGGAGGGGAGGAAGGTTTCCATGGAAATCCTTCTCTGATGCTCTTTGACCAAAGCCGTAGAAAGGGACAAAGGAACTGGGATGCCTCTTCCCAACTCAGAAGGAGACAGGACTGCCCGAATCTCAGACTCAGCTGAATAGAAACTGGAGTCCCAGCAAGAGGCAGAGATCTCAGATGCTCCCCAAGAGGGCTGGGAAAACAGGACAGAAGGAAGCCCAGAAGAAGCTCCCCAAAGGGAGAGACTTGGGGGGGAATCTCCCCATCTTCTTTCCATCACCTCCCCCACAAAAAAAGATACTTACTGAAGAATACCACAATTCCAGCAATCGCACACGCCAGGACAAGGGCAGCCACAACACAGCCAATGATGAGCCCCAGGTTGGATTTTGATTTGGTTGGTTCTGAATTGGGAGAAAGAGCAGATCATGGAAGGAGAACCCCAAACAATCATCCCATGTCATGAGTCCGATGCAAGAAGAATTTAAAATCTTCGTCTCCTATCCAAGATTCCCCTTGCCCTGAAATATCTTGTTTCGGACGCTTCATTTTCATTTCATTTTCATTTATTGAATTTCTATGCCGCCCAATCCCAGAGGACTCCAGGCGGCTTACAGAAATGAAAAAAGAATTAAAAGGAATTATTAAAAACAATGGGACACAACAAAGTTAAAAAGGAACACAACAGACACCCAATCAGAAGGGGCTGGACCACCATCAGGGGGTCAACAGCCCCAGGCCTGCCAGAAAAGCCAGGTTTTAATGGCTTTACGAAAGGCCATGAGAGCGTGTAGGGACCGGATCTCTGGGGGCAGCTCATTCCACAGGGCCGGAGGGGCTTGAGGGACCTCCAAATGTTTGAAGATATATAGAAGGGGAATCAAGAGTCAATTTGCCAGATTAAGGCATCAGGCTACAAACTCTAAGATTGTGACCCAAAGGTACTTTTCAAGAGGCAAGAGGACTTTCTGGTTTTTCTTTGAAGACGTTTCACTTCTCATCCAAGCAGCTTCTTCAGCTCTGACTGGATGGTGGGGAATGGAAGGATTGATATTCAAGGCGGAGGCTTGTCCACCCAGAGGATAAAACACCCAAAGACAAACTGGGCAACATGGTATATGCAGTGAGACATGTGGCAGATCTGCACATTGGGGGAAACAAAACAACCACTTCATAAACACTAGAGACAGAAAACTGGGAAGGAGCAGAGGCTAAGAGAGGATCTGAGGGAATTTCATCAGGATCTGCCAACTCTTGTGATGGGATTCTGTTGCTTCCTTTACGTCCCCTGAAGCCAATCTATGGTTTAGTCCCTGCAGCTTCACCAACATCAAACACAGGAGAAATCAGTGGATTAATAGCTCAGGTATGCTCACATCTGGACACATCTGGGGTCAGATTTCTCTCCCACCACGCTCCCGCCTGCCAGAGAGCCCAGCGTTCCCCTCCCTGCAGCCTCTCACCCTTCAGCTCCAAGTCCAGAGGCTCCTGCAGGCCGTCGTGCTCCACGTGGCACCGATAGCGGCTCCTCTCTTTGGGGTCGATCTGGATTCTGAGCCAGTAGTGGTAGGTCCCATCTGCATTGGGGACCACAGACCCATGGAAGGTCTCTTCCAGCCAGACCTCCCCATCCCTCCTCCAGGAGGCATCGATCTCCCTGGGGTAGAAGCCATCCACGCGGCAGATGTGCGTCTCCATCCCATCTTCCACCTCCGTCCGGCTGCTCACCGTCACCATTGGGATCTCTGCAGAAACGGCACCCCCAGAATTAACTATGAGCCCCTCCAGAGCCTGGAAGGTGGATCAAAAAATTGAAGGGACAGGAAAGTTTCTGACTATTTAGTTTTAACCCAAAGATTTGCTGTGGTTCCACACAGAGATTTGATCCTGGCCAGCCACCACTACAGCTCGCAAGGGCAGATAGTGTATTTCATGTTAATGGCTGCCCGGCAAAGAGAACTTTCTGCATCCAGGAGAGGTGCTGGGAGGGGAGTAGGGGGATTCCCACCAGGGCAACCAGGCTAAAGACCAGGGACCCAAAGGGGCTGAATGTGTGCAAGAAATCTGGTCATAAAGGAGGAAAGTCCAGCCTGGATCCAGATGCTCACCTGTCCTCTGCAGTGTCTCCTTCCCATAAGACAGGTACTTCTCCAGCCACTCAATGCAGATTTCCTCCAGGTAGGACTTATCTCTCTCATTCCTTCCTGGATCAGCTTCCCATTTCCTCTTGGTGATCTGGGCCTGGGGATCGGGAGCCACCCAGATGAGGGTCTCCTTGTCGAAGGTGATGAAGGTCCTCCCTTCGTAGCCATACTGGAAAAACCCATCCTTCTTCTTGTCTGTGTAGAGTTCACAGCCAAATATCCTCTGCAGTGTATGAAGGCCTGAAAAGAGGGACAGGAAGATGGTTTGTGAAGTCCCCGGGAGAGACAGAGTCCTTCTACCCTACTGGGGCACTAAGATAGGAGGAACAGAGCAGGAAAAGTGTTGGAAAATGAAAGAAATACATTTTCCCTATAAAGCTATTCAGGTCCCTCGGGATGAGATCTTCCATCCTGCCTCCAAACTGGACCTTGTAGGTCTCCAGACCCAGCTGCCATCTGATGTTCCCTTCTCCCTCCCCCAAAGGCTGCTTCTGGGCAAAAGAAGAACAAGCAGCACCACTCGCTTTGGATCCCAGTGCCCCATCTGGACTCTCTGTCTGGACTCTCAACGCAGAGCCTTTTGGCTTCCTGGGATCAGAAAAGGCACTGGAGTTTTAAAATGTTTTAATACCTGTAACCTGCACAGAGAACTTTAGTTCTGGGTCAAAGATAAACTTGCATTAATTATTTTTTTAAAATGAACAAACATTTTTAAATTTTTAAAAAGTAGGGCAGCAGCCTTTCCTTTGGGAGGGACCCCCCTTCCTGAGAAGGGGATTATGGGGCCGGAGGAGCCACCTGGCCCATCACTCACCTTCACTCTGATTGTAGCGACTCCTCAGGTCCTCCAGGCTTACTCTGAACGACTCCTCATCGCCATGTGATATCTGTGTCTCTTTGTCCCAGTACTGGGGATCCTCCTTCCCCACCTTCTCCATCCAGGAGGCTCGAGGCTGCATCTTCCGGCTGTGGCTGTCGTAGTAAACGAAGATCTGATCGTCCACATACCCCACAGCAACAAAGTGGGGCTGTTGCCCCTGACTGGGGTCCGAGATGGAGGTGGAGAAATACTTCAGGGAGTGGGAGGAGGCGCCTGGAAAAGACCCAGAGGGACAGAATTAGGGGGCTTCAAGTGAGGCTACACATCCTCCATGTCGGAAACGAGTCGAGAAACGAGCCACCAAAGCTTGCCCAAAGTAGGAAGGAAAACCCAGGAGTCTTCCTAGGCATAGGAGTTGTGCTGAAGGCAAGCCGGAAGTTTGTGAATAGATGTGATCAAGTGCAAATGCTCCTTTCTTACAACTGCAACGGGGGGGGGGGAATTGTGCTTGGGGGGCACTAGAAGGGGAGGACAAGAAAGAGGTAAACTTTAGGGGGCGGAGCGCGAGTGAGATTCTTTTGATAGATTCCCCCCCCCGGCAGAAAAAGGCCCCCAAAGGAACTTACCAAAGCAGCTCTCCCGCAAGTCGAGCGTCACCAACACCAGGAGCCAGAGTGGCGTAGAGCGCAGCGCCATCTTGGCCGCGATCCTCAGCCTGCGCTCAGGGGCTTCCGTATTCACAACGCAACAACCCAGAGCCTGTTGACGAACCCAACCAGTGAAAAAAAGCATCGCCATGTCGTCAGTGTTGCTAGGCAGACGTCCAGGCCAACCGGATAACCAACAACCCAACAACCCAGCGATTGGGCAAGCCCAACCAGTAGGGGGAAAAAAACATCCTTAATCGTCACTGTTGCTAGGCAGACGTCCAGGCGCAACCTGCGACAGAGGCCTGGAGAGGAAAGCGAAAGTTACACCAGGAAATCCCCTTCCAGGGATTCAATCTCTTGGGGGAGGGGCGAAACTGGGGGGCTGGGAAAAGTGGAAGGGTTCTCTGGATGGGAGGGGGTAGGTGGGCGCGCGCCCCTTTCAGACCCCCCCGCCCAGATCGGGGTGGGGGTGGGGGAAAAATAAATTTAGATAGCTGCTCATTTCTTTGATGGTTCTTCTGAGACCAAAATAATAATTAACTATTCCGGCTACCATCCTTGTGATTATAATTGCCATTTTTAATTGATTTTTACACTCCTTATGATGAGCAAAGTCTGAGTGTCTATTCAGATTCTCAGTCACCCAGGTCATGGTTATCCCAAGGGGTTATCCCACCCCCAAGAGGCACGTCTTTTAGGCAACATTTAGGCAAGAAAAACGAAATGCACAGGTACAGTATAGGTGGTACCTTGCTAAACAGTAGCAACTGTGAAAGGGATCCTGGAGTCCTAGTCGACAACCATTTAAATAGGAGCCAGGAGTGTGCAGCAGCTGCCAAAAAAGCCAACACAGTTCTAGGCTGCATAAATAGACGGATAGAATGAAGATCACGTGAAGTGTTAATACCACTTTATAATGCCTTGGTGAGGCCATACTTGGAATACTGCATTCAGTTTTAGTCGCCACGAAAAGAAAAGATGTGGAGACTCTAGAAAGAGTGCAGAGAAGAGCTACAAAGAGGATTAGGGGACTGGAGGCTAAAAACATACGTTGCAGGAACTGGGTATGTCTAGTTTAATGGAAAGAAGGACTTGGGGAGACATGATAGCAGTGTCCCAATATCTCAGGGGCTGTCACAAAGAAGGGGGGCGGTCAAACTATCCTCAAGGCACCTGAGGGTAGAACAAGAAGCAATGGGTGGAAACTAATCAAGGAGAGAAGCAACTTAGATGTGAGGAGAAATTTCCTGACGGTGAGAACAATTAATCAGTGGAACAGCTTGCCTCCAGAAGTTGCGAATGCTCTAACACTGGAAGTCTTTAAGAAGATGTTGGATAGCCATTTGTCTGAAGTGGTGTAGGGTTTCCTGCCTAGGAAGGGGGTTGGACTAGATAGAAGACCTCCAAGGTCCCTTCCAACTCTGCTATTGTATTATTGTATTGTCTTCAAAGAAAAACCAGAAAGTTCTCTTGGAAAAAAGCACCCTTGGGACAGCAAAGTCTGAGAAACAGAATTGTTTTGGTTTTTTTAGGGTTTCAACCATTTCCTGCTGACTTTGGGGTCAGCCTTCCATCTAGCATGTGGCAGAGTAGAAGTTTAAGGACATAAGGGAGGTCTGTACACGTAGTTCTCGACTTACGAGCACAACAGAGCCCAAAATTTATGTTGTTCAGTGAAACATTTGTGAAATGAGCTTTGCCCCATTTTACGACCTTCAGAACCCTGTTGTTAGGTGAATCTGACTTCTCCATTGACTTTGCTTATCAGAAAGTCGCAAAAGGGGATCACGTGACCTTGGGACACAGCAATGGTCATAATTATGAACCGGTATCCAAGCATCTGAATTTTGATCACCTGATCATAACAAAGTTGCAAAGGTCGTAACTGTGAAAAATGGTTGTCTCTTTTTTCAGCGCCTGGCTGAATCTCCTCCTTCCCTCTGTGTTCTAACCTGGCTTCCCAAAAGCATGAAGCCGACTCCTCATCCCGATAAAACCCCTTTTATTTAGATTAAAGTGAATCCTCTCCAGCCAACAGTCTTTCAAGAGATTTCACAACTACAGGCTTGGAGAACTGCCAGGGTGATATCTTCTCCCCCCCCCCCCCGCAAAAAAAAAAGTTTTTATTTTTAAACAAACATAGAGAAACAAAACACGTAACATAAAACCATCTTCCATTACATACAGTGTGTCGATTGGTTACAAGGTTTTTGTGCATTCTTTCCATAGTCATTACTTACACTTTATATAAAGTCACATATTATCAATTGAATATATTTATATACATTATTATTATTGTACCTCATTTGTTTGATTATCATTGTTATTTATTCATTTTAAATGAGATATGTAAATATGGGTTCATTTATATTATGACAATTCATTACATCATCTTAAGTATATCCAATAACAAGGTATTTTTATAACATATTCTATATCATTCTATTCTAGTATTGATAACATTCTCTAATAATTTTCATTTCCATGTTTTTTTCTAACCACTGATGAAATAAATCCCATATCATATAAAATTGTATATCTTCTTGTTCAAATGTCAATTTACTCATTTCAGCACATTCCATTATTTTGTGAATAACTTCCTCCTGCTTTGGTATTTTCTCATTTTTCCAATTTTAGCAAATAAAATTCTAGCTGCTGTTAACACGTTTACAATCAAATATTTCAGAACTGCCAGGGCGATATCTTCCAAATGCCATGCTGTAGCAGCAATTACTTGTTTATTTTATTTATTTATTAGACACATTTATATGCCGCCCAATCCCAAAGGACTCCAGGTGGTTACTTGGCAAGAAATGAGGAACAGATCTTCACCCTAATGAATTGAACCAATTGTCTCCTGCAAACTCCCCTCCCCTTTTGCTCCTCTTTATTCTCCATGGGAGGGGCCATTCACCATCCACCTGTGTCTTTACTCCTTTATCTAGTGATGGCAAAACTTTTTGGGTGCCAAAAATGTGAGGGCACCCATAATGCAAAGCGCACCCCCCATGCACACACACATGCACGCACAACCTTCCCCCTCCATGCTCCCCCCCCCATGCACGCTGCACTGCTCGCCTCCAAGCTGAGTTTGGTATTTCCTCCGGGGGGGGCTGGGGGAGGCCATTTTCGCCCTGCCCAGGCTCCATGAAAAGCCTGCAAAGCCTGGGGAGGGTGAAAAACGGACTGAACGGGCCAACCAGAGGTTTGGAAAGGAACTTCCAGTTGGCCTGTTGGGCCTGTTTTTTGCCCTCCAGAGGCTCCAGAGGTTTTTCTGAAGCCTGGGGAGGGCGAAAACGGCCTATCCCGGCCCTCCAGAAGGCCAAAAACCAGCTGTCTGGCACACACATGCGCGCTGGAGCTGATGGCTGGCGTGTCAGCAGATATGGCTCTGCGTGGCACCTGTGGCATGAGTGCCATAGGTTTGCTATCATGGCCCTAATCAATCCTTGTTCCTTAGCTGTTCCCTTCTTCTGGCAGCTCTGCACATGCGCAAACTGGGAACAGGCTCCAGCTGTTCTTCTGCCCCACTTATGTCTGACTCGGAAGACAGCTGATAACTGGCAGAAGGCTCTGGCCCCTTCTCTGCCTCCAACACAGAGCCCTCATCAGAGCCTTCCCCAGACTCCAGGACTGCCCCATCTTCCTCCCCAACCTCCTCACTGTCCGAATCTGCTGGCAGACCACAACACTCTCTTCCATCATCTAAGATGGAAGCTCCTCATGGTCCCTTGATCAAAATTCAGAAGCTTGGCAATTGACTCATATTGATGATGATTGCAGGGTCCTGAGGTCATGTGATCAACTTCGGTTCCCTTCTGACATTTAGTTGGGCTGGGAAATCCCAGAGAAATGTTCTGCCAGCCGCATTGGTTGCCAGAGAAGACATCTACTAGGGAAGGATCAGTGGGGAGAAGGCCAGCCACAAGATTTTCTGGTCTCTCACATGGGATTTAACAGTGTTTGTGTGTTTGTGTGTGCATGTCCCCGTGTCCCTAATTTACCCACCTCCTCTTTCGATGCTGCTTTTTTTCCCCCCTGAGGCTGGAGAACTTTTTTTGGCTGACTCTTCAATCTGGGTAGCTTTTGAGGGAAGCAAAGTCGGGTTAGAACTTTGTCCCAGATGTTTCGATGTGCACATCTTCAAAGGGAGGTACGAGGAGAGAGGACAATGTGTTTATAGAAAAAGGAGGCTCTTTTGAGGACAAGAACGTTCACAAGAAAGATGGTTTGAGAGAGAGGAGTTCTTCTGGAGACCAGAAAAGCTTGTGGCCCACCTTCTCTTCCCTGATGCTTCCCTAGTAGCTATGTCTTCTCTGGCAACCAATGCAGCTGGTGGTAGACCATTCCTCTGAGATTTCCCAGCCCCATTAAATGTCAGAAGGGCACCAAAGTTGATCACATGACCTCAGGACCCTGCAATCATCATACACATGAGTCAATTGCCAAACTTCTGAATTTTGATCAAGGGACCATGAGGAGCTTCCATCTTAGATGATGGAAGAGAGTGTTGTGGCCCGCCAGCCACCAGCAGAGCTGGCGGCAGATTCGGACAGTGAGGAGGTTGGGGAGGAACAAGGGCCAGTCCTGGAGTCCGGAGAAGGCTCTGGTGAGGGCTCTGCATCGGAGGCAGAGAGGGGCCCAGGGCTGTCTGAAAGTTATCAGCTGCCTTCTGAGTCAGACATCAGTGGAGCAGAAGAACAGCTGGAGCCTGTTCCCAGTTTGCGCATGTGCAGAGCTGCCAGAAGAAGGGAACAGCTAAGGAACAAGGATTGATTAGGGCCATGATAGCAAACCTATGGCACGCATGCCACAGGTTCCACGCAGAGCCATATCTGCTGACACACCAGCCATCAGCTCCAGCGCACATGTGTGTGCCGGACAGCTGGTTTTCGGCCTTCCGGAGGGCCAGGATCATTGCAGTGGACCATTGACAAAGGTTGGGGGGAGGGATGTGTTTCCGCCTCCCTTTTAGGGGGAAATATTCTGCCTTTTTAATATTTCCTAAAATAATTCATTTTCTAGGAGAGGGGTGGGTTTTAACTTCCTACAGAACTAAGAAGAAATTTTCTGACAGTGAGACCAATGAATCAGTGGAACAACTCGCCTCCAGATATTGTGAAGGCTCCAACACAGGAAGTTTTAAAGAAGAGATTGGACAACTATTGGTTTTACGGTGAGCCTATGTCAGGTGTGCCACAGGTGGCAGGCGTAGCCCTCTCTGCGGGCACACCAGCCGTTGCCCCAGCACCATGCAGGTGTCTCCCACGGGCCAGCTGGACTTTGGGTCTCTGCCAAACATGCCACACATTCACTGATCTCCAGGTTTCCCCCATTGCAGCCTACCTTTCTTCCCCCAGTACACCCTAGCTTTCTCCTGCATTCCTGCCACCGTGCCTCCCCTGATCTCTGCAGGTGTCTCTGTGGCAGGAATGGAGGAGAAAGCCTGGGCGCTGGGGAGGGAAAGTGCTGAGGTCGGGGAAGGGACGGGAGGGAGGAACGGAGGAGAAGGGGAAGTGCTGAGATGGGGGAAGGGACGGGAGGCGGGAACGGAGGAGAAAGCCTGGGCGCTGGGGAGGGAAAGTGCTGAGATGGGGAAGGGACGGGTTGGAGGAACGGAGAAGGGAAAGTGCTGAGATCGGGGAAGGGGTGGGAGGCGGGAACGGAGGAGAAAGCCTGGGCGAGCTGGGGAGGGAAAGTGCTGAGATGGGGAAGGGACGGGTTGGAGGAACGGAGGAGAAGGGAAAGTGCTGAGATCGGGGAAGGGACGGGAGGGGGGAACAGAGGAGAAAGCCTGGGGGAGCTGGGAAGGGAAACTGCTGCGATCTCCCCTCTCGGCATGCAGTTTTGGGCGTGAAAAGCCTCCTGCGCCAACCAGGAAGCCAAAACGGGCAGGGTGCATGCACGGGGAACGCTCGCATTGCATTTTGGGAATTGGAGCGCGCATTCTGCATTCGCATCCATGCACGCACGCTTTGGTTACAGCACCAAAAAGGTTATCCATCATTAGTATAGAGTATCCTGCCTGAGCAGAGCTCAGAAGACCTCCAAAGTCCCTTCCAATTGTGTTATGCTGTTATGCAGTGTGCATGTATTGGAAGAAATGTCCTCCTGGCTTCAGTTCCAAGTGGGGAGAAAGACACCAGAAACATGGAGGCTGCTTGGACAGATGGCTTTAACGGTGTACAGGATGGTTTGAGGTCCTGGGGAAAAAGAGGATCAGATGCCTTGAAGATCTTGAAGAAAAAGGGGCAGAGATGCTGAGAATCCCTGGTTTTATGCCCTCTCTGGGCTTCTGAATTTGAGCTTGTATTCTGATTGGTTGTCAAACTCCCATGGGGCCATGCAGGGGCAACCCTGTAGGTTGTCTTTTAAATCCCACGCTCGGTTGAGCCCTGCTGGATGATGTAATCTTCCCAGGTGCCCTGTGGTGAATTGCTGGATGGGTCCTATTATCAGTGACGTGAGGTGAGGCAAAAGCGCAGCAGCGGTGAGAAGCAATGTCCCCGCCGCTGTGTCCGACAGGCGTCCCGCGTTTATGTCCGCCATAGACGTGAGACGCCTCTGTCGGACACAGCAGCGGGGACAGAGGAGGCGGTGGTGAGGCGGCAGAGCGCGGTGGCGGCGAGAAGCAGTGAGAAGGGAGCACGTAGGAGGCGTGGTCGGCAGCCGCCAATGCTGAAGAACGCTGCTGTGACTCTGCAAGACGTTGCCGCCGCTGTCACCGCTCGGTGGCTCCTCAGGGACAGTGATAGAAGGGGCTCTCGCCACCTGCGCCATCTCCCGCCCGTCTTCCAGGACTCGCCCAGCGCGCGGCACTTTAAAGTGCATGCCACCGCCCCGGCCATACAGCAGGTCCCTCTGAATGTCCGGAAGGTACGCTGACACTTTAAAGTGCATGCCGCTGCCCCGGCCATACAGCAGCTGTATGGCCGGGCCTGGGGCGGCAGCATGCACTTTAAAGTGCCAGCACACCTCCCGGCCATAAAGCAGGACGTGTTTCACTCTATGGCATGGCGTGGCGGCATGCACTTTAAAGTGCTGGCATGCCTTCTGGCCATTCAGCGGGACCTGCTGAATGGCCGGAAGGCACGCCGGCACTTTAAAATACATGCTGCTGCGCCCCGCTATAGAGCAAAACACATCCTGCTTTATCGCCGGGAGGCGCGCTGGCACTTTAAAGTGCATGCCGCCTCCTGGCCATACAATGGGACCCGCTATATGGCCGGAAGCCAGCGTGTCCCGCTCTATGGTGAGGCGCGGTGGCATGGCTTTAAAAAATAAAAAAGTGCCAGCCCACACGCCAGCAGAGACGGGTAAAACACACACACACACACACAAATTACTTACAATAAAACAAATTACAATTACTTACAAATAATTTTTAATTCCTCCCCCACCCTCCTCTCTCCGACCCACATACCTTTTCCAGCTGTGTCAGAGGATTTCAACTCTCCTCTTGTCTGCCACGATGAAAATGTAAAAAGAAAAAGGCAAGAGCTGCTCTAGCCAGGCTAGGACAGTTGCTGCTAGAGTCACCACGTGGATGACTCTGCTTAAGAAAAGCCTCTAAACAAAGTGCCCTCTGCAGGAGGAGGCGAGAGAATCACGTGCCTCCTTTGCATAAGGATTTTTTCGCCTTTTAACCCTTGCTTAACTCTGCTCAAGTAATCATAAAGCTAGAGTAAAAGAGGCCTGTGATTCTCTCTCCTCCCCCTGCAGTTAAGCACTAACCAGAGACATCCACTGTGACTCTGGCAGCAACTACCTCTGCCTTTTTCCTTCTAATTTTGTTTTTGTTTTCATCATGACAGTGGTGAGGCCCTGCCTATTATGTCCTGGAGGCCATGTCTTATATGTTGCAGATGAGCTGGCTCATGCCTTAATGGCCCATTAACAAAGGTGGGAGTAGAGCTGAATTTCTGCCTCTCTTTTAGGGGAAATATTCTGCCCTTTTTAATATTTCCTACAATATTTCATTTTCCTAGGAGAGGGGTGGGTGCTAACTTCCTACACATGTCAACCCGTGAAAACCCAATAATTGAACACATGGTTCCCACTTAAACTTTAATACAGTACTTTAAAAAATAGAGAGAGGGGCAGAAGGTTGAGAAGTACATTCATTCATCGTAAAATTTGGGGATATCCTCTCCTAAAACCACTTCTTCCTTGGCGCCGTCTTTGGTGATGGTGACAAGGTAGATGATGCCCCCACTGGAACCATCCCGGACCATCGCCAAGGCAATAGCTGGAGGAGGGAACAAAAGGGTTAAAATCAGCTATGGGGGCAGTCGATTGGACCAAAATAAAGAGATGAGTCAGAGCTACACCAATCACATCCAAGAGAAGGTAGCTTGGCATTTCCCAGCACTGGACTTTTCCCCAAACAGGTAAGTGCCCTCCCACCTCATGGTCTGACTTCACCTGAAAAACAAACCAATTCTTCTCAAAAAAGGATGCTGGAATCCTGCCACAATCTCAGTTCCTATCAGTTTCATTTCTCAGAAGGTTCTTAGGCCTTGCATAAGGATGGGATGGGATGGGATGGAATAGAATAGTTGGAAGGGACTTTTGAGGTCTTCTAGTCCAACCCCCTGCTTAGGCAGGAAACCCTACACCACTTCAGACAAATGGCTATCCAACATCTTCTTAAAGACTTCCAGTGTTGGAGCATTCACAACTTCTGGAGACAAGCTGTTCCACTGATTAATTGTTTTAACTGTCAGGAAATTTCTCCTCAGTTCTAAGTTGCTTCTCGGCTTGATTAGTTTCCACCCATTGCTTCTTGTTCTACCCTCAGGTGCCTTGGAGAATAGTTTGACTCCCTCTTCTTTGTGGCAACCCCAGAGATATTGGAAGACTGCTATCATGTCTCCCCTAGTCCTTCTTTCTATTAAACTAGACATACCCAGTTCCTGCAACTGTTCTTCATATGTTTTAGCCTCCAGTCCCCTAATCACCTTTGTTCCTCTTCTCTGCACCTTTAATGGGCTTTTGCTGATTAATCTTAGTGGATAGAGATTAGACGTTAAAGATGAAGTTTAAGAGATGAATTTATAGAGAATGAGGTGAGGAATAGGAGGAAGTTTCTTGATTTTACATTAACAGAGATTTATAAGTTGTTAATCTTCATTATACCTGGGGACAAAGGTGGCAGTTTCTTTTTATTTTTCTTTGCTTATGTTAGTCCTAACTGTTTAACAGTAATCTTCAATGAAAATATTACTAAAAGAAGTGTGTATTCTGATTTTTTTTCATTAAAATAGTTGATGCACTTTTAATTGGTTATTGCACAGTTAATTGACAATATATTTGATAACTAACTATCATATTGGTGGGTATGGTGTGGCTTGGTGGGTGTGGCAGGGGAAGGATACTGCAAAATCTCCATTCCCACCCCACTCTGGGGCCAATCAGAAGTGGCATTTGCCGGTTCTCTGAACTACTCAAAATTTCCGCTACCGGTTCTCAGAACCTTCTGGATTTCACCCGAGTGGCATTAACACTTTATGTGATCTTGATTCTACCCCTCTGTTTATGCAGAGTTCTAGGTTGCCTTTCTCCTTGATTAGTTTCCATCCATTGCTTCTTGTTTTGCCTTCAGGTGCTTTGGAGAATAGCTTGACTCACTCTTCTTTGTGGAAAACCATTAGATATTGGAACACTGCCTCCAGATTAGATTATGGAAGGACTTGCCTGCAGAAGTTGTGAATGCTCCAACGGTGGAGTTTTTAACAAGAGATTGGACAACGCTTTGTCTGAAATGTTTATAAGAGTTTCCTGCCTTGGGGGTTGGACTAGAAGACCTCCAAGGTCCCTTCCAACTCTGTTATTTTGTTATTCATGAAGGCCACCTTAGAGCTCCTAATGGCTTTCTGTCCTGTGAGGCCACTTTGGATCCTGTTTGCCTGATTGGACTGCTACCGTACATAGATGTGCATGGATCTTGGACTAAATTTACTTGAACTGTTAAACATGACTGGGATGTTTACTATTTGAAATGGTATAGGATCTCCTGCTTGAGCAGGGGGTTGGATTAGAAGACCCCGAAGGTCCCTTCCAGCTCTATTCTAATTCTGAGTTCTTCCTCCAAGTTTGAACGGACACTTCTTCCACTGTGAGCTTTGGCACCGAGGGGGGGGGGGGGAAGGACAGCAAAGGCCAAGTATTGGATCACCCAGCCAATGATTGAAGAGAATGTCCTCGCGTCATCTGTTGCTATGTAGATTCAGTTACGGAGGCTGACAGCAGGCAGGAAATTTCCCTGCCAACCATGGAAAAGATTAGTAGCGCCCCCTGGAGGTGGAGAGACGCAACAAGTGGCAGTAGCTGGAATTCAGCTTTGTCTAGGAAAGAGGGTGGCCTCATGCAAGGAGGATGGACTGATGGCAATGGGGTGTGTGTTTCATGGGAAGGGTTGAAGCATTAGGCTAGGGACGGATTGTCTTGAACAAACTGTGTGGTTGATGACTTGATGGCACACAATCTATCAGATTAACAGATTTGGAAGGGATCTTGTAGGTCATCTAATCCAACCCCACACACAAGCAGGAGCCCCTATACTATTTCTGACAGAGGGCAGTCCAGTCTCTTCTTGAAAGCTTCCAGTGATGAAGCTCCCATGACTTCCGAAGGCAATTTCTGTTCCATGGGTTGATTGTTCTCACTGTCAGAAAATTCCTCCTGATTTCCAGGTTTCTAGGCTCTGCTTGATCAGTTTCTATCTGTTTTTCCTTGTTCTGGCCTTCAGGTGCTTTGGAAAATAGCTTGACCCCCTCCTCTCTGTGGCAGCCCCTCAAATATTGGAAGGCTGCTAACATGTCTCCCTTGGTCCTTCTCTTCACTAGACTAGCCAGGCCTAGTTCCTTCATATGCTCTTAGTCTCCAATCCCGTAATCATCCTGGTTTCTCTCCTCTGCACCATTTCTAGAGTCTCAGCATCTTTTTTATAGTGTGGTGACCAAAGTGAATCTCTCAATCGATCAGTGGGACAGCTTCCCTTCAGAAATTGTGGGTGCTTCATCACTGGAGGCTTTTAAAAAAAGACTGAACAGTCACTTGTCTGAAAGGGTACAGGATCTCCTGCTTGAGCAGAGGGGCTGGACTAGAAGACCTCTAAGGTCCCTTCCAACTCTGTTATTCTTTTTTCCTATGCCTTTAACTGTGATACATGCTGGAGGTTGTGAGCAGTGTTGGTCCTGCTGTTGAAAAATGGATTCTGGCAGTTTCCTCTCATTCTCACCGACCAGGGGTGGGATTCAGCTGGTTTGCCAAACCGGTAGTTGAGAGGACTAGCTGACCCTCCCCTCCCCTCCCCGGAGTCTCCATGTGGCCCGTTTGGGAGGGTGAAAAACAGGCCTACCCGAAGTATCAGAAGTCCAGAAACAGGCCCATTTCCGGTCTCCGGAGCCCAGGGGAGGCCATTTTTGCCCTCCTGGAGACTCAAGAAAAGCCTCAAGACACTGGAGAACTCACTGAAAGTCTGGAAACGGGTCCGCTTCCAGCCTCCAAAGCCCGGGGGAGGCTCCAAGAAAGCCTCCAGAGCCTGGGGAGGGCAAAAAATGGGCCTACCAGAAGTCCAGAAACGGGTCCATTTTCAGCCTCTGGAGCCCCGAGGGGAGGCCATTTTCACTCTCCCAGAGCCTCAAGAAAAGCCTCCGCAGCCTGGGAAGGGCGAAAACACGCCCCTTGCCATGGTGCAGGAAGCCACACCCCCATGGCCACGCCCACTCAACAACCAGGCAGAGAACTGGTTGCTAACGTTTTTCAATCCCACCCCTGTCACCGATCCAGAATGGAACCAACTGCACAGATACCGTTTTTGGTGAACTGACGACATTCCTCCCGATTCATCCCGGGTTTGTAGGCAGAATCCACATAGCCGTAAATGAAGGTGCTTCCTGACCCTCCAATGGAAACGGGCTGCCGGTTTAACATTCCTCCCAACGTACTGTAGACCTGTCAGAGAGGAAGGAGGGGATGAATCCTGCCTCGTGGCGCAAAGTCAGCACATCCACCTTTCGTGGTGGTTAGGATACCTTCACCCTGCACATTATTACTTCGGAGGGAAAGGACGGGACTTTCCTTACTAGGAAGCTGGGTAAAACTTCCTGGTGAGCAGGAACAACATGAATGAAATGTATCAGGGGTGTCAAACTCAAGGCCTGCAGGGCCGCCCTGCCAGCAAAATCGGGGGCTGTATCTTTGAGGGCAGAGGGCTAGCAAATCGAGCCAAAAACAAAAGAGAAGGAGATAGACGTTTCCCCTTTTGCATTTGAGCCTCCAAGAAAGAGACAGGAAAGGAGAAGGGCAAAGAGGAAGGGCAAAGAAAAAGAAGGAAAAAGGAGAAGAGAGCAAGGAAGGAAAAAAGAAGGAAAAAAGAGGGGAAGGAAGAAAGGGCAAGGAAGAGGGAAGGAAGGAAGGAGATTATAATGAGAGGGAGGGAGGGTCTGAAGGAAGGAAACAATGGCAAACCACTTCTGAAAAATCTTGCCAAGAAAACTGCAGGGACTTGCCCAGGAAATGGACACGACTGAACAGAAGAAAGAAAATACTTGGGCTAAATGGGCTTGTCAGCCTCTGCTTTGCTGCTGCTTCGGCTGCCATTGAAACGGGGAGGGGGGGGGACATGGTATTTGGGAGGGGAATCATTGATGTGCTGGAGGAAGCTTCTAGACGCTGAACTGACCACTTTACTGTCCATGTGGAGGAGGGGTGTTTCCCGCCAAGGCCAACGGTCTGGCATTTCATCCTGGCAATGCCTTTCGAAGTTATCTCACACCTGACATTTGGGGGAAATATGATTGGACTGTGCACAGGGATGCCAAAGGGAGGGGAATGAATTATACATTATATTATTTGCTTTCGTGCCTAATTAACCAGACTCAGCTTAGCTTTGCAACTGTTCATTTGTAATTAGTAAAAGTACACTTGATTTCAAATCAAATGGAGTCCAGTGGTTTTCTTTCCTAATTACTGAATGAAGTGACGCTGACAGGGCTTGTGTGAGAGAAGTAACTAGGGGTCTTAATAGATTATCAGTTGGGCCTGATAGAAGGCTGCATCCTGTTTTGATCACTAAATTATAAAAAAAGATGTAGAGACCCTGGAAAAAGTGCATTAAATCGCAGCAAAGATTATTAAGGGACTGGAGGCTGAAACATACAAAGAATGGTTGCAGGAATTGGGTATGTCTAGTCTAGTGAATGAAGGATGAGTGGTGATATGATAGCAGTGTTTCACATTTGACAAGCTGCCATAAAGAAGAGGGGGCCAACTTGTTTTCCAAAGCACCAGAAGGCAGGACCAGAAACATCAGATGGAAACTGATCAAGGGGAGAAGCAATTTGGAATTAAGGAGAAACTTCCTAACAGTGAAGACCATTAACCAGTGGAACAGCTTTGCCTTCGGAAGTTGTGGGTGCTTCATCACTGGAGGTTTTTAAGTAGACTGAAAAGCCACTTGTTTGAAATGGTATAGAGCCGTGATGGCGAACCTATGCCATGCATGCCACAGGTGGCACATAGAGCCATTTGTTAGGCCATTTGTTAGGGCATTGCCCTGTCAGCTCCAGTGTGCATATGGATGCTGCCTGGCTGACTTAGGCCTTCAGCCTCCGGAGGGTGAAAAACAACCCAACATGCAAACTGGAACTTTGGGAATGGACTTTGGGTTTGCGTGTTGGGCTGTTTTTCGCCCTCCGGAGGCTTCAGGGAAGCCTTTTCGCCTTCCCCAGGCTCCTAGAAATTATGGAATTATGGGTGTGGGCACGCCCGCGAATGACCCCCCTGTGTTCCCCCCACTTTTGACACACGATGGGAAAAAGATTAGCCATCACTGCTATAGAGACTCCTGCTTGAGCAGGGGGTTGGACTAGAAGACCTCCAAGGTCTCTTCCAGCTCTATTCTGATCGATCTATAGTTGCCCTCTGAGCAGCCCCTTCTCAAAAGTTCCCCGGTATACCTACCTGCCCACCATTTTGGGGGTCCCATCCAGCCACCAGCAGGTGGGCCGAGAGCTCCGGGTGTTTGTAGCTGAGGGCTTTCACCAACGTGGCTGCGGCCAGGACCCGTGGGGACTTCTCTGTCTCCAGGCTGTGGGGAGAAGGGAAGAGGCTGAGCATGCTCAGTTGTGCCTCCATTTCTCTCTCTCTCTGTTTGCAGTTTGGGAGGGCAGGTCCAAAGTGGATCTCCTGAAGACCTTGAGCCTCACCGGTCACTTGTGTGAAAGCTACAACTCCGGTTTCTGGGACATTTTATCAAGGGATTCTCAGGAGTCATTTACAGAACGCTTTTAACCTGGGTGTTGAGTTAATCCATTTTCTGAGCTTTTTCCTATACCAACAAAGAGGCTGGGTTTGCATCCCATGCTAAAGCCCCTACCAGGTAACCCAGATTAAAAATATTTTCAAGTAGTCCCCGATTTACCACCACCATTTAGCCATTTATGTTGCTAAGTGAGAAGTTTGTTGAGTGGGTTTTGCCCCATTTTACGACTTTTCTCACCACATTGGTTAAGTGAATCACTGCAGATGTTAAATTAGTAACACGGTTGTTAAGTGAATCTGACTTCCCCGTCGACTCGGCTTGTTGGAAGTCTCGAAAAGGGAATTGCACGACCCCAGGACACTGCAACCGTCCTAAATACGAACCAGTTATCGAGCATTCAAATGCAAACACTTTTTAAAAGCTTTTCTGGATTAGTAAAAATAAATGGGACGTGTGAGAGATGGGATTTTAACTGTGTTTAAGAAGTTTAAGAAACCATGGCGAAGAAGGGTGAGGAAAGAATGGAGGGGGAAGGCTTAGGTTCTCTGTTTTCCCCATCTATAAAGTGGGTATAATCATAACTGTGAATACTGTGATCACTCTGTCAGGGGCCTAGGAGTACTCACTTCAAACGATCTAAGCCCCAGTGCTCACTGCAACAGCATTGCCAAAAAGGCATTAAGAGTTGTTAACCTTATTTTGCGGGACGTCTTCTCCGGTAACATTGTACTGCTAACTACGGCACACAAAACCTTTGCCAGACCAATCCTTGAATACAGCTCGTCTGCCTGGAATCCACTCCGTATATTGGACATTAATACAATCGAGCAGGTCCAGAGTTATTTCACGAGAAGAGTCCTCTGCTCCTCTGCTCACAATAGAATCCTTTATGCCACCAGGCTCGAAATTTTGGGCTAGAACTATGCCGCCTACGGTCTGACCTGATGGTACTACACAAAGTTGTTTGCTGCAACGTCCTATCTGCCAATGACTACTTCAACCGTAATAATACATGGGCAAACAATAGATAGAAACTCAAGGTTAACCGCTCCCAACCCGATTGTTGACCAGCAACAGAGTGGTCAATGCCTGGAATCCTCGGTTCCACCACAAAACCGTGTTCGACTAAAGGGCGCTCGACGAAACTGCGTAGCTGACGTCATCACAGCGCGACAACAGAGCAGAGAAAAAAGCACGCTGTAAATGCTAAACCTAAAAATAACCCCTAAACCTAACCCCCCTAAACCTAATCCTAAACCTAACCCTAAACCTAACCCTTAACCTAACCCTAAACCTAACCCTTAACCTAATGCTAACCCTAATCCTAACCCTTAACCTAACGCTAAACCTAATCCTAATCCTAACCCTTAACCTAACCCTAACCCTAACCCTAAACCTAACCCTTACCTTAACTTGAATCGGCTTGCTTTCAAAGCACTATTTAAAGCGCCCTTCTTTCTCCGCGCTCGCTGTTGTCGCCCTGTTGATGACTTCAGCGATGCGGTTTAATCGGGCGCGCTTTAGTCGAGCGTGGTTTTGTCGTGCCACGGTTATCCTCTACCTGAGTCTGTTGTTACATCCTCAAACCCCCATAATTTTAACCTTAAACTGTCTACCGTGGACCTCACTCCATTCCCAAGAGATCCGTAAAGGGGGCGTGCATAAGCGCACCAGCGTGCCTACTGTCCCCACTTATTTGTACTCATTTCCTGTGTTCATGTCCATGTTTATACTTATACCTGTTATCTCGTACATGTTTGACAAACTAAATAAATAAAAATAAATAAGATGGAGCAAGTCTGTTTATGCTTCCCTCCATGAAAACAAAATGATTGGCACCTTTCAGTCTGTAATTGTTCTCCCACGCACTTGGAGGGAAAAAATCCCCCTGAACTCAGGAGCGCATAGCACTGCCTTGCAAACGTCAATTGGAAAATAAGAAAGCAGAGTTTAGGAAGGAAAGGACTGCGGGCAAAACCCAAGATAGCAACAGGGTTCCTGGCTTCGGCTGTCGGTACTTTCCAACTCCTTGCGGCAGGGAGCGCTTGATCCCCTGACTGGAGCCAATAAGATCTGTGCTTTGGCGGCTGCCTTTTCTGGGAAATCAAGTGACAAAAAAGAAGCACCATTTTTATAATGGCCCCCAGGGGGCGATGCTGCATCGGTAGAAAAAATTCCCACCAAGGACAGAGTGGAGCTGAAAGATTTGATTCTTCCAGAGACACCAATGAATGAATAAATGAATTATATTGGGTTTAATCATAAGGGGATTGCTTCAGTCATCTTTTTTCCTTGTTTAACAGGAAAGAAAGGAGGATTTCTTGTTCCCAGAGGCCCAGGGAAAAAAAACATTTAAAATGGGCATCTAACATCACAAATGTCATCAAAAAAAGCATAACAAAGAATGTTCTTCCTGCTCCAATTCAGAAAGCTCAAACTGTCCAAGGAGAGGCTGATTCTGTTCTACAGAGGAATTATTGAGTCTGTCATCTGCACCTCTATAACTGTCTGGTTTGGCTCTGCAACCAGACAAGACAGACACAGAACTCCAATGGATAATTAGAACTGCAGGAAAAATAATTACTGCCTTCCGTTGAGGACCCGTATTCTGCACAAGTCAAAAAGAGGGCTGTGCAAATATCTACAGACCCCTCGCATCCTGGACATAAACTGTTGCAACTTCTTCCCTCCAGACGATGCAACAGGGCAGGAGTGTTAAACTAGGATTTCTTCCAGGGTTGGATCACTATTGTGGTTCTTCACGGGCCAGCAGGCAGGATGGGAGAGAGCGGGAGGGCAGGGAAACACGTTGGGATGCCTCCTATAGCTCTTTATTGGCTAAAAGAGGGGCATGGTGGGGCACACCCCATGCCTCGATTTCGCCTTCCACGGCCTCCTGCAGCACTCTGCCAACCGAAAACGGGCCTCCCGAGGCCCCTGCACAGCCTGTTTTAAGTGCTGCTGGAGGCCATGGAGGCCTAAAATGGGTTACGTGTTGGCCTGTTTTCAGCCCGTTTTCGGTGGCAGAGGCACCGCGAGCTGGTCGTTTGATATTCCCCGGCTGGCCCCGAAGCCGGATTTAAGGCCTTTGAGTTTGACACCCCTGTTATAGGGCATTGCCAAAACAACTAGACACAAGGACATTTTTTTTCCTCTATGCCATTGCTCTGTTAAACAGCTAATTCCCACAACACTGTCAAACTACCTATTAGGGCTGCCTTGCTATTATCCTTCTCATCTTTCCTATTACCTATTTTCTTATCATGACTATGTTGCTTGTATCTTATGATTTATATTGAGTGTTTTAATTAGGCTCCTAGTATGATTTGTGTCGATTGCTTATTTAGTATCCTATGACTATCACTGAGGGTTGTATCTTACGATTTATGATTATTGTATCTTATGATTATTGTCATGATTTAACACTTGTTGCCTTGTATGTACCCTGAGAGCAGTGGTGGGTTTCAAAACATTTTGGAACCTACTCTGTGGGTGTGGCCTCCTTTGTGGGAGTGGCTTGCCGGCCATGTGACCTGGTGGGAGTGGCTTGCCGGCCATGTGTTCTTCTCTCTCTCTCTCTCTCTCTCTCTCTCTCTCTCTCTCTCTCTCTCCTTCCTTTTGTCTCTCTGTCCCTTTTTTCTTTTTTTTCTTTCATCTCTCTCTCTCTCTCTTTCTTTTTTCTTTTATTTATTTATTTATTTATTTCTTCCTTTCTTTCTCTTTCTCTCTCTCTGTCAGTCTGTCTGTCTGTCTCTCTGTGTGTGTGTGTGACAGTGGTGGGTTTCAAAAAAATTTGCAACCTCTTCTGTAGGTGTGGCCTGCTTTCCGGGTCCACTGGTGGAACCTCTTCTAACCGGTTCGGTAGATTTGATGAACCGGTTCTACCGAATAGATGCGAACTGGTAGGAACCCACCTCTGCCTGAGAGCTTCTGCACCGGAGACAAATTCCTTATGTGTACAATCAAGATTGGCCAATAAAGAATTCTAATTCTAATTCTAATAATTCTAAATATTCTAATTCTAAATTCCCTTTCACTTTTCTGACATGAAACTTGGCTTTTGACAGAAGATGAGCAGAGAGACTGCTTTTTTTTTTACACCAAAATCTCACAAAGTTCAGGGGTGGAAATATTGTTGCCTCTTGTGATTTGGAGCATTTTAAAATGTAACACACACACACACACGCATACACAAACCTCAAAAGCTATTTGCTTCAGGGTAGAATAGGAGTCTCTGAAGAGACATAAAACTCACAAAGATCCCCTGGGGGGGGTTGGGGAGGAGACATTTGTGTCCGCAGAAGACGGAGGACTAAGAGGCACAGAGAAGAGGTCAAAAAAGCCCAAATGGCCAACACCACCTTGTGATCGAAAGCCCGATCTGTTTTATGTACATCGGGAAGTTCAAAGCTTTAATGAGAGGTTTCGGGCCACCATCTTGACTTTTTTGACCCCACCCCTAGAGACCTCACCACCTGAAGATGAGGAACGTATGGTCCGGTGACTGCCTTGGTGGCTAATTTCCACCCTTCTCTCTCCTGTTCATCCCTGATCACCACTGATCAGGAGTGCCTGCTCAGGCCTACTCTGTCTAGATCCCACATTGTGCCCTGCTGATCTCTCTTCCTCCTCCTCAGATCTGAAACCCTGACAGTTGGTGCCCCTTGGGTGTGCTTTCCTTTCCGGGGCCAGAAGACGGGCAGAGCTGGAGACCACTCTGGGGTTGGGCTTCCGTGGAAGGGGAGGACCCCGGTGGGCTCCCGTGAGCAGCTCCTTAGACTTCCTCACCTGTGGAGCTCCAGCTGGTAATTGATCAGGTCAGCCATGGCCTCCGCAGCAGCCGCAGAGCCAGAGAGGGCGCAGTAAATCCGGTCGTGCAGGGGCGCCAGCTTGTTATAGAAGCAGTTGACCACCGAGTCCCTGGAAAGAGGAAGGCAAGACGTTGAAAGCAATCAGAATAGAATTAGAATTAGAATAGAATATAGAATATAGTAGAATGGAATAGAATTAAGAATAGAATAGAATTAAGAATAGAATAGAATTAAGAATAGAATAGAATTAAGAATAGAATAGAATTAAGAATAGAATAGAATTAAGAATAGAATAGAATTAAGAATAGAATAGAATTAAGAATAGAATAGAATGGAATAAAGAATAGAATAGGATAGAATTAAGAATAGAATATAAATAGAATATAAAATAGAATATAATAGACACAAGGAATTTGTCTCCAGTGCATAAGCTGAAGTGTACATAGAAGCAACAAATGATAAATCATGATCATAATCATCAAAGTACGTTCATCATAAATCATAAGAAAAAAAACACTTAGTGATAATCGTTGGGGGAGTGCTGAGAAAGAAAGGAAGAAAGGAAGGAAGGAAGGAAGGAAGGAAGGAAGGAGGGACGGACGAAGGAGAGGGAGGAAGGACCACAAATCTGGCGCTAGATGCAGCTTCAGAAGATACCTTGAAAGAGCACAGCAATCCAGGGCTGGAAGGGACCTGGAGGTCATCTATTCCAACCCCCTGCTCCAGCAGGACATTGTTAAAGTGAGTTTCTGTCTTTTGACCCCGTCACATGACTACATAGCCATGCCCACCCAGTCACATGACCACCTACCAAGCCACGCCCACAGAACAGGTAGGAAAAAGATACACATGTTCCTTCAGCTCTTACCCTGCAGAAACTCGGGAGTCAGAGCCCAGGACGACCCCGCCATCAAACTCCACAGCCATGATGGTGGTCTGTAGAGGAGAAGAGGAAAAAGCGTTATTTGTAGAGCAGAGGAGAAATAACAGCACCACTGCTGCTGTGAACTCCGTGTGGTGTCAGGGAGGGCATCCGACCAGCAAATGCTCAGCTCCATCCAGTCGCCACGACTCTAACCCGAATTAGGGGATTACAACATCGTAAAAGAAAGTTTAGTTTCATCAATTGAAAACCCCACTGAAAGATCTGTGGGGCTGCCAGTGGGTTCTGTGTAGTTGCCAGCCGCCTGAAAATAAAACCAAGCTAAAATCTTGGCAGGGAATCTCAGCGTTTTGGCAAAACTGCTTCTCCTGCCTTTCTATCCAATCGGATCTGTTAGAATAACAGAGTTGGAAGGGACTGTGGAGGTCTTCTAGTCCAACCTCCTACTCAGGCAGGAAACTTTACACCACTTCAGACAAATGGTTATCCATCCAACATCTTAAAAACTTCCAGTGTTGGAGCATTCACAACCTCTGGAGGCAAGTTGTTTTTAATTAATTGTTAATTGATTAACAATTGATTAATTGTTCTAACTGTCGGGAAATTTCTCCTTAGTTCTAAGTTGCTTCTCTCCTTGTTTAATTTCCACCCATTGCTTCTTGTCCTGCCCTCTGGTGCTTTGGAGAATAGCTTGACTCCCTCTTTTTCATGACAACCCCTGAGATATTGGAACACTTCTACCGGATCATATTACCCCTACAGGGGCGGGTTTCTCGCCCCGTTCCAACCGGTTCGGTTGGAACGGGGCCGGCGGAGTCCTCGTGCATGTGCGCAGCGCACGCATGCGTACTAGCGTCTGTGCGATGCTCCAGCTGCTGGAGGATTGCGCAGGTGCTGTATGCGTCCTGCGCATGTGTGGAAGCGCAGAACTCATCAAAACCGGGTAAGGAGCGCGGGCGGGCGGGTGGGCCCTTCGCCGTTCCCGGAAGTTACTTACTTCCGGGTTCACCAACCAACCGGTTCGCAGGGACCGCCGCGAACCAGTTGAAACCCACCCCTGCACCCCTAGTCCTTCTTTTCATCAAACTAGATTCTAGAATATCCATTTCTAGCCACTGTTCCTTATATGTTTTAGCCTCCAGTCCCCTAATCATCTTTGTTGCTCTTCTCTGCACTCTTTCCAGAGTCTCCATATCGTTTTTAGATTGTGGCGACCAAAACTGAATGCAGTATTCCAAGTGTGGCCTTACCAAGGCATTATAAAGTGGTATTAACACTTCTCGTGATCTTGAGTCTATCCCTCTGTTTATGCAGCCTAGAACTGTGTTGGCTTTTCTGGCAGCTGCAGAAGGCCAAGCACGGAACATGACTCCTTCTGAAGCTGTGCAGGGGAATTTGAGCAGGCAGGGAGGCCCGAGTCCATTCAACATGCCAAGGCTGGCCTACAGCATAGCAAAAGTCTCTCCGGGCCGGTTGTGACTTTACACAGAGTTTTACAGCGTACACAGAAGGACGCACCTTTCCCATCCCAGGTGGGTGGAAGGTTCAAAGATCAACTGTATCAGCAACTTTGTAGCTGGATAAGAGAACACCTGCTTCCTTACGGCCAACATATCCACCCACTGAAGCGGTTTGCAGAGAAAAACCAAGCAGTACAGATAGTCCTCGACTTATGACCGCAACGGAGGCCAAAGTTTCTGCCGCTAAGTGAGACAGTGGGTTGAGGTTCCCCCTCACTTTTTACGACCTTTCTTGCCAGAGTTGTTCAGGGACTCATGGCAGTTGTGATGTTATCAACGCGGGTTGTTAAGTGAAGCCGGCTGCTTCCTCGACTTTGGTCAGAAAAAGGTGATCCCATGCCACCAGGATATTGCAACCGTCATAAATAGGGGCCGGTTGCCAAGCGTCTGGATTTTGATCATGCGACCGTGGGGAGTGCTGCAACGGCCATGTGGAAAATGGTCATAAGTCATTTTATTTAGGCGCCGTTGTAATTTCAAACGGTCACTAAACAAATGATTGTTAAGTAAAGGGCAACCTGTACTTACAAGGCAGCTTAGGATAACCATGGCAGACCATTTGAGTGACAGGAGAATTACTGTATTTTTCGGAGTATAAGATGCACCTCCCCCCCCTAAAAGAGTGTGGAAATGTTGGTGCATCTTATACACCGTATACAGCTATTTTTGCCCTCCCGAAGCACTGTCCTCGCACCCCATTTTTGTGAAAAACGAGCAGTTTTTCACAAAAATGAAGGCTTTTTTTACCTCCCCTCAGCCCCCACCATTACTCTGCAGGCTTCAGCAGGGCTGGGGGAAGGCAAAAATAGGGGAGTTTGTGCCTTGCTCCAGCTCTGCTGAAGCCTGCAGAGTGCTGCTGGGGGCTGAGGGAAGTAGAACACTTGTTTTTTGTTACTTACCGCTTCAAAATCTTGGTGCGTCTTATACACTGGTGCGTCTTATAGTCCGAAAAATACGGTACTTCCATTTCTTGTTGGTCCTTCCTCCCCTCTCCCACTATCTCCCCTGCTCCATTTTCCAGGCTTTTGTGGAAGGAAAAACCCCAAACAGAGTTTCATGCTGAGCCAGAAGCAGGAGAGGACACCCCCCCAAATGAATTGGGAGATGGGGGGGCTCTTAGATCCACTGTATTCAAAGCTGCATCTTCCCCACCTATCAACCAATCAGTCAGAATAGAGCTGGAAGGGACCTTGGAGGTCTTCTAGTCGAACCCCCTGCTCACACAGGGGTGTCAAACTCAAGGCCCACAGGCTGGATCCGGCCAGTGAGGTGCTCAGATCTGGCCTTTGGGGCCGCAGCAAAACAACGAAGGACCGTCCCGCACTGCCTCTGCTAGCAAAAACAGAGCTCCTAGAGGGCTGCAAGAGTGGCTCAGTGGCTAAGACACTGAGCTTGTCGAATAGAAAGGTCGGCAGTTCAGTGGTTCAAATCCCTAGTACAGGTCTCTTGTGTGAGCAGGGGGTTGGACTAGATGACCTCCAAGGTCCCTTCCAGCTCTATTCTGATAGATAGATAGATAGATAGATAGATAGATAGATAGATAGATAGATAGATAGATAGATAGATAGATAGATGGGGAAGCTGCAGCTTTGAAAACAGTGGATCTAAGACTCCCCACCCCATCTCCCAATTCCTTTGGGGGTCCTCTCCTGCTTCTGGCTCAGCATGAAGCTCTTGTTGAGGGTTTTCCTCCAAGGTCCCTTCCAACTCTGTTTTTGTTTTAGGCCATTGTGGCTGAAAATGGAGCTCAGGAGCCATTTTTGCTGGCAGAGGGCTCAGGCCACCACAGGGCACCACAGCTTGAGTGAAGTCAAGCTGGCCATGCCCCCTGAAGTCAAACACAACTCTGATGCGGCCCTCAATGAAACAGAGTTTGACACCCCTGCCCCACACCATTTCCAACAAGTGATAGTCCAGTCCAGAGATGGCATTCAGCAGGTTCTGACCAGTTCTGGAGAAGCGGTAGTAGAAATTTTGAGTAGTTCAGAGAACCAGGAAATACCACCTCTGGCTGGCCCCACCCCCATCTATTCTCTGCCCCCCAAATCCCAGTTAATCAGGCGGGAATGGAGATTTTGCAGTATCCTTTCCCTGCCACTCCCACCAAGCCACGCCCACAGAACTGGTAGTAAAAAAAATTGAATCCCACCACTGGTCCAGTCTTTTTTTAAAAACCTCCAGTGATGAAGCACTCACAATATCTGACGGCAAGCTACTTATGGGGATCGCACAGGAAAACAAATTATTCACACACAATCCCACGTGCACAGCCAGAAGGGTCCCTCCCATCAAGGATATCAAATATTGGGAGCCTGCTCACTATCCAGCGGATCTCATCCAAATTTCAATACAGGTAGTCCTCGACTTACGACCACCATCCAGCCCCCACATTTCTGCGGCCAAGCGAAACATTCATTAAGTGCGTTTTGCTCCCTTTTACCACCTCCCTTGCCAGGGTTGTGAAGTGACTCACTGCGGCCGTTAAATCAGTCACACGGTTGTTAAGTGAATCCGGCTTCCCCATTGACTTTGCTCGTCAGATGGTCGCAAAAGGGAATTGCATGGCCTCCGGGATGCTGCAACCGTCCCAAAGAGGAGGCAGTTGCCAGGCATCTGAATTTTGATCATGTGACCGAAGATACGACCATGGTCATTAAGTGTGAAAACTGATTATAAGTCACTTTTATCAGCACCGTTGTAACTTTGGAAAGTCACTAAATGAAAGGTTGTAAGTCGAGGATTATCTGTATTGTCTTATTTGCATAATTGACAGTTAACACACTTAAAGCACTCAAATGTGTTCAGATACGATGTTTCTCAATTTGAGTGTTCCTCCTGGAGGGGCAGATTCAGTTCCGCCCAGGCGGTGCTAGGTGTAAACTGGGTGAGCATCTTAAGTAAGGGAGATGGGCTCCTTTACTCCAGATGTGGACTGCCCATCTCCCAGCCTCAGTTTCCCCTTGATAAGTCAGCAAATGGAGTCTCCTTCTGACTTCCCAGACACGCCAGTTCTCTTTGGGGGAGCAAATGAATGAAACTCCCCCACTTTCCCCCCCAATAAACTAGCCGGGAGGATTTCCTCGTGGTCTCCCATGCCCGCTTAGCTTTTTTAAAGATGCCCACAGAGGCTTCGCTGTAACAATTGCACAAAAGTGGGTGTAAGTTAGTTCTCTTTTTGGTGGCAAATGAATGAAACTCGTTGTTGTTTTTTCTCCAATGCCTCAGTCTATCCCAAGGATCTCCTGGTTGTCTCCCATCCCCGCTTAGCTTTTCTTAACATGCCCACCGATGTGTTGCTGTAACAATTGCACCAAAAATGGACGTAAGTGTGACCGGTGGGCCATCGAGGTTCGCTTTCCGTCTAGATTCCGCCTTGCAAGTAGAAACATAGCGCTTCCACTCTTCTTGAATTCAAACGTCTCCCCGGCACCACTTCCGCGTTTGGCGAGAGAAACCCCGTCCTCTCCCACGCCCCATCCTCCTCCGCTCGCGTGGCAACGTTTGGGCGTGGGGGGGGTGTGTCCCTTGATCTGCACCCCCGTCCCTTTCAGAGCCACTCACCCCGGTGCTGATCTTCGTTACCCCGCGATGGTCCATAGCGGCCCCTTCTCACGAAGCGCTTTTGCGGAAATCTCGGAGTCGAGATCGAAAGTGATAGCAAGAGATTCCACGCGCGCAGCGCCCTCCCGCGGACACCAGGGGGCGCCCCGAGCTGTCAATCAGCCCCGGGAGAAGCGCCGCCACCGTGGGCTCAGGGCCACTATTCTTTCCCCAGCCTGTTTAGCCGAAGGAAGTGGGTGGAGGGAAAGGGGGCTCGGCGTCGCTTCCCCACGCGGCTTCCCCACGCGCGGGAATCCGCTTTTGAGGCGGGGAGGGGGGATGTTAAAATTTGATCCGGGGATCGAGGCTGATTCCCTGCCAAGACAGCCTTTAGAAAGAAGCAGAGCTTTCCAACCACTAGGAAACACTACTGCTTTTGTCCCAAAGGCAACTGGACTTTTTTTTCTTCTTTTGAAGACGTTTCACTTCTCATCCGAGAAGCTTCTTCAGCTCTGACAGGACGGTGGGGGATTGAAGGGTTTATATTCCCTACAGACAGCTGGTGGTTTGCATCCTTTCAGAGGGTTCTTTAAGAAATTGGAGGTTTACTTGTGTCCTCGGGGTCACCTGAGTTCCTGTAGTCTGCAATTTTTCCCCTCTGGAAATCCATTCCTACTCCCACACCATTCATCCCAAATTGTACAGCTATAGCTGTATAGGAAATAGGAATATCAATCCTTCCATTCCTCACTGTCCCGTCAGAGCTGAAGAAGCTTCTCGGATGAGAAGCGAAACGTCTTCAGAAGAAAAAAAAACCCAAGAAAGTCCAGTTGCCTCTTGAAAAAGCATTTTTTGGGGACAACCGAGACCTGGATGACTCAGAATCTCTACAGACTTTTAGCTATACAATTTGTGCTTCAACCACCCTCTACAGAACAATTCAAATTCGGACCACATGTCTTCTGAATAGCTTTTATCCCAGAGCTATAGTTGCACTCAACAATGAACTAAAGGGCCACCATGTTGGACAGCATTACTTGGTCTGTCGTGAGGATGCTTGGGTGGTTTAGAGGTGGGGAATTTTTGGTGGGTGGATGGGGGGGTGTTTGGGGATTGTCATGTCTGTTGGGCCTGGTCTCTGGGGGTTATATGAATTTTGCTGTATGGGTATACTGTGTATAAACGTACAATGACAATAAAGTAATTTCTAAAAGGATGCAAATGACCAGCTGTCTGCAAGGAGTATCAATCCTTCCATTCCCCACCATCCGGTCAGAGCTGAAGAAGCTTCTGAGAAGTGAAATGTCTTTGAAAGAAAAGAGCAAGAGAATCCAGTTGCCTCTTGAAAAGTCACCTTTGGGACAACCATGACCTGGATGGCTGAGAATCTCTACAGTCTTTTACTACATCTCTTGTTTCCTGTACAGGCATGTCCTCGACTTACAACAGTTCACTTAGGACCCTTTTTCAGTTATGACCGTCGCAGCATCCCCAGGGACACATGATTTACATTCAGATGTTCGACAACAGGTTCATATTTATGACGGTTGCTGTGTCCTGGGGTCATGTGATCTTCTTTTGCGACCTTCGGATGAGCAAAGTTAAGGGGGAAGCCAGATTCACTTAACAACTGGGTTACAAATTTAAGAACTGCAGTGATTCACCTAACAACATTGGCAAGAGGTGTCATAAAATGGGGCAGACCTCACTTAACAAATGTCTCATCTAGCAACATAAACTCTGGGCTCAATTGTGGTCGCAAGTCGAGGATTATCCATACTGACGCTAGAGGATCAGCATCACCCCTGTGTCAGGCCTGTAGCATCTGAGAACTCCTGACAAGGATGCAAACCAGTAAAGGATACACTCGACATTGGCCATGTTCGCATGAGCCCTGTACCTGCTTGGCAATTTAGCGCTTTGTTAAAGGAGAGTTTGCACATGCTGAGCTCCAGAGGAGGAACTATCGTACAGCACTGGAGTTTTAGCTGGTTTGTGCCAACACAACTGCGAATTTAATTATCTTGATCAGGCCTGTTGTGTGAATCCAACCATGGCCTCCTTCTTGAGCCTGGGTCAAAATGTAAACCTCCTGGCTACATTTCTTTTCCCTGCAGACGATACATTATATTCTCCCTCCTCTTTTCTCCTTTCCCTGGAGAAGTGCAGGTCCCTTATTTTTTATTATTATTATACAAAGCTTTGCTGGCTGAGGAACTCTGGGAGTTGAAGTCCACAAGTCTTAAAGTTGCCAAGGTTGGAGACCACTGTACTGGGGCCCCTCCGACAACTTCTGACAGGAATAAAAATGTAAATGGTCGATAAAATTAAGCATATATTTATTTTATCAGCAATTTTAAAAAAATGATGTTGAAACACTAAAAACAAGCTGTGCAGCAACAACTAATCAACCTAATAAACATTTGAACAATACATGAAAAACACAATCATACTCAGTAAGCCATACAGTTGCTTTATTTATATGATACAAGGTGCATTGAAGGGTTAACATACACAGATTAGTAGGGGCCCCTTATGCTTGTGGGGCCCACAGGCAAGTCCCCTTCAGGCCCACGCATTAAAACAGCCCTGCTTTTCCTTCTTTGAAGCCAATATCCTGATTAGCTTTTATTCTCCAAAGCAGGGATTACCAACCTTTCGGATTTCAGGGACCACTAAATTTATAATTTTAAATCGTGTGGACCACTAATATGATTTTAAAAAAAATAGTATTTAGTGCAATATAAAAAATGTAAATAATTTTTCTGGGCAACACCAAAATTTTCTGGCAGACCACCAGTGGGTGATTGCTGCTCCAAAGCACCTGAAGGCAAGACAAGAAGCAATGGGTGGAAACTAATCAAGGAGAGAAGCAACTTAGAACTAAGGAGAAATTTCCTGACAGTTAGAGCAATTAATCAGTGGAACAGCTTGCCTCCAGAAGTTATAAATGCTCCAACACTGGAAGTTTTTAAGAAGAGATCAGATAACCAAATGGTAGGTTTCCTGCCTGAGCAGGGGGTTGGACTAGAAGACCTCCACGGTCCCTTCCGATTTTGTTATTCCATCTTATTTTTAAGTCATTCCATCTAACGCTCCTGTCGGTGCAGGAAGCCAAGAGTGTCTCTGAGCTGCTACAGAGTATTCCTGACACAGAAAACTTGGGCGGAGGAGGAAGAGCAGGAGGAGCGTGTGAAACGGGTCGGCGGCTGGTACGTGCAAATAAGAGGTTTGCACGGGAAGGAGGGAAGCTGGCGCGATTTGATGTTGGTGGGCACGTGTGAATGCGCGGAACAAGACGCCGCGGGGCTGAATCCGTGCAACGGAAAGGCCAGGGGTGGGAGAGAAAGTTGCGTTGAAAGTTAAGAGAAAGCGGTCACTTTCTCTCCTTCTGCCCCCCCCCCCAATCCCCGCTTCTCCCCACTTTCCCTCGATCACCTTCCCGCACCGCTTTCACTTTTTTCAAACTTATTTTTGGTGCATCGAAGAGCCTCACCGGTTGAGCAACCGCCTGCCTGGGACCAGCCTTCGCTTGGAAGTCGCCCAGCAACTCCCCCTCCCCCCAACTCCCCGCCTCCCTCCTCCAGCCGGTGTTTATTTTCTCCGACCTCTTACTTTCACTTTCGCCTTCCGGGAAATCTGCTCATTCTCCGAAGCCCTGCGGGCCGCGAGGTACTTTCCAGAGCCGGGCGGGAGATGCGCCAAGACCTGCCCGCCGCCCACGCCCCCCGTTCAGTCGGAACCGGCTGCCCTGCGCGGAGGAGCTCTCTTAAATCCGCTTCTCGGGTTCTTCGCTACATTCTCCGCCGGCTCCGCGCCGCCTCTCTCTCTGCAAACCCTCTTCGAGAAACACCGCCCCGGTAAGTCGGTTCTTAGCGAAATGACTTTATTTATACATGAATAAAATTCAAAAATGACCCCAGTAACTTTAACTTCAAACTGTCTGGCTGGCATGGACCTCACCCCCTTCCTAAGAGGCCTGTAAGGGGATCGTGCATAAGCGCACCATCGTGCCTACCATCCCTGTCCCCATTTATTTGTAGCCATTTCCTGTGTTCATGTCCATTTTTATATACTTATGCCTGTTATCTCGTACGTTTGACAAAATAAAAATTAAAAAATAATAATAAGTAAGTAAGTAAGTAAGTAAGTAAGTAAATAAATAAATAAAACCCATTTCCTGTGTTCATGCCCATGTTTATATACTTATGTGTTTAACTTGTTTTGTACTTCCCTCCCCCTGAATTGTGAGGAAAAGGGCGGCATACAAATAAAGTTAAAATCTAAAAAAAAAAATCTAAACTTATACCTGTTATCTCGGATATGTTTGATTAAATAAATAAAAAAAATGCAAATAACAAATAAATAAATAAATAAATAAATAAATCTGCCAGACTTGGTTTACCACTGCTCCCCCCCCCCCCGCTTTTCTCTCCAATCTCGGTTGCTCTCATTTTTTTCCCTTTCTCGACAGGATTTCTTCCAGCGCAAAAGCGTTGCTCCAGCGATTTACGGCTTTGCCCGTCATAGAACCGGTGCCATGAAGTCGGGCTCGTGGTCCTGGGTCGCCCTGGGGATGCTGCTGGACTTCCTGGCCCTCCACCTGTCTTGGAAGTGGAGCCCCTCGCCCTGGGGGAACCCTCTGGCTTTCCTCTGGGCCGTCGCCGTGGGGCGCTGCGTGTCGCTCGTCCTCGCAGGGGGTACCCTCGCCAGTTCCAGTGCGGACCAGTTTCCCTGGAGGCTGCTGTTGCAAGGGGCCTTGGTCCTCTCCTTCCAGATGCCCGGCTATGTCAGCCTGCAGTACCTCTACGAGCCCCAAGGAAACGCCCTGCATCTGGCCTCCAACTGGGGCAGGAGCGACGTCCTTGCTCTCAACTACCTGGTAGTGGGGGCCGTGATGCTGCTGTGCCATAACCTCCTCTCTTGTGGGGACACAGGATCGGAAAAGGCATCCTCAGCTTCCTTCGGGCGCCTCATCTCCTGCCTGAGGCCGGAGGCGCTGCGGTTTGTGGCCATCACGGTGCTTATGGTGATCTCATGCATGGGTAAGTGGACCTTTTGAGGCGAGGGGAGCAGGGGTGATCCTTGCCCCTCACAATCAACCTAGAGTTTTCACAATACCTGGTATAGATAGTCTTTGAGTTACAACTAAACATTTGAAGTTGCACTGGCACTGAAAGTGACTTACAACCAGGCCTCACACGTACGACCATCGCAACAGCCCTATAATTACAAGGTCAAAATAATATATTGGCAACCAGTATATACTAACAGTTGTTGCAGCATCCTGAGTTCCTTTGATTGCCAGTCACACCATCCCAGCCGGCTTCTGAGAAATAAACTTAAACTAATACAAAAAAAGCAAGATTCACTTAATGACCACATGATTGACTTAAAAATTGCAATGTTTCGCTTAACAACTGGGCAGGTAAAAGTGACTCACTTAACCGCCTTGCTTAAAAATGGAAATTCTATTCCATAGAATATCTTGCCTTTTTTGACCTCTTGACAGTTGACCCTGCTTGTATTAAATGTCTTGAAATATCTACCATATTTTTCAGAGTATAAGACACATCTTTTCCCCTCCTAAAAGAGCGTGGAAATCTGGTGCGTCTTATACACCAAATACAGCCATTTTTGGCCTCCTGAAGCTCCACCCCCACATCCCATTTTTGCAAAAAATGCACTATTTTCTGCCCGTTTTTTGCAAAAACAGAGGTGTTTTGCCTGCAGTGCTCCTGGGGGCCGGGGAGGACAAAAACTTTTTTTCTTACTTACCTCTTTGAAATCTTGGTGCATCTTATACACTGTTGCATCTTATAGTCTAAAAAATACACTACTTAAAATTCTACTAGGGAGCAAAAATGGCTCAAAAAAAAAAATCCACTATGTGAAAAATCCCAAATTGGCTATCACCGACAGAAAGGATGACTCACCCAAATTTTACAGATTGGAACAAAATCCTAAGATACAGAGACTTAATTGATAGACAGGGAAATTTAAAAACAGTTGAAGAATTGGCAGATCAGAACATGAAAGTTGACTGGCTAACTTTCCTCCAAATCAAAACTAAATACAATAAAGATACTAAATTACATGACATCGAAACAGAACCACATGAATTAGATAAAATTATTCGAAGCTCAGATAGAAAGATGATAGGGAGAATATATAAATTCCTCCTGAAGTATAAAATGGAAGAGGAAAGTGTGAAATGATAAAATGGGCGCAGAACTTTGGCTATAATATTGAATTAGACAAATGGGGAAAAATTTGGGGAATAAATTTTAAAATGACACTATCAGTTGTATACAAGGAAAACCAGTACAAAATGTTTTACAGATGGCACCTGGCACCCACAAGGTTAGCTAAAATTTTAACAAATACCTCCCCAAAATGCTGGAAATGTGAATCAATACACAGAACATATTTACCATTTATGGTGGACCTGTGAGGAGGCAAATTTTTTTTGGGAAAAGGATCAAAAATTGACTGGAGGCAATAACAGGGGTTAAAATAGAATGGAAACCTGAAGGTTTTTTTATTAGGAATTATGTCTGCGAAATACCAAAAAGAAATCCAGTATTTAATAGTGCATATAATTATGGCAGCAAGGATTGCCTTTGCCCAGAAATGGAAAAACAAATTAATCCCAAGCGAAGATGAAATAATAAGAAAGATTATGGACTGTGCCGAAATGGATAAACTAACTAAAGAAATCCAGGGAAAGGAAGAATCAGAATTCTACCAGATATGGGATAAATGGTATAGGTGGATGGAAGAAAGAAACAAATGTCAATGAAAGAATATAACAAAACTCAAAAATAATAGTTATGAGTAAAATAAGAGGGTTAAGAATGGTGAAATCCAAATGAAATACAATAGAAGGGGAAATAATATAAGGTGAGCGGTATCGATTGATGATTGCTATTATAAAGAACAGGAAGTTCCTGTTCGTATTGAATTGTATAAATGTGGTGTATGTCTAAGTTGTGTGTGTGTGTATTTTACCTGTTTGTTAATAAAAATCTTAAAAAAAATATTCTAGTAGGGAGAACAAAGACATCCCAATGCAGTCATTCACAAACACCCCCCAAAAATTCTCTAAATTGACTCCAACCCTCCTCCTGTCATATGGCTGCAATGCGGAGAGTTATATTTTGCTTTTCCGAAAACTAAAGGAGCGGGTGACATAATACAGATTGTCTTTCTTCTGTTTTTCATCTTGTCTTGTGTCAGGCATACAGGAACTAGAAAGCAGGAAATTATTAATTTGAATTTTAAAAGATAAAAGCGGATGAACGAATGAAAACATGCGTTGATATACAGTTCTAGGCCAATGCCGGGCCATGTTGATGGCGAGGATAATTCCGAATCAGCAAGTCATTTTGGATGCATATAGATCCCAGGGACCTCTGTAAAAGATAGATAGTTGTTTAAATAGGGCCACATTTGCAGTAAACGTCCTTGATACCATTTTAATGTTAGGTCTTTAGTTTTAGCCAAACTAGTGCTCAGTCAATTTAAAAATCTCCAAAACGGTCCTTTTTTCTCTGAGCTTCTAGGCAACTCCTCAGGCGCTTCTATCCAGTTATGAAGTGTTAAACTTGAAATTTCTATGTTTTTAATCGTTCTGTTGTACCAAGCAATCTTAAAAAGCTCTTTTCTACTGTTGATATTTAGGAATGTCAAAGAGTTGTGTGAAAACGGAAATGGGTTGTTTTAAAAAGGGGAACAGAAATTTAACGGAGGTCTGGTATGAAGGTAGAGATGTCCGATTGTTGTTGAGACTTTTTAGGGGCCTCGTCATGTTTTTTGTTAATTGCATTGTAATTAATTTTGAATTTCTTGCATTTTTATCTTGGTTTGCCGCCCAGAGTGCTTCAGTAGATGAGCAGCCATATAAACATGGCTTCATAAGAAAGAAAGAAAGAAAGAAAGAAAGAAAGAAAGAAAGAAAGAAAGAAAGAAAGAAAGAAAGAAAGAAAGAAAGAAAGAAAGAAAGAAAGAAAGAAAGAAAGAAAGAAAGACAGACAGACAGAAAGAAAATAAGAAAAAAGAGGGAGGGAGGAAAGGATGGAAGGAAGGAAGAAAAGGAAAAAAGAAAGAAAACCAGAAAGAAAGAAAAGAAGAGGGAGGGAGGGAAAGAAAGAAAGAAGGCAAAGAACGGAAGGAAAGGAGGGAGGGAGGAAGGGAAAGAAAGAAGTTTAGAAGAAAAAGGCAGAAGCAAATTACTACAGGTCAGTCAGCTGAAATAATTGGATTATTGGAGAAAATTGAGAGAGAATATTGATACTTTGTTGCACTGTAAGCCCCACCCTTTCCCCCCCATGCATGTGATGTCACAGTGCACATATAGTGTCAATGCAGTGCTACTGTTAGGCCTCAATTAACAGTTGATTGCTTAATAACAGAATAACAGAGTTGGAAGGGACCTTGGAGGCCTTCTAGTCCAACCCCCTGCTCAAACAGGAGACCCTGTACCATTTCAGACAAATGATGCCTTAATTTCTGGAGGCAAGTTGTTAATGACCGTTTGAAGTTACGACAGACTCAAAAAAAACCCACCCCATTATTTGTGAGCCGTCCTCAAAGTTACAATTGCAACTCGTGCAAACGGATTGCAATGTTGCACGGTCACATGACTGCAGTTTGCGATGTTTTTTGGCAAAAACGCTGCCCATTGCACATGCTAGATTTATACAACCACATGGTTTGTTTAAAAACCACATGATTAACAATCTTTGTAAAAAAATTATCGTAAAATTGAGAGGTCACGTGATAACCCATCTAACGACCACAATGACTTGTGACCAAAATTCCTGGCTCAATCAGAGCAGTCAGTTGAGTATTTATTTCATTCCTCCTCCTCCCCCCTCTGCTTATCCTACAGGGGGACTTCCAAATTTATGGAGGCTACAATTCCCAGAATCCACAGCTTTTTATTTGTTGATTTTTCTGGAGGACTTTAATCCAGAACCCAATAAAAGCAGCCAGAGAGAGTTGTTGTAGCTGTAGGGTGATATTTTACTTAGCACATTAAGGGTGAGAACAGGCTCCTATAATCACGCAAAATTAAGATAAAGATAATAGAAAATGCTTTCAAGGTAAAGGTAATAGAAAATGTGTATGCAGATTCTCAGTCATCCAGCTTCTTGGATGAGAAACGAAACGTCTTCAAAGAAAACCGACAGTCCAACTTCCTCTTGAAAAAAATCACCTTTGGGAAAATAGAAAATGGCGTCAAGAGAAAAATAATAGAAAATGGTGTCCCTCTTTTTAGGCTACGGAGCGGGGGAATCCTCAAAAGTCGATAGGCCATGTTGGTGTGATCGGCTTTTGAATATTTTTAAAATTACATTTTATATATATCCTTGCACAAATATGCAGAAACCTTTCTGTTTAATATTTTAATTGAGTTATAAACTATTATGAAATACAAAATACAAAAATAAATAGAAAAGCAGTGGGGAGGAAAAAGTGTGAAGAGAAGTGAGGAAGGATAAGAAAAAGAAAAGAAAAAGAAACATTCCAACTCTCTCTGCTGGAGTAAAATAAGGCATTAACATCAAATCACAACTGTTTGCTTTGACATAATAATATGAATGAGCCATTTCTGTAAAGATCTAGTGATCTGCTCGGTAAAACCCCCAAATCAAGGTTTCATTCTGTTTCATTCTGTTTCATATCAAGCATGAAGTTCAGAAGTGGTTTCCATGTGGAAACAAAAGTACTTAACGTTCTTTTCTTTAATCAAAGTAGTCAATTTTGCCATTTCAGCCAATTCCATCAACTTCTGGAATCATTTTTCCATAGTAGGAATCGAAGTGTCCTTCCATTTTTGTGCATACAGTAGTCTTGTTGCTGTCAACCAGGGGTGGGATTCTACCAGTTCGGCTCGGTTCGAGTGAACTGATAGCTCCGAAGATCAGCTGTGAGTGAACCGGTTCGCTCCGACTTGCAGGTGCCCCCTACCCCGGTTATGCTCACCTATATTTCCTTGTTTTTTAGCCCAGCTGATAGGAGCGGCAAAGTGGATTGCCTGCGCCTCAGCTGTTTTCCTGTGACCTGCGCGCAGCGAACCGGTTGTTAAACCGGTAGGATCCCACCCCTGCTGTCAACATATATAATAACAAAGTTATATTACTTATATATGCAGAAATTCGGAACATGCATGTTCAAGAGACAGCTTTTGTTGTGTCGACCTGGGGAAATTGTGTTTGTTAGATGCAGGAAAACCGATTTTTTTTAGCACACTGCAGAAATAGCAGTAGCAATAGCACTTAATTATATACTGCTTCACAGTGCTTTACAAGCCTTCTCTAAGTGGTTTGCAGAGTCAGCTTATCCTTCAAGGTCACCTTTAACAGATGCTTTTTGTCCCTGACTTGCAATCTTGGCTGCTTGTAATGGTGACCTCATTCTCACCCAGGAATAGACTCAAGAAAAGAGCTGGTAGCGTGCCAGCTCACGCAGGCCTCTTTTCCTGCATACCAGGGGGCTGGCTGGCTGAAATGGAGGCAGAAACTTTGCAACAGTCAAGACAACTTGCTAAAACGAAGACTTTCTAAAGAATAATCAGGGTTTTGTAAAACAAAAGCACTTATTTATATGATGATTTCACTTCAGTGCTTCTCCGTTTTCCTTGGGGAAAAGCCATTTTGGTTGGCTGCCCTCACAGCGCTTCGTTTTAATTTTTCTGTTACTCCTCATTCTGAATGTATTATTTTTCGGAGTATAAGACGCACCGGAATATAAGATGCACCAAGATTTTGAAGAGGCAAATTTTAAAAAAAGTTTTTGCATTCTGCAGACCTCCCCAAAATGGCCCGTTTTTCACAAAAACTGGCCCATTTTTTTTTTTTCAAAAAAAGGGCATGAATAGCCTTTAGGCTTGTAGAGTCCTCCTGGGGGGGGGTGCCCCCCCAAACGAGCAAAAAATGGCCTGTTTTTCGTGAAAACGGACTGGGGTTTTTTCCCCACAAAAAATTGGCATGCATAGCCTTTAAGAGGCTTTCTGAGTGGTCTTGGGGGCTGGGGAGAAGGGGGGCAAAATTGAGCAAAAAATGGCCTGTTTTTCACTCATTTCTACCCTCCCCAGCACCCAGGAACACTCTGAAAGCCTGCTAAAGGCCATGCACAGGCATTTTGGTGAAGGGGGCAAGGTTTCTGGAGGCAAAAAAATGCTGTATTCAGTGCATAAGACGCACCCAGATTTTCAGCCTTTTTTTTAGGGAAAAAGGTGCGTCTTATACTCTGAAAATACAGTAATGAAAAAATGACATGTCCTACATGTTTGTAATTTTAGGATTTTTTCCTGTTTCACATTTCTTCTGAACGATCTGTACAGAGCTGGGTCATTTCTGATCTCCTTTTAATTCCCAATTGGAGTTTTAAAATGATTTTGGATGTCTAGGGCCTCCATTTTTCTTTTAAAAAATGTTTCAAATGCAACCATTGTAAGTATCACACACACAAAAAAATAATGATGGGATTTTTACAAGGATTTATTTCTGCTTTTGTTGGGAAAAAGAAAGGAAATATAATCTTAGTTTGAGCGAAATAAACTAATAAAAAATGCCAGTAAAAATTTCAAAGTATCCACATCAGGCTGGCAAGAAGTCACATTTTTTAATTATGTGGTGTATGGTTAAAAAAGTGTTTTTAAAATGCTGTGAAACTCATAGCGTGGGTGATCCAGGGGTAAAATTCAGCAGGTTCTAACAGGTTCTGGAGAACCAGTAGCGGAAATTTTGAGTAGTTCGGAGAACTGACAAATACCACCTCTGGCTGGCCCCAGAATGGGGAGGGAATGGAGATTTTGCAGTATCCTTCCCCTACCAAGCCAAATCATGCCCAACTCACAGAGTAAAAATTTTTGAATTGCAGTTATTTTTTTTAGCAATTGACACAATACATTCTTTTGTTTTTGCTTAATATTATTGTCTTTATTCAGGATTGCTAGGTTGTTTTTTTTAAATACTGGGCGGATTTATTCTGTCTAAGGGAACAAAGGATCTTTTTGATTGCTGAGGAATACAAATACATTAAATAAATAAAGGAATATGTGGAACAGACTCTTAAGTCAGGTGCAAGTTGACTTTTCAGGCTGGTAGGAAAGCTTGACAAATGACCCCTTGCTTTAACGAGAGGCACCCAGAAATTGGGAGAGGCCCACAACATTTTTCTAATTTTTTTTTTTTTAAATAGTAACTTGGCTGCCCATGTTGATGAGAAGGCCTGGAAGGAAAATGCACTTGCTTGAAATTCTCCCCTCCCTTCCCCACCCGTCTGCAGCTTTCACTGTACTTTACAGATTGTCCCCGACTTAGGATGATTCGTTTAGTGACAGTTCAAAGTTACCACGGCCCTGAAAAACGTGACGGATGACCATTTTTGATGCGTAATGGCGTTGTGGCATTTTGATCACGTGATCAAAATTCAAATGCTTGGCAACCGACTCATATTTAAGATGGTTGCCATCAGTGACGTGCGGTGAGGTTTATGGCCGGTGAGGCAAGCAGGCAAAAGCCGCCCTATGTCTGCCAGTGCCAGCCTCTCCCAAAGCCCCGATGCGTCTCATTCTATGGCGCAGTTTTCCAAAAGCTGCCCCAGAAGCCCCGACGCGTGGCACTCTATGGCCACTACGTCCACCATAGAGCGGAATGACGGCCATAGAGCGGGACGCGTCAGGGCTTCGGGCGGCTTTCTGAAAGTGCTGGCGAAGCCCTGAAGCCCGGGCGCCAGCCTGGTGGCTTCCTACTGGACTCCCATCTACGAGCCGAAGCTGATCCACCCAGCCTTCTCACACCCGCTGGCTGCTGCAGCTGTCCCGCGGCGTCAATCCACAGCCCCGGGCTGAACCGGAACCGAGACACCCAAGCTGCTGGTGGCGGTGGCGGGGGCTACCTGAGTGGCCATGACCCCCTCTCCCCAGCCAGCCACCCCAGCCAGCCCATTCCTCCCCCGGCGCAGCGAGCTCCAGTGGGCTGGATGCGGGTGCGAGGGGCCTGGCAAAAGAAAGAAAGTGCCAGCCAGCCAGCAGAGGCGGGTAAAAGACCCGCCTCTGCTGGCGGGCTGCCCCTCTCTTCTCAAACAAGCTGCCCTCCCTGCCTCTCCCCCTTCCCTCTCTTTTCAAACAAACCCTCTCTCAAATTTAGAGCGAGTTTGTTTGAGTGAACTTACAATAAAAAATTACTTACAAATTACAATAATTTTGAATTCCTCCCTCCGACCCGCATACCTTTTCCAGCCGTGTCACAGAGGATTTCAACTCTGCTCTTGGCTGCCATGATGAAAATGTAAAAAATGTAAAAGGAAAAAGGCAAGAGCTGCTGAAGCCAGGCTGGGTTAGCTGCTGCCAGAGTCCCCAATGGATGACTCTGCTTAACTGTTTAAAAAAAGCCTCTAAACAAACTGCCCTCTGCAGGAGGAGGCGAGAGAACCACGTGCCTCCTTTGCATAAGGAATTTTTCGCCTTTTAACCCTTGCTTAACTCTGCTCAAGTGATCATAAAGATAGAGTAAAGGAGGCACGTGGTTCTCTCGCCTCCCCCTGCAGTTAAGCACTAAGGAGAGTCATCCACTGTGACTCTGGCAGCAACTACCTCTGCTTTTTTCCTTTTCCTTTCCAGGATGACAGTGGTGAGGCCCTGCCTCCCCTGACTGCACGTCCCTGGTTGCCATGGAAGTGTTGGGCTCAATTGGAGTCGTAAGTCGAGTATCTGTATTACCTACAGAACACAATGCTGTTCGGGTTGCAACTTGGGAGGGTCCAACCCAAGTGGCCAGCTTCTAGTGCAATTTCCAGATGCTGATGTCTCTTGTAAGACCCCTTGATCCAGTGGTGGGATTCTTTTTTTTTTACTACCGGTTCTGTGACTATGGCTTTGTGGGTGCGGCTTTGTAATCATGACAGGGGAAGGATACTGCAAAATCCCCGTTCCTTCCCCAACCAAATGATCCTGTTTTCCAGCTCCATTCTCCTGTTCAACTGGGAGGTTGGGAAGCCACAGGGGCGGGGCCAGCCTATTTGCCAGTTCTCCAAACTACTCAAAATTTCCGCTACCGGTTCTCCAGAACCTGTCAGAACTGGCTGAATACTACCTCTGCCTTGATCTCCCTCTCTCTCTCAATCTCTCAAACTATCTATCTATCTCTCAGTCTCTGTCTGTCTGTCTGTCTGTCTGTCTATATATCTCAATCTCTCTCTCAATCTCTCTTTCACTCAATCTCTCTCATTCGATCAATCTCTCTCAATATCTATCTCTCAGTCTCTATCTGTCTATCTGTCTGTCTATATATCTCAATCTCTCTCTCAATCTCTCTTTCACTCAATCTCTCTCAATCTCTCACACTTGATCAATCTCTCTCAATATCTACCTATCATCTATCTATATCTATCTATCTATCTTCTATCTATCTATCTATCTATCTATCTATCTATCTATCTATCTATCTATCTATCTATCTATCATCTATCTATCTATCTATCTATCTATCTATCTATCTATCTATCTATCTTTAGCTCTCTCTCAATCTTACTCAATGTTTGTCTTTCAGGGGAGATGGCGGTTCCATATTATACCGGACGGGTAACAGATTTGCTCATAAGCAAGGAGGAAGCCTCGACCTTCACGAATGCTCTGTATATGATGGCTTGTTTCACTCTGGCCAGGTATGATGGGGAGAAACTACTCAGGTTTGTTTTTTAAATGCTAACTTGCACTGATCGATTTTCAGCACCTTCTCACCTCTGCACGAATCAACCTGTGGTATCGTTGGAAACCCACAAATTTGTCAGTGCGTTTTAGTCACAATAGTAGGGAAAAGTTGGATCGCAAAGAAATACATTTGGAAATGCATCACATATGGGAGGGGTTTGCTAGAGAGAGAGAAAAAAATGGGAACCGTACAGGTAGTCCTCAACTTACAACAGTTCACTTAGTGACAGTTTGAAATTACAACGGCACTGAAAAAAGCGACATGCCCATTTTTCACACTTACGACCATTGCAGCATCGCCATGGTCATGCGATTTACCTTCGGATGCTGGACAACATATTCACATTTATGACGATTGCAATGTCCTGGGGTCATGTGATCACCTTTTACGACCTTCTGACAAGCAAAGTTAATAGGGAAGCCAGATTTACTCAACAATTGTGTTACTAATTTAACAACTGCAGTGATTCACTTAACAAATGCGGTGAGGAAAGTGGTAAAATGGGACAAAACTCACTTAACAAATGTCTCACTTAGCAACATAAATTTTGGGCTCAATTGTGGTCGTGTGTCAAGGACTACCTGCCTATTAATGGACTGCTGTCCCATTAGATCAGGTGGAGAAAGGTATGCTGTGGATACCATCTGCCAGGGATTAACATTTACTTATTGATTACCTTTATATGCTGCCCAATCTCACTATTCAAAGTGACTCTGGGCTCCTTACAATATTTGCCAGGCAATGGACTTCCACTTCCTGAGTTCCCAGCATGGTGCCTAGGGAATTCTGGGACTTGAAGTCTGTATGTCTTCAAGTTGCCAAGATTGAGAAACATAGCTCTAGATTTAGTTTCTAAGGAGGCTCCAAACCCTTCTAAAATAATGTCCTTCATTATATCCATAAATTGACTCACACCAAGGAGGGGACAACAACCAGCTTTCTGTTGTCTCCTTCCCCTCCAGGGTCATTAGGCAGTTTCGGAATTAGAGAATAAGAGTTGGAAGGGACCTTGGAGTCCTTCTAGTCCAACCCCCTGCTCAGGCAGGAAACCCTATACCATTTCAGACAAAAGATTGTCTAATCCCTTCTTAAAAACTTCCAGTATTGGAGCATTCAGAACTTCTGCAGGCAAGTTGCTCCACTAGTTAATTGTTTTCACAGTCATGAAATTTCTCCTCGGTTCTAGGTTGCTTCTCTCCTTGATTAGTTTCCATCCGTAGCTTCTTGTCCTGCCTTCAGGTGCTTTGGGAAATAGCTTGACCTCCCCTCTTCTTTGTGGCAACCCCTCAAATATTGGAAGACTGCTTGCTTCTGCTGTGCAATTCAAAATTCATCACAGTGATCATTAACCCAGGATAGAATATTATTTGTCCCTCACGTCAATATATTTGCAGAAATGTAACTCAGGTTGCAAAAAAAAACAAAAAAACCCAGAAAAGGAAACCAAGATTCTTGACGACAGCATGGGATGAAACTTGGTTTTTTTGGGGGGGTATAGGGGAAAGGGGTAAAAGTGATGTCAGGTAGGAGAAAAGAATGGAGAGAACTAAACATGGAGTCATGATAGATATCTCTTTTCTGATTCCTCTCAGCGCTACAACAGAGTTTCTCTGCGACTTCCTGTACAATACGGTTATGAACAGATTTCACACCCGCTTCCAGGGCTCTGTCTTCAGGTCCGTCCTGCGCCAGGAGATTGGCTTCTTCAGCACTAATCGAACAGGTAAAGGATACGGCATTTCCTTCTCTCTCCCTCTCTCTCCCTCCCTCCTCCCTCCCTCCCTCTCCCCCCCTCTCTCTCACACACACACACAGTTTCCCCCAAAATACAACCTATTCCAAAAATAAGACCTAGCTTGATATTTATGTGTGTGCCCAATATAATCCCTACCCCAGTGGTGGGATTCAAAATACTTTACTACCGTTTTGTGGGCATGTCTTGGAGGGCGTGACAGGGGAAGGATACTGTAAAATCTCCATTCTCCCCCGGTCAGCTGTAACTTGGGAGGCAGAGAATAGATGGGGGCGGGACCAGTCAGAGGTGGTATTTACCAGTTCTCCGAATTACTCAGAATCTCCCCTACTGGTTCTCCAGAACTTATCAGGACCTGCTGAATACCACCTCTGCCCTACCCCCAAAATAAGCCCTAGTTAAGACCCCGCCCACTCCATTGCACCTGGTTGCACAGGTGGAGGCGAGGTGCATAGGTAAAAATCAAGCGAGGGTGGAGGTTGGGGGGGGGGTTGAGTTGCTTACCTTCAGACAATTGTAGCCAGGTCTCATACACCACATGCACAACACATGCCTCCCCTTGCCCACTTCTGCAGCTCCTCGCACCACTCCTCACGCATATCGCCCCTGGCCTCCATTTCGCAATCAGAAGTCTTCAGTAAATGCATCTGCAGCCAAGAAACAGGCTTTAGATTGCTGCGTGCGGCGCCCACCGGCCTCATTTCACCATCAAGAGGCCTTCAGGAAAGGCTTCTGCAGCCAAGAAACAAGCTCCGGATTGACATTTGTGGCCTTTCTTAAAGGCCTCTGCAGCTGATAAAGATTGATCCGGAGCTCTTTTATCGGCTGCAGAGACCTTTCCAGAAGGCCTATGATGGTAAAATGGAAGCCAGGAGGCACAGTGCATATCAATCCGGAGCTCATTTCTTGGCTAGAGAGGCCTTTCCTGAAGGCTTCTGATGGCAAAACGGAGGCCAAGGGTGATGTCCGCGAATGGGGGCAAGCGACTGCAGAAGTGGGGCCGCCAGCGGGCTCCTGCTGGGCGGGGCTATCGCGAGGTGAGTCAATGGAAGACATCCACTGAAATTAAGAGCTGGTGCCTTTCTGGTGACAAAAAAGTATAAGACTGGGTCTTATTTTCAGGGAAACACTGACACATATACTGTGTTTCAGTGGTGGGATTCAAAATGGGGAGGAGCATGGCCCATGCTCCTCCCCAACCTCCTCACTATCCGTCTCTGCTGCTGGCGGGCCACAACTCTGGGAAGGCAAAGACCACAGCTTCTCCCAGTTGACATATTGTAATTTCCAATGGACTTGTTCTGGTTGACAGGTGACATTGCTTCCCACATCTCGTCCGGCATCGATACCATGAGCGAAGCCCTCTCACACGATCTGAGCCTCGTGATGTGGTACCTGCTCCGGGGCATCTGCTACTATGCCATGATGCTGTGGATCTCTGTGCCATTGGCCACCTTCGTCATTGTGACCATGCCCTTCATCCTGCTGTTGCCGAAGTGGTCGGGGAAGTACTTCCAGGTGACGAAAGGTTCCCTTCAGTCCCACCTTGAGGGGTCTGTGGTAGAGAGCCCCGAGGCCCAAAAGCAAGTGTCCCACAGGCCGCTGAAGAGGGCTATAGAAATAATGTTTATTTCTATCAACCTTTCCTGGGAACGAAAGCCTTAATACAGGGGTCAAACTCAAGGCCCGCTGGCTGGATTCGGCCTCTGGAGTTCTTAAATATGGCCCGTGGGGCTGCCCTGGAAACAGCAAAGGATTGGTCCACAGTGCCTCTGCCATCAAAAACAGAGCTTAGTAGGGCCGCATGTGGCCCTTCCAGGCTCAATTTTTGGCCGCGAGGGCCTCCTGCAGCCCTCTGCCAGCTAAAATGGACTTCGGGAGGGGGGAGAGACTCTATTTTTGCTGGCAGAGGGCTGCAGGAGGTGGTTGCGGCTGAAAACGTAGACTTGACAAGTGACATTGAGCTGGCCATGCCCACTCTATCCACGCAACCCTGATGCGGCCCTCAATGAAATCGAGTGTGACACCCTGATCCTTAAATACATCTGGTATGTGCCAAAGTGGGAAAAGATCCTTTCTGAATGCAGAATGAGACAATTCATCACAGCAATTGTCCTAGTAAAAAATGCTACCGATACACCCAAACCAGTAGTAAAAAAATGATACCAGTTCACCCAAACTGATATTTCTGACAATCAGCTGTGACATGCGATTTATATTAGCTAGAAAGCAGGATTTCCTGCTTTCTAGGTAATCTGAATCTTGTGGCACAGTGGATTCCCCCCCCCCTCGCTGTTCTACTTACCTTTGCAGGGACACTCGGTAGCAGGCTCTGCCTACCCACCTGGACATTATCATGTCCGTTTTTGACGCTCCACGGAGGTGAAGCATCACATTTGTGAACCATTTGTGAACCTGTAGCGAAGTAAATAGATTTCACCCCAGTCCTTGGGCCATGGCCTGTTTGCAACCAGCCCACCAATTGCACAAGTTGACCTGCCTGTGGGCGTGTGTGCACCAGCCAGCCATTTGTACAGCCCGGTTCCCCTCCCTACCACTGGGCCACGAAGCTGCAATGGTTGAGGACCAGAGGTGGGTTCCTACTGGTTCGGACTGGTTCGGCCGAGTAGGTAGTAACTCGAATTGCCACGCCCCCAAACTGGTTCTATCGGTGGCGCCATAGGCGCCGCCATCTTATTTTTTGCTTCTGCGCATGTGCAGAAGCATTTTTTTACTACTGTGCACGCAAACAGACACTAAAGACACTTTTGTAAGTTGAGGACTAATTGTGTATTATTGCTGCGTGAACAACATGGACTTGTAGTCACCAGGAATTCAGCTTTATCTTATTTAATATTAATTAGCAATAGCAATAGCAATAGCAGTTAGACTTATATACCGCTTCATAGGGCTTTCAGCCCTCTCTAAGCGGTTTACAGAGTCAGCATATTGCCCCCAACAACAATCCGGGTCCTCATTTTACCCACCTCGGAAGGATGGAAGGCTGAGTCAACCCTGAGCTGGTGAGATTTGCACAGCCGAACTGCAGAACTGCAGTCAGCTGAAGTAGCCTGCAGTGCTGCATTTAACTACTGCGCCACCTCATTAATATGGTTTCATTTATTTTCCCATTTGGTCACATCCAAAGTTGTTTCTAGAGTTTAATTTGTACAGGGGCAATAGAGTTGATACAAAGTTTGGGGGTTCAAATTGAGCACCTCTAAATTTTGGAAAAACTTTGTTATCTTTTCTGTTTTCTCTCTCTCCTTCCAGGATTTGGCCAAGCGGGTCCAAGAATCCTTAGCCAAGGCCAACGAGGTCGCAATGGAGACCTTCCAGGCCATCTTGACCGTCCGCAGCTTTGCCAACGAGGATGGAGCTGCTCAGTGTTACGAAAAGAAGTTGCAAGAGACCTACAAACTCAACAAGGTGGAGGCCGTGGCCTATGGTGCCTCCATATGGATTCCTGAGGCAAGGATGCAAACCTGGGTGGAGAGGTTGGGAGCAACGCTTGGGGATCCTGGGAAGGCGGGATGGTGCAGGCTGCACAACTTCCATCACCCAAAGGATGATATCAGATTTTGTGTGACACATGGAACTTTGTGCTTCCAGAGGAAGTAGGATTGACTATGGGAGAGAGAGTGGGAGGGAGAGAGGGAGGGAAGGAGGGAGAGAGATAGAGAAGACAGAAAGACAGACAGAGCTGGGAGATAGATAGATAGATAGATAGATAGATAGATAGATAGATAGATAGATAGATAGATAGATATAGATAGATAGATAGATAGATAGATAGATAGATAGATAGATTTACAGACAGACAGAGCAGATAGATAGATAGATAGATGATGATGATGAAGATAGATAGACAGACAGACAAACAAACAAGAGTAGAGTACAGTACAGTAGAGCAGTTAGGGAGGGAGGTAGATAGGCAGATAGATAGATAGGCAGATAGATAGATAGACAGATAGATAGATAGACAAGACAAGGGTAGAGTAGGGTAGGGTACAGTACAGTACAGCAGATAGGTAAGTAGGTAAATAGCAATAGCAATAGCAGTAGACTTATATACTGCTTCATAGGGCTTTCAGCCCTCTCTAAGCAGTTTACAGAGAGTCAGCATATTGCCCCCAACAATCTGGGTCCTCATTTTACCCACCTCGGAAGGATGGAAGGCTGAGTCAACCCTGAGCCGGTGAGATTTGAACCGCTGAACTGCTGATCTAGCATTAGCCTGCAGTGCTGCATTTAACCACTGCGCCACCTTGGCTCAGACAGACAGACAGACAGACAGACAGTCTCTATATCATCTATCTATCTATCTATCTATCTATCTATCTATCTATCTATCTATCTATCTATCTCTAATCCTCCCTCCCTCTCTATTTGTCTGTCTGTCTCCCTCCATCAATTGCACAGATGTCAAACTCACGGTGTCACATTGCTGTCATGTGATGTATCGCAACACTTTCTCCTTCATGAAGCCGGGGTGTGTGTGGCCTATGTGTGAGACATCTGACCATAGGCTGCCAGTTTGACACCTCTGATCCAAGGGGTTTCACACTAATCCCCAAATGTTTTTCTCCTCCAGATATTACAACTAGCTCTCAAAGTGGGGATTCTCTGTTATGGGGGATGCCTGGTCACTCAAGGGAAGTTAACTGGTGGAGCACTTGTTACCTTTGTCCTGCAGGAGACTGAGCTTTCCACAGTGGTGCGGGTAAGTTTTGTGACTGGCCCAGCACTCCGGGGGGGGGGGGAGCAGAAACATCTGCCTGGAAGCCTAGAGAGGAGTGAAGACCCTTCCTCAAAATGTTCCCCTCATCTCACAGTGCCTGTTTCCTGTGTCTCCTAGGCCCTCCTTTCTTCTTACCCCTCCGTACAAAAAGCCGTGGGTTCATCAGAAAAAGCTTTTGAATATATGGACCGGACACCTCAAATCAAGCACTCAGGAACATTGGCGCCCACACATTTAGAAGGAAAAATGGAGCTTAAAGATGTTTCGTTCTCCTACCCCAACAATGGCAACTCTCTAGTGCTAAAGGTTAGTGGTGGGAACTGGATACTGAGAAGGGATCACGACGCCTTGGGTATGGTTCAAGAATAGAGATGAAAAGATGAAGACCCAAGATTGAGTCTCAGTCCTCCTGTGACCAGTTAACCCTGTTACTGAATAGCCCTGATTATCTGGGTTAAATCAATACACCAAACTACAAACTAGTCAAATGGGTTGAATTCACACAACTTACTAAGCCAAGGTTAAAGGTAACCAACTTTTCATCTTGTGTGTGTCATCTCTTGACTTGGACAAGGATGTTGTGTGAATGCAGCCAGAGGAAACCAAAATCTAGCTGAGGTCAGTATGTTCATCTTTAAGGAAGCTTTATTTTTTACAGACCCTACAGACTTCCATATGGGTTTCAATGATTATCCCAGAAAGAAATATTGAGTCTGGCCGATACTTGAAAGGGAGAGAACTGGGAAAACTCAGAGCTGGAAAATTGACAAAGCATCCCATATTGTTGCCAAGATAATGATACAAATGCATCTATGAAATCATTATGATCTTGGCAACCATATCAATCAAATCATTATGATTTTATAGATGCATTTGTATCGTTATCTTGGCAACAATATGGGATGCTTTGTCAATTTTCCAGCCCTGAGATTTCCTAGTGGTCCCCCATCCAAGCATTGGCCAGACCAAGCTTTTTGAGGTCAGCCAAGACAGGCTTAGGTCTAACTTGGCTTAATGGGATTTAGCTGCATTTAAATGGTCAGATATGTACAGTGCAGTCTGAGAGCCCAAAGCCACTCCAAATCATTTTTAATGCCTTGGGAAGGCCACACTTGGAATATTACATCCAGTTTTGGTCCCCATGATGTAGAAAAGATGTGGAGACTCTAGAAAGAGTGCAGAGAAGAGCAGCAAAGATGATTAGGAGACTGGAGACTAAAACATATGAAGAACGGTTGCAGGAACTGGGTATGTCTAGTTTAGTGAAAAGAAGGACTAGGGGAGACATGATAACAGTGTTCCAATATCTCAGGGGCTGCCACAAAGAAGAGGGAGTCAAACTATTCTCCAAAACACCTGAAGACAGGACAAGAAGCAATGCGTGGAAACTAATCAAGGAGAGAAGCAACCTACTGTAGAATTAAGGAGAAACTTCCTGACATTTAGAACAATTAATCAGTGGAACAACTTGTCTCTAGAAGTTGTAAATTCTCCAACAGTGTGTGTTTTTAAGAAGAGATTGGATAACCATTTGTCTGAAGTGGTGTAGGGTTTCCTGCCTGAGCACGGGGATGGACTAGACCTCCAAGGTCCCTTCCAACACTTCTATTCTGTTCTGTTCTATTCTATTCTATTCTATTCTATTCTATTCTATAATCTTGTTCCTCTGCACATTCAGATGCTATCCAATTGACTCAATTGTCAATAGAGAGCAACCAGAAATTCATATCACGGTTGAAGACTAAATTAGGAAGCAAAGTGGGAGGTGGAGGAGATCTTAGTAAATAGTTCCCACTCAGAGGAAGAAATAAGCAAATGCGTGGAGCTCTGTTGAAGGAGAGCCCCGCCGTGAGCATGTTGAAGCCCTGTCCCATCCCACCCAAAGTCAGAACCAAAACTGCAGTATGAATAACTGCATCTGAGTTGGGTAGAATTGGCACGCAGTGTTCTCTTCTTCCAGGGAGTGTCTTTGGAGCTGCGTCCTGGTACTGTGACTGCCTTGGTGGGCCCTTCCGGGTCCGGGAAGAGCACAGTGGTGGCCTTGCTCCAAAGGTTTTACGAGCCCAAGGAAGGAGAGGTGTTGCTGGACGGCAAGAAGCTGAGCGAATATGAACATCACTTCCTGCATCAAAAGGTAAGGGCTGCAATGCAGTAAACGCAGGTGGCCGATACAGGTTGTTGAGGGGATTGCACAGCCAGTGTCCAAATGGAGCCAGAGATGCTGATGCAAACTTGTAGTTTTATATCAATAAATAGATTTTACATTTATGTTTACAGCAGGCGAGATAGTCAGGCGCATCACTACGCCACGAAGTAAATCATCGGGTAAATCACCAAACAGCATACAGAGCACACCCAATAGAACAGCTTCCCTTCAGACGTTGTGGGCGCTCCATCCCTGGAGGTTTTCAAAAAGAGACTGGACAGCCATTGTCTGAAATTGTCTCCTGCTTGAACAGGGGGTTGGGCTAGAAGACCTCCAAGAACCTCTCCAACTCTGCCATTCTGTTAAATACTGTATTTTTCGGAGTATATGATGCACCTTTTTCCCTCAAAAAAGAGGCTGAAAATCTGGGTGCGTCTTATACACTGAATACAACATTTTTTGCCTTCCGAACCCCCCCTCCTTCACCAAAATGGCCGTGCATAGCTTTTAGAAGGCTTTCAGAGAGCTCCTGGGAGCTGGGGAGGGCAGAAATGAGAACAAGGGTCATTTTTTGTTCAATTTTGCCCCCTCCCAGCCCTCAGGAGCACTCTATAAGCCTCCTAAAGGCTATCCATGCCCTTTTTTTGTGACAAAAATGGGCCTGTTTTTGTGAAAAATGGGCCATTTTTTTCTCATTTTTGCCGCCCCCCCCCCCCCCCGGCACTCTACAAGCCACCTAAAGGGTATTCATGCCCTTTTTTTTTGAAAAAAAAAAAACATTTTGGGGAGGTTTGCAGAGTGCAAAAACTTTTTTTAAAAAGCTTGCCTCTTCAAAACCTTGGTGTATATTATACTCTGAAAAATAAGGTAGTCTGCTGTGGATTCCCCCCCCCCTTTCAACTCCCATTAACCAAAATGAATGGATTGATGTCAGGGAATTGTGCAACAGGTGTGTCCAAATTAAGTCGGACACACTGTCACAAACTTGTAGTTTTAGATAAATGAATATATTTAACATTTTCATTTACAACAACTAAGATAAGTCAGGAACACAGGAACATCATGAAGTAAATCTGCACAGCCTACTGAACACACAGAAAGAAAAAAAAGGTGGGAAAAAAGGGAAGCTCCCTCTTTACTCCCAGCAACCAATTGTAACGTAGATTGCCTCAGGAGCCTGCGTCCTCCAACCAATCAACTACAACGGTGTGTCCCGGCCCATTATATGCTTTACTGTTCCGCCTGTTAAATTAAATAACTTTACAGTAGTTTTCGACTTACGACCACAGTTGAGCCCAGCACTTCTGTCGCTAAGCAAGTTAATTGAGCTGAACCACATTTTACAACCTTTTTTGCCGCAACTGTTAAGCGAAGCGTGCAGTTATTAAGTGAATCTGGCTTCCCCTCTTGACTTTGCACATCAGGAGCTGGCTGGGAAGGTTACAAATGGTGATCAGGTGATTCTGGGACAGCGCAACTGTCATAAATATCTGCCAGTTGCCGAATGTTAATCACGTGATCCTGGGGATACAGCAGGGGTCATCAGTGTGAAAAGCAGTCATGTCATTTTTTTAAGGGTCGTTGTAATTTTAGTCACTAAACGAATGGTTATAAGTTGAGGACTACCTGTATTACAAAAGTGCTTTTTCAAGAGACAACTGGATGTTCTTGTTTTTAATAAAGTAGAGTACAATAAAAATAGTATAGAATGATGGAATGTAGAATTAGGAATAGAATAGAATAGAATAGAATAATGGAATATAGAATAGAATAGAAGAATGTAGAATTAGAATAGAATAGAAGAATGGAATGTAGAATTAAAATAGAATAGAATAGAATAGAATAGAATAAGGATTTTAGGATTTTTTAGGATTTTATTGAGGATTTATATGCCGCCCTTTTCCCTGAGGGGACTCAGGGCGGCTTACAACAATGAGGGGAAGGGAGTGCAAGACAAGACTTAAAAGAAAAAAAAAATCGTGAATAAAAGAAAATTATCCATAAAAACACAACATTCACTCAGCATTCGGGCGGGGTGAGAGTAATCCTATCCCCAGGCCTGACGGGATAGCCAGATCTTGAGGGCTGTGCGGAAGGCCTGGACTGTGGTGAGGGTACGGATCTCCACGGGGAGGTTGTTCCATAATGTCGGAGCTGCAACTGAGAAGGCTCTCCTCCGCGTAGTCGCCAGTCGGCACTGACTGGCGGATGGGATTCGGAGGAGGCCTACTCTGTGCGATCTGATGGGACGCAGGGAGCTAATTGGCAGGAGGCGGTCTCTCAAATAGTCAGATCCACTACCATGGAGCGCTTTATAGGTGGTAAGTAGGACCTTGCACCCGACGATCAACAGGTAGCCAGCGCAGCTCACGGAGGATTGGTGTTATATGGGCGAACCGTGGTGCGCCCATGATCACTCGCGCGGCCGCGTTCTGAACTAGCTGAAGTCGCCGGATGCTCTTCAAGGGCAGCCCCATGTAGAGCACATTGCAGTATTCCAGCCTAGAGATCACAAGGGCTCGAGTGACTGTTGTGAGAGCCTCCCGGTTCAGGTAGGGCCGCAACTGGCGCACCAGGCGAACCTGGGCAAATGCCCCCCTGGTCACAGCCGACAAGTGGTGGTCAAAACTCAGCTGTGGATCCAGGAGGACTCCCAAGTTGCGGACCCTGTCTGAGGGGTATAAATTTTGCCCCCCCAGCCTGATTGATGGAACGTTAGCCAAATTTTTGGGAGGAAAACACAACAGCCACTCGGTCTTTTCCGGGTTGAGTACCAGTTTGTTAGCTCTCATCCAGTCTTTAACAGCCTCAAGGCCCCGGTTCATCACGTCCACCGCTTCATTGAGTTGGCACGGGGCGGACAGATACAACTGCGTATCGTCCGCATATTGGTGGTACTTAATCCCGTGCCTCCGAATGATCTCGCCCAGCGGTTTCATGTATATGTTAAATAGCAGGGGGGACAGAACCGAGCCCTGCGGCACCCCATAGGTTAGGGGCCTCGGGGACGATCTCTCCCTCCCCACCAACACCGACTGCGACCTGTCCGAGAGGTAGGAGGAGAACCACTGTAAAACAGTGCCGCCCACCCCCACCTCCCGCAGTCGTCGCAGAAGGATACCATGGTCGATGGTATCGAAAGCCGCTGAGAGGTCGAGGAGAACCAGGATGGACGCGTGGCCTCCATCTCTGGCTCTCCAGAGATCATCGGTCAATGCGACCAAAGCGGTTTCAGTGCTGTAACCGGGCCTGAAGCCAGACTGGAAGGGGTCAAGATAGTTAGCTTCCTCCAAGGTACGCTGAAGCTGTAAGGCCACCACCTTCTCAACAACCTTCCCCAGAAAGGGGAGGTTGGAGACTGGACGATAGTTGTTAAGAACTGCTGGATCCAAGGACGGTTTCTTCAGGAGGGGCCTCACCACCGCCGCCTTAAGCGCGGTGGGGAGGTGTCCCTCCCGAAGAGAGGCGGTAACAACCGCCTGGATCCAGCCTCGTGTCACCTCTCTGCTGTTGGTAGTCAGCCAAGAGGGACACGGGTCCAGTATGCAGGTGGAGGAACTCACAGCTCGCATAGCCTTGTCCACATCCCCAGAGGCAACATCCTGAAACTCAACCCAGAGATGGTCTACCAAGTTATTCCCCTGTGTCCCGGCTGGATCTGCGGGGGTGGAGTCCAGTTCCGATCGAAACCGAGCAACTTTGTCCGCCAAGAACTGACTATATTCCTCAGCCTTACCCTGCAGGGGGTTCCCCGTCTCCCTCCTATTTAGGAGGGAGCGGGTTATCCTAAACAGGGCGGCTGGGCGAGACTCGGCGGACGCTACCAAGGAGGCAATGTGTGATCTTTTGGCGGTTCTCAATGCCCAAATATACTCCTTGGTGCAAGCTGTCAACAGTGCTCGGTTCGATACGGACCTGTCGGACCTCCACTGGTGCTCTAGGCGTCTCCTCCGGCGCTTTATCTCGCGGAGCTCCTCGGTGAACCAAGGGGGTCTCCGCGAGCCGCTGACCCGGAGGGGCCGTAGTGGCGCAATTCGGTCCAGAGACTCTGATGCCGCCGAGTGCCAGGCCGCAGCAATAGTCTCCGCCGAACTGTGGGCGAGAGCATCTGGAATGACCCCAAGCTCCGTCTGGAACCTAACAGGGTCCATCAGTCGCCTGGGGCGGAACCACCTGGTCGGTTCCTCCTCCCCACGGTGGGGGTTTGGCCTCCGGAAGTCTAGCCTCAGTAGGTAGTGGTCTGACCACGACAGGGGAATGGTCTCATTTCCCCTCAGACCAAGATCATAACTCCACTGCTCCGAGAGGAATACGAGGTCGAGTGTATGTCCCGCCAAGTGGGTAGGGCCTCGAATTACCTGGGTCAGGCCCATGGCTGTCATGGAGGCCATGAACTCCTGCGCTCCGTCAGAGTGTTCACCGAGCGAAGGCAGATTGAAGTCCCCCAGAACCATTAGTCTAGGGAACTCAATTGCTAGCTCGGCTATTGACTCGAGGAGCGCAGGGAGGGCCGCTGCAACGCAGTTGGGAGGCAGGTACGTTAGCAGCAAACCCGCTTGACCCTTGAGGTCCAACTTCACAAGTAGGGACTCACACCCGGCAAGCTCCGGAGCAGGGATCCTACGAGGAACTAAAGACTCCCGGACTACAATAGCCACACCGCCACCCCTTCCCTGGGCTCTCGGCTGATGAAGCACCTGAAACCCGTCTGGGCACAGCTCTACGAGGGGGACTCCTCCCTCCGTGCCCAGCCATGTCTCAGTAATACATGCCAGGTCTGCCCCCTCGTCTACAATCAAGTCCCGGACGAGGGGAGCCTTATGAATAACAGACCTGGCATTTAGCGACAGCAGCCTGAGACCAGGGTCCTGATCGCTCACGCCATCTGACCTTGGAGTGGGACTCATAGGGCCGGAAGGAGGGATCTCTGTGATATAGCGAACCCTCCTTCCCCGGTAATGGCCAGCCCTAAAGTCCCCGCCATATCTGCCTCTCCCTGTTATGATCGCAATGCTCCGACTCTCTCCCGTGGGCATAATTCCCCCAACCACCCCAATGGCCCCCGCTTGCCCCGCCAGGTCCTCCGAATCAGGCATACTCAGACACTCACACAAACAGTCCCCACAATATAATTAAAACACAAAAAGAATACAGCAATAATAGTACTAAAAGTGGGTCTTTCATACTAACTCATTCAGTCCCACGCACTCAACATACCCGTTTAAAATTGCGCAACACAGAATTTAAAATTATGAGTTCCAGAAGAGCCAGCCTCCCTTCCTCCAGTTCCAGAGAAATCCGAGGCCAAAGTCCAAGGTCCGTATTCTATAAATAGTTGTAGATGGAGGGGGGGGCAAAGCACAGGCCCCAGGTATCAGCCAGCACCAGCTTTGCAGTCTCACACCCTCCAAATCCAGATAAAGCGTGGAATAATAAACAATAACGGTCCATAGGAGATAAAGCGGTAGTATGCAGGGGGGTATCTTATCTTCCCCCTCTCCTGAAGTCCTGGAACGGCCAGAGTCTAAATGTCCAAAGTCTACAAGTGACTGGAACCAGTTAGAAGGGGGAAAGGGGGGGTGCCAGCTTAGTGTCCAGTTTTTAAAACGCCAAGTTCCTGTCCCTGAAACTGCCATCCTCTATCACTTCTTTCCCCAAACCAAATGCACCATAAGTATATATACCATGGGATATCAAAATGGTTAAACAGATGGTCGTTGCTCACATTAGATGTTTCAAGTAGCAGTGGTAGCAAGTGGTGGAGAAGAGCAGTTGTTCCAGGCCAATGCCGATGGTCGCAGGCCAGGCAGTAAAGCTCGTATTAAATAAGAACAAATAGGCAGGCAAGCATGGCTCCGCAGTAGTAGGGGCAGACAGGGAAAGGAATTGTCCAAGCCACAGGAGGAATAAAAAGGAGAGGCTCCACGGTGAGAGAGGTAGGCACTAAAATACAGGATAGAGGAGGGGCGGGCGTTCAGGCGAGCTATGATGGTAGTGGCTAAATCGCCGTTTAATTCGCTCGCCCAAGCCACAATAATTTCCTCCTCTTTACCACGATGGTGATGGTAATAATAAAGATGATACTAGCCAGTTTCAAATCCCCCAAGCTCACCGTCCCTTTTTTTCCCCGTTGTAGATGAAAATCCAGAGTTCCTCTCCAAACCCCACGCTGTTTAGATCTAAGAAGAACAGCGGGGGGGGGGGGGGCAATCGTGAGAGCGAAAAGCTCAGGCAGCCATCTTCCGACCAATTCCCGCTGCCACCATTCCGCTGCTCTAGGGCACCTTCCAGGACCAGGGCTCACCCGATAGGGCAGGCGACCACCAGGGGCTTCTAGGACACCCAGGTATCCAGGATGTTAAAAGACGCCAGTCGTCCGCGTCTCGCCGCCGCCGCCGCCCTCGCTCGGTGAATCAGCTGTTAGGCTGCTCAGCTGTTAGGCGCAATGGAGGCTGAATTAAGCCTTCGGGAGCGATGTTTTTGAAATTTCGTCCGGTCCTGGAGAGTTCTGAAGATCTTAATCTCACCCAGGCTCTTTCTGGAGACTTTGCGGCTCGTTTGGAAGGCTAACCAGCGCTTTTTCGCCAGATTACAGGGAGCGAAAAAGCCCGGCCGCCATTCCAAACCCGCACATGCGCATATCCTGCACATTCCATATCCATAATGGAATGTAGAATTAGAACAGAACAGAATAGAATAATGGAATATAGAATAGAATAGAATAGAATAATGGAATGTAGAATTAGAATAGAATAGAATAATGGAATATAGAATAGAATAATGGAATGTAGAATTAGAATAGAATAGAATAATGGAATGTAGAATTAGAATAGAATAATGGAATATAGAGTAGAATAGAATAATGGAATTAGAATAGAATAGAATAATGGAATGTAGAGTTAAAATAGAATAGAATAGAATAATGGAATGTAGAATTAGAACAGAATAGAATAGAATAATGGAATATAGAGTAGAATAGAATAATGGAATATAGAATAGAATAGAATAATGGAATGTAGAATTAGAATATAATAATGGAATGTAGAATTAGAATAGAATAATGGAATGTAAAATTAGAATAGAATAATGGAATTAGAATAGAATAGAATAGAATAATGGAATGTAGAGTTAAAATAGAATAGAATAGAATAATGGAATATAGAATTAGAACAGAATAGAATAGAATAGAATAATGGAATGTGGAATTAGAATAGAATAGAATAGAATAATGGAATGTAGAATTAGAATAGAATAGAATAATGGAATGTAGAATTAGAATAGAATAGAATAATGGAATGTAGAATTAGAATAGAATAGAATAATGGAATGTAGAATTAGAATAGCATAGAATAATGGAATGTAGAATTAGAATAGAATAGGATAGGATAGAATTCTTTATTGGCGAAGTGTGATTGGACACACAAAGAATTTGTCAGTGCTTGGATTGAGAAGCGAAACATCTTCAAAGAAAAACCAGAAAGTCCAGTTGCTTCTTGAAAAAAGCACTTTTGGGACAACCGTGGCCTGGATGAGTGAGACTCTCCATAGACCTGTGTTACAGTTTCCAAAGTTGGGGGAATGAATGTTGCTTTGATTGGCATCCCCATAAAGTCTGCTTAGAATAACGAACCGTCCTGTTGTTTTCCCTTCCTGGTAGGTAGCGCTGGTGAGCCAAAATCCCGTACTCTTTGCCCGATCCTTGGGTGCCAACGTTGCCTACGGCTTGGAAGAGCAAAGTCAAGAGAAGGTCACCCAGGCTAGTCAACTAGTGGGAGTCCATCGATTCATCGCCACAATGAGCCAAGGCTACAATACAAGTAGGAGTCTGCGTCTTCTGGCCAGGGATTGATGTTAGGGTGTCCAGGGCTGATTAAAGGGGGTCACATGGCAGTTGTCTGGAGGGAAGAACATCTGAGGGGTCCTTGGTGCTCTCTGAGCATGGTTGATTTTTTGCAGTTTCTTACTCAAACTTAATGTACTGTATTTTTCAGATTATAAGACACACCTTTTTCCTTCTAAAAAAAGAGTAAAAATCTGGGTGCATCTTATACACTGAATACAGCATTTTTGGCCTCCTGAAATCCCGCCCCCTTTGCAAAAATGGCCGTGCATAGCCTTTAGGAGGCTTCCACAGTTTTGGGGGCTGGGGAGGGCTAAAATGAGTGAAAAATGGGCCATTTTTTGCTCATTCCCCCCCCCCCCCAGCCCTCAGGATCACTCTACAAGTCTCCTAAAGGCTTGCATGCCCTTTTTTGGGCAAAAAAAAAATTGGGCTGTTTTGGGGAGGTCTGCAGAGTGCAAAAACTTTTTTAAAAAATTTGCCTCTTCAAAATCTTGGTGCATCTTATACTATGGTGCATCTTATACTCCGAAAAATATGGTAATCCTCAATTTACAAGTTGGTTTAGTGACTGTCTGAAGTTACGACACTGACAAAAGTGATTTGTGACCATTTTTTCACACTTACGACCTTTTGCAGCATCCCCATGGTCATGTGATCAAAATTCGGACACTTGGCAACTGATTCATATTTATGATGGTTGCAGTATCTCAGGTTGTGCTGCTCCACTCACTCACACACACTTAGTTTAGCGAATTTATTAAAGTTCCCCATCAGTTCCCTTCACCCAGCCTTGGAATTGTCCCAAATAACTCCTGCCACGTGCAGGCCAAGATCAGTCCACAAGGCAATGGCCAATAGTCCATAAAACAATGGAAAGTTGCTTCAACAAGTAAGTCCACCAAATAAACTTAATCCACCAGGCCAAACTGAAACACACCCACAGGAGCTCATTTGGCAAGAGAAGTTCGGTCTCCAAAGTCCAGCAGGAAGCACTTGGAACAAACACACACATCCAGAAACCAAATATGTTGCTCCACATCGCCTCCCTCTGCCTGCTGTGAGAAATAGTTTTCCTGTGCAGCCCTTCAAGATGGGCAGGGCCTTCTCCTGAATAATCTGGCAGATCTCCATTGCTCTTGTCTTTTCTCTGCCCTGTGTGCTCTCGGATCCACCAGGAAGGCAGCTCCTCCTCCTCTTCACTGACCGTCCGCCCTTGCAACTGTCTCCAGCTGAAGCCCCCTGTAAATTTATTCTGGCCATTCAGAGCCATTAATTTACCCAGTTTCTGACATGTCAGGAATGAGCTCATCCTCCCTTGACCTGACTTCCAAGGAAGAACATGAAGAGTCGTCGAAAGGAGACACCTCACAGGTTTTGTGACCTCCTGACCAGCAAAGTCAAAGTGAAAGCCAGATTCACTTTACGACCATGTTACTAACTTGACAACTGTAGTGATCCACTGTCATAAGGTCATAAAATGAAGCAAAATGCATTTAACAAATGTCTTGCATAGCAACAAAAATGTTGGCTCAATTGTGGTCCTAGGTTGAGGATTACGTATAGTGCAGGCAAGGAAACATCTGCAAGAAAACAACCATGCTCACAGAGCACCAAGGACCCCTCCTTTCAATCCCCAGCCACAGATAGTTTCCTGTATTGGAGAAACATCTGTCTGTGGCTCTGTGAAGCTGTGGCCGTAGGGAGGAGGCAGGGGTAGACCTGATAGGTTGCCATGTTCTACCATCTGCCAGCTATTAGACTGGATGATGAAAAAATTGTTATAGATATGTTGTAAAACAGGGTCACTATTCCAGAATTAAGCTATTGGGGGATTAATGAAGCAGTTGTTAGAATTACCGTATTTTTTGTAGTATAAGACACACTGGAGTATAAGACGCATCAAGATTTTGAAGAGGCAAATTAAAAAAAAAGTTTTTGCACTCTGCAGGCCTCCCAATAATGGCTTGTTTTTTGCAAAAACGGGTCCGTTTTTTGTCAAAAAAAGAGGCATGCATAGCCTTTAGGAGGCTTATAGAGTGCTCCTGGGGGCTGCGGGAGCAAAAACGAGCAAAAAACGGCCCATTTTTTGCCGTCCCCAGTCCCCAGGAGCACTCTGGAAGCCTTCCAAATGCTATGTATGGCCATTTTGCAAAGGGGGTGGGGTTTCAGGAGGCCAAAAATGCTATATTCGGTGTATAAGACACACCCAGATTTTCATCCTTTTTTTTTTTTTTTTTTTTTGAGGGAAAAAGGTGCGTCTTATACTCCGAAAAATACAGTAAAATGGATAAGCAGGGAGTTTGGGATGGCTGAATTGTAGAATTCATTTTTGTCTCTTCCTGCAGATGCTGGGGAAGCAGGAAAGCAAATTTCTGGGGGGCAGAAGCAAGGGATTGCTCTCGCTCGGGCTTTGATCCGAAACCCCAAAGTGCTGATTTTAGATGATGCCAACAGCGCCCTGGACACCGAGAGCCAGAAGCAGGTGAGAGAACTGGGCGCGTGGGGGAGACGTTTTCTGAGAGGATGAATTATGGATGGAATTAAACAAACACAAAGGGAATGTGAGAAAGCGAAGAGGAAGTGGCCTAACGTTGAGAAGAATTTTGTTGGTTTCTGTTAAACCACTGTGAGATTTTCGAACAGGAGAACTCTTTCAGCTTGGCCCAGCTGCAATCGGGGTAGCAGGTGGAACTGAGACAGAACCTCCCCCATCCAGTTTCCACAGGAAGGTCTTCATTGGGGGTGGAGGGAAGGGAGGGGGTATTGCAGGATTTGCAGGCCCAGCAAACCTGAAAACAAGAGTCTTAGATATGTTCACTATACCTTAATAATAAAATAATAAAGGCTAGAGATAGATACAGGGGTGGGATTCAACCGGTTTGGACCAGTTCGGGTGAACCGGATGCTAATTTTGCATCTGGTTTACTGAACCGGCGTTTGGAAGGACCGGCTGGCCATGCCCTCCCCTCCCAGGAGTCTCCACACAGCCCATTCATCAAGCCAGTAAGTGCAGGGAGGCTCTGAGAGGGAGAAAAATGGGTTCCACCACAAAACCGCGGAGGACAAAATCGCGCTCGACGAAAGCGCGCATTTGACGTCATCACAGCGCGACGAAAACATCGCGCTGTGATCGAAAAATGTAAAAATAAAGCGAAAACCTTACCCTAACCCCCCCAAACCTAACCCTAAACCTAACCCTAAACCTAACCCTTAACCTAACCCTAAATCTAACCCTAAATCTAACCGTTAACGTAACGCTAAACCTAACGCTAACCCTTAACCTAACGCTAAACCTAACCCTAACGCTCTAAACCTAACCCTAACCCTTAACCTAACCCTAACCCTAACCCTAACCCTAGCCCTTACCTTTATATGAATCGGCTTGCTTTAATTTTAATTTTATTTCAATTTTTAATTTTTTTCGTCGCGCTGTGATGACGTCACATGCGCGCTTTCGTCGAGCGCGATTTTGTCTTCCGCGGTTTTGACGGGTCATGGAAAAATGGGCCTCCTGGAAGCTCTGGAAGTCTGGAGCCTGTGGGTGGCTTTTTAAGCCTCTGGAGCCTGGGGAGGGCGGCAAAGGGGCCTCATGGAAGTTCTGGAACTCCAGAAACAGGCCTGTTTCTGGCCTCTGGAGCCCAGGGGAGGCCGTTTTCACCCTCCCGGAGGCTTGAGGAAAGCCTCCGGAGCCTGGGAGGGTGAAATCTCTCCCCCACACCTCGCCGTGGTGCAGGAGGCCAAATAGGCCACGCCCCCTGGTCACACCCACCCAGCAACTGGGCAGAGAATCAGTTGCTGAAATTTTTCAGTCCCACCCCTAGATAGATACATAGATAGGTGTGTGTGAGAGAGGGTGGGGGGCAGATGGTAGATAGGTAGATGGTAAAATGAGGACCCAAATTGTTGGGGGTAATATGCTGACTCTGTAAACTGTTTAGAGTGGGTTATAAAACTCTGTGAAATGGTATATAAGTCTTAAGTGCTATTGTGATAGATGATAGATAGTTAGATAGATAGATAGATAGATAGATAGATAGATAGATAGATAGATAGATAGATAGATAGATAGATAGATAGATAGATAGATAATACATGGGAGAGAAAGAGAGAGATGAGAGAAAAAAGGAGAGATGATAGACATACAGACAGATAGATGATAGAAAGATACATGATAGAAAGAATGAGAAAGATGATATACAGATAGAGTAAATCTTGATTTTATTTATATCTGAAGTGAAAGCTTACTTCCTGTAGAAAAGATGCCCTGCCTATCTTTCAAGGCTGCCTTCTCTCAGCGTCCTTCTATACAGGTAGTCCTTGACTTACCACCACAATTGCATCCAGACTTTCTGTTACTAAGTGAGACAGTTATTATTTTACGCCCTTTCTCATCCACAGTGAAGTGAACCCCTGCAGTTGTTAAGTTAGGAACATGATAGGCAGGTGAATCTGGCTTCCCCATTGACTTGTCAGAAGGTCGCAAAAGGGGGTCACATGACCCCGGGACACTGCAACCGTCATAACTACGGGCCAGTTGCCAAGCATCTGAATTTTGACCACATGACCATGGGTATGTGGCAACAGTCATAAGTGTGAAAACCATTGTGAGTCACTTTTTTCAGTTGCCATTGTGACTTCAAACGAAATGTAACATTGTGAGTTGAGGACCACCTGGGCAGCATAAAAGAACCCCAGAATTTCCCAGCCAACATGGAGGCCACACATCTTCGTGATGAAGCACCCCCAACCTCCGAAGGCAACTTCTGCTCCATGGGTTGATTGTTCCCACGGTCCGAAAATTTCTCCATATTTCTAGGTTGAATCTCCCTTTGAACAGTTTCCATCCATTGTTCCTTGTCTGGCCTTCAGGTGCTTTGGAAAATAGCTTGACCTGCTCCTCTCTGTGGCAGCCCCTCAAATATTGGAAGACTGCGATCATGTCTCCCCTAGTCCTTCTCTTCACTAGACTAGCCATGATCCTTTTTTTTTCTTGATGCCCAATTGGTTTCTCTCTGACCCAATCTTGCGGTTCTCCCTTTTTCTCTCTTTCTAACCTTCTTTCTCTTTCCAACACCCCGTTTTTGCCTCACATAGCTGGAGAATGAAATCTACGGCAAAGCTCGCAAAACCCGCACCGTTCTCCTGATCTCGCACCGGCTTCGCAGCGTGAAGCAAGCCAACCTCATCCTTTTCATGGAAGACGGGGAGATCCGCGAGAAAGGGACCTACGAGGAGCTGAAGGAGAAGAAGGGTCTCTTCTGGCAGATGCTGCAGAAGCAGCCAAACGGGGCAGAGGGGGGCTGGAGCAGTAGCCCCAATGGGAACAATAGGAATTGATTACGGGGTGCGAAACGTCCGGTCTGGATCCCAGAGCAGCCCTTATCGCTCCCTGCGAGCATCGTATGGTGGGGAGACGCCTCAGCAACGCAGACACTCCTGTTGATGGACAGTTTTATCATTCCGAAAATTCTAAACTGCTGTGTTCAGAAATCACAGTTTAAGCAATGTGCCATCTGAGCCAGCAGGAAACTTTTTTGGGGGGAGGGGATGGGGGGAATTCACAGTTTAAGCAGAGGGCGGGTTTTAGCTAAACCAAGAGAAGTTGGAGGGTTTCAATGATCTCACAGGAAACCGCATAGAGGGCTGCTCTTTAAAGTACTGTACTGTAAAATACTGGGAGGGGTGTATGTCACTGTTTCTAAGGCTGAGTCGCCTCACAGGGTTGTTGTTGGGAAAATAGGAGGAGGAATATGCCAACTCAACGAAGCGATGGATGTGATGAGCCAGGGTCTGGAGGCTGTTAAAGACTGGATGGGGGTCAACAAGCTTGTGCTCAATCCAGAAAAGACCGAGTGGCTGCTGTGTTTCCCTCCCGCGAATTGGCCAAGTGTTCCATCTCTCAGGCTTGGGGGGGTCAAATTATACGCCCCTCAGACAGGGTTCGCAACTTGGGAGTCCTCCTGGACCCACAGCTGACCTTTGAACATCATTTGTCAGCTGTGACCAGGGGGGCATTTGCCCAGGTTCGCCTGGTACACCAGTTGCGTCCCTACCTGAACCGGGAGGCCCTCACAACAGTCACTCGTGCCCTTGTGACCTCTAGGCTGGAATACTGCAATGTGCTCTACATGGGGCTGCCCTTGAAGAGCATTCGGCGACTTCAGCTAGTCCAGAATGCAGCCGTGCGAGCGATTGTGGGTGCACCTCGCTTCACCCACGTTACACCTATCCTCCGCGAGCTGCACTGGCTGCCTGTCGATCTCCGGGTGCGCTTCAAGGTGCTACTTATCACCTATAAAGCCCTTCATGGTAGTGGGCCTGAGTATTTGAGAGACCGCCTACTGCCAATTACCTCCACTAGACCGATACGATCACATCGATTAGGCCTCCTCCGAATTCCATCTACTAGCCAGTGCAAACTGGCAACTACCCGGAGGAGAGCCTTCTCGGTGGCTGCTCCGACCCTCTGGAACGAACTCCCCGTGGAGATTCAGACCCTCACCACCCTCCAATCCTTCCGCGCCGCTTTGAAGATCTGGCTGTCCCTGCTGGCCTGGGGTTAAGATTCCAACCCCACCCGAATTGTGTGACTGTTGTGCTCTCTTTTAATATGTTGTATTGTTTCCATATTGGAATACTGTTTGTCTTTCCCCCCGTCCCTTTTTGAATTGTGAGCCGCCCTGAGTCCCCCCAGGGAAAAGGGCGGCATACAAATAAAGGAAATTCAATTCAATTCAATTCAATATTGTGTGTGTTTACTGACTGGAGCTATTTATTAAATGGGATATAACAGGTGGTGGGTTGCCAATTTTTAAACTACTGGTTTGGCCACTTCTGCGCACGCGCAGAAGCACCCCAGCAGATGGGCGGAACCTCCTGCCGCAGCTACTACAGGTTTGGCTGAACCGGGAGCAACTCACCTCTGGATACAACTAACAACGAATGAATGGATGAATGAATGAATAAATTAATGAATGAAACCAGCACCAAAATTGATTGTGCTCAGTTGTCCCAAAGGTGCTTTTCCAAAAGACACCTGGGCTTCCTTTGTTTTTCCTTGAAGATGTTTCACTCCACATCCAAGAAGCTTCTTCTGGCGGGGTCTGAACTGAGGAAGCTTCTTGGATGAGAAGCAAAATGCCTTAAATCAAAACCCAAGGAAGTCCAGTTGCCTTTGCTCTTTGGGGGCAGCATCACCTGGGGGACTGAGAATCTCCATAGACGTGGGGTTGCTCGGTTCCTTTTTAAAAATTCCCCCTCTTCCACTTGGTGTCAGGATGGCCATTCCTGATATTGAAGGAGATTTTGCAAATGGTTTGTCTGAGCGTGTGAAGTTTTGATGTTCTCTTTTGAGAACAGGAGCATCTGCAGAGAGGATCCAAACAATCATGATGGCATTCACACGTTTTGAAGCCTGCTCCTTTTGTTGTTGTCGTTCTTGTTGTGGATGCTGCTAAAGGCGGGCCCAACTCTTCCGCTGCCGCCTTCAGCTCTAGCAGAGGATGCCGATGCTGAAGTTATTAAGTTATTAAGGTTATTAATTAGGGTACTAAGTCCAACTACCAACTTCAGCATTAGTCCACATCTTTTCTTTGCCTCGGTTTGTAAAATGGTTTGCATTTGATTATTCTGAACTTTGCTTTCCTCCTCTCCTAGCTGACCGGATCACGTATTAACATTTTGGGACCTTCTATCTAATCTGTGGCTCACATGGGAGTTGTAACCCAATTTGGGAGAAGGGTCTTTCATTGTTCCAAATGTTGAAAGCCACTTGGGCAGAGCGATGAAGGGGCTAATCTGGGCTTAGAGCAGGGGTGGAATGCTACTGGTTCAGGCCAGTTTGCTCGAACGAATAGTAAAAAATGCTACCATTCGCCTGAACCGGTAGTAAAGAAATGCTTAAAAGTGTTAAAAAAAAGTTCCGGCAATCTGCTATGCGACAATCAGCTGTGCCGCAATCCTCAGAACTTTTAAAACTTTTTTTTAGCATTTTTTAGTACCTATTCACCCAAAGAAATGCTTTAAAAAGTTTTTTTTTAAAGTTCCAACGAGTTCCAACAGCTGTGCCTGATTGTCTGTGAGGTTCCTGCTTGTTGCAGGGGCCATTTTGCGTGAACTCCAGCTGCTTTTGTGTTGTGTGTGAGTCAGTTGTGCAGCTTTTGTGTAATTTTTGTATAAAGTGAGTTGGTTTTTGAGCTCTCTGTGAGGTTCCTGCTTGTTGCAGGGGCCATTTTGTATGAAGTCCAACAGCTTTTGTGTTGTGTGTGAGTCAGTTGTGCAGCCACGCCTTCCCGGTCATATGACCACCAAGCCATGCCCACAGAACCGCTAGGGTTTTTTTTTTTGAATTTCACCACTGGCTTAGAGTTAAATAAACAAACAGGCTCACAATTGTTTCCTGTAAGGTCTTGTACTTTAGAAAGCCCATGTACAGAAAAACACTTGTATTTGTATATTTTAAAATAAATACCCAATGTTTCCTGTCTTTATCGTATCAATCATTTCCTTGAATACATTTTTCATACTAATAGAATTGCATAGTTTCTCCAGCCGGATAATCACCCAAATACGGTAGAAACTGTATCCTAAAATGGCACTCCCCAATCTGTCGGCTTTCACTATTGGTGATCACCTTCCATTTAGATCTTGTATAAACACCATAGGGAGCAGGAGCATGGTGGCTCGCATGGTTAGGATGCAGGGTTGGAGGTTAGCGAGCCTGTGTTTGAGACCCAAATGCTGTCGTGGGGCGGGTTGAGCTCCCATCCTTTGCTCCAGCTCCTGCCAGGGAAATGAAAGGAGCCACCAATTGGGTGTCTTCTGGGAAACAGTCATGCAACAGTGATGCTACCAACTAATCCTTTCAACCTGGAAGTGCCTCAGTGACGTGAGTGCAATGTGATCATAGGGAACATTAGCAATACCTTGCAGTAGGTGGGCTAGTTGGAGATAATGGTAGGTGTAGTTGAACACTCCTGGAGGGCAACCTGGATGTTTTAGGGCAGTGATGGCTAACCTTTTTCGGATCGCGGGCCAAAATCAGGTGGAGCGCATGGGGATCGTGCGTGGGTGTGCCCACAACCATAATGCTATGCATGAGACCCCTGCACACACATGCGTGAGCCCCTCCCACATGCACATGCGATCCCCAATCTCCCCCCCCCCCACTTGTGGCTTGCGATGGACCCATTTTTCGCCCTCCCCAGGTTATAGAGGCTTTCTAGGAGCCTGGGGAGGGCGAAAACAGCCTCCCCCCCCCACCCCGGAGGCTCTCCGGAGGCTTCAGGATACTTCCCTGAAGGCTCCAGAGGGCAAGTAACGGTCGTATGAACAACCCGGAAGTTCAGGAATGGTGTCTTCCAGTTAGTCTGTAGGGCCGTTTTTCACCCTCCGGAGGGTGAAAAACGACCCTACGGCCACCCGGAAGTCCGTTCCTGAACTTCCGGTTTGCGCATTGGGTGGTTTTTCACCCTCCGGAGGTATCAGGAAGCCTCCGGTGAAAAACAGCTGAAAAAGAAAGCCGAAGTTAGCTGGCCAGCGCACGCATGCGTTCTGGAGCTGACACAGCACCGCCTCACATGCCCTAACAAATGGCTCCACGTGCCATCTGTGGCATGCGTGCCAAAGGTTCGCCATCCCGGTTTTAGGGCATGTGCTGTGAAATTTGATACAGGTAATTTTCCATTCTTAAGCAACACCAATTGTAAGTTGAGAAACTACATGACTCGGTTGCTTAGTGACGGCAGATCCGACAGCCCAGGGCAGGTAGCTAAATGAAAACTTCATATGACCACAATATGCGACTTCCCACTGGCTTCCCCATTGACTTAGCTTGTTGAAAACTGGCAGGGAAGATCCAAGATCATGATCACATGATCACCAGGATGCTGTCATGGCCACAAGTACAAGGATTGGTCGTAACTGGTTTGTTCAGCCCCATCGTAAAGTTGAACAGTTGCTGAAAGTGGTTGTTAAAAGAAAACCACCAGTATTCCTTCCAAACACTTGCAATCAAACATAATTCTTGTGTTTGTTGCCTGCTGATGATAAATAGATCCTTCCCTTGAATATTTGCGCGCTTAATTGCTATAGGATGGAGAAATCCTCCTGGGATAAGAGTTCCGACAATTGGGTGACCTTTGTTTTCTGGATAGCCATTATGTGGATGCCAGACATAATATGTAAAGGTGCTGTAACGCATAGATTGAGCCAGAAAAGTGTTCAGCAAAGAAAGGCTTCCAACAGAAAAAATATATATTACACACACACACACACACACACACACACACACACACACTTGAAAAAGCATACAGAAGGAATAACTGCTTCTTATAATTATAAAACTGTAATTCATTTTTTTTAAAGATACAGAGGGAATAACTGCTTATAATTATAAAACTATAATTCATTTTTTAAATAAAAGCATACAGAAGGAATAACTGAATACAGCAAGCTTATAGCAAGTGGCAGTTGGGAGGTGTACTGAGTTATTGATTGAATGACTGATTATATGTGCCATCAAATCATTTTCACCGCCTAGAAACCATGTAGATTTTCTCCAGGATAATCCTTTAAAATCTCCAAAAGTGCCCCATCACTACCGTGATTGAGTTTTGTTGGTTCAGCGATCCATCAGTTTATTTTCTTTATTGTCCCTGATATTTTCAGGAGTCTTCTCCAAAAACCAAAGGTATCACTAGTCTTCCTATCCTGCTTCTTCAAAGTCCAACCTTAGCTTCCACAGAAGGCCGCGGGGAAGACCAGGACCTGAACGATTCTGAAATTTCTCAGTATAGACACATTGTGGCATTTGAATATCTTTTCCATGGCCTTCATTCATGGCTGCTTTACCAAGTGCTAGTCTGAGCTGTACTTCTGGGTGTTTCTCCTTTTACTCTTGATGATTGATCATAAAAATCAGAAACTGCTCACCACTTCAACATCTTCATTATTCCTTCAGGTTCTCTCGACCATTGTTATTACTTTGATGATGCGGTGGCTCAGTGGCTAAGACGCTGAGCTGGTCAATCAGGAGGGTTGGCAGTTTGGCGGTTCGAATCCCTAGTGCTATGTAACAGAGTGAGCTTCTGTTACTTGTCCCAGCTTCTGCCAACCTAGCCGTTCGAAAGCACATAAAAATGCAAGTAGAAAAATAGGAACCACACTTGGTGGGAAGGTAACAGTGTTCCCTGGGCCTTTGGCATTAAGTCATGACAGCCACATGACCTTGGAGACATCTTCAGAGAGCGCAAAGGCTCTTCGGCTTTGAAATGGAGATGAGCACTGCCCCCTAGAGTCAGGAACGAGTAGCACACGTGCAAGAGGAACCTTTACCTTTAAAATATTTACAGGTTAACCAGGTCTAACCCAGCCACTAGCAACATGGATTAACTTCTGTCACACTGTCGTGAGGTCCTCAGCTGTGCACTGATCAGGACACAAAGGGAAGGTACCGCAGGCATATGTGTTGTTGTCTCTGTGTTGCCACAATCGCAAATACATTAAAAAAATAATAAAACCCAGAAAGGAAAAAGCAACCACACATCATCGCACTTAGTAGTTTGAAAGCATGTAACAATGCAAGTAGAAAAATTTGGTGGAAGGTAACAGCGTTCTGTGCTCCTTCGGTTGAATCATGCCGGCCACATGACAACAAAGACGTCTTCAGATAGCGCTGGCTCTTCACCTTTGAAACAGAGATGAGCACTGCCCCCTAGAGTCGGGAACGACTGGCACATGTGTGGGAGGGGAACCTTTACCTTTACCTATACATTTATTCTTGTTTTTCAAGCATATTGACTTTGACCTTGACTTTTATTTGCGGTTTTGGCTATCAGGGTAGCGTTATCAGCAAAGCGCAGATTATTGTTGTTTCTTCCTCCTAAATTTGAACTTCTTCCGCGCTCAGCGGGGGAAAAAAAACAGCAAAACCCAAGTATTGGACCACGCAGCCAACGGCTGAAAAGAATGTCCTCGCGTCATCTGTTGCTAAGTAACTTCCGTTACGGAGGTTGACTGCGAGCGGGGATTTCCACGGCCAACCGTGGAGAAGCTTAGTGGCGCCCTCTGGAGGGGGAGAGATGCGACGAGCGGCAGTGGCGGGAATCTCTGCTTTTTCTAGGAAAGATGACGACACTCAGAAAATTGGCGGGGGGGGGTGGACTAGTGAAAGCGGGGAGTAGTGTGAAGGGTTGAAGCACTTGGCTTGGGACAGATCGACTTGGAGAAAGTCTGTGCGGTCGATAAGAGTCGATAATAACGGCACACGATCAATGAATCTATCCGTCGATGGATCGATCGATCAGTTTGCCTCCAGAGGTTGTGCGCTTCATCACTGGAGATTTTTAAGAAGAGACTGGACAAACACGTGTCTGAAAGGGTAAAGGGTCTCCTCTTGGGCAGGGGGCTGGACTAGAAGACTCCAAGGTTCCTTCCAGCTCTATTCTGATTGATCCCTCAATCGATCCCCTCTTTTGTGGCGGAGACTGGAGACCCCCCCTCGCTCTTCAGACCCCGAGATAATCGCCCCCGCTTTAAAGTGATGGAGGATTTGCGAATTATCAGCTCTATTCGTGGTGCTTCGTGTGAACGACTTACGTTTCCTTCTTCTTTCCCGCCACAAGCAAAGCTGTGCTTGCGGAGATGCGGGAGATCAGCTAGTCAAAACTCAGGTTGCCTGGGTAAAGCCTACAACAGCCATTTCCAGATGGGTCGGACTAGGAAGTCCATGGTGCGCTGACGGGGCAGGATCACATGCCTATCCCCCTCCCAGACGCGGTCTGACTCCCGACACGGAGTAATGGACAGACGCGAGGATCCATACAGACAGTCAAGACACCAGAATATAAACTTGAGAGCAAAGCCCACTCCTTATGAGCGCTGATAATGTTACCTAGTTGGGTAGTGAAACGTCTGCAAGGAAACAAGAAAGCCAAGAGAGGACCAAGGTCCTTTCATGTCAACTCCGAGCTACAATATAATGTGAACATAAACGGAGAGCAAACCCCACTCCTTATCAGCACTGATGTTGTTACCTAGTTGGGTCATGAAACGTCTGCAAGGAAACAAGTCAGCTCAGAGAACCCCGAGAACCCCACACGTGAGGATCTGCCTGGATTCAAAGCGCGGGCATGCAAGCAGTTGCGGGGTTCAGCATCCCCCCCCCGGAACCCCTTACTTTAGGTCCCTCCCCCCCCCACGTCTCCTTTCTGCTCGTGGACGTGGGCAGCCCTGTCCCTCTAAGGAACGGGGGGGATGTCCTTCCCCTCCTTAGCCGCGCCTCTCCAAGGGCGCCTTTGCCCGGCCCACGCGTGGGGCGAGGAAGGGACAGGCGGAGCCCCACAAGTGCGGCTTTCGCTTTCGCCGCGCCGGTGAGGAAGCGGAGGCAATGGCGCTGCTGGATGTTTGCGGACTGTCTGGCTTCGGCGACTGGGACTCGCCTCTGGCGGGAGGGGCGGCCGCCGCCGGACCCCGCGAAGGGCTCTCGCACTACGCTTTCGGGGTGCGGGAGCCCCAGATGGCCGTGCTCCCGGGGATGCAGGTGGGGCCGCGGGAAGGGCCGGATAGAGGGAGGGACAGACGGACGGAGGGAGGGCGCAGACAAAGAGTGGAGGGTCAGGCGTGGAGCAAAGTGCACCTGAGCATATGCAGAGCCCCCCCCCCCCTCTCGCCGGATTGTTTGGCGCGGTGCCCAGAATGGGGCGTCAATCTTCTCGGGCAGCAGTTTTCTCCGGAGGGAAATCCCCCCCAAAACGTTAAACGATGGGGAGAAGTGGGGGGGACGGGACGGGACTCGGGCCCGATCTTGAGTCCCGGAGAAGGTTTTGCTGGGCCGCCTCTCGCCCTTTTCCCATGGAAGGCAAAGAAAGGGTCGATCTTGGCTCAGGTTTGGGCCAAGGTTATGGGTCTGTGTGGTTGTGCGGCCGGGCGGAAGAAGGCGAGAGAGAGGGCGCACCCACCGAATGGCTGTTGGGACGTGGGGCAAAGTGCACCTGAGCATATGCGGAGTGCTCCCCTCCTCGCTTGCCTCCTGCCCGCATTGTTTGGCTTGATGCCCAGAATGGGACATCCGCTTTCTCCGGGCAACAGTTTTGTCTGGAGAAAAAAATCCCTCCAACAACTTTTAGCGACCGGATGACGTTTGTGTGTGTGTGTGTGTGTGTGTGTGTGTGTGTGTGTGTGTGTAGGGGGGGGCGAAGGAGGAAGGGGCGGACTTGGGGCCCGATTCTAAGACCCGGAAAGGATTTTGCTCGGCCGCCCCCCCCCCCCTTTTCCTACAGGAAGGCAAAGGCAGAGCCGAGATTTGTGTGGTTGTGCGGCCAGGCACAAGGGAGGAGGGAGGTGTACCCAGAGAGTGGCTTTTGAGAAGTGTGGCAAAGGGCATCTGAGCCTATGCAGAGGGCTTCCCAACTCGTCCAGTTCTGATCTAGTGCTCAAAACAGGACATGCACCTCCTTGGGGCAGTAAATTACCTCCCCCCCACCCCAAAAAAACCTTTTAGCATCTGGATGACTGTAGGGAAAAAGAAGTGTGTGTATGGGGGGGGGGGGCTTGGCCCGTTTCTGAGATGGGGCAGACCTCCCTCCCTTTTCCCATGAAAGGCAAAAGAAGGTTGTGGGTCTGTGTGGTTGTGTGTCTGTGGTTGTGCGGCGGGGCAGAAGAAGGAGGGAGGGAGGGCGCTGTGCACCCAAGGAATAGCTTTTGAGACATGCATCAAAGGGCATCTGAGCATATGCAGAGAGCTTCCTCCCCCCTCGCCCTTCCCATTTTGATCTGGTGCCCCGAATGGGACATGCACCTCCTTAGGGCAGTAAATCTCCCCCCCCCCCAAGCTTTTAGCACCCGGATGACGGTGGGAAAGCCGGGGGGGGGGGGGGCGCTTGGGCCAGATTCTGAGCCCTGGGGAGGCCTTTGCTTAGTTGCCTCCTGCCTTTTTCCTATTGGAAGGCAAAGGAAGGGTGGAATGTGGCTCAGGTTTGGGCTGAGGTTGTGTGTCTGTGTGGTTGTGTGATTGTGCAGCCAGGCAGCAGGAGGAGGAAGGGCGCTGTGCCCCTAAGGAACAGCTTTTGAGACATGCGTCAAAGTGCTTCTGAGCGAATACAGAGAGCTTCCCCCCCCCTTCGCCCTTCCCATTTTGATCTGGTGCCCAGAATGGGAGACCTTCTTCCTTGGGGCAGTAAATCCCCTCCCCCTCAAAAAAACTTTTAGGGCCTGGATGACGGTGGGGAAAAGGAAGGGGGGGATTGGGCCCGATTCTGAGCCCCCGGGGAGGCCTTTGCTTGGCTGCCTCCCACCCTTTTTCCACTGGAATGCAAGGACTGAACTTGGGCCAAGGTTGTGGGTCTGTGTGGTTGTGGGTGTGTGCCAGAAGAAGCTGCTCTTCCCGCTGGCAGAATGGAGCAGCAGAGGGTTCTCTGCCTCCCTGATCAGGACCCTTCTCGCCTTCCCTCCCCCTCCTGCAGCCCACCGAGGTCCTGAAGAGCCTCTCGGAGGCCAGCGGCTCCCGGTTCGAGCCGGTCCACGGCACCACCACTCTGGCCTTCACCTTCCAGCATGGAGTCATCGTGGCCACTGATTCCCGGGCCTCCTCTGGCAGCTACATCAGTGAGCAATTCCGTGGTTTGAAGAAGAGGGCTGGATAGGGTGGAGGAATCAAGTCAGTAACAGTAACAGAGTTGGAAGGGACCTTGGAGGTCATCTAGCCCAACCCCCTGCTCAAGCAGGAGACCTGTACTAGGGATTCGAACCAAACTGCCAACCTTTCCGATCGACAAAAATAAGTTTTTTTTATTTTTTTCATTTTTATACAAATAATGACATGTATACCCTTACATCATAACCAACACAGATTTGTATTATTCAATATTCTTACCATCAACCCCCAAAGACTAACATTTGCTTTTCTGCTTTCCATTACACCATATTTATACCCTACCCATCACTTTCTTGCCGTTTCTCCCTCTGTCCTCCACCCTACCTCCTTTCTTCCCTCCATCATCCTTCTCTTCTCTATGTCCCCTTCCTCTCTCCTTCTCCTCTCTCTTTTCCATTCTTTCTCTCCTCCTCTTTCCCTCCTTGTCTACCCCCTCTCAATACCCCTCTTGTCTCCCTTCTCTCTTCCACTCTCTTCATCTCGTTTGCATGGTATATTTCAGCATCTGAGCAGGCTCCATTTAATGTTGATGATATTAGTAGTTTCATTTCAATAAACATCTTTCATATTAATAAATTTCATATATCCTCCTCCTTTTAAAAACAAAGTATACATATATACAGTTGCAAGAAAAAGTATGTGAACCCCTTGGGATTACGTGGAGTTTTGCATGAATTGGTCATAAAATGTGCTCTGAACTTCATCTAAGTCACAACAATAGACAAACACAGTCTGCTGAAAATAATACTACACAAACATTAGATGTTGCCATGGTTTAATTGCACATAACATGTAAACATTCACAATGCAGGGAGGAAAAAGGCTGTGTTTGTCTATTGTTGTGACTTAGATGAAGTTCACAGCACATTTTATGACCAATTCATGCAAAACTCCGCGTAATCTCAAGGGGTTCACATACTTTTTCTTGCAACTGTAGCAATTACATTTTTATCCCATGCCCCAGGCTTATTTTTTGGCCAAAATGTGGGCCTGGTTACAATTTCCAGCTATTCTTATAATAATATTGTATAGCATACATCATTACATGCCCCAAGTTTTTAGTTCTCGCTTTTATAATCTCAGTTATTTTTTTCATTAAAATATATATTTCAAGTTCCCCCTCCATTCCCCTCCCCCATATCTTTATGTAGCTTACATTTGATTAGCTCAGTTACAATCTTTACTACTCAATGCTTATTACAATTCCATTACTCTGCTATAGAACATGGCAGGCAATACGCTCCTCATTTGTGATTACACGACTTTTCTTGCCACAGTTGTTTCCGATTTCACGTTTTTATTGAGCGATAAGATATTCTTGCCACAGTTGTTAAGCGAGCCACTGCGGTTGATCAGTTAGTAACCTGGTTGTTAAGTGAATCAGGCTTCCCCGTGGACTTCGCTGGTCAGAAGGTCGCAAAAGGGAATCACACCTGACCCAGGGGTCATAAATACGAGCTGGTTGCCAGAAGGATGCTGCAAAGCTTGTAAACCTTTTAGTAAATTTGCTCTGACTGAAGAACTGAACGGAAGGACAGAAGAAGTCCTGAAGGAAAACTGAAGGACTGAAAGAAATCCTCCACCATCTAGTTAGAACTGAAGAAGCTTCTTGGATGAGAAGCGAAACATCTTCAAGGAAAAACTTTTGAGAAAAGCACTTTTAGCCTGGTAGAGTTTTTTTTCAGGCAAACAAATATTATGAAAAGGCTTTGTGCCACTGTAGGTCACTCCATCAGATGCCGCTTAACTCCTCCACATGCAGTTGGCAAAAGCAGATAAATGCCTTTTTATAGAAAACTCTTGTGTTCCTCCTGATTTGTGGTGGGGTAAATTATCTTGTCAAGCTGCCCAACAGCAGCGCTTGAGTGGGCCTAATCTGCTCTTCCTGTCTTCCTTTCCGCCTCCTACGCAGGTACTTTGCAGTTCAACAAGGTGATTGAAATCAACCCTTACCTGCTGGGCACCATGTCTGGATCTGCGGCCGATTGCCAATATTGGGAGCGTCTCCTGGCCAAATACTGCAGGTAGGGATCTGATGCTGGTGCTTGATAGGCTGCAGCTGGTCAGAGAAATGATGTAGAGTCTCTTGCTTGAGCAGGGGGTTGGGCTAGATGAATTCAAATTCAAATTCAAATTTAATGAATTTATATGCCACCCAATCCCAAAGGACTCCGGGCGACTTACAGAATAAAACTCTAAAAAAGATAAAGCTTAAAAATAGGGAAGAGAAACAGATTAAAAAAAGAACACGTCATGCACTCAATCTAGGCGAGGCTGGACCTCATTCATGAGGTCAACAGCCCCAGGCCTGCCGGAATAGCCAGGTTTTAGTAGCCTTTCGGAAGGCCGAGAGAGTGGGAAGGGTCAGGATCTCTGGGGGTAGGTCGTTCCATAGGGTCGGAGCAGCTACAGAGAAGGCCCTCCCCCGAGGAGTCGCCAGCCGGCATTGTCTGGTCGACGGCACCCGGAAAAAGCCCATCCTGTGCGATCTTATCGGCCGTTGGGAGGTTTGTGGCAGAAGATGACCCACAAGGTCCCTTCCATCTCTGTCTATTCTATTCTATTCTATTCTATTCTATTCTATTCTATTCCGAATAAGAATGAGAATGGAATGGAATAGACAGAGATGGAAGGAACCTTGTGGGTCATCTAGTCCAACCCCCTGCTCAAGCAGAAGACCCTATACCAGTAATGGTGAACCTTTTCGCCACTCACGGAAACTAACTTAACAACTAACTTAACAACTGCAGTGATTTGCTTAACAACCGTGGCAAGAAAGGTCGTAAAATGGGGCAAAATTAACTTAACAACTGTATCACTGAGCAATTGAAATTTTGGGTTCAGTTGTGGTTGTAAGTCGAGGACTATGTGGAGATCTAATTTAAATTAAGTTCCTTTGATCTGAGGATTGCAGTTGCCTTTAATATTTTCCCTTCCATTAGATTAAAGAGGGCAATTTGATGGGAATGTTCAGAGAGGCCCTACAAATCTCACCAAAGCTTTGGATCTTTCTTTGGGCAACCTTGGCTCAGCGTAAAGCCAGAGGCTGAAGACCTGGGGAGAGACGAAAATATCTTGGGGGTGGGAGAGACATGGGGTAGGAAGACAGACCCTCTTCCTCTGACCCTGCCTTCCTTCTGCCCTCCCAATGCAGACTCTACTTCCTTCGGAACAAGGAACGGATCAGCGTCTCGGCTGCCTCCAAGCTCTTGGCCAACATGCTGGTCGAGTACCGGGGCATGGGACTCTCGGTCGGCAGCATGGTGTGCGGATGGGACAAGAAGGTAATGACTGGCAGGGAGGGCAGGAGGGAGAACAGATGAGCCAGGGGACAGGAGGAGGGGAAGGGAAGGGCAGAGGAAGGGAAGAGAAAGGAAGGGAAGAGAAGGGAAGGGGGAAGGAAGGGGAGAAAGGAAGAGAAAGGGAGAGGGAGGGGAAAGAAAGAAAAGAGAAGGAAAGCAAGGGAAGGGAAAGAGAAAGAAGAGGGAAGGGTGGGGAGAGGAAGGGAAGAGAAAGGAAGAGAAAGGAAGGGGAGGGGAGGGGGAAAGAAGGAAAGAGAAAGGGAGAGGAAGGGAGCGGAAAGAAAGGGAAAGGAAAGGGAGAGAAAGAGAAAGCAGACTCTTTGAAGCATTCTAGCAAAAAAAATCAATAGTCAGGTGGGTTTTTAGGCATCAATTCGGAAGAGAGGGTTGGGGGCTATCTGATACCCCAGAGTTGCCAAAAGTGGGGTCCACACACAGCCTAAAGGATCACCCCTTATGAGCCCCAGAGTCAAAGGGTGAGCCTTTTCAGTTTTAGGAGGGGGGAGAGTTACAGGATTTTTTTAGAAGGTTAGGATGGCTCTCCAGGTCTTGTCTTGGCAGCAATATAGAAATGGTTTTTTTTAGACTGTTTTTTTTTCTTTTGGGAATGTTTTATCCCACATTTATTATTTTTTATAAATAACTTAGGTGTTAGGTGGCAAACATACCTAACACTCCTTTCGTCTCCTATTTCCCTCACCACAACAGCCCTGTGAGGTGGGTTGGGATCAGAGAGTGTGACCGGCCCAAGGTCTCCCAGCTGGCTTTCGTAGCTAAAGCGGGACTAGAACTCCCAGCCTCCTGGTTTCTAGCCTGGTGCCTTCATCACTTTGCCAAATTGGCTCTGTTTTTACTTTTCCTTCTCAGTCTAGCCCGGAAATTTCTTAGTGGTCTCCCATCCAGAACTAATCGGACCCAACCAAGGTTCAGCCTAGTTTGGCCAGGCACTGCTGTGGGTTACTGTTAAACCTGGTTGTCTTCTGCCCATGTTTGGAATGTAACCCTCAACCACATCTTGGAACAAGGAGTGAAGGGGCTGCTCTGTGGCCAGGGCTGGGCTACAGAGTCCCTCAGGGAAAGCAACCGAAGGCAGAGCTGAAGAGAGTCACAATTCCCTCCCTTTTCCAGGGCCCTGGTCTGTACTACATTGATGATGCAGGAGCCCGGCTGAAAGGACCCCTTTTTTCCACGGGAAGCGGAAACACATACGCCTACGGAGTCCTGGACAGCGGCCATCGGCCTGACCTCAGCGTGGAGGAGGCCTACGACCTTGGCCGAAGGGCCATCTGCTATGCCACCCATCGTGATGCCTACTCTGGTGGAGTAGTAAACAGTACGTTTCAATACAATACAATACAATAGCAGAGTTGGAAGGGACCTTGGAGGTCTTCTAGTCCAACCCCCTGCCTAGGCAGGAAACCCTATACCGTTTCAGACAAATGGCTATCCAACATCTTCTTAAAGACTTCCAGTGTTGGGGCATTCACAACTTCTGGAGGCAACTTCTGTTCCACTGATTAATTGTTCTAACTGTCAGGAAATTTCTCCTAAGTTGCTTCTCTCCTTGATTAGTTTCCACACATTGCTTCTTGTTCTGCCCTCAGGTGCCTTGGAAAATAGTTTGACTCCCTCTTCTTTGTGGCAACCCCTGAGATATTGGAACACTGCTATCATGTCTCCCCTAGTCCTTCTTTCTATTAAACTAGACATATCCAGTTCCTGCAACCGTTTCCCAAGCACCCATTGGATTCTTTAGGCATCCTGTGTCCCCAAGCATTGGAGGGTATGTGTATGTGTGTAGAGGCTAACTTTGCAGTGTTCCTTACTGACTTTCTACCAACTTCTGTGTCCTCCAGTGTATCACATGAAGGAAGATGGCTGGATCAGGGTCGGGCGGACAGATGTGAGTGACCTGTTCCACCAGTATTCAGAGGAGAAGAAGTGAGATGGGCACATGACCACAAGCATGGAGAACGTCTGATACTCAGGGCTGGCAAAGAAGAACGGGATGGGGCACCGTCCCCACTCTTTTCACGGGGCAACAATAAACCACATTTGAGCTCATTTTTCTTTCAGCTCTGATTTGTAATTTAAAAGTTTTTGGGATGTGTAGGAAGCCCTCCCCCGCCCAGAGAATGAAACATTTTGGGTAATAATAAAAGATGCAGAATATTATATTTCCCCAAAAGAGAAATGGAGAAACATGTTGTTAAAGGCAGAAAGCAGCCCCAGTTTCCTGCATAGTAAAACAACCTCCAGCATCTGCCTGAAGTTTGTATTGGGATATTTTGTATTCATTCAGGAACTCTGGGCGAATCCAGTGGTGGATTCAGCCAGTTCGCACCACTTTGGGAGAACCGGTTGTTAAATTTCTGAGCAGTTTGGTGAACCGGTTGTTGGAAGAAATCATTAGGGCAGAGAACGGGTTGTTAAATTATTTGAATCCCACCACTGGGCCAATCTGTTCACAAACAAAACATATTGATGTGATTAAGAATTTACATCTCCCATCCAAATTCTAAGAACAGGACAGAACCTCTAGGACATAATAGGATTAACCCACCACCATTGAAATAGCAAAAGACACAAAAGCTCCTTCATGGCACAATCTCAAGAAAGCTCAAACTTCACAGAAACCTATAAAGATCCATCCACGCATTCAGCAATTTTGTCAGCTGCTCCAGAACTACATGCTGGTGTCAGTTCTGCTCATCAATAAACAGTCCTTCTTTCCAATCGGCCTCCATTTTATTCCCAGCACTTTTCACCCGGCTTGGAACCAGATTGGATTTTTCTTCCTACAGATGTCTGAATAAGAATTCATCACTTGGATAGTGAAAAATAAAATCAGTATTATTGGAAATTCCTGCTTTGAATCTTTAGAGGGAGCTCAGATTTTTATTCCTACTAGCCCCCCCACCCATTCCCAGCTGCGTTAAACAGGGGTTTTCCTCCACAGATTCTATCCGCAAGGATATCCCTGGCAAATTGCTCAAGTGTCACGCCTGATGAGTTCAAGCAAGTGAGGAAACACTGAACCGCAATTGAAAATAATCCATGTTTAAAAATAGAAGGCAGAGCTGGGGAAGAGTGGATTGGCAAGTGATCAAAGAACAAGAGGCAGAGAGCAAGCGTTCTCTGTGGGGAAAAATAAATGTGGCTCCCTGAGGAAACATGATTACAAAGATGCATTTTTAATTGTGTATAATTTGTTCCTCACTTCTTGTTCTCGCTTCTAAATCCTCTAATAAGGCTTTATTAATGCCACTCTATAAAGCCTTAGTAAGACCACACTTCAGTGGTGGGTTTCAAAAATTGTTGGAACCTACTCTGTGGGTGTGGCCTCCTTTGTGGTAGTGGCTTGCCACCCATGTGACCAGATATGAAATTATGAATTAGTACTTAGGTCGGTCCAAGTAGCTATTCAGAAACTCTGGCATTGAAGCATGCAAGTCTTAAAGCTGTCAAGTTTCAAGATCCTTGCAGGTGGGGGTTTCAAAATTTTTGGGAACCTCTTCTGTAAGTGTTGCCTGCTGTCCGAGTCCACTGGTGGAACCTCTTCTAACCGGTTCGGTAGATTTGACGAACCGGTTCTACCGAATAGGTGCGAACTGGTAGGAACCCACCTCTGCCACACTTAGAATACTGCATCCAGTTTTGGTCACCACACTATAAAAAGACGTTGAGTCTAGAAAAAGTGCAGAGAAGAGCAACCAGAATGATTAGGGGACTGGAGGCTAAAACATACGATGGACGGTTGCAGGAATTGGGCATGGCTAGTCTAGTGGAGAGAAGGACCAGGGAAGACATGATAGCAGCCTTCCAATATTTGAGGGGCTGCCACAGAGAGGGGGGGGGGTCAAGCTATTTTCCAAGCCACCTGAAGATAAGGAATAACGGATGGAAACTGACCAAAGAGAGATTCAACCTAGAAATAAGGATACATTTTCTGACGGCGAGAATAATCAACCAATGGAACAGCTTCCTTCAGAAATTATGGGAGCTTCATCATGGCTATCATCTGTAAGAAATAGTGTAGGGTCTTTTGCTTGAAAGGGGGGGTGGACTAGATGACCTACAAGGTTCCTTCCAACTCTGTTGTTCTGTTACTGTCCAGGCCACTGCATTTTGGACCAGCTGCAGCTTGTCCAGTGTGAGGTGACCAAGGTATCGTATGGGTGACTGTCCAAAGGGCAGCTGGAAGAACAACAGGTTGTGTCTTCTTCACTGAACCCTGGCTTAAGGAAACCACGGGATAGTGCACAGGTAGTCCTCAACTTACAACAGTTTGTTTAGTGCCCAAAGTTACAACAGCACTGAAAAAAGGGACTTATGACCGTTTTCACACTTATAACCATTGCAACATCCCCATGGTCATGTGATCAACATTCAGCTGGGTTACATATTGAAACTATAGCAATAGGCTTCACCAAGGTCCTCCATTCCGGCGGGGAAATCTTCAAAGCCGATAAGAGGGCTAGCTGTCAGACAGGCTAGGGCCGGCTTTGTAAATACTGTAGTTGTCTAATAAAGAGTTGTTGTTTGTCACTGAAGCCTGAGTCCTGTCTCATCCATTCACCCTATCTAACAAGCCACTTGGCAACTGACTCGTATTTACGACGGTTGAACTGTACCAGGATCATGTGATCCCACAAAGGTCTGACAAGCAAAGTCAATCAGGGAGGCCAGTTTCACTTAACAACCATGCTAATGAACTTAATAACGGCAGTGATTCACTTAATGGTTGCGACAAGCAAGGTCGTAAACTGAGGCCAAATTCACTGAACCAATGTCTCTTTTAGCCACAGAAAATGTGGGCTCAATTTTGGCCCTAAGTCAAGGGGTACCTGTAATGATGAATAACGCCATGCACGACTCAGCCACGGTCGGGGTTTAACACTCAATTATGACACGTAGACAAAAGGCAACTTATCCAACCGACTCCGATTCAAGAAATCACGAGGGTGAAGGGAAAACAGGAGGAGGAGGAGGTCGGTCGCTATTAGGCTTGTACAGCGGAACGCGGACGCCATCTGGCGGTCACTGTGGTGGAAGAAGCTTGGCGGAAAGGGGATTTCCTTTGAAATCGAAAGCAAAAGCGGCGCGTTGGGGGATTTTTGACTCCGCGTAGGAGTGGGCGGTTAGGTGCGGCGAATTTTGGGGACAGAGCGAAGTCAAGCTCGGCCCGGCTAAAAGCAGGCTTCAGGATTGAGAAGGACCAAACGCCCGCGATGGAAGGACTTTCCCGGCCGCGTCAGGAAGGTGAGAAACTGGAAAAAAGGGCGGAGGGTTACACTGATCTGGACGATCGAGCGGTTCCGGAGTTGCGGGGGACTCCACTCCCCATCATTCCCATTCAGCAGGGCTGCTCATGTTGGGTGCGGATTAGGGGCGCGCAGTCCACCTCCTCCTTTAGGAAGCTGCGTAATGAGCCCCGATTTCCTGCCCCGCTAAGAACTAACCGGACGCGTTTCGTCCTGCTTTGCGCAGGAACTAAACTTTTGGGGTCCTCTACTCGGGCCTCTACTCCGGAGGATGGGAGCGGGGTTCAGATCCTCTCTAGCCTAAAGAACCGATCTGGTTCTTTCTTCCCGAGAAAAAGTCACTGAAGAATTTCGGCTTTCCCGAGCGGTGCTGGGGTGCCTGTTGGGACCTGAGAACGCAGAATAAAACACGCAGCGAAGTGTCCTGTAACCAGAGAAGGCTTCGTGAAGTGTCCTGTAACCAGAGAAGGCTTCGTTGTTGTGAATTTGATCTTTCCCGAAATTGTCCCGAGACTTCCTGCACTCAGAGTATGAATAGTTAGGCTGCAGCCAAGGAATCTTTTGCTGGGAAGTCAGCTGATTAGATGCAGCATTGGGAGGCAATTTAGTTGAATCGAGGAGCCAAAGGTCTTATGCAGTGACCCTCCTCTTAAATAATAATAATAATTATTATTATTATTTGGTTAATCTTTGGTGAGATTCACAGCCTTTGAGGCTGGTTGATAGCACAACAGCTGGACTCCTAACCAAGGACGTAGGAACTGCTAAGGTAATATTGGAGGATATAAGCTGTTCCAAGTAGGGTGGTTTTGGTAGTCAGAATGTCCAAGTCCGATAAATTTACAATTTCCAAATTTTAGAATTATTATTATTATACAATTGTATCACATCGGCCAGTCTTTTCACCGGATTTGGCATTGATTACTAGTCGGGCCCCACCCAGGGGCCTAGGACTTCGTAACGTATTTTCGTAATATGCGTGCGGATCCAAGCAGTGCGGCTTTTTGCATTTGACTGATGGTGATTTTGTCAATTATTAACTGTTTTCAATGTAATTCCAGTGCTTTTGGAATAGCACCCAGTGTGCCGATTACCACTGGAATTACCACTGCTGGTTTGTGCCATAATCGTTGGATTTTGATTTTTAAGTCCTGGTATTTCGCAATTTTTTCACCAATATATCACCTGGTATTGCCATGTTTATGATTGTAACCTTATTTTTCTCAACCAGTGTGAGGTCTGGTGTGTTATGCACCAGTATTTTGTCCGTTTGTATACGAAAATCCCATAAGATCTTGACCATCTGATTTTCAGTGACTTTTTCAGGCTTATGTTCCCACCAGTTTGTTGTTGTTTTAATATTATAATTTTTGCACAAATTCCTGTTGATCATTTGTGCTACTGAATTGTGCTGCAATTTATAATCAGTCTGCGTGATTTTTTTTACAGCAGCCGAGTATGTGATCAACAGTTTCATCAACTTCTTTGCAGAGTCTGCATTTGGCATCATTAGAGGATTTTTCGATTTTGGCCTTAATGTCATTTGTGCGGATAGCTTGTTCTTGCGCAGCAAGCTATCCGCACAAATGCCATTAAGGCCAAAATCGAAAAATCCTCTGATGATGATGATGATTATTATTATTGTTATTGTTATTATTATATACTTTATTCATTAAACATGGAACTCAGCCAACTGAACATTCAAAAATGATGATGATGATTTCTTCTTCCTCCTCCTCCTCCTCCTCCTCATCTCCTCCTCTTCCTCTTCCTCCTCTTAAATCCATAATCCTCCGATTCAGATAACTGTAATCCTTCCCTCTCTTCCCAGAGCCCGTCAGTAAGATGCTGGTTCCTGTCATGTTTCAGACTGTTCCCCTGCTTCTCTGCGACCGAATCCTGCTCTCCCTGCTGGCTGGATGGGGCCCCTCCATGGACCCCCTGGGGACCACAGCAGCTTGGATGGAAGCTGCTCTGCGCCTGCTGGTTCTCTGGGGGGTCAGGGGCCTGCTCTCTGTGGGTGGGGCCTCCCCGATGTCCTCTTTCACGGTGGCTGCTGTCAGCATCCTGCCCCCGTTGTACCTGTTGGTGGGACACTGGCTTGGGGACCCTCCCCTCCTGGTCTCTTCGGCCGCTTGGTCCTGGTGGCTGGCAATCTATGGGGCGGTGGGCTTCTCCCAGCTCCTCTGGGGGATCCTGGCAGGAGGGCGAAGCACAGAGGAGTCCCGGAAAGAAGACAAGGCCACTTTTTGGAAGATGCTCAGACTTTTCGGTCCAGACAAGCTGTATCTCACTGGCGCTTTCTTGTTCCTCATCCTGGCGGTGATTGGTGAGTTTGTGCGGAGTGAAATCGTTATCTGTGCTGCAGGATAAATGAACCCCAAAGAATCCCCAGGGCTGGAATCACACACCACACACTAAAGAAAATAAAATAATTCAGTTGTGAGATGGTTGCCAGAAGGTCTTTAACAGACCCACTCTCAGCCTTTGAAATCCTGCTGCTGCTTTCGATGTTCTCCCTGAATCTGTCCAATGCGCCTCTCGGTTGCCTCCTGCACAGAGCAGGATTTCTGGAGGCTTCAGCCATTTCCCCCTGCCTCCTTCGTACCTGCTGATTGGTTTCCCAAGTGTGTCATTTGTCCCAGGATGAAAAGAGATGTAGACAGATCCTGGATCATTTAAAATCCTCTCCCATTCAACACTTCAAGCATGTTTTCTTCTCCCATGTTTTTCTCCCATCCTGAGGGACTTTCCCACCCTTTCCATAGTTCTCCCACTAGCGGCAGGGACACTGGGGCACAACTCAAGATTTCTTTGCATTTCACAGAATGATGTCCAGAGGAAATTTGTAATGTTTGTGTGTGTGGTGGGGGGGAGGGAGGTAAGCTGCCTTTCCTGATTGAGGTCGTACATCACCTTCTCTGTTCTTGGCCAACCTGCAGGTGACATGTTCATGCCCTTTTACACCGGGCGTTTGATTGACATCCTGGGCACCAAATATGACGCAGAAGCCTTTTACACGGCCATCTTTTGTCTCTTACTGGTCTCATTTGGAAGGTGAGCTTATTCCAGGCCCCGTTGCTGCAGTTGCCCTTAAGAAGGCTTGGAATTAATATTCTGTTGTCACCTGGCATTATGACCACAAGGTGGTACAAGGGAGTGATCATGTTGAATGAAGATGGTGAGGTATTTTTTTTCTTGCCAGCTCGAAGTGTTTTGACCTAGGCTTCACCAGAGCATGAAGCAAACTCCTTGTCCTGACAAAAAACCCTCCGCTCCTCTTTTATTTACTCTGGGAGGGGCCATTCATCATCCACTTTTAACCTTACTCCCAAGTCGACCCCTGTTCTTTAGCTGTTCCCTTGTCTGGCAACTCTGTGCAAGCGCACTCTGGAAACAGGCTCCAGCTGTTCATCTGCCTCACTGATCTCTGACACTGAAGGCAGATGATAATTGACATATGGCCCTGGCCCTCTCTCTGCCTCCGACACAGAGCCCTCATCAGAGGCTCCCCAGACTCCAGGACTGGCCCATGTTCCTCCCCAACCTCCTCATTGTCCAAATCTGCTGCCAGCTCTACTGGCCGCTGGTGGGCCACAACACTAAGGAAACTATTGATTGTTGCCTTCTTTGGACATATGTTTTGACTTCCCAGCGTAATCTCTGCTCTGGGGTTTCCTAGTGGCCTCCCATCCAAATGCCAGCCAATTTGATGCTGCTTAGCTTTTTGAAATCAACTCAGCTCTGCCAGATCCCTCCTGCAACTATCGTTTTGATGCTGGCTACATGTGTGCCACCTACTTTGGGGGAAGTACCTCTTCCCTCTTCACCTGCCAATCAAAGACCAGGTGGGGCCTAAATGAAGCTATGTGTACCTGTCACTCAGGCTGCTGGAAAGATTGGAAATCAGCTTGTTCTCTAGAGTTCTCCTGAAGCAAAACTTGACTTTTTTTTTTTTTAAGTCACGGATAATGGAGCCTCCTCCGCTTTTCTGGAGTGAGTAATGTATCTGCGGCGTTTATGGCTCTGGAATGCACACAGTTCAAAGCCACTCCCAGTCCCTTCCAGAGCCGAGGTTGTGCAGTGGTTAGAGTGCAGCACTGCAGGCTACTTCTGCTGACTGCCGGCTGCCTGCAATTTGGCAGTTCAAATCTCACCAGGCTCAAGGTTGACTCAGCCTTCCATCCTTCTGAGGTGGGTAAAATGAGGACCCAGATTGTTTGGGGCAATAGGTTGGCTCTGTAAACCGCTTAGAGATGGCTGTAAAAGCATTGTGAAAGCGGTATATAAGCGCAATTGCTTTTAGTCCTTCACAGGAAAGGGATGACGATAATAACTGTTATTTTGCTGTTTCTTTGTTTCTTATGCTTTTTAAGGAGTGCAAGAGCTTAGCGTTGAAAAACAAAAAAATAAATAAACATAAAAGAATTTATAATAAAGATCCAAATAAATAATGAACTTAATCTTAGGAGCCGTGGTGGCGCAGTGGTTAGAATGCAGTATTGCAGGCTAATTCTGACTGCCAGGGGTTCAATTCTCACCAGCTCAAGGTCGACTCAGCCTTCCATCCTTCCGAGGTCGGTAAAATGAGGATCCAGATTGTTGGGGGCAATAGGCCGACTCTGTAAACCGCTTAGAGAGGGCTTTAAACTGAAATGGTATATAAGTTGAAGTGCTATTGCTATTAATCCATTAATTAATGGCCCCTTTAGGAACCAGTAGCCAGCAGGAAAATGTGCTTCATCTACATCAGAGCTTAGGCTTGTATCAGGGATCTTGTTGCTGTTTTTAATTCAAAATGAAAGCTGTCTGGTGCTTTTTCAAAATGGGGAAGAGAGTTATTTTATCGTATTTTTCGGAGTATAAGACTCACCAGAGTATGAGACACAGCAATGTTTTGAAGAGGAAAATTATAAAAAAAGTTTTTGCACACTGCAAACCTCCCCAAAATGCCCCATTTTTCGTGAAAACGGACTCATTTTTTAAAAAAGGGCATGAATAGCTCTTAGGAGGCTTGTAGAGTGCTCCTGGGGGGTGGGGGGGCAAAAATGAGCAAAACCAGCTCGTTTGTTGCAAAAGGGCATTTTTCTTGTCAAAAAAAGGGCATGGAAAGCCTTTAGGAAGCTTATAGAGTGCTGCTGGGGGCTGGGGGGGCAAAAAGAGAGGGGGGCAAACAGAGCCGAGGTGGCGCAGTGGTTAAATGCAGCCCTGCAGGCTACTTCAGCTGACTGCAGTTCTGCAGTTTGGCTGTTCAAATCTCACCGGCTCAAGGTTGACTCAGCCTTCCATCCTTCCGAGGTGGGTAAAATGAGGACCCCAATTGTTGTTGGGGGCAATATGCTGACTCTGTAAACCGCTTAGAGAGGTCTGAAAGCCCTATGAAGCGGTATATAAGTTTAACTGCTAAAAATGGGTCATTTTTTGCTCATTTCTGCCCTCCCCAGCCCCCAGGAGCTCTCTGAAAGCCATTTAAAAGCTAAAAAATCGGCCATTTTGGTGAAGGGGGTAGAGTTTTGGGAGGCAAAAAAGTGCTGTATTCAGTGTATAAGATGCGCCCAGATTTTCAGCCTCTTTTTTGAGGGAAAAAGGTGCGTCTTACACTCTGAAAAATATGGTGATCTCAAATGGTGGGGTAGATCTGTCAGTGATTTCCTTTTGTACCTGGGTCAAATCCAGTAGGTGCTTATACATGGAGCTTTGACTCTTGTTTCCATTGGTGGAGCAGGAACCAATCCCCCCTGCTGTTTCCCTTCTAGCTCCACCTTTGCCAGCTGCCGTGGGGGGCTCTTCATGATCACCATCTCCCGGATGGTCATCCGGACTCGCAACTTACTCTTCTCTTCTCTGGTGCGGCAAGACCTGGCCTTCTTCCAGGAGGTGAAAACAGGTGAGGGCCCAAAGAGGCAGCCGCTATTTCTGGAACTGTGTCAAGGAAAAAGATTCTCTCAGGTGAAGCCTGTCTTTGATAACTCTGCAGACCATTCATGTAATATTTTCGGGAAAAAGATGGAAGTACTTCACCAGCGCACCATTCTGTTTTCACTCCCGCACACATACCCTTGGGATTTTCTGGTGGCCTCCCATCCTTGTTTTGACCAGGTCTCATCTTGCCTAGCTTTTTGAGCAGAATAATACTATGGCTGGGCTTTGTTTTGGGATGAACTCAGCTCCTGGGACTACATGGTCACAACTCTGTTTTTTTTCTTGCCGGCCATAAAGAAGTAGTTTCCACCGGCTTTCTCCTGAGATGTTCTTTTTCTCCCACCTTTTCAGTCCGATCTGCAATCCTGGCCTCTCCCATTCAAGTGCTAATCAGATTTAAGCTTAATCAGCTTTTTAAAAGATGGGCAAAAATTGGCTGGGAGGAAGTGTTTATCTGCCCAAGAGAAACGCAACCCTTGGCTGATTAAAAAAAAAAAAACGACACTCAGATGTCAGTGAAAGGACTTTCCTCCAGAAGTTGTGGGTGCTCCAACACTGGAAGTTTTTAAGAAGAGATTTGACTGACATGGTAGATGGCTGTGATGGCAAACCTATGGCATGTTTGCCATAGGTAGCACATGGAGCCATATCTGCTGGCATAGGAGCCATCAGCTCCAGCACGCATGCCCGCGCTGGCCAGCTGATTTTCAGCCTTCCAGAGGGCTGGAGGAGGTGGTACTTCCAGTAGGCCCATTGGGTCCATTTTTTGACCTCCCCAGGCTCCGGATTCTTTACTGGAGCCTGGGGAGGGCAAAAACGGCCTCCCTCAGAAGCCGGAAACGGATCTTTTCCAAACTTCCGGTAGGCCCGTTGGGTCTGTTTTTCACCCTTCCCCAGCTCCGGAGGCTTTCCTGGAGCTTGGGGAGGGTGAAAATGGCCTCCCCTGGCCCCCCAGAGGAAATAACAAGCTCAGTTTGGAAGTGAGCAGTGCGGTGTGCGTGGGGGTGAGGAGCGGGGGGGGGATTGTGCATGAAGGCGGGTATGCGCTTTGCATTATGGGTGCCGGCACATGCACCCTTGCATTTTTGGTGCCCAACAACAAAAAGGTTTGCCATCACTGGTATATGGTTTCCTGCTTGAGCAAGGTGTTGGATTACAACACCTTCAAGTTTCCTTCCAACTCTGTTATTCCTTGGATAGGAAGCTATCCTGAAATCCTAGGGGTGTAGTCTGGATTTAGGTAGAAATGGTGACTCATTACAAAGAGGATACTGTATCTTTTGATGCTATGTCCATGACTTTGCCCTCTTCCCAGGAGGGTGGTGGATGGACTATTTCCTATAATCTCCCTTCCTGTGTTGCCAGTATGGCATTTGTTGAACAATATCTCTTTGCCCACAGGGACACTGACCTCCCGCCTTTCCAAAGACACATCTATGATGAGCCGCTCGGTGCCGCTCAACACCAATGTCTTCCTGCGCACCCTGGTCAAGTCCGTTGGGCTCTACGTATTCATGATCGGCCTGTCCTGGCGCCTGACGCTGCTGATGCTGATCGAGACCCCACTCATGATGGCCGTCCAGAAGGTCTACAATGCCCGACACCAGGTAGGGATCATGAAGGCAGAAGGCGGCCTAGAGGGAATGGCGGACACTTCTGGGTTTCTCTAGTCAATTGCAGGCAGTGAAGGAGTCCCAACTTGGGTGAGGGAGGGAATGAGCCAGTTCATGGAAAGGAAAAACAAGCCAGAGAGCAGAAGAAAAAAGAGACTTCAAGGGAGCTGAGCAGCACCAGAACACGGTGGCATCTCCAGAGGGCCAGAAAAAGCAAGACGGCAGCCATGTGATTAAAATTCACTCCCCTGTCTGTGTGGCTTATACAAAAGGATTGGTTGTTGGTTGTGTGGCCTGGTTTCCTCTTCCTGGACTGAAAGAAAAGGGATTGTGTTGTGTCCCTGGCCATGTCTTCAGGTGAAAAGAAGGAGGATGAGATGCCGCCTACTGATAGCTACAAGGAGAGAGAGAGAAGGAGTTGGGGCAAGACGAGAAGAAAGTAGAGGCAGACAAAAATATAGGAGAAAAGCTGAGGGACTTCCTACAATATATCCTCAACTTGTGATCACAGTTAGGACTGGAATCTGGGGTATTTAATAAACTGGTCATTAAGCAAGATGGCCACATGATTATTTTGATTATGTCTGCTATCCTGGCATTCCCAGTTGTGGTCATTAAGTGATTTCCCAAGTTATTAAGAAGATGGAGCAAAAATGCTGCATACTATAGCTGAAATGTGTGCAAATCTCTGCGCAAAGTTGGAGGCTTTTTTCACTCTCAAATGCTCCTCCATCCCAATGAAGAATTTCAGCTGCCCTCCAAGCGTTGACGGGAAATTCTTCAGTGGGCTGCAGGAACGGAACTGAAATCTTCAGGATTTCAGCTCTTTTTCACTTTCAACCTTCCTTGCCGGTTTTTGCAGTTTCTGCCGAAACTGGCAGAGAAGATCTCAAATGGTGATCATGGGGAGTTCAGCAACCAGTTGTCAATGTGAGCTAGTTGCCACCTGCCAAAAATGTGGTCATGTGATCGCAGGTGGGGAGCAATGCTTTACGACAGCCAGAAATTCTTTAAAAGCAGAAAACTACTTTGACCAATCATTAACTGACTGGTATTAAATTGAGGGCTACGTACAATAGGATTATAAAAATAGTTCTGAGAAAATAGGCATGAAAGAAAGATCATACTAGAACAAAGTTTGTTAGAAATAGACAGGATTGTAAAACGAGCAGGATTGCAATTTTTTATTTGTAAAGGCAATAAATAATATATAAATAAGAAATTGTGATAAAGTTTTCCCTCACTCTGAAGGGAGACAAAATGGAAAAAAATGATGATGCTTGAGACCCTCTGGATTTCTTTGACTCTTGGTTCAACCCATCTCTTATCTCAAAGAGGTTGTTTCCAAAGGCAGTTGGATTTCTTAATTTTCCCCCCTTTGAAAATGTTTCACTTCTCATCCAGGGAGCTTCTTCAGTCCAAGCTGTATGGTGGGGAATGACCTTTAACAGTAACATAGTTGGAAGGGTCCTTGGAAGTCATCTAGTCCAACCCCCTGCTCACGCAGGAGACCTGTACTAGGGATTCGAACTGCCAACCTTTCTGATAGACAAGCTCAGTGTCTTAGCCACTGAGCCACCTAGTCAGGGTAACTGCCTTACCAATCAGTTAGAACTGAAGAAGCTTCGTGGATGAGAAATGAAATATTTTAAAAGGAAAAGAAACAAACAAGAAAGTCTGATTGCTTTTAGGATAGAGGTTCCTTTGAGATAGCCATTACCTGGGTGATTGAGAATCTCTGTAGACCAGCAGTCACCAACTGGTGGTCAGCGTTAAAATTTTGGTGGTCTGTGATAAAATTTTGATGGTCCGCGGAAAAATATTTGCATTTTTTTTATATTACACTAAATACTATTTATCTTTTTAAAAAATCATATTGGTGGTCCACGGGATGTAAAATTATGAATTTAGTGGTCCCTGAGGTCCGAAAGTTTGGTGACCCCTGCCGTAGACAACCCAACTCTTAATTAGAATAAATGAAACACCCCCATCCCCTGAAATGATAATGGGAGGGTACATCTCCCTCTCCAGCTTGCACTCTGGAATCCAGTTGGCTGCAAGTGAGAAATAATCGAAATAAAATAGAGGCATGAAGCCTTTGGGGGGTTTCTCTGCTCCAAATGAGGGCATTGGACTTTGATTTGGGCATCCTACCAGCAAGATAACTGGCCTAAGGTAGCTGACTTTGCCACTTCCTTCATGATCCATCCAGGCTTTACTGAAGGCAATCCAAGATTCGGTGGCCCGCTCAGAGGAGGTGGTGCGTGAGGTCATCTCGTCCATGGAGACCGTGCGCAGCTTTGCCACCGAGGAGAAGGAGTCAGAGCGTTACGAGGCATCCTTGGGGGACACTTGCCGTCTGAAGAACCAAAGGGACTTGGAAAGGATGGTTTACTTATTTGTTGTACGGGTAAGTTCTCTGGGCTCTCCAACATTGGCAACTTTAAGGCTTGTGGACAGCAACTCCCAGAATTTCTAAGCCAGCCATGTTGGCTGATGAATTCTGGGCATCGTAGTCCACAAAGTTGCCAAGGTTGGTGATCGCTGACTTAGGTTCTTTAAGTGAGTGATTCCTAACCTGTGAGGATTCCTGTTCAGATATCAATTTTTTTTTAAAAAAAACAATTTTGAAATATGGCTTAGATTTTAGAAGGTTGTCAAGTCTTGCTAGCTTTTCTTACTTTGCTTGAAAGGTTGTAAACATTTGGTGTCTTTGCCCCCAATCTCACAAGATTTTATGTACTCTGTATCATAGTAGTTGTTAGCATTAACCTCTCATCAAGAAGGTTTTTCGGTTGAAAGGTCTTCACTTCCAAAAATCAAACCACAAATGAATCCAGTGAAATCCCAGTTTGAAACCCTATTTTTAAAAGGGATCGAATCAAGATCTCGTGAAGTGTTACCATGTTTCCTCAAAAATAAGTCCTAGCTTGATTTTTACATGTGCACCCAATATAAGCCCTACCCCCAAAATAAGTCCTAATTAAGACCCCGTCCATGCCAGGGTGTACGGGTAAAAATTAAGCTGGGGTGGGATGGGGGCGTAGAGCTGCCCTACTACTTAACTTCAGACAATTGCAGTCAGGCCTCCCACACCCCAACACTTGCCTCGCCAGCCCATTTCTTCTGCAGCCAGCAAGGCTCTCCTGAAGGCCTATGCAGCTGATAATGGAACTCCCGATTGATCTGGTGTATGGTCTGCTTGGGTGGAGGGGTTGGACTAGATGACCTACAAGGTCCCTTTCAATTCTGTTAATCTATACCTATCTAAGAAAGCTAGGTCCTCGCATAGTGTACCTGAAGTGGGATAATTTGAGCCTGGTCATTTGTGCCTTGAGCAAGAATGCTGGTTTCATTTGTTCAGTGACTCATGATAATTCTGAGGAATCTTCTCCGACACCAAAGTTTAAGACTGTCAATGCTCTTCCCATTCTTCTTCTTTAAAGTCCAGCTTTCACTTCCATGGAATGTCACAGGGAATAACCACGGCTTACACAATCTTTGTAGTCAAAAGCACATCATGACATTTGAATATCTTTTCCATTCATGGCTGCCCTACTGTTTCTCCTACTCCAGGTGCTCCAGTTGAGCTTGAAGTTCATCCTGCTCTTCTGTGGCTACCAGCAGATCCAAAACGGCCTCATGACCAAAGGAAACCTGGTCTCCTTCATCCTCTACCAAGCAAACGTGGGGTGGTACGTGCAGGTCGGTGAACACTTTGATTTGAAAAAAATTTTTTTTTCCCCTGTAGCACTTTGGGTTCTTCGGTGGCGGTTGTGGAATCAAACGCAGGACACAATAGCCAAAAGTTATCAAGTGCAGTATTTATTTAATTATTTAACAGTGGGTGCTGGAAGAATGCCCTCCAGAGCAGGGGTATCAAACTCAAGGCCTGCAGGCCAAATCCAGCCTGTGAGATGCTTAGATCTGGCCCACGGAGCTGCCTGGGAAACAGCTAAGGATCAGCCTGTGGTGCATCTGGCAGCAAAAATGGAGCTCGGGAAGGAAATGCAGCTCGGGAGGGTTGAGCTCCGTTTTCAGCAGTGACTGCCTCTGGCAGCAAAAACAGAGCTTGGGTTGCCTCCCGGGCTCTGTTTTCGCTGGTAGAGGGCTGCAGGAGGCCGTGGCAGCAGAAAACAGAGCCTGGGAGGGCTGCGTGCGGGCTGCAGAACGTTGAGCTGGCCACACCTGCCCTGGCCATGCCCACCCAGCCATGCCCACTCAGCCCCCAGAGGTCAAACACAACCCTGATGTGGCTTCAGTGAAATCAAGTTTGACCCCCCCCCCCCCCGCTGCAGAGGATAATGGGAGAGAGACTGCTATAGTCAAAAGGATGCATTCGTGTTTGTAGATTTAAGGAAAGAAGGAGAAAATAATAGTCAGACATATACTTAGGGAAAAGATGATATAAGTGTAGATGTTCATAATTAGTAAACCCAAGTTACTTCCCTGCTCTTCTACTGCCAGTGTCCTCAAGAAAGAATAATTGTCTAAAATAGAAAGAAACATGTCAGTAATGGTGCCATGGAAATTTTGATAAGGACTAGGAACTTGAAGGTTGCCACAATTAGCACAAATTCCTTCTATGTTTCTGTTTTGCTAATATGGGACTGCTACTCCTTTTTGCAGAAAGCTTTGCATTATACACAAATCAGCAAGTAGCAAGTAAGTGGAAAGAAAATAAAAAAGATGCCTATAGAAACATTCTTTTTTTTAAAAAATCCTGCTTTTTCATTGAGGAAATAACTGCCTATATCAGGGTGTCAAACTCGATTTCATTGAGGGCCACCCACATCAGGGTTGTGTTTGACCTTGCGGGGTGGGGGGTGGGCATGGCCAGCTCGACATCTCTCATGTCAGGGGCGTCTGTGGTGGCCCATGCGCTCTGCCAGCAAACACGGGCTCCTGAGCTCCGTTTTCGGCTGCGACAGCCTCCTGCAACCCTCTGCTGGTGAAAATGGAGCTCTGGAGGGCTGCCCTCGCGAGTTTCTTTTTCACTGGCAGAGGCACTGTGGGCCAGTCCTTCATTGTTTCCAGGGCGTTCCTGCCGGCCAGATCTAAGCACCCCATGAGCCGAATCTGGCCCCCAGGCCTTGGGTTTGCCACTCCTGGCTTATATTATGAATTTGATTGGTGCTTCTAGTCTTGCCCAAATTATTTCCATCCCTTTAAGTTATTTATCCCCAGAAAGGCTGTTTTTCTTTTTAAAAAAGTGCTTTGGGGGCAGTTACAAAGGAATTACAATGTGTTTGTCTTTTTTATTTTCTATTTTGTACCCCCCCCCCCTTCCCTCTTTGATTGTTAGCCGCCCTGAGTCTCTCGGGAATAGGGCGGCATACAAACTGAATAAATCCAATCCAATCCAATTAATTTTGTTGGAAATCTTTATAAGGTGTGGGAAGAGGTTCCAGATTTCAAATAAGATTTCCTTAGGTTCTCTTTTAAAAGTAATTTATTGCCACTTTAAACCATTGGGAACAGAAGCCAGTAATTTGCACCAAGTTGCAAGTTAAAAATTGAAGGTAGTTTTGGCTGAAACTCTTCAGGGAGCAAAGCAATTATTTTCTAGAATTCTGTTGCTTTCAAAAAGTGCTTGAAACAGCCAGGAGATACACTACCCCTCCTTCCCTTTTCCCTCCTGGACTTTCTCACCCAGCGGGAGGCAGCATCTGCTCGGTGTGTTCAGAAAGCTGGGCTGGGTCTGGTTAGTTGGATAGGAGACCATCTAGAGATCCCGAGTTATTGAGCTGGACTTACAAACCTCCCACCAAGGCACAGGCCAGGTTGTTTGGCACTCTTGTGAAGAAAACTGCAGGGACACACCTGTGTGGTCAGCAGGAGTCTGTTTAGACTTGTGCATATCATTAAAGTTCATCCTCTTCCCGAGGCAGCAGCTTTCAAGTTGAGCCTGTCTTCTTTGTGGTGGCCCCTCAAATAATGGAATACTGCTATCCTTAATGTTCAAGACAGAGTAGGCAGCTGTATTCCTCCCTTTGCAGATGCTCTCACGTCTTAACGTTGCCGCTCCTTCCTTTTCCTCTCACAGGCCCTGATTTACACCTACGGAGATGCCCTGAGCAATGTGGGCGCCGCAGAGAAAGTCTTTGAATATCTTGACCGGGAGCCCTCTGTCCGCACAGAAGGGACGCTGTCTCCAGAAACCCTCGAGGGACGCATCTCCTTCCAAAATGTTTCCTTTTGCTATCCCTCCCGCCCTGAGATCCAGGTCCTGAAGGTACCTTATGGGAAGCTGGAAGGCACCCGAGTGGCTTTGCATGACACCCCAAAAGTACCAATAGTGATAGCAGATTTGTATACCGCTTCACACTGCTTTACAGCCCTCTCTAAGCCGTTTATAAAGTCAGCCCCCAACAATCTGGGTCCTCATTTTATAGACCCCAGAAGGATGGAAGGCTGAGTCAACCTCCTGGCTGTGGGCAGAGTTTGCTTGCAATACTGCATTCTAGCCACTGCGCCACCACACCACCAGTACATCTTTCAAATGCAATTGTTAAAGTTGCTAAGTAACCTGGTTAAGTAGGTTGTGTGTTCTACAACTCCTTTAACATTGATAAAGAACATTGGAAGAATGTTGAGACTTGAAAGGCCTTTAAAAAGACGAAGCCAATTTCTGTACAAGTACCCCTCAACTTACAGTAGTTCATTTAGTGACTGCTCCAAAGTTATAACAGCAGTGAAAAAAGTGAGTTATGGCCATTTTTTTCACGCTTACAAAGGTTGCAGCATCCCCGTGATCAGAATTCAGACACTTAGCGACTAATTCATATTTATGACGGTTGCAGTGTCCCGGGGTCATATGATCCCCTTTTGCAACCTTCTGACAAGCAAAGTCAATGGGGAAGCCAGATTCACTTAACGACCGTGTTACAAACAATGACTCAGTTAACAACTGTAGCAATAGAACAAAACTCATTTAACAACATTCTCAGTTAGCAACAAAAAATTGGGGCTGAATTGTGGTTATAAGCCAACGGCTACCTGTACTGTATGAGACTCAGACTGTGGGGTCTAAATATAACATTAACGCTGCATCTTCCGGCTTCCTTTTGCATGCATTTGCATCTCTTTGGCGTAGAATGTCTCCTTTGAGCTCCGCCCTGGGGAAGTGACGGCCTTGGTGGGCCCAAACGGCAGCGGAAAGAGCAGCTGCATCGCCCTCCTGGAGCACTTCTACGAACCCCAGTCGGGGCAGGTTCTGCTGGACGGAAAGCCAGTTGGGAAATATGAGCACAAGTATCTCCATAAGCAGGTGAGGGAGTCCTTATCACCTGCAGGATGAGGCCTAGGTCTCTTTGGTGGCTGGAGGGTTACACTTGGGGAGGTTTGGGGAGAGGAGTAATGCTGCAGACTAGGCAGGACCACATGACATTAGGATGATATGGTTGGAATTGTCTGGGGTTTAAGAACATCTATATCATCCATCTATATCAAAAGGGTTGGTGGGGGACAGTGCAGAGTATCCAGGACCACATTAGAAGATCATGGCAGGAATTGTCTGGGGTTTAAGAGCATTTATTTAGTTGTTAGTTTGTTAGTTTGTTGTTCATCTCGCCAAATGCTTGGCAATTTTCTTTGTGTGCTTGTTTTAAATTTCTAATTTTTATGGCAAAGACCGCATTTTTTATGCCGTTCCTTCCTCAAAAAAAAAAAAAAAGTGAAAGAGCCTCTGGCTTTCAGAAATTGTGTGGCTGATATCCAAAATTCCCATAGAGAAAAGTGAATGCAGTGCCGCTAAGGCAACTTTGAAAGCCACAAAACTGGGGCTTGGAATCTCCAAAGTGGCTCAGATCTGGTCTGGTGCAGAAGGTAGTAAAATATGCATGGGATGAAAGGCTTTGGATTTCTTATGTTCCTTGATAGGTTAAAAAGGTGCGGCATTCAGGATATTTTGCCCACGTGGTTTATATAGCAGTAGACTTATATACCGCTTCATAGGCCTTTCAGGCCTCTCTAAGCGGTTTACAGAGAGTCAGCATATTGCCCCCAACAATCTGGGTCCTCATTTTACCCACCTCGGAAGGATGGAAGGCTGAGTCAACCCTGAGCCGGTGAGATTTGAACCGCTGACCTGCTGATCTAGCAGTAGCCTGCAGTGCTGCATTTAACCACTGCGCCACCTTGGCTCATGGTTTATGTTCTGAGATAAAAGATTGGAATCTCCTGTGAACTATAAATGAGGCCGTACCGTTTCTCTGGCAACAGTCTAAAGGTTGCACGCACCCCCACCCCGATGTAATATGTTTTGATGACCTTCCTAGTCTAGCCATGGACCTGGAATTCATCCAGGTTTTTCCTACTTAGTTTTGAAAACCAAGTGAGATTGTTTGGATGTCGCCACTTTGCCTCCAAAGATCAGATAGCTCAAGGTCTACATTTGGGAGATGTAGTGAATCTTATGCCTGAAACAGCTGCACTTTGAGTGCACTTGAGCCCCATCTTGGAAAGTGGCGCTTTCCCCTGAGCCCAGCCCTGTCCTGATAGGCCTCCCTGTCCAATTGCAGGTGGCCCTAGTGGGCCAGGAGCCCGTCCTGTTCTCTGGGTCCATCAGGGAGAATATCACTTACGGCCTACAAGGCTGCAGCGAGGAAGATGTGATCAGAGCAGCCAAAGAAGCCGATGCCTTGGGATTCATCCGTGAACTGGAAGGAGGCTTTGATGCAGGTGGGCAAAATCCCCCCCTTGATTACAGTGTTGCCGAACAAACAGAGGTTGCAACTAATCCTTGAAGTCCCCCTCCCCCGCACTCACCTGATCGCAATCTGGGTGCTTGGCCACTACTGCACTTAACCACAGTTGCAGTGCCCCACAAGCACTGCATTCCTATTTGCAATCTTCCTTGCCAGCTTCCCACAAGCAAAGTCAATGGGGAAGCCGGGGGGGGGGGGAATGGGAGGTCACAAGTTGCTGGAGTAAATCTCCCCCCACCTTGCAGGAATGACTCCAGTACCCACAAAGGGAGGCATGTGCTGCTTTGGCCATACACCCACTCTATCTTGCTTGGCAGCAGACATTCCGGGGGCTAAAGTGTCGTATGGCGCTGTGGCTCCCTGTGTATCTTCCCTCACCAACCCACATCCAAAAGGCCTCTCCTGCACTGCTGCAAGCCCCCCCCCCTCAACCTCTGACATCAGCCACCTATTGCCTGCCAGCCTCCTTATGAGCCTCCCAGGACCTGCAAATACCTGTAGCCAACAGCCTGACTTTGCTTGTGAGGAGCCGGCAGGTGATGGCCAGGAGATCCTTGCCTAATGACCAGTGAGATTATCTTAACAATGGCCGTTGGGAAGGCGTGGATTGTCTTCACTAAGCAGAGCGGTCATAAAACATCAACCTTGCAACCACATCGCTTAGCAATGAAAATTCCTGACACAAAAGCTCTTGTAACTTTAGGACCATCTGTGAAGCTCCAAGTTACACTGATTATTTTAATTGTAATCATATCATTAAACTACTAATGCAGAAAAGAGAATTCAAAGAGCTGATTGCACTGTTGCGCCGTTTCCAAAATCATGAGTTCTAAAATCTCTTCTACCATTGTTTAAAAGTGCAGGGGTCTTTTCCCCTCCTCTTATTTTCCCTGAAAATAAGAGAGCCAGCTGCCCAAGTTGTGGTGTCTCCCTCCCACTTCAAAGAGTGTCAGGTTTTGCCTTGTTCTTCAACTAATGGCTTTGCCATCCCTTTAGGGCAACAAGATTTGGTTGGTCTTGACTTTGTTCTTGATATCCTCTGTCTCTCTTGCTTGCCTTCTTTTAGAGGTGGGGGAAAAGGGGGACCAGCTCTCCATTGGGCAGAAGCAACGGCTGGCCATCGCCCGGGCCCTGATCCGTGACCCGAAAGTCTTGGTGCTGGATGAAGCCACAAGTGCCTTGGACTTCAAGAGTGACGATGCAGTGAGTGTGTGTGGGGGTGTCCATGAAGGGCTGGGAATGGACTTTGGCTGGAGTAGTTTAGGGTCGCTTAAGGGCTTAATCTGAATGTTTGAGAGGTGACAGCATAGGAAAACTGGGTTTATTTGACCTGACATGTCGTAATTTCTTCCAAGTTTATCTTGGTGATAAATAGACTTTAAAATCAGGGTGCCCTCTCCTGATTTAGAGTTCTTCTATTGAATTATCTTTTCTTTTATCAGCTTGTCTTCTAAGAGTTATTATGATTTGAATCTCAAGTTCTCCAAGAGCTACTGGCTTATGTACAGTGAAAACTATTGAACAATAGCACTATGTGAGCAGATAATATGGATCTAAATGTTTATTTGTTCAGATGTACAGTAAATGTATTTATTGATTTTACCAATCTGACATGACACTGGTCGTAAACCAACTCTGGGCTTCTCACACCTACCATACATAAAATTAAATCAGAAAATATAGCCAAACAGCAAAGTGTATTACAGAATGAAATCAAATATTTGAATATTTTGCACCAGTGATTCTCACAAGATTGTGATACTGGGAAGGGAAGGGAAAATGGTGGGCAGCTTCTCCTCTGTGCTATGTACATTCTGGTGAGAGGGAAGTTCCCTGAGGAGAGGCTCCAGGTTGAATCTGAAAGATGGGAAAACTAAACTTCTGGTCCCAGTGACCAACTCAAAGTGGATCATGCCACATTCTCCTGAGACACATATACTTGCCTTCATTCGGGTGGCTTTTATTGGTTTTCAGACTGCGAAACCTTTGGGGCCAAACTGTATTGCAAAGGTGGAGAAACACTTTTCAGTGGGAATGTGAGGGAGCTTCTATCTAGAGTGTATAAGGAACCCACGATTTTCTCTGGATCACTGCTTCCTTTTCCAGATCCAGCAGTCTGTGAAGAGTGGAGGCCGGACAGTGCTGATGATTGCTCACCGGATGCAGACATTGGAGAATGCAGACAAGATTGTGATGCTGGAAGGAGGGGAGGTTGTGAAGAATGGGACTCAACACGGAGCTGATGGGCCAGAGAGGCCCCTACTACAGACTGGTGGAAAGGACCTAGGCGAAATGACTTCTGGAGTTGCAACGGAGATGTCAGCCATAGGATGCACTGCTTTTGTAGATGCCAAATGAATGATTTGCTGGGGAGATAAACAGCACTCTTAGGAAAAGAGAGGGACCCAGAAGCTAGCTGTCTAGCAGCTTTTGACCAGTCAAGGGTTGCCGAATTGCAGCCATTTGGAAGGAGGTTGTCTTTCTCATCTGGGCACAAGTCATGTGGTGTTAAGTAACAATTTAGGCCCTGGAAACTCCACAGTGTAAGGTGCAAAATCCCATTTCAAGCAAGTTGTACTTAGCAAACTCATCAATACCCCCGTTTTGTCCTTTAAATTTAGTATGTGAGACCTTTTTGTACAACCTGCTCTTTTGTCACACTTTTTAATATTGGTTGCAGAAATTTCACTTCCTGTTTATTTAACAAAATAAAGTTCTGTGTGATCCCTTTTATTTCTAGCAAATGTGCATGTGGATGGAAGTCGCATAGATAGGTCTAAATTAGTGTGATTAGAGAGCGCCACAAAATGATTGCATCATTCGAATTTGTACTACTGGAAGGCATACTGGACGTATTATGCAAAGAGCCAGCTCCAGAGAAAGCTCTAGTGCTGGGGGGGAAAGGCAGAAGGAAAGAAGTGGATGAGCAGTGCAAGGGGAATGGATTCAGTTACTAAGGTGATGGGAAGCCCTGAGGATCCAGGTGTATCTGGATGTTAAGAATTGACAGTGACTTGAGGGCATTCAATCAGCCAATCATCTATACACTAGATTAAGTCAAACGCCAGTTTTTCTCAGCAGCAACATGAAAGTAGGTTAGCCATTCCTCCTTTCAAAGAAGTATTTTTCAGCTTCCCAGTCAAGCTCAGTTTTAAGGCAACAAACCATGAGCAAGGGATTAATGGATTGGAAGGCAGTAAAACAATGGGTAGTTGAAATAATGTTTAGCAAAGTAATAGTTACTTCTATTTATACACTAATCAAGTTGCAAGCAAGGCTACAAAAAACAAACCTTCACTGGAGTAAAAGAAATCAGCAAAATATGGTTCTGCTGCATCTTTCATCTTTATTCTGTTCTTCGAATAGAATACTACAAGCCTCCAATTCTGGCAGCTGCTATCAGCCAAACTCATTTTAGCCTAACCTTGTGTTGTGACAACTAAGGATTGGGTATGTCTATCCAGGACCCTCATTTTGCTTCTTGTTTTTATGAAGCAGGGAGAATTGATCTGATCTTTTTAGATAAAAGTTAAGTGTACATCTTTTTTTCCCCAACTTCAGACTTCCTTTCTAATCTTAAATCTTTCTAAAGATCCCAAGTTGTCATTAACCGTGTCTCGGTGTAATTAATGCTGGGGTGGTAAATAAGATTCCAGCCCAAACTAAAGATTTTTGCCTGTTCCACACAATAAGCTTTCCCCCACCTTTGAATCCTCTGAAGTTCAGTAGCTTAATAGAATAACAGAGTTGGAAGGAATCTTGGAGGTCTTTCTGCTCAGGCAGGAAACCCTCTTAACATTTCAGACAAATGGTTGTCCAATCTCTTCTTAAAAACCTCCAATATTGGAGCATTTACAACTTCTGGAGGCATAACATGTTTTGAATTAAACTTATTGCATGGATTTATATGGTTTCTCCTCTATGAAAGTAAAGGTGCTATAATTAAAGCTCTTTCCACATTCCATATATAAATATGGTCACATCTCTGGATCCTCTTTGAGAATCAAATCTTCTTAGCAAAACTATTTCCACAGTCTATTTATATGGTTCCACCCTTGTGTGAATCCTTTTATGATTCATAAGATATCCTAAGTCACTTCTCACACTATTTATATGGTTGCTGCCCAGTGTAGATCCTTTTAAGAGAAATAAGTTGTCCTTTCTGAGTAAAGTTCTTCCCGCAATCCAAGCATTTATATAATTTCTTCCCTGTATGGATTCTGATGGTGAATCAGAGTAGTTTGCACTAAAGTCCTTTCCACACTGCATTTATGTTTCTCCCATGTTGATCCTCTTGACTCTTTTTTTTTTGCCTTTTCTGCTTGGTTGTTCCTGGCTGCTTGAGTCTTTCAAGAGTTGATTGGGTTTCAAGAGGCTGCACAACCTGAAAAACACAGAAATTGACATTCTTGGCTGTTTGTTCACCTATCTGGGCTGAAATGTGGGTATTGCTGGTGATGGTTGGTTTTAGATACCACAAAGAATACACAAAGGAAACTAGAAGGATTGCAGTTAATAAGAATTAAGTTCAAAGACTTGCAAAATTGAAGATTTTTCTTCCTTGAAATGCCTCTATAAGCAAGAATGGTAAGGAAGAATTGCCATGGTAACTGCACAAATAGAGGTTGCTATTATAGGGCTAATCAATATTCCCTTACTTCCACTTTATGAGTGCTTCTGCCTCATGGGAAAGTAACAAAGGGAAAGTTTTGTTGAGCCCGTGGAGGGGTGAAAACAGTCCACAACTAACTTATTAAAGTCTGGCTGAGGAGCTTCTCAGACAGTACCTGTACTTGGCAAACAAAGGTTAAAACCAATCCTGTTTTCCAGCTATTCCTTAAAAATGTAGATCACTTTTAGGACACTCAGATAAAAGAGGAACCCAACCTTAAGACTAACAACAAAATTAATTAATGATCTTTCCAAGATAGAAAGTGGCAACACTTGGTAGCTTCCTGGTTGAGAAGGTAAATATGCTGTGGGAGGTAAGATAACTTCTTGGCTATAAATGAAAAGTCAGTTCTTTTTTAACATATCCTAATAAAATGGTGAAATTGCCTGAGCAAAGGAGTCCAACCCCAGCCATCTCAATTCACTGGTGCCAAAGATGTCAGTATATAGATGTTACAGCATTGAGCTTTTCTATGTTGACACTTCATATGTTCCACTATAATTTTGCTTTGGATGTTCTCTTCCTTCATGGAACCATCAGCAACAAGGCTTTAATCTTGTTTTAAAGATGCTTTAATCTAGCAATTCTTGAAAAGCCCCTTCTACACTGCATGCATTTATAAAGTTTCTCCCCTTTGTGAATTTATAATTTATTTGTTCCTCATATTTATAGGGGTTTTATCTCCCAAAACATGACTCTGGGCACATACAATGAAAGAGCATATAATTAACAATATTTTTAAAAAATTCTAATATTTTAAAAAATCATGCAGAGGAAGAATTCATCTTCAGATGGCAAGTCAGATATGCATCTTTTGCTACTGAAGCTTTTTCCACACTTCATACACAGTTTTATCTTTTGGCTTAAACTACAATCCATTCCAAATTTTACAAACACGTGGCTTGTGTGTCCTATGAAATATTTTAGGTAAAGTAAAAGAGAAGGAATAATTTATGTATTTTCTATGCTGTCTGGAGCTATGCTGTCTTCCTTAAGTTTGTCTTCTGTTATATTCACGTAATTCAAATTCATTTTTCTCTCTTTTGCTGTATTTTCTCTTTCTCTTCCCTTTCTGATCTTGCTGGGTAAAGAAGCCATGGATTTTAACAAGAAGGCAAGTGAAGAACTTCTCTTTATCTTTTCTGTGGCTTCTCTCTTGCATTTGTGGATCCCCTTGATAGCCAAACATCTCCTCCTCTTCCTCTTCTTGATTTGCTCTGCAATGTCAGTAACCTTGGCTGCTTGTCATTCTCATTCTCCTGTCCATCACCATCAGCTGCTTGGAAAAAATAAAGGAGAAATTGTCATTAGAATTTATATGTTTATCTCCTCTCCTTCACTTGTTAGATGTGGCCTTTCCTTCTTTGTGGATATGTTTGTTTGTTCTATCTCATCCTGTTTTTCCTTTAGATTTGGGGCCATTATCTCTTGAGAGGGACAGGATCATCTCTCTTTGCTTTTGTGGTAGGTTCTTTGGCTTCTTGCAGTAAAGACACCACTAGCCTGGTAATTAAGGGAGAGACTTTAGGATGAAAATGGAGATGCTTTGGGGACTAAAATGCATCTTTTGAAAACAGTTTTGGACAAATATCAAATTGCAGTGGGAAACAACAAATGCAATAGTGTGCAATATTCCTCCTAATCTGACCACAACCTGAGATCTCTTATCCTGAGATCTTCTTGATCAAATAAGAATATGGACCTTTCGCATTGTTGCAGCAGATTGTGGTTTGTAATCTACTTACGAAAGATCAGGACTTGAGACCACGAAGGAAGAGAAACAGGTTTATTGGATGCATCGAGTTCAGCGTGTTCACACACCAACATCTGAACTGAACTGGCTATGCCCAGGGCAGTGATTTTATACCTTTAATCAAACTTCATCAATCAGAGGGCGTTTAAAGAGGCGTATTCATACAAAACGTAAAAACCCCTGTTCAGAACAGGGAAGTACATCTTGGAAAAATACAAAAGCAGATATTCATACCAACAGTTTTCTGCAACTTCTCTGTTGTATCTCTACCCCACGCCTGGCTTCCTGTGCCCCTCCTTTACAGAGTCTTGCCACACTGTCAGCCCTATTTATAATATGAGGAAGTTAAAAGTCAACTTTGGGACTCCAGGGCACTGGAGTAAAAGGCCAAACTAAAATGAATCTATAAGGTCCATTCTATTAAGACCACCTAACCTGGCCAGCCACTGGTGGGTTTACCTGTGCAACCCATGCTGTATCATTCCCCCCTATTGAAACTTCACCCAATCCTAAGATTACTGTGTAGTTTCATAAATGGCAGGTTCCTCTCCATGAAGCATGAGCCCAACATATTTGCTCGAGCGTCCTTCTTCTGAGCGTCCCACCAGGCCAGGACCTTTGCAGTGGCCCATTTCTCCATCAAGAGGGGTGAAACCCTGGCAATTTCGGGAACCAGGAGTTAGAAGTGGAGGTTAAATCAAAACCTTTCCATTCCTGCCCTGGGACATGAGTGAGTTGCCTTATTTCTGTGGTGAGCTGCTTAATGACACGTTCAGTCTCATCAATGTGAAGGCAGCAATTAAACAAGTTGAACTTCCCACAGACCCTCCTTCCCTTGCGTGGAAGTAATCAAGAGCCAATCGATTTTGGTACACTGCAGTACAGAGTTTGCCAGTGGCACTGGAGAGGATATTCAGAGATTTATCAATCCTCTCCCCAGCCAAGTCCAATACTACCTGCAAATGCATGATCCAATTGATCATGTAGATTGGGGTGCGGTAACCCCAAGACCCATCCTCAGCCCAAGTGGCCCTCCCATATGTGCATACGATTCTCTCTGAGCTCCACATGTCAGATTTCTCGTATTCAGCCAGTTCCTTACAAGGAAAGTTAGAGAAGGCTGTGTCCACCTTCCTCTTCTGATGGATGGGGCCTACTGAGTCATCAGGACCCCTAGCACCTGTTGTGATTGGATGGGCAATAGAAAGAACGAAAGTTTTATCCATCCAAGAACACAGGGAGGACTTGGTAGGCCAATGTGCCACGAATCCAATACATGTTCTCCCCAAGTGCTAGATGGGGTTTTGTGGCTTTTTTTTTCCCCCCATGTTGTCCTTCTGTGGATCCTGCAGGCATTGAGTGCATTCCAATGGAGAGGGGGTAATGGCCTCCCTTGTGGCCCTGGGTTCCCTTGGGGCTCCCTTTTCCTTCCCTTGCGGGCCGCCCATCCCACCCTCCTGAGGGTCCACGTGGGATGGGGGTTCCTACCCTGTTGTAGGAGTGGCTCCAGAACCACCGTTCCCTTTCCCTGTGTATTTAGGGTGGCTATAGCTGTTCTGCTGAGGTTCTTGTCAAGTGTCCCTGCATGGCATTGATATGTTTCCAAGTAGTTGGATTGGGTTATCCAGACCTCCAGGCAACTGGCTTTAGCACTAGTGTTGCACGTTACACCTATGTGCCAGTACTTACTCAGGTCTTGTGCATCCATGCTTGACAGATTTTCATTCTCTGACCACCATTGTAGAAACCACTGATTCCCTATATCCCCAATAAGCTGATAAGTTATTTCCACTATTATGGGAATCTGGTCATAAGTTATATCATATTCCATTTTCAGACTGAAATCAAGGGGGGCCCACTTCACCTGAGCCCTTGTCCTTTCTGGAAAGGGTTCTGGGAAGGGTCTCTGAATGGACTTTTTTCGATGGCACCTAATGGTCAAAGTGTATCATTTGTTTAGTGCCCAAGTTGTGACATGGGGTTCATGCAACACTGCCAATAGTTCCCTGTCTCCTCTGAACAGGGCGATGGCCCCTCCTCCGGATGGCAATTTAATAACCAGCGTTCATTATACACAAAATGCAGTCCCTGTTCACCCTGATAAAAGCAGTCTTTGCAAAGGGGGAAAGGCCCTGAACCCATTTTTTACCCATAGAGTTGAGGGGCCTAGCTTCCGTTTGTTGGGGAGTACCCTCATTATCCTCATTCCCCCCTATAGGAAAGGATGGAGCGGGGGTCCTCGTAATCATTCGGAACTTCCCACACCACCAATGGGCCTCACCCTTTGCTCTGGCCAAGATTGCCTGATAGAGATAAAGAGAGTCAATGAGAATAGAAATGAATAGGAGAAAAACCACGATCAGCACTGCTGGCATCAGGCCTCTCCTAATGCACGCAGCTCGGCGTAGGCGCTAGTCAGTCTTCATGGTTGTGCCTGGGCATTGGACGGGGTGGAGTGTCCATGGTAGACGCAATATGTTGCCTGTGCGATGGGTGTCAACGGCACCTGGAGCGACACCTGCAGAGGGCGCTGGTTCTTCACCACCTGTTCGTAGAGCGACAGCTTCCCGTTGTCCGCAGAAGAGGTGGCGTTCCTCCTGGTGTTTCCGAAACGTGAGGTATAGAGGCTTGGCAGGGTCACTGGAGGCCTTCCAGTAAGCTTTCGCAGCCAATTTAAAACAGGTCCAGTGAATCCAAGGCCTAATTTCAGTTACCTTAACAACAAGGGGAGAAAAAACAACAACAGTATACGGCCCCCACCATTTGGGGCCCAATAGTGACTTCTACCAGTCCTTCACCCAGACTTCTTGTCCTGGGTGGAAGTTGTGGACTGGAGTTACAATTCCATGAGAACGACAAGACAGAACATATTTTTGCAATTTGTGGACTATGGCATCCAGGGCTGGCAACTGTTTGAGCTTCACCATGTCTGTAACTTGGGGTTGGGCAACACCTGTGGGCCACGCAAATTAGGAACCCTCCCATACAACAATTCAAATGGCGAGACACCCAACTCCTCGGTGAGAGTGCACCTCTTTGCCAGCAACGCCATGCTGTGGGCATCATCCGGCCATTTGAGATGGGTTTCCTGACAAATTTTGGCCAACTTATCCTCTATGGTGTGATCTGCCCTCTTGACCCTCCCACCTGAACTGGGCCTTGACGGAGGGTTATTAGCAGCACATACCTGACATTGAGAGCAAACAGCAGCTGCCAGGCTAGACAAATTGTTGATATAGACCTCCCTGAGCCAAGGCTTTTTCCAAAACCGTTTTTCCTAAGTGCAAATGCTTATGCAGGGAGGAGACAGCATCCCATGTCAACTGCTGGGAAACAAACACCTTTTTTTTTGTCCAGCAGAACCCACCACCCATCCAGTAGTTCCACCCCTATTGCTTCAGCTTGCCGGGTTCCTGAGTGACTATACGATGGGGGTTGTTCTTCCTGAGCCGGGGTCCACAGAGTAAGGCATGTGGCCTGTAAAGAAGGGGGATCCAAGGCTGCTGCTCTGGCAACTTGATCAACTTTGTTGTTTCCTCTTTCAGTTGTTGAAACCCCTTTCTGATGACACTATACATGCATAATGGCAACTTGTTTGGGGGCCAATACACTGTCCAACAAACGCATAATTTGGGCCATATTTGATGTCCTTTTCTCCAGCTGTGATGAGGCCCTTTTCCTGTGAAGAGCTTTTCCCTAAAGCTCCATGGACTTGGACGGTTAGGAAGGCCTATTTGGACTCTGTGTAAATGTTGACTCGTAGATCTCATGCCAATTCCAAAGCTTTGTGAGTTCTGCCAAGTGGGCACTGGTCTCTGGTGGTAGGGGCATGGCTTCCCACACATCATCAAGGGTGACTACAGCATAAGCTGCTTTTTGCATGCCCTCATGTAGAAAGCTGGTTCCATCTGTACAAAGAGATGCATCTTTGTGTGATGGGGGTTCATCCTTCAAATCTGGGTGACTGGCATAGGTCTCTTCAATAGTTTGCAAACAGTCATGAGTAATTTCAGAGTCTGGTTCAGGCAACAGAGTGGCAGGATTCAAAGCATAGATTGGACAAACTTGATGAGGGGGTTATGTGTAATAAGCCCCTGATACTTCAACATTCGTGGATTGGTAAGCCACAAATGACCTTTCTGGTCTAAGACAACTCGAAAAGCATGGGGGGTGTAGATATTTAATTGCTGTCCAAAAGTGAGCTTATTGGCTACCTGGGTAAGTAGGGCAGTTCCTGTCACAGCCTTGAGACAGGCTGACCACCCTTTGGCCACCGGATCCAGCTGTTTGGACAAATATGCAACCAGACGATACCATGTTCCCAACTTTTGGGTCAGTATCCCAATGGCCATATTCTGCTTAATGTCCACAAACAACTGAAAAGGCTGTCAAGTCAGAAAACTAGGAGCCTGAGTCACAGCATGCTTCAATTCCAAAAAGCTGTTCTGTTCCTCTTCCTCCTAACTCAAGGGTTCCTTTTCCATTCCCCTTGGTAGCTTCATAAAGTGGCTTTGCTAACAATGCAAAGTTGAGAATCCAAATGCGGCAAAATTCTGCTGCCCCCAAAAAGCTCCTTAATTCCTTCCTATTTCGTGGGGCTGGCAATTGGCAAATGGCTTCCTTCCTCTCATGGCCCAAAGTTCTTTGTCCCTGCTGGATGTTGTAGCCCAAATATTTAACTTCCAATTGGACTAATTGGGCTTTGGTCCGAGAGGCCTCGTAGGCTTTCTCCTGTAGGAGGAGCAGTAGGGCTGCTGCATTGGCATGACAGGTTTCCTCCATCTGGCCTGTGACCAACAGGTCAGCTACATCTTGCAAAACCACATCAGGTGGGGCAATGTCTAAAAGTTTCAAATCCATGGCTAATGCAGCTCCAAATAAGGTGGGGGAGTTTTTTCCAAAGCCTTGATGCAAGCGTGTCCAAGCATATTGCTGCTTTCTACCTGTGACTGGGCATTCGAAGACAAACAAGAAAGCATCTTTTGAATCAATGACTGAAAACCATTTTCCTCTGCATGCCATTGAAGGGCCTCCTGTGAGATTCACGTCTCCTGGGGCAGCTTGGTAGGGGGGATCCCTTGGCATCCTAGGGCGGTCATCTTCCCTTTCCTCAGGGGGTGGAGCCCAGTCCCGGTTGAGGCACTCCCCTCCCCAGTGGCCATGTTCGTAACAGATGGCACATCGGTTCCGTCCCAAGGGTGGGGGCCTGTTCCCCTCCCTAATTGCTGCCACGAGCACTTCTGCTTTTTTTCTGCATCTTTTGATTTTTTTTTCTTTTCCTCCAACAAGTCTCTATTGACGAGAGTTTTTCTAGCTACTTTCATAAGCTCATTGAGGGGCTTCCCCAGTGCCCCTTCCAGCTTCTACAGCTTGTGTCGGATGACTGAGAAACAAAGGCCATAACCAGCATCCGAGCATTTTCAGGAAGGTTAGTGGTTACCATAAATAAAAACCTCGGGGCTTTCAGCAGAGTTTAGACATTTTAGTGGCTGGCTTTCCTCCCAGCCAGACAGCCCTTACAATTAACTGTTGATGATTACGTAGCAGAGTCAACTGGTGGGGGTCATAGGGGCTCCATCTCGGGTCCCTTGAAGGGAAGCGTTGCTCAATAAAGTCAGCCAGATTGGTGTGAGCAGGAACATCAGGTTCTAGAATGTTAGACACTGCAATTCTAATCTTCTCCCTCTCTTCAGACTGCTCTATCTCCTCTTCCTTCTTCTCCCAAAATTCTCAGAGGGTCCCCACCCTCTGTCCCTCTGACAGGACTTTCTTCTGACATCATAGAGGTCACACCGTCCAGCCCTCACTCTATCCACTCCACAGATGCTTGGCTTGTTGATGCCCTCAAGTCTCTTGAGCTACTAGGTGTAGCCCCCCCTTTGGCATGGTCGTGGTGAGGGTCGTGGTGATCCTCTTCCTGTTCTGGCAAGTCTTCTGGGGCACTAGCTAGGATTGGTGGTCTCTGCTTGGGACATCTGGGGTGTGCAACCCAAGCAGCCATAAGAATACACTGTTGGTCTTTTGCATTTGTTTTTTTAGCCAAGCTGTCTCCTCAACAAATTGTACTACACGTCAATATACAGATCCTGTTTGATCAGGATTAAACACTAACCTATGGACATTCAAAGCTATGTTGGGATCAAAAATTGCCTTTGTTAGGCCTCCCAAAACCAAAAGTGGGCCATTCAGATTCACAAAATTTTTTAAGCTCATGCCTGCTTCACTCAATGCCATAGTCCTGAGTCACATATCCTTCTTTAAAATGATTTAACATACATTGTAATGGGATCCAGGGAACACTGCTGCCCCCACCCATGTCCTCCCAGGGCACCAAACAACAAAAATTTAGCAATCACCCCACACAGGCTTCTGACCCAGGATACCGGATGGACACGGCTATCGTAGGGAAATGCAGTAGCCCCCCCTCAATCACACACACACACACACATACACTAGACAATCCTCCCCAAAACCTTCCACCTAGTGAGGGAGATCAGGCCTCACCTCCGGCTCAACAAGGAGTCCGGGTCTAAATAGGGTTCCCACAGTACTTGCCTCATGTACTTGGCTTCCCTCCTGCGATGCTGGCCAGCCTTTTAGATGCCTGGTCTCTGGTCCTTCTCTGGTGGTTCTTGGAATCGCCAAACGCTGCTGCCAGAGCCCTCTGTCGCTGGGAAGTCCCTCGGATCAAACGGGTCCGTTGGCGCCAGGGAGGTTCCCCTTGACAAGATGAGCTCTGACACCGGGGTGGACGTTCCAGAGGGTCCCAAAGACCCCTCAACTCCTGGCTGGCTCGCCAAAAATGTTGCAGCAGATTGTGGTTTGTAATCTACTTACGAAAGATCAGGACTTGAGACCACGAAGGAAGAGAAACAGGTTTATTGGATGCATCGAGTTCAGCGTGTTCACACACCAACATCTGAACTGAACTGGCTATGCCCAGGGCAGTGATTTTATACCTTTAATCAAACTTCATCAATCAGAGGGCGTTTAAAGAGGCGTATTCATACAAAACGTAAAAACCCCTGTTCAGAACAGGGAAGTACATCTTGGAAAAATACAAAAGCAGATATTCATACCAACAGTTTTCTGCAACTTCTCTGTTGTATCTCTACCCCACGCCTGGCTTCCTGTGCCCCTCCTTTACAGAGTCTTGCCACACTGTCAGCCCTATTTATAATATGAGGAAGTTAAAAGTCAACTTTGGGACTCCAGGGCACTGGAGTAAAAGGCCAAACTAAAATGAATCTATAAGGTCCATTCTATTAAGACCACCTAACCTGGCCAGCCACTGGTGGGTTTACCTGTGCAACCCATGCTGTATCAGCATAAGATTACCACTTTAAGTGAACAAATGCTAAACCATGTCTCAACTGTGCCTGAACTGTAGTCATTTCTATCATGGTGGCTAACCAGATGTTTGAACTCATCTCTAATTAATTATGCTGAAATCGAGCAATGGCAATAACTATATTCAAACTTGATTTAGTTGTTTACTGTATATAATTACTTTCTCTGGTAACTGTGCTTACTGAAATCAAAAATCTTGAAGAGGAGGGGGAAAACCACTGTCTTTTTGCCCAGAAGTTCAATTTGGACCATCTAACCATAACTTTCATCTTTTATTTAATAACTTTGTCATTGGTTGTTGCTTTTTTACACTAAATGGCAGCTATGTAATTAACATACCTGCCCTTCATTGTTTGCTGCTTTCTCCGAAAATATTTTTTTAAAATATAAATATAAGAAAATAATATAACTGTTTAATATCTGATCCAATCCTTCCATGGAATTTTCACCAATGTGAAACAGAAGTGTTTGCCTGCCTCAAAAGGAAATCAGTTCCAAACTATTAGGATTTCCAGATAAGCGTGTCTGCGATTTTTTTTTATTTTTTTACAAAGGCTGGGAAATACATCAGCGTCCCACGGTGAACTGTTCTCACCTGCCGCCCCTTTGCGGGCTCAGGGCCACCGCCTAAGCGCAGCTCTCCGCCCCGCACTCCCTCAGCCAGCCCGCCAACTCCGGGGGTAGCAGGGCCAGCAGCTGCTCCAGCACCACCAGGTCCAGCATCTCGGCTTTGCTGCTCCGCTCGGGCCGCAGCCACCCCCGGCACAGCCGGCTGCAGAGCGCCCGCGGCCACTCGGGGAGGCCGCTCAGGCTGCCGCTTCCTCCGCCGGCCTCCCAGCCGCCGTTCCCCGCCAGAAGAGCTGCCGCTGCTCCCGGCCTCGGAGACTCCCGGGCTTCTTCGGTCTCGGGCTTCGCTGAAGCCGGAGGGGAAGCTCCCTCCAAAGGCCGCCTTTAGTCACGGCAGTCCCAACATTCCCCACTCCCCGCCCTTTTCCCGGTTTCCAGATGGAAAGAAGGCGATCTCCGTTTCCTCAGAGCTTTTCAGGGCAATTAGAATCGTTCCCGCCAAAACTTCCCGCGCTTTCAAGGCACGCGCGACCTTCATTTCCTGCCCTGGGGAAGAGAGCCGTACACACCCCCCCCACACTCAAAAGAAAACAACCCACAGCAGTGAGCACTGACAGGGACTTTCTGCGCGTGTTCCGTTCGTTGCCGACCGTTGAAAGCCGTTGGAACTCGGTCTTCAGGAGCACGCGCGGGAAGGGGAGAACGAGAGTATGTGGAGAACGAGCCGGGGATGTTGGTCAAGACAGAGGCTGAGTGGGGGCTGGAATGAAGAAAGCGGCCTTGGATGGAGATTGGTTTAATTGAAGCTTGTCTACATCTCGGATTTCTCTTTGGAATTCCTTTGGAAATGCGGATGCGTTCCTGGGACAGGTGGAAGGTGCGTATACACGCACGCACTCAGAGTTTAATAGTAAATTATATATATTTAATATATTAATAGATATATTTAATAGTAAATTTTATATCTATCTATCTGTTCCTGGGACAGGTGTAAGGTGTAACATATATATACACATACATTAGGTGTTTTGTCAAAGCACCTGGTATGTCCAAATATGTTGTAAAATAGCCCAAGTTCAAATCCCAGTAAGGGTATGGCTAGTTGATGAGAGCTAAATAGCTTGAAATAGATTTATACTAGTCTCCATTTATTTATCAGCAAAAAAATGTAACACACACATACACACACACACACACACACACCCCTATGAGGGAGCTGCTAATATGAGCAATGGAAAGACAAGAGCAGGCATTTCAGTGCAATTAATGGTCAAATCCAGCTCAGGGGCAAATTTTGGTTCCGGAGGTTGTACACACCTTCAAAATCAGATTGCGTAATCTGGGAAGACATCTGCACAGAAACAGAGAAAAAGATGGGGCCAAAAGATGAAAATAAGAAAAAAGTCTCCTTTATAGACCTTTTCTTTTAGTTGTCTGAGTTTAGGAGTATTGGTACCAAAGCACATGTTTTCATCTTGTGTTATGGCAAGGCTTGCTCAACACAGTGGTTCAGAAAAGGGGATTGACTTGTTGAATCCCCAGTCTGTGTGCAATTTGAAGTTTGTAGGGTTGGCAGGTTAGAGGCTTTTTAGGGAGCATTCAGTGATGGCATGGAGGAAGCCTTGCTAGAATGCAAAAAAGGTACACATGATGGATGTGAGCTACACCTATTCTTAGAGATAGTTAATATTTATTTTCTCTTCCAATCTGAATTCCTATTTTTCTGATCAACTGCCAAGGGTAGAGGGAGTACCCAAAACATCTCGAGAAATCATGGAACAAAATTATTTATATAATTTATACAAACCAAATGTTTCTGCTGGTTTTATTCGGTAAAACGTTTCCTCCTGTGTCTGCATCCTTTGATGATGAAAAAGTTGACTGTTTTGGATTAACTTTATTTCATGGGAGTTACAGGTAATCATAGATTCACGACCACAATTGAGCCCAAAATTTGTGTTGCTAAATGATTCATTTATTGAGTTTGCCCCATTTTATGACCTTTGTTGCCATAGTTGTTAAGTGAACTACTGTAGTTGTTAATAACAATAGCAATAACACTTAGACTTATATACCGCTTCACAGTGCTTTACAGCCCTGACTTTACAGAGTCAAAATATTGTCTCCCAACAATCTGGGTCCTCATTTTACCCAGCTCAGAAGGATGGAAGACTGAGTCAACCTTGAGCCTGGTGAGATTCGATGTGCCAAATTGCAGGCAGCTGACAGTCAGCAGAAGTAACCTTAAATTAGTCATTGTTGTTAAGTACATCTGGCTTCCCCACTGACTTTCTTGTCAGGTCACAAAAGGGGATCATGGGACCCTGGGACACTGCAACATCATAAGTATGAGTCAATTGCCTAGTATCTGAATTTTGATCACATGACCATTGGAATGCTACAACAGTCAGGTGAAAACTGGTCAGAAGTCACATTTTTCAGTGCTGTTAACTTTGAACAATCATTAAACGAATTGTTGAAAGTCAAGGACTACCCAGATATGGTTTTTCCCATGTGCATCTTTTTATGAGACACACACTACAGGTAGTCCTTGCTTTACGACAGTTCATTTAGCGACTGTTCAAAGTTACAATGGCACTGAAAAATGTGAGAGTTTTTCAGTTACAACCTTTGCAGCATCCCTATGATCATGTGATCAAAATTCAGACACTTGGTAATCGTTTAATCTTTATGACTCTTGCTGTGTCCCAGGTCATATGATCTCCTTTTGTGGCCTTCAGACGAACAAAGTCAGTGGGGAAGCCATATTCACTTAACAACTATATTAATAACTTTATCAACTGCAGTGATTCATTTAACAACTGTGGCAAAACAGATTGTAAAATGGGGCAAAACTCAAATGTCTCACTTAGCAGCAGAAATTTTGGGCTCAATTGTCATAAGTTGAAGAATACCTGTATTCTCAATGAAGTTTATTCCACATTCCATGCATTTATAATTTCCTCCTCTGTGGATGTCTTCATGACAAATAAAGGCCCTGCAGTCATTAAAAAGTTGTTTTCATCCTCACTGCATTTATAAGGACTCTCTCCTGTGTAGATCCTTTGGTGGCAATTAAGGTCTTTGTTCTCCATAAAGCTGTCTTCATACTCCATATATTTATATGGTCCCTCCCCCGTGTGGATCCTTTTATGAGAATTCAGTTTTCCTTTCTGAGTAAAGCTCTTTCCACACTCCAGGCATTTATATGGCCTCTCTCCTGAATGGATACTTTTATGAGAAATAAGTTTTCCTTTCTCAGTAAAGCTTTTTCCGCACTCCAGACATTTAAACGGCTTATCCCCTATGTGAATCATTTGGTGACGAATAAGATCTTTGTTGCCAAAAAAGCTCTTTCCACACTCTAGACATTTATATGGTCTGTTTCCTGTGTGGATCCTTTGATGGGAAGTTAGCTCTCTATTCTCAATGAATCTTTTCCCACATTCTCTGCAACCATATGGTTTTTCACCTGTGTGGATCCTCTGATGACGGTTCAGATAAGAGTTTCTACTGAAACCCTTTCCACATACTGTGCATTTATAAGGTTTCTCCCCTGTGTGGACCCTTTCATGACAAGTAAGATGTTCTTTCTGAGTGAAGCTCTTTTCACACTCCATGCATTTGTATGGTCTTTCACCTGTGTGAATCCTTTTATGAGAATTAAGTCGTCCTTCTTCAGCAAAGCTCTTTCCACATTCTCTGCATTTATATGGTCTTTCCCCTGTATGGATTCGTTCATGACGAGTAAGATGTCCTTTCTGAGTAAATCCTTTTCCACATGACATGCACTTGTAGGGAGTCTCTACAGGGTGGCTCCTTTCATGATGGGTAAAGTTGTCAGTAAAGCTTTTTTCACACTCCAGGCACCTATATTGACTCCGCTCTGTATTGATCCTTTCATGGCAAGTAAGGTCTCTGTTCTCAATAAACCTCTTTCCACATTCTACACATTTATATAGTCTCTCGCCTGTGTGGATCCTTCTATGAGAACTAAGTTGTCCTTTCTGTGCAAAGCTCTTTCCGCACTCTGTGCATATATATGGTTTCTCCCCTGTGTGAATCCTTCTATGATGAGTAAGATGTCCTTTCTGACTGAACTGCTTTCCGCACTCCATGCATTTATATGGTTTATCACCAGTGTGGACCTTCTGATGGCGATTGAGATTACTTTTGCTACTGAAGCTCTTTCCACACCTCATGCAGAGTTTTATCTTTCTGCCCAAAACGAAATCCCTCCCAAATTTTACAAAGGTATGTGCTTTGTGTTTCCCGTAGAGTTTTGTATGTAAAGCAACAGAGAAAAACTGATTGACATACTGTTTGGTGACATACTCTTTTCCTGTGCTCTGACCTCTGTCATATTCCCCTACATCAAATTCACTTTGCTCTCTTTTGCCATATTTTCCTTTTCTCTTCCCTTTGTGACCTTGCTGGGTAAGGAAGCCATGGATTTCAAAAGGGAAGGAAATGGAAGAGATCTCTCCATCTTCTGGGGGGCTTCTCACTTGCATTTGTGGATCCCTTTGATGGCCAAACATCATTTCTTCCATTTCATATTTTGCGGTTTGCATTGGCATTAATCTTGGCTGCTTGTCTTTCTCATTCTCCAGCCCACCACCTGGGGAAGAAAAGAAAATAGAAATTCCTATTAGAATTTAGATGTCAAGCAACAGAGAAATCAGGAGATTCAGGCAGTTCAAATGGGTATAAAGATTTATTGCAAACTTAAGCTCTCTAGAAGAATCTGAACTACTGATGGTTAAAGCAACTGGCGGTAGATAATAATCGAAGGAATTCTAGGTGGGCTGGACTTAAATATCTTGTGGGCTCAAAGGGATTCATGACTGATGACACGTTTGATCCCTCCCTCAGGCTCAGCTTGGTCCTCTGCTACGTTACAACTGTTAAGGAGAGGCAATTCCTTTTTTCAAATACATGCCATGTGTTTGGCTAGGAGACGTTGGGTGCAAGTTGTTATCTAGGAATTTTAATGAAATCCTAGGAATTTTTAGTTGGGAGTCTGGTTGATTTGTTATTCTGCCCAGGAATTTCCATGGAGCATCTAAGGCTTTCCCCAAAGCTACGATCAGTGTTTCTGCCAAGGCCTAGCTGTGATGAGAACCTTGGACAAAATTGCCCCTGAATTGTCTCTGCCCCTGAATTGTGATCCAGCAAGGTCCTGGCAGTTGAAAGGAATCAAGGAGAAATGGATGTTCTTTCCTGCAGTAGCTCTTTCATGGATATTTGCTAACTCCAAAACATGTGTCACCTTGATTGTTTCCTTGAGATTAGAAAAGGTTTTAAAGATGTGCTACTATTCAGATGACCGGGCAGAGTCCTCACCACCTTAAGCAAATAAGTGAAGGTATCTTCACTGTTTACCTTCCACTGAAAACACCTTTCCCAATGAATGGACCCAGAGCAAAGAGGGTTCTTACCCAGAATGGCCATATTCTTAGAAACCTCCAGCATGACTTCCCTGCATAAAGCCTTCTGGCCAGAATCCAGCAGTGCCCACTCCTCTTCTGTAAAGTCCACAGCCACCTCCTCAAAGGGAGCAGAACTCTAGAAAGAGAAACAACATCTTCATTAGCAGACAATATGTTTCAGGCACAAACCAGAAAAAGAGTTTTGCAAGAGACCAAATAGACATTTTATGGAAAAGCAGGCTTAAGTTTACTTCTCCCCATAATTAATTTGGCTGTGAAGCTCCAAGTTCAGGCTGTTGCTTTCGCTGTAACAATTTTGGCATCTAAGTAACAGAATGACAATACTGCTCTCACTGGGGAGCCTCTCCCTGGTCCAGAATAATTCAGCAAGGAAGTTGGGGAGAGAGTATCCTTGGCCTCACCTGTCGGGTTCAGCAAACTGATTAGAAAAATACATTTCTAAGTAGATGTGTTAGCATATTTCTGAAGCAGTTTTAATCCAACTTGGTATTGTTTCACTGCATGGTTTTTATTCTTTAACTTGTTTTGAAAAACATTAAGAAAGATGGAACTCTTTCAGCGCGATAAATTACAAAAAAAAAGGTTGAGACTCTAGAAAGAGTGCAGAGAAGAGCAACAAAGATGATTAGGGGACTGGAGGCTAAAACATAAAGTATAAAGAACGGTTGCTGGAACTGGATATGTCTAGTCTGATGAAAAGAAGGACTAGGGAAGACAAGATAGCAGTGTTCCAATATCTCAGGGGCTGCCACAAAGAAGAGGGAGTCACACTATTCTTCAAAGCACCTGAGGGCAGGACAAGAAACTAATCAAGGAGAGAAGCAACTTAGAACTGAGGAGAAATTTCCTGACAGTTAGAACAATTAATTAGTGAAACAACTTGTCTCCAGAAGTTGTAATGCACCAACACTGAAAGTTTTTAAGAAGAGATTGGATAATCATTTGTCTGAAGTGGTGTAGGGTTTCGTGCCTAAGCAGGGGCTTGGGCTAGAATCTCCAAAATCCCTTCCAACTCTGTTATTCTAAACATTTCCTAATACAGAATAACAGATTTGGAAGGAGGTCTTCTAGTCCAACCCTCTACTCAAACAGAAGACACTACAATTGCAGACAAGTGGCTGTCCAGTCTTTTCTCAAAAGCCTCCAGTGATGGCGAACCAGCAGCTTCTGAAAACAAGTTGTTCCACTGGTTAATTGTTCTCAATGCTAGGAAATTTCTCCTTAATTCCCAGTTGCTTCCCTTCTTGATTAGTTTCCATCCATTGTTTTTTTTGCCTTCCCTTCAGATGCATTGGAAAATAGGTTGATTCCCTCGTCCTTGTGCGAGCTGTTCAAATATTGGAACAATACTATGATGTCACCCGTAATTGTCCTTTACACTAAACATACACAATTCCTGCAATGCTCTTTATATGCTTTTGGCTGCAATATTCTTTTGCTCTTTTCTGCACTCTTTCCTAAGTCCCAACCTCTATTTTTATAATATAATATATGATTACCTTATATTATTTTACTATATTATTATTGTGAATAGTATGTTTGCATTCATAGAACAATCTTAAAAGATGAATGAATGTGACTCAGTGGGCCATTCTGGGGAGACACCATGTTCAAGTGCACAAACTCAGCATTTATTTGTAAGAACAGTTTATGAATGGAAGGAATTTAAACTTCTCATAAGAAACCCACACTTACCTGGCAAGGTGGCCCCAGTTGTATCCTTCTGAAAAAAAGCTCTTTAGAAGGATTGGATTGATCTCCTGTTTCCTGGAGCTCTGCTGAGATCTCCCCCATGAATGGCTCCTGCAACTGAAAGAACAGCCTGGTTTATGATCCACTTTCAAATGACTGTAACCCTGACAGATCACTTGCCTTACATTTTGCCTCTCCACTTGTACTACCCCAACCCAAGTCAGAGAACTTGAGCACGAAAACATTTCAGTTATGACTGTTCAGTCTGTGACTTGTCCTCATTCTGCAAAGTTATTCCCACATACTTTTTACACCACCGCAACAAGTGTTCTCTGGATGTTTGTTGCGACTATGTATAAAGAAGAGACACAAGAGGCGTAAGAAGAGGATGACATTCCCTCACCTGCCGCTCCTTTCCGGGTTCTGGGACGGCTCCGGGGCCGAGGAGGCAGCCTTCGGCCAGGGCCACGGCCTGGGCGCAGCTCTCAGCCCCGCACTCCCTCAGCCAGCCCGCCAGCTCCGGGGGCAGCAGGGCCAGCAACTGTTCCAGCACCACCAGGTCCAGCATCTCAGCTTTGCTGCTCCGCTCGGGCCGCAGCCACCCCCGGCACAGCTGGTGCAGGCGGCTGCAAAGCGCCCGCGGCCCCTCGGCCTCCCGGGTGCCGCAGCTGCGAAAGCGCCAGCGCTCAGCCTCGGAGCTGCGGGGGCCCTCGGAGAGGCCGCTCCCCGCCTGAAGGGGAGACCCCCAGGCCTCCATTCTATCTCCGGCTTCAGCGCAGCCCCGATAGGGATTACACTCCCTCCGAGGCCGCCGCCTTCGGTCCCGGCCGACTCTCCCCTGCCCACTTGCCACGCCCCTCTCCCGGTTTCACGGAGGGGAGAGAGGAGGGGTCTGCTCCTTCAGGGCTTCTGAGGCTGAGAAGATCAGCTGCAAATCGGTTCCTCCACAGGTTCCCCCTGCCCTCCCAGACACTGGGCCAGAGACGGCTGCATCCTAGAGGGGCAAAACCCTATTACTGTTCCTGTCTAGAGCGGCTCCTAATACAACTACAGTCTTTCCGGTCCTCTGCTCGGACTGGGAAAAAAGATCTCTGCGCATGCCCTATTCCATGCTGACGTTTAAAGGATGCCCGAGCATAGTTGCTGCGGAAGTTTTTAGTTAGGAGCGGGAGGGGAGGCGAGTATGAAGGCCTGGAAAGCTGGCGATTGAGCTGAAATGAATAAAGCAGCTTTGAATGAAACCTGTCGCTTCTGCATACCTGGGAGTTCTCTTTCTACTGCAATCCTCTGGAAAGGGGGATTCCTGGTACACATGGAAGAAATTTGGGGGAGGATGAAGACTTGAGGAAGGGCCCCATGGCAGGGATCCAGGCAGTAAATGTATATGTGTGTGTATGTATGTATGTATATATACATATATATACATACAATTAATGTATAAACAATAAATGATTTGGGATTCTTTCAGGCTAATTTATTTGTCCTTTCTGTTGTCTGTATTCCTGTGGTGATCCTCTTTAAACACCCCTCCCCCGCTTTTCTTGCAGAATACAATCTGCTCCATATCTTTTTAGATGCTATTTCTGTTCTACTGGAAGTCTTTACTTTTTTATTCATCATTTCACTTGATCTTTCCTGGATGATTGATTCTTAAAAAGCTGATCTGGTTTCAAGGGGCTGCGCTACCTAAAAAAAACAAAAAAACAAAAACAAAAACGAGAAATTGATCTCCTGAAGTTGGTTTCTCCCCCTAGTGGATTCAAAATTTGGGCTCCATATCATTGGCCATGATAACTGGGTCAGATAGTGAAAAAATACACGGAAGGAGACAGCAGGAAATTTACCGTATATGTCATAAGTTTATTAATAAGGTTCCAAGAGTAAAGAGTTTCTTCTCCAAAATGTGTTGGTGGTGAATAATTGCATTGGCAACTGCTCAAAAGGAGGCAGTATTTCGGAGGCTGATCTTTCTCCTGGTCAGAAGATATCAAAAGGAAATGAGTTTTCTTTAGCTAAAGAAGTGAAGAAACACAAACACTATTTTGTGGGAATTAACATCTGCAGATTGAAATACTTTCCAAATTTGGTAAATTTATGCAATTTCAGATACATGCTCATCACAAGACAAGATAGAAAGACATCGACTACAGAACAAATGAAAATATATGATGCCATCTAAACAGTAAAAACTCAAATGAAAATGGGCTGATCACATCACAAAGAACTACTAGTGAACAAAGGCAATCATAGAATGGATTCCATGTGATGTGTCCACAAAAGAGAGCCACAAGAAGACATAGTGACGACATCAGCGTCTATTGCAAGCCCAATTGGCAAGGCAAATCTCAAGACCATATTGGTTGGAATCATGCAGAATAGACTTCATCCTGCAGTGGATAGATAACGATTAGGATGATGATGATTCAATTTCTGTTTTATATAGTTTTTTCCAGTAAATTAAGAGGGAATCAAGGAAGCCAACAGTCCTCCAGTTGGAAAAGATAACGAGCTGGTGAAGGGCAACAGGGAGGAAACTGAAGGGCTTCATTGCTATTTTGCATCCCTCTTTCCACATCATGGGGAAGGAGAAGAAAAATGCAAGTTAAAACAGGCAATGGAAGAGCTGGCTGCTTTGAATGAATTCCAGTATTTGGGACCAGAAATGTTGTTCTGAAGTTCCTTCCATGGATTTATATTGTTTCTTCTGTGGATATTCTTTAATGAATATCCAGAGATATTCTTTAATGAGAATTATGGTGCCTTTCTCAAGGAAAGTTTTTTCCACATTACATACATTTACATGATTTCTCCCCAGTAGATCCTCAAATTTTAAGATAAGTTTCTACTGGAGACCTTTCCACTTTGTTCATTTGGAAGAATTCCTCCCAGCATGGATCCTTTCATGATGAGTAAGATGCTCTTTCCCATTAAAATTATTTCCACACTCCATTCATTTATATGGAATTTTTCTATGTGGATTCTTTCATGAGTAAATGTATTGTCATTGTTAAAGCTTTCTCCACACTACATGCATTTATATGGTCCCGCCTCCATGTGGATCCTTTTATGGGAATTAAGTGCCCCTATTTGAGCAAAGCTTCTTCCACACTGTGTGCATTTATATGGTCTGTCTCCTGTATGGATTCTTTCGTGATTGATAAGAGCCCTATTCTGACTGAATTGCTTTCCACACTCCATGCACTTGAATGGTCTCTCCACAGTGTGGATTCTTTCATGACGAGTAAGATCTCTGTTCCAGTTAAAGCTTTTTCCACATACCAAGCATTTATATGGTTTCTCTACTGAGTGGGTCCTTTTGTGAGAATAAAGATGTCCTGTCCGAGCAAAGCTCTTTCCACACTCCGTGCATTTATATGGTTTGTCCCCTGTGTGAATTGTTTCATGACCAGCAAGACATCCTTTCCGAGCAAAACTCTTACCACACACCAAGCACTTATATGGTCTCTCTCCTGTGTGGATCCTTTTATGAGAATTAAGATGCGCTGTTTGAGCAAAGCTTTTTCCACACTCTGTACATTTATATGGTCTCTCCCCAGTGTGGATCCTTTCATGATGTATTAGACCTCTGCTCCAATTAAAGCTCTTTCCACATACTAAGCATTTATATGGTCTCTCCCCCGTGTGCATTCTTTTATGAGCATTAAGTTGTACTGTTTGAGCAAAGCTTTTCCCACACTCTGTGCACTTATATGGTTTCTCCCCTGTGTGGATCCTTTCATGACCAGTAAGACATCCTTTCTGAGCAAAACTCTTTCCACATACCAAGCATTTATACGGTCTCTCCCCAGTGTGGATCCTTTCATGACGAATAAGATCTTTGCTCCAGTTAAAGCTTTTCCCACACTCCAAACATTTATATGGTCTTTCTCCCGTGTGCATCCTTTGGTGGAAAGTAAGGTGCCAGTTGTCAATAAAGCTCTTTCCACACTCCATGCATTTATATGGTCTCTCCCCAGTGTGGATCTTTTTATGAAAATTAAGTTTTCCTTTATGAGCAAAGCTCTTTCCACACTCCAGGCATTTATACGGTTTGTCCACTGTATGGATCCTTTGATGTCGAATAAGATCACTGTTCTCAAAAAAGCTCTTTCCACATTCCAGGGAATTATATGGTCTGAGCCCTGTGTGGATCTTTTTAGGACAAATCATCTCTGTTTTCTGACAAAAGCTTTTTTCACATTCTGGACATTTACATAGCCTCTCACCTATGTAGATATTCTGATGGCAATTAAGATTATTCATGCTAATGAAGCTCTTTCCACAGTTCATGCATGGTTTCATCATTTTGCTTAGATTGAAATCCCCCTCATATTCTGAAAACGTGTGTGGTTTCCAATGCGGTATGTTAGGTAATGCAAAAGAGAAGGAATGACTCTTTGCAGATAGTGCATTTTGCAGTGTAAATAATGGTGGCTGCTTTTCATTCTCATTCCTCAGATCATCACCATCACCTGCTTAGAAAAAGGAAAATAATTTTTCATTAGCGTTTAGAATGATGGAGAGGTGGGGTCTCCCCAGTGCAAAATATGCCCATCTGAGCATCAGATTTGGCACCAGCTATGTGTCAGCTAGGATATAGTTGGTGCAAATTGATATCCAGGTGACTCTTACGGTATCCAAGGGATTTTTCAGCCCTGAATCAGATTAAGGTTTTGCTGTTGATAGGTCAATCCGGCCAGGCATTTCCATGGAACATCTAAGGCCTTTCACAAAGCTATGGTGAATGTTTCTGCCAAGGCCTTAGTTGTGTCCTAGAAGAGCAGGTGATGGCCAGGTAGAGTTCTGACTGTTTTATTCAATTTAGTGCAGGTAACTTCCCCATTTACCTCCCAATGAAAGCACCTTTCCCAATGATTGGAACACAGAGCAAAGAAGATCTTTACCCAGAGTGGCCAAATTCATAGAAACCTCCAGCATGACTTCCCTGCATAAGGCTTTCTGGCCAGAATCCAGCAGTGCCCACTCCTCCTCTGTAAAGTCCACAGCCACCTCCTCAAAGGGATCAGAGTCCTAGAAAGAAAAAGAAAAACTTCCCCATAAGACAGTCCTCTCTAATGTTCCCTTTCTTACTTCCAAAAGAGAAAAGAGAGCTTTGTAAGAGATCAAATTGAAATTTTCTTATAGGACAGGCATAGGCCCTGCAGGTCCACAACATCTTTAAGGGTGGGAAGCCCCCCTCCAGCTCCTCCATGCTGCTGTTGGAAACATGGCTTAGATGTATCCAATTGGTAGAATGGCATTACCCCCTCCCCGCCCGAAGGCTGGAATAACTCACCAAGGAGGTTTTGGGCAGAGACCTCGTGTCGCTGGCTAACCAAAATACAATTTTTTTAGAAAATAACATACGTACTAAGAATTTTTCACCTGGCCTATTTCAAAATATTGTAAATGACCCTGGAAAAATCAAGCCACTTGACCAACAGTCTTTCCATTAAAATTTGTCAGCTTTGAATTAGTTTTTATGAGAGAAATTTGTCCTTTCTGTAATTTATTTTAAAGTGGATATATTTGGGTATTTCTGAATCAGTTTTTGTATAATTGGTATTGCTTCACTTCATGGCTTTTATTTTTTAACTTTTTCCAGATCTTTAGGAAAATGTTAGGAAAGATTTAAATCTTCTAATGTACAGATAACATTTCCAAATTCAAGACTCTTGTGAGTTGTCCTTCATTTGCATCCCCAAAACAACCTTGGAGGTTGAACCAGGTTCCAATTTACACAGACTTGGCATTTGGCTCATGAGTGAAAGTAGTTTAAACTTCTCACAAGAAACCCACATTTAAGTGGCAAGGTGTCCCCAGTTGGATCCTCCTGAAAAGAATCTCTTCAGAATCATTGGATGGATCTCCTCTTCCCTGGAGCTCTGCTGAGATCTCCCCAATGAATGGCTCCTGCAACTGAAAGAAAAGTCTGGCTTTGATCCACTTTCAAATGACTTGAATCATGTTAGTTCACTTGCCTTATGTTTTTACTCTCCAACTATACTTTTCCAACCCAAATCAAAATGAGAGAACTTGAGAATTCTTACTCTCTGGGTTGCTGTTATTTCTGGATAAATGCCTGCCACTTTTGTGAGTTGTGAGTCTTTTTTTATTTCCTATTTTCTTTCTGATCAGGAGATGCTTCTGTATCTCCTCCCCTTTACTTGACAATTGTGGGCTTTCCTTCTTTGTGAATGTATTTATGACTATCGGACCTTGTCTTTTTTCTCCTTTATATTTCAGGGCTATTATCTCCTGAAAAGGACAGAATCAATCTCTCTTTTGGAGTGGCTTCTCTGTGCCTCTTGCAGTGAGGAGACCACCAACCTGACATTTCAGGGGGCGATCTTGGAATGAACACTGAGATTAGTGGTAAAATGCACCCCCTGAAAATTTTATAACTATAATCAAAAGGCAATTTGGATACTTCATTCTTTTTCACCTTCAATTCCCAATCAGGTTAAGCTTGTAATGAGAAATGTTTTAGGAAAATTTTGAAAATATAGAAAGATAAAGCTGAAATAGGGAGAATTTCTCTTGCAATGGAACGTAACCTTTCAACAGATTTGGCCAATAAGCCATTTTTGCAAAATAATTCTGAAGGATATTCAACTTTAAAGAATGATATACTCTCTATATCAAAGCACAGGGACCATACAGAGTGCAATAATATTCTAAGATGGACTGAAAGAATGACGTGCCATAAATTGAGAATAGATCAAACTAGAATGAAAATCATAACAGGAACTTCCATAACCAACATATAGTTTCCCAAACTGCTTTTTGGAATAATATTATGTAATATGATTGATAACTGACAGGTCACAATTCCACATTTTAGGGTAATAAATTACGAAATGTAAGGGATTTAGGACCACAAACTGCATATGTGTGCAAATTATAAAGGTGTGTTTAATTTGTTGTTTTTTTCTCACTATTGTGGTAGTATAGGGCATATCAAAGCCTAAATATTCCATTTCATTTATTACATATAGCATAATGCAGTATGTAGATAGATAACAGCAGAGTAAATATGTAATCTAATACCTAGTGCTGTGGCCATGTAACAGTGGTAGTTCACATAATCTAGATGCTTGGTTGTATTCGGCTAGAATTAAATGACAGGAAACCATAATGTAAACACTGATTTTATGACATATGTTGATAATATCAGGAAGGATATAAAAGTGTGTAAAGTAAGAGAAAGTTCAGTTTAATAGCTTATCAAAACAGTTCAGGGAAATAATCATGTATAATTTGCATTAGTTATTTTATCTTTTTCTTATATTTCTGTTTGAAAGTGTAATGCCAATATATATTTAATATGAAAAGTAGGTTTCAATCAGAATAGAGTTGGAAGGGATCTTGGCGGTTTAGTGCTCAAGCAGACGACCTTACACCATTTCAGACAAGTGGCTGTCCAGTCTTTTCTTAAAAACCTCCAGTAATGAAGTACCCATAACTTCTGACTGGGAGCTGTTCTGCTGGTTAATTGTCCTCACTGTTAGGAACTTTTTCTTTAACTCCAGGTTGTTACCCTCCTTGATTTGTTTCCATCCATTGTTTCTTGTCTTGTCTTCTGGTGCTTTGGAAAATAAGTCAATCCCTTATTTGTGGCAGCCCCTCAAATATTGGAAGACTGCTATCATGTCCCCCCTAGTCCTTTTTTTCTCTCACCTAGCCAAATCCTGCAACTGTTCTTCATATGTTTTATTCTCCAGGCCTTTAATCATCTTAGTTGCTGTTTGTACTTTTTCAAAAGTTTGCTCAGGTCTCTTTCCTGCTATTGACAGGTAGGACAGGGGTCTCCAACCTGCCATCCTTGGATTGGCACCGGGTTGTGGCATGCCAGAAACTGCGCCATGGAAATAAGCAAAGCCTCATCTGTGGGATGCAGGCAGCACATGAAACTATGCCCCTCTGTTTTGCGGAAAAACATCTCCTCATGGAACCTGTCCCTGGTGCCCAAAAAGTTGGAGGTCATTGAGGTGAGGAGTCCCATGATCAAGCTAACGGAATATGAATAAAATATACTTCGTTGTTTCTCTCTGCAAGTTTTTCTATCTACACTGGAAACTCTGCTTAGAATCCAGGAAATACAAGACCTTTTGGTAAGTAATAATCAGACAATCTTTTCACTTACATTATTTGGGAAAGTCACAAAGGCTTAGGATTTACATCTCTACTTAATTTTGCTGAAATTAAGCAATCTAAAAAATGGATAACTATATTCACACTGTGATTTGGTAACATATTTTAATGTACATGACTGCTTTCTGGGATGTCTGCGCACAATGGAGCCAAAAAGCTTGAGGAGGATAAAAAAGAGTTTTCAATGTTTTTGCTTCATAACATCAAAAATAGGTTTTGAAATATGCATGTTAAGCACTATTTGATCCACCTAAACACTATTTTCATATATTATTTCATAACTTTTTATAATGCTCTGTTCATTCTTTGTACAGATAACCCTTGACATTTGAGCCCAAAATTTATGTTGCTGAGACAGTTGTGAGTTTTGCCCCAATTTACAACATTTCTTGCTGAATCACTGCAGCTGTTAAGTTAGTAATGTGGTTGTTAAGTGAGTCTGGCTTCCCCATTGACTTTGCATGACAGGAGGTCACAAAAGATGATCACATAACCCAGGGATACTGCAACCATCATAAATATGCGACAGGTGCCAAGCATCTGAATTTTGATCATGTGTGACTCTGGTGATGCTGCAATGGTTGTAAATGTGAAAATGGTCAAAAGTTACTAATGATGTTTTACTTTAAATGGTCACTAAGCGAATGGATGTAACTCAAGGACTACCTGTACTAATTTGCACATGTGTGAAATACCTATGTGTCCTTGTTTCCTGCTTCTTGCCAGAAATATTATGGTATTTAGGAGGAGAAATATAATTTCCAACATCCAGTTTGGTTAAGAGGTCTTGTTCATGAGAAGAAGGGTTCATGTGTCTTAAGTTCAATGCTAATCATAGTAACCAAACCAAAAATTAGTAGTAACCAAAGAGGACCAGAAAACAGGGATGTTCCAACTTAGACAGGGACACGTGCTTTTGTAAGTGGGTGGATATTTGGCAAGACCTATTGTTGGATTCAGGATTGGGGAATGAGCCCCTGGTCTGGGAATCCTGACTGAAGGAATCGTTTATCAGGTCTTCAAGGTGGACCCTGTCAATGAATACTAGCTCTAAGGTCATGATAAAGTCACATTAACAGAATATTATTATTCTCAAAGTATTGTTCCCATCCTCTCCTTTTACTTGCAGCAAAACTAGGATAGACTTTTATGATCCCCCTCCCCAATCTCTCCATCTCCATCACCATGTGGCAATTGAGATTATCTTTTAAATTATGACTGTCCAGTCTATGACTTGTCCCCATCCTGCAAAGTTATTCTCACATACTATTACACCATCCCAACACGTGTTGTCTGGATGTCTTTTCTCTGGGATGATCTGTAAGGAAGAGACACAAGAGGCGTAAGAAGAGGATGACATTCCCTCACCTTTCGCTCTTTTGCGGGCTCCGGGGCGGCTGCGGGGCCGAGCAGGCAGCCTTCGGCCAGGGCCACGGCCTGGGCGCAGCTCTCAGCCCCGCACTCCCTCAGCCAGCCCGCCAGCTCCGGGGGCAGCAGGGCCAGCAGCTGCTCCAGCACCACCAGGTCCAGCATCTCGGCTTTACTGCTCCGCTCGGGGCGCAGCCACCCCCGGCACAGCTGGTGCAGGCGGCTGCAAAGCGCCCGCGGCCCCTCGGCCTCCCGGGTGCCGCTGCTGCGGAAGCGCCAGCGCTCAGCCTCGGAGCTGCGGGGGCCCTCGGAGAGGCCGCTCCCCGCCTGAAGGGGAGACCCCCAGGCCTCCATTCGGTCTCCGGTTTCAGCGCAGCCCCGACAGAGAGAAACGGCCGACCCTCCCCCGCCCACTAGCCCCGCCCCTTTCCCGGCTTCAGGGAGGATAGGAAGGGGCGGAGCCCTCTCTCTCCGGGCTTCTGATATTGAGAAGAGCAGCTGCAAATCGACCCCTCCACAGGTTTCCCCTGTCCTCCCAGATACGTCTTCATCCTAGAAGGGCAAATCTCCCTTGTTTATTGCTCCTCCCTAGAGTGTCTCCTAAAGCAACTACGGCCTTTCCGGTCCTCTGCTCGGCTTCAAGGGTTGGCAAAGGTGCTCTGCGCATGTCTTGTTCCATGTTGACAGTTAAAGGTCTCCCGAACTCCGTTGCAGCGGAATTATGCTGGGAGCGGGAGGTGTGCGCGGGTGGAAAAGGCCTAGAAGGCCGGCAATGATGTCTACGGCGGAGATTGAGCGGGGCTGAATTGAGCAAAGCTGCTTGGAATGAAACTTGGTTTGATTTCTCGTTCTGGACACTCCCGCAATCCTCTTCAAAATGTGGAATGTGTTCCTGGAATAGGCGGAAGAAGGCGAGGGGGACGAAATGGGTGATGCTTCCAATGTGGGAAAAGGAAAGAGGGCAGGGAAAGCCTAACCAATACATGCTTTGGAGATTCCTTCACAGTTGTTTATTTGTCCTGTTATCTATTATCGTATCCCGGGAGCCGCGTAACTGAGTGAGCTTATCCCAGTTTCTGCCAACCTAGCAGTTGAAAAGCAGGTAAAAATGCAAATAGAAAAATACGGACCACCTTTGGTGGGAAGGTAACCGCGTTCTGTGTTCCTTCGGTGTTTAATCATGCCGGCCACTTCGGACAGTGCTAGCACTTCAGCTTTGAAAAGGAGATGAGCACTGCCCCTTAAGTCGGGAATGACTAGCACATATGTCCCAGGGGAACATTTACCTTTATCTGTATTACCTGCGGTGGCACTCAATGAAGGACTCCCAAAGGTGCTTTTCCAAAAGACAACTGGACTTTGTTTTTGCTGGAAGGTGGTATAGTTTCTCATCCCAGAAGCCTCTTTAGTTCTCGGCTTCTTGGATGAGAAGTGAAAAGTCTTCAAGCAAAAACAAAATCCAGATGCCTTTTGAAAAATCACCTTTGGAAGAAGCATGACCCAGATTGGGGGTCCCTAACGCCCCACCCCTAAGCCATGGCCCACTACTGGGAATTGGGCCTTTAGAAATGGGGCTGCAGAAAGTATTGGCCAGTTCTGTGGCAAAAATGGGAGTGAGAGAAATACACAGTGTCTTAGAGATTTATGAAAGTTTGAAATGTGTAGAATCCAGTGGGTAGTAGGGTTTTTTTGTTTGGAAATTAGGGCAGGATAATTTTAGGCAGTTTTGAGACTTGAATGCAAACAATGGACAGTTAAAAATTAAGCACCTGATGGCAGAACAAGAAACAATGGATGGAAACTAATCAAGGAGAGAAGCAACGCCTGAGAATGAGAATAATCAGTGGCATAACCTGCCTCCAGAAATTGTGGGTGCTCCATCACTGGATATTTTAAAGAAGAGATTGGACAGCCATCTGTCCAAAATAGGGGTGTCAAACTTGCTGCCCACAGGCTGGATACACCACATGGTAGCTACACCCCCATCCAATTTAGCAAAGGGGGGGGTCGTGATATATCACGTGACACCAAAAGCTTGACACCCCTGGTCAAGAATGGTATAGATTCCTGCTAGAAGTGGGGGGTGTCATGCTCCAGCATATAACTTTTATATACGGTTGCTCTCTATCCCCACCTAGTGGCTGGAAGGACAATTGCCAATTATATTGCTTGAAGCTGATCCAATCTCTTTACCCATCAGCCCGCTGAATCTGCGGGGAAAGATGAACTGGGACAAGAGCTGACAGAGATGGAGAGGATAGCTTCGTTGGCCTTGGAGGAACTTGGGAAAGGGCAGAGTCCATCCAGGCAAGGCTTTTGTGAATTAGTAAAGTGAGACGTGAGATCAATGCAGATTGAGCCAGCTACGAGGGAGGAGTGCCCCACCCCCTTTCACAAGGTACACCTGGAGCCTGAGATGTAAGGAGGTGCCAGTGGGAGGGGCATTTGTCAGGAACAAACCTTGAATCTGTTTTGAGACTTGTGTGCACTTGCCCAAGCCTGAAAATTGCTGTACTCTCTCTTGTGGGGCTTGCCAGTTTGTTTGCTTTGCTGAACGTCTTACTCTGATTACCGTTTGACTAACCTGGCTTATTGGACTACTGACCCTGGTTGCTGTGTGACTAACCATGCTTACTGGACTACTTGCAGCCAGAGGCTTCTGAAGGTGCGTGTGAGAGCTTTGCTCCAGGACCTGTAGTGAATGTGGGAATGTTGAGGGGGCACAGTTGGAGCAATAAAAAGGAGTTAGACCTATTCTCTGCTTGTGTTGCCTTTGTGCCATGCCCCGGGTCATCACACCCGCACTCTAAACAAGTGCACACTGGAAAGCCAGACTTCATTTCCTTTAGCATTTAGAGAAGGCAGAAGCACAAAGAAGAATCCATCTTAATCTGTGGCACATGATCATCCAAGGACAAATCCACATCCCACCCACAGAGCATCGCTGGTGAGATTTAAATTACTTGTATTTACTAACTGTTATGTTCAGCAGTAACTCCATACTGCCTATCTTGTATTTGGGTCTCATTGTATGTATTCCTATTTTCCATAGTGAGGGGGGAGGAGTATCCAGAACGGGTTGACTTTGTCCTCTCATGATTGGGTGAGTCAGATAAGCTCTTTGGGTAACGCCCCCTGGCCAGCAGGCCCTCCCAGATTTGACTCATCCACTCAAGGGAAAGGATGCACTACTCTGGACTCCAGTAATTTACAGAGGATTAAGGAAAATAAACTTGGACCCGGCGAATCCTGCCTCCCTACATCGCACACAGCCTCCTCCTGCAAGGACTGGACTGCCACAAGCCCTCTGGGGCGGCACGCTGCCCTGGCCATTGAGTGAGACGGAGTCACTCAGTGAGGACCCTTGCCGGGCAAGCAGGAGAACCGGGCACACATGCCTCCTAGAGGCAGCCCTTGATGCAGAGGCTTCTCAGGAGCAGAAGCACTCCTCCGCTCCCCTCAGAGGTTGAGCCACGAGGGTTTTTAAAAAGAAAAACCTGTGCTGGCAGCTATCACCAGTGGACAAGGTGAGAGCCGGAAAGGCTCAAAAACAGCTGCGGGAGGTGAGCGGCAGCTGCATGGCAAGCCTGCAAAGGCAAAACCCATTTCCATGTGCTCCAGCAAAGAGGAGCCTTTTGAATTTGGAGCCGGGGGCCATCTTGAAACCACGTGGTCCAAGATGGCAGCCCCCAGCAGCTCAGGAGTCCGGCAGGACAACAACCACCACTTGAGGAGCCCTTAGAAAGGTGAGAGACGATTGCAGAGGCATTAGCCAAGAGCGAGGGAGGCAGCAAAGGGCCAAAAGGAGGCCTATGAAGGAGTTAAAGAGGCAGGCGGTGGATCAATCCCCCTCCCCCAAGCCTACCTCCTTGTTGAATCACAGAGGCAGCTGCCATAAGGCTTGCAGGAAGACCCCCCCCACCCTCTGTACCTTTTCTGGCTGCTAAGTAACAGGAGAAGGCTTCCCCCTTAAGAACATTCTCCTTTAAGTAGGAGACAGAGCGGGAGGGGCGAGAGGCTGACTGGCACCAGTAGCAAGCTATGTTTGTCGGTGGCTAATTCTTGATTCCCCCTTAAGAAAACTCTCCTTTAATTAGGAGACAGAGCGGGAGAGTGAGAGGCTGACTGGCCCCAGTAGCAAAAGCTGTGTTTTGTTTTGTTAATCCCAAGCCGGCAGCCCCCCTGCAGCCTGGAAAAACACAGGGGGGGGGGAGGAATATTCAGCCCAGCTGCTAAAGTGCAGCTCCCAATGGAGCCTCCAATCAGGTTACTGAAGACCTTCCAAGGGTGGGGGTGACTAGGCAAACGGCTAATGCAATGCAATACAATACAATACTATGCAATACAATAGCAGAATGGGAAGGGACCTGCAGGCCTTCTAGCCCAATCCCCTGCCCAGGCAGGATATCCTATACCATTTCAGACAAATGGCTATTGTTACTATGGTTGATTAGGCTGACTCTGTAAACCAGTTAGAGAGGGCTGAAAGCCCTATGAAGCGGTATATAAATCTAACTGCTATTGTCATGCCACCCAACAGCTTCTTAAAAACTTCCACTGTTGGGGCTTTCACAATGTCTGGAGGCAGGTGGTTCCACTGATTAATTGTTCTAACTGTCACGAAATTTCTCCTCAGCTCTAAGTTGCTTCTCTCCTTGATTAGTTTCCACCCATTGCTTCTTGTTCTGCACTCAAGTGCCTTGGAGGATAGTCGGGCAGCCTCTTCTCTGTGGCAATCCCAGAGATATTGGAACACTGCTATCACATCTCCCCTAGTCCTTCCTTCCAGTAGACTAGACCTACCCAGTTCCTGCAACCGTTCTTCATAGGCCTTAGTCTCCAGTACCCTGATCCCCTGTTGCCTTTCTCTGCACTCTCCTTAGAGTCTCCACATCCCTTCTACATCATGGTGACCAAACTGAGTGCAGAATTCCAAGTGTGGCCTCCCAAGACCTTATAAGGTGGGATTAACACTTCACAGGAGCTTGATTCTATTCCTCTGTTTGTGCTGCCAAAAACTGTGTTGCTCTTTCTGGCAGCTGTTGCACACTGCTGACTCACATTAAAGGGGTTGTCCACTAGGACTCCCAAGATCCCCTTCACAGTTACTACTGTGGAGCAAGGTATTCTGTACCTGTGCACTTCACCTTCGTTGCCTAAAGGTAGAACCTTACTTTATTGAATCCCATTTTCCTAGGTAGTGCCCAATGTTCAAGGGTATCAAGATCCTTCTGTATCTTTAGCCTGTATTCTGAAGTGTTGGCTATTCCTGCCAGCCTGGGGTCATCTGCTAACCTGATGACCCCCCCCCCCTCCATCAGCATTTAACAAACAGAGAGCTAACAGTCATTCCGGCTCCTTCTTATGACCACTTGAGATAACAGCAGTTCTTAAAGAAACAGTACTACTATCATGGCATATATTTTGCTATCCCAAATGTTAGCTTACACACCTAACACCCTCATTCAAATCACTGATGAAGATGTTGAAGAGTACTGGGCTCAACACTGAGCCTTGGGGGACTCACTGCACTCTTCCCTCCATGAAGAGGCAGTTCCATTGAGGAATACAGGTGTGTGCACCAGTTACCAAGGCACCTGGGGTGACTAGGTCTAACCCACATTCTTCTACTTTATCTAGTAGTAGGTTATGGTCTACCTTATGAGGACTTGCTGAAGTCCAAGTTAACTATATCAATGGCATTCCTATGGTCCACTAGGGTTGTCACCGTAATCTAAGAAGGCAATATGGCTAGTCTGGTATGATCTGGTTTTGACAAACCCATGTTGGCTTTGGGCTCTCGAGCCGGTTTTTCTTCTTTTCTGAAGGGGGGGAAATCACATAAGCAATTCTATAGTGGTTCTCCGGTACTCCAGGATCTCTGATAGATATAGTTTCAGTTGTTTGGAGATCTCGTCCGCCAGCTCCTTCAGATCCCTGGGGTGTAACCCACCCGGTCCTGGGAATTGGACCTTGCCTAAGATAGACAGGCTACCATTTCTTCCCTATCTCATCTTGGGTTCCTAATCTGAATTTGGGGTGCTGTTCTTGATAGGTTGGATTGTTTATCCCTTCGGGTAAAGACAGATGCCAAGCACGAGTTAAATAGTTCGGCTTTACCCCTGCTGCTTGTCACCTTCGGGCCACTTTCTCCCAGCAAGGGACCAATCGTTTCCTTAATCTTTCTTAGTTTTATCAGGCGGGAAGATGCCCCCTTTTGTATTTTATTTTATTTTATTTTATTATATTATTATTATTGTGGTTGTGGTTCTTGTTGTTATTATTATTAATTTACCTTTGTGGCAGGCCTTTATTGTGAGCCTTAGCTCCCCTCACTCCATCTTTACACACACTCTAGTGGCCGCCCATTAAACTCCGTCTGTGTTCACATTCTGAATATCTCTGTGCTAATCCTAGCCATAGAATCATAGCACCCTTATGGCCGGGGGGAAAAAGGGTCAGACAGACTGGTCCCCATGCCAGAACCCACCACAAACTCAGAATGGGATGCCCGACTATGAGAGATCGCAGAAGCACCTCAGATAGCCTATGAATTTAGACAACATTTGCTGAGGGCAGAACATATAGCAGGGGTGGGTTCATCAGAGCCGACAGGCTCAACCGGACCAAGGGGACAATTTGGAGCAGAAGCTGCAGCCAGCAATCTTCAAGGAGCTGACAGAGTGCTTTGGACACCCGGAGATCGACTTATTCGCCACGCCCCTCAACGCTCAGCTCCTGAGGGTCTTCTCCAGGTACCAGACATGGGGGGGGGGCGCAGAAGGGGCGGACGATCTGCGAAGCCCCCGGACCAGGGGTTGTCGGTATGCCTTGTCGGATTCCCAGGGTCATAGGGGAAACCCTTCGGGAAGGGGCGGAAGGGGTTCTTTTGGCGCCTCACTGGCCCCGGAGGCTGTGGTTGCAGATCTCCAGTCGCTTCAGTGGAGAGGCCATGGAGAATCCCCCAGGAGGGGATATCCCTTAACCAGGGGTTACTGGAGTACCCAGACCTTCAATGGCTCCAGCTGACTGCTTAGCTCTTGAGCGGAGCATCCTGGGGAAACACCTCTTCCCCCCAGGGTGATGCAGACTATCCAGACTGCCCGCACACCCTCCACAGAGCGTATCTATGGCTCCATGTGGCAGGCCTCTGCCTCATGGTGTAATCTCCTGGGGCACAATCCTAGCCAGGCCTCAGTGCCTCAGATTCTGGACCTCCTCCAGGCAGGCCGGGACAGAGGGTTAGCTTCTAACACAATTAGGAGACAGGTTTCAGCCATCTCATCAGTTCTCCTGCATGGCAGGAACCAGAGCCTGACTCACCATCCTATGGTCAGGCAATTCCTCAAGGGAGCTTCCAACCCCAAACCGCACACAGCATTCAGGTACCATTCCTGGGACTTACACAGGGTAGGGGACGCTCCAATAGGCACTCCATCTGAGCCTTTATGAACAATTTCCCTTAAGTTCCTGATTCTCACGGTGGCCTTTCTGGTGGCCATCCCCTCCGCCAGGCAGATATACGAACTGCAAGCTCTGTCCACTGGGGAGGATCTCTGCTTCTTCCACCAAGACAGAGTGGGGTTATGTCCTTCATCCCCAGGGTGGGCCCCTGCTTCCATCAAACCCAGGAACTGATTTGCCCAACTTCTGTCCAGACACTTCCCACCCATTAGGAAAGAAGTGGTTCACTCTGGGCGTAAGGAGGGCTCTGAAGATTACCTCAGGAGAACCAGGCCAGACAGGAAATCCGAAGCCCTATTTGTCTCCTTCCAAATAGGGGCCTGGGTAACAGGGTGACTTCCACCACAATAGGTAGGTGGTTGCGAACCTGCGTTGCCACTGCATACCAATCGCAGGGCTTACAGACACCAATCATATCACAGCTCGCTCCACGTGGAGCGCAGCCAGGGCCTGGGCCACGCAGACACCCCTGGCCGGAATCTGCAGGGCAGCCATGTGGGCCTTCCCCTCTCCCTTTGCTAGGAACTATAAACTGGACTCTTTTGCCTCAGCAGAAGCCTCTTTGGACGCAGGGCATTGCAGGCGGTTCACAGGGCGGGGCCCATGCCTCAACTGGCATGAGCGGGGGACATGGGGCCTCTTGGGTATCCCTCCCTAGGGACGTGCAGGCTTTGGTACGTCACATTCTGGATACTCCTCCCCCCTCACTATGGAGAAAGGGCGTTGGTACTTATCTGATACGCCTCTTCTCATAGTGGGGGGAGGAGTATCCAGTCCCCCCCCGACTATGTTTGTACGACTAAGTTTTATGTTCACAGTTTTATGAAGTTATATAAATATTGATGTTGAAGACGATAAAAACTAAGAACTGAATTAAGAGTCTGGAGTGAATGGTGCAACGAGTCGGATGGAGCTCTTCGTCAAATCTGGGAGGGCCTGCTGGCCAGGGGGCGTTACCCAAAGAGCTTATCTGACTCACTCAATCATGAGAGGACAAAGTCAACCTGTTCTGGATACTCCTCCCCCCACTATGAGAAGAGGCGTATCAGGTAAGTACCAACGCCCTTTTTCCCCAGTTTCACCACATCCTGTTCTTTCAATAAAGCATTCAGATCTATGCACACGGTCTGTTTTATTGGAGGATAAGTGGGTTTAGCTGCATGTCAAGCTGCAGACAGACTAACGTGTAGTGAGGACAGAACAGGGGGTTGGCCTAGAAGACCTCCAAGGTCTCTTCCAACTCTGTTATTCTGAATTGCTGGGTGGCTGGGAGACCTTCAGAAAAGTGGGGTTGACCAATTCGAAGCTGCTCCTTTCTGATAAGCAGAAAGCTCCAGCTTTCCATTTGGTGATGGTGTCCGGGATGGTCACAGGAAGAACAATTTCATAGGTTGCTTCAACTAGTTGCCTCTTTCTTCTAGAACTATGGCCTTGAGAATGTCTTTTTTCTTGAAATCTATGGAGGGACACAAGAGAATAGAAAGTGAGGGAAGCAATCCACTACAGGTAGTCCTCGACTTACAACCGTTTGTTTACTGACCATTTTCCACATTACAACAGCACTAAAAAGTGGGTTATGACCATTTTTCACACTTATGACCATTGCCACCTCCTCATGGTCACATGATCAAAATTTGGACACTTCACAATTGGCTCATATTTATGATGCGGTGTCCTGGGGTCATGCCATCCCCTTTGGTGACCTTAGTGAATGGGGAAGCCAGATTCACTTAACAATCATGTCACTAACTAACAAGTTGTAAAATGGGGCAAAATTCATCTAACTGTCTCACTTAGCAACAGTAATGTTGGGTTCAGTTGTGGTCGTAAGTCAACGACTACCTGCAATGAATTCCATCAAGGAGACACAGGATAATTGCTAACACTGACTACAGGTAGTCGCTTAACACTTGCTTGAAGTTGGTGTTACATACCGATGTATGTCAGAAATCTACATAGGTTTTCATGCTCGCCACAGATTGACTAGAATCTACATAAGATTTCATGCTTGCCACGGATTGGCTAGAATCTACTTAGGTTTTCATGCTTGCCGCTGATTGGCTGTCCGGACCGCGGGAGATTTAAATTGCTGTCATTGGCTGGCTGGTCTGCCTGGAGCTCCTTAAAGGGCGAGCTCTGGCAGCCCAGCCAGCAGAGCGCAGGCACATTTTGCTGGAAATAAAAAGTGCTGAAATCACTAGCGGCTCTTGCCTGCTGCATTCGTGCCGATCTAACACTGGCGACGAAGGATAAAAGGGACCTGAGAACCTCCTCGTGAACCATGCAGCTATCTTGCAACAAGGACCCCCGACCACCTGCACGAATGGCAAGTATCGCCTGCTCCAGCGATCTTCGACCCGCAGACGGAAGACTGCCACACATACATGGGCTGTTTCAGAATGTTCCTGGAGGCCAACAATTACCAGGACAGGCTGGACAAGAGGAAGCGAGCGTTATTCCTGACCTAATGTGGCACCAAAATCTACAAAATGGCACAGATACTGATCGCCCCAGCAGATGTGGAGACCATTGCCTGGGCCACCCTGCAACATGCCCGGAAGACCACTACGCACCCTCTGCCACCCCCATGATCCGCCAAAATGAGTTTTACCACTGGCACCAATGAGAGGGAGAAACCGTCAATGATTTTGTGGCCAGCCTCTGGGAGATCACTACTAGGTGCGAGTTTATAAATCCTGAAGAAATGATGAAGGACCGGATCATCCTGGGGATGAGAGACCTCTCTTTACAAAAGAAACTGTTGATAAGGAGTTTCATTCAAGGATGTTGTCGAGGAGAATCATCAGACCACTTGGCAGAAAACGGGAGGAAGACCAGCAGGGTGCACCACACATACCAGAGCCCAACTGGTCAACCGAAGTCCCTGAGTACAATGACGACTGGGACGACGCAGACGACACCATCCACTGCGTGTACCCAGAAAAGCGGCAGAGCCCCAGGGATGCAGAGAGCAGGCAGCCACGTTGCCCGGGTTGCATGGGTTTCCACACAAGGGTGGCTTGCCATTTCCGGGACGTGACATGCCACTGATGCCAGAAAAAGGGCCACATTGCCGAAGCCTGCAAAGTACCCCAACCCATTCCTTTTCAGCCAAAGCCTATAGCCCCATCAGGAAGACCAGAGAACCCAAGAGCCATCCAACAATGGAGCAGATGAAGAGAGGACTGTGGGACACATAGATGCATATGAGCAGGAGAAATACCACACTGTTGTGACTATTGAAGGGGGACCATGCAAAATGGAGTTGGACACAGTGTCATATTTCATAATAATATCCTGGCAAACAATCAAGAAGTTGAATCCAGCCGCAAGCAGGAAATTCCTGAAGCTGCGAAATGTCTGCCTGAATGATTATCAAGGGAACCGGATAGAGGTACTAAGCAGAATGGTGGTCAAAGTAATGTTCCATGAGTTCCAGGGCCGGCTGCCATTCATGGTTGTTGGCAGCCACCGGCCATCACTGCTGGGAGTAGAATAGATTAAACCCCTGGGCCTGGACATCATCGGACTGCACCGCGTAACCACCCACAAACTAGACCAGCTGTTGGCGGAGTTCACGTACATCTACGATAGGGGCTTAGGTAAATATACGGGGAAACGCAGTTCATTTAACCTAGACTCCCATGTGACCCCCCATCAGGCTCAAACCCCGAAGGGTACCATTTGCTTTGCGGCCCAAGGTCGAGAAACAATTAGACAAACTCATTGCCTAGGGAATCCTCGTGCCAACCGACCAGGCAGTGTGGGAGACCCCATAGTCACCCCTGTGAAGACAGATGGGTCTGTCTGCCTCTGCGTGGATTACAAGTATACACTGAACAAGGCCCTCCAGCAGAGTGTGTACCCAGTGCCAGTGGTGCAACATCTGTTGCATTCCATAGGAAGCGGGAAGATATTCACCAAGCTGGACCTTGCCCAGCCCTATCAGCAGCTGCCAGTAGACAAAGCCACCTGTGAAGTTTCCAAGAGTTGGCCTAATTAATTTACGAGCCCTGAGACAAGGTTCAAAAAACCCCCATTCATTTATTAGGACTAACATCTTGGCACGGACTTCTGTGTAGCCGAAACTAAATCCCACTTAATGGTGTCTGAACTTTACCCCTATCTCCCCTCCCCTCTGGCTGAGGTCATCAATCACATTCTCCAAAAGGATGTTATGGCAGGGTTCTGGACATGCGCATTCACATCCCAGTACAGAAATATGAGACTTTTACTCTGGCCAAAAGTATGCATGGCATCCCCCCCCCCCTTTCTCAAGTTGATAGTAATCATGGAAATGCTTTACACCACCGCTGACACCACCGCTGAAGCACAAACCATAGTGACTCACAGGGGGGCATTTAAATGTACCAAGTTGCTTGGGGTCAGCGTAGCCCCAGGACTTTTCCAGTGCCTAATGGAGCAGCTACTGCACGGGATCCCAGGGGTGATGCCATACTTCGATGACAGTTTTATATCAGGGGAGTCAATAGGCCAGTTGATGGAACGCGTGCGTGAGACCTTGGGAAAGTTCCAGAAAAAAGGACTCAAAGTGAACCCTAATAAATGCAAAATCGGCATAAGGCAGGTAGAGTTCCTGGGCTACCTAATAGATGGGTTGGGCATCCACCTGACTGAAAGCAAGATGAAAGCCAATAAGAACGCCCCCACCCCAAAGAATAAGGCAGAACTGCAAGCCTTCTTGGGACTGTTAAATTACTACAGCATTTTTTTACAACAGAAGGCCACCGTTGCTGAACCGATCCACAACCTCCGGGGGAAGACGATGCCGTGGACCTGGGGACGGAGGGAAGACTAAGCATTCGCAGCAGTTAAAGACCTCCTCTCGTCCGACAGCATCCCGATTCAATACAACCACACATTGCCGGTCCAGATCACCTGTGACGCTTCCCCCTTCGGAGTTGGGGCAGTCCTCAGCCACCACCTACCAGGCAGAACAGAAGCACCGATAGCTTATTATTCAAAGACTCTGTCACCGGCTGAGTGCAACTACAGTCAAATTGATAAAGAGGCCTTGGCCGTGGTGACAGGAATCAAGCGGTTCCACGAGTACATATACGGAAGACACTTCGAGCTGGTCACCGACCATAAGCCCCTATTAGGACTTCTCACTGGAAACCAACAGATCCCTCCATACATGTCCCCGAAAATGACCAGTTGGGCCATTTTCCTCACTGCATATGACTACGAGCTGATCCACCGCCCCAGCAAAGACATCAGCCATGTCGATGTGCTCAGCCGCTGCCTGCTGCCAGAACTAGTGGAAGACCCTGCACCCACTGCCCAAGTACTGCTGATCAACATTGACCCAGCCAGCCCAGTAACTGCCAGAGACATCGCCAAACACACCCCAAAAGACAAAACATTATGGAAAGTTCTGAGCTGGGTGTTGAGGGGGTGGCCACAGGAGAGACTGAGGAAGGAGTTCCAGAGTTACCACAGCGAGCTAACCAAACTGTCAACCATAAAAGGCTGTATGCTGTGGGGAGAAAGGGTCATCATTCCCCAAAAGCTTCAGAGGCGAGCCATGGATGTGTTACATGTGGGGCACCCTGGGATCATGAGAATGAAGGCATTAGCCTGGAGCTACATCTGGTGACCCCAGATGGACAAGGACAATACTGAGTGGGTGGCCACATGCAAACCCTGCCAGGAGACGCAACCAGCAGCACCACGGCACCCACTCATGAATGGGAAGTGGCCAAGGGACCCTGGTCCCGCATACATATTGACTTTGCAGGGCCAGTAGGACAAACATTCCTAATTGTCGTGGATGCATACTCCAAATGGCTAGAAGTAATCATTATGCAGACAACCACGGCAGAAGCCACCATTCGAGTCCTTTGATGACTCTTCGCCACCCCCAGTCTACCCGACATCATGGTTTCCAATAACGGCTCACAACTGATGGCGAAGACCATGCAGGCATTCCTCGCGGAGCAAGAGATCTGGCACATACTCATCTCTCCTTTCCACCTGGCAAGCAATGGGCAGGCCTAGCGGATGGTGAGACTAATCAAGGAAACCCTCACCCAGGTGGGCCCAGGTAATTGGCAGGAAAAAGTTGACCAGTTCCTCCTCACTTAACACATCACCCTCCATGCGACCACCAACAAGACGCCAGCGGAGTTGCTGATGGGAAGAAGGCTGAGGTCACGACTTGACCGATACCACCCAGACTACCTTCCTGAGACCCCCCCCCCGGACTCTGCACGACGCATGCGGGCATTCAACATACAGGACCAGGTATTTGCACACAACTATGCGGGGTACCTGACCTGGCTGTCAGGCTGAGTCATGGCTGTCACTGGCCCCAAGTCATACTGCATTGAGCTGGAGGATGAGCGAATCTGGAGGAGGCATATCGACCAACTCAGACACTGCCTTAGGGACACCGAGCTTAGGAACCAGGGCGACTGGACTGCAACCAGAGGGCCAGAGCAACTGTCACAGAACCTGAGGTCTCCGCCCCAACGAGCATGTTCAGCCGCCGGCTGGGAAGCAGACAAGTGGGAAACAGGCCTACTCGGTGTCCCAACAGGGGAACTACATGCCAAACTGAGCCGTGATCACTTATCTAGGATCGAGGGCATCCAGTGGGGAGTGACGGTCTTGGAAACTGAAAGAACCAGGCTAGAACCCGACTTGTGGGCCGAGGAGCTCCAGAAGGTTCCTTCCCAGGCAGCCAGAGAAATAGCAGACTCGACCGCTGCAGCCGAGATCCTGGGGACAAGTGAACTGCGCAGGTCCAGTTGGAAGCTGGTGTGCCCTGCCTACCTGGAGGACTACGTCACATATGTAGGCAAGGGATTGGACACTGTTCATTCTAGAAGGTTACGTACGTATGTACATCAGAAATCTACATAGGTTTTCATGCTCGCCATGGATTGGCTAGAATCTACATAAGCAATGTTCCCTCTAATTTTTTTTCTGCGGAAAAGTATAGTATTTGAGCAGCACATTTTCATGCCTGAGCACCTGAATTTTTTTCACAGATGTTTCACAGAGCAATTGATTTATAGGATCCGAATTGGAATGGAGAAAAATGGTTTTGTGCGTGTGTGTGTGTGTGTGTGTGTCTGTGTGTTTGAGTGAGCGAGGGATCCAGTAAGGGAACTGCGCCTATTTAGGAAAGAAGGTAAATTATTGCAAACATGATCAATCAAAGATAAGTATGGGGTCAGGTTGGGCAGTAGAGAGAAAGTGATAAAAGAGTGGGAGAGAGGAAGAAAAAAAGAGGGAAGAGAGACAGAAAGAGACAGAGAAGGACAGAGAAAGTGACAGAAGAGTGGGAAAGAAGGAGAGAGAAAGAGAGACAAAGAGAAAGAGTGTGAAAGAGACAAAAAGAGACAAAGAGGAGAGAGAAGAGAGGAGGAGAGAGAAAGTGACAAAAGAATGGAAAAGAGGGAGAGGACGCCAAGGCTGCAAGGCTCCCGCTCCTTCCTCTATGACTTTGGCCTCGGGAAGTCCGTAGCGCGGTCTAGAAGGGACGCCACAGTCTGGGCGACGGTGGGCGCAGAAAGCCAGCCTGGATCCCGGAAACAGCGAGTGAAAATGATCCCCTGGGAGTTTGGGTCCTGCTTGAACCTTCATCCTTTGGCCGCACGGCGGGAGGGACCCGCTCAGGATCCTTTCCTTTCCCTCCCTTTTCTTCGGTCTTTCCTCTGGTTATAAATGCAAGAATACATTTCCATTCACCCAACGCGGCTGAAAATCAAAGCGAAGGAAGAGGCTGAAACACCTCCCTTACTCCCCTCGGAAGAGAGTGCGGAGGTGCCAAGATCCCCTTTTCCCTCCTCGGAGGATCGAGGAGGATCCGGCCTCAGTTCTTCCTCCTCCAGGGCCCTGGAAGGCGCGCAAAGGAACACAGCGCTGTTTCCTCTCCCCCAAACTTTACGGACAGAAGGCATAGCTGTCCTGGGTGGATTTTGGCGATCCTTTCAGTCGCTGAACGCAAACTAGTGGCTCCGGTCGCAGGTGCAAAAGGCCTCCCTATTCGGGCGGGGGGGAGACGATGCCGCTGTGCCCGGGACCCCTCCTGTCCCTCGGGGTGGCGCTGCATATCTACATAAGGTTTCATGCTTGCCACGGATTGGCTAGAATCGGCAAGTTTTCATGCTCACCGCTGATTGGCTGTCCTGACTGCATGAGATTTAAACTGCTATCATTAGCTGGCTGGTCTGCCTAGAGCTCCTTAAAGAGCAAGCTCTGGCAGCCCAGCTGGCAGAGCGCAGTCATATTTTGCTGGAAATAAAAAGTGCTAAAATCTCTAGCGACTCTCACCTGCGGCATTCGCGCCGATCTAAAAGTTATGATGGTGTCTCCTATCCCAAAGCTACATCTTTTCAAAGGTATGATGGCTGAACACGTGCACACTCACACACATAAACAGACAAAACACACTTTGAACACTTGGCAACCAGCCATTTGCAGCCTCCTATGGTCACATGACTGAGATTTGCAGTGGTTTTTTTTGCTGATTTCTGGCATTTACTTCTGGTCTCCAGCAAGCAACCCCCATTGGGGGAAAAAGGATTTGCTTAACAACCCCGGTATTTGTTTAGTGACCACATCAAAAAAAATCAGGGCCAGGTCATTGTGCCTCAATTTACAACTGCAGTGACTTATGACCATAATTCCTGGCTCAATTAGGATTATAAATTTAGCACTAACCATACATTTTTTGGGTGAAAGAACAGCAGAAAAGATTGCTCTGTCCTGGAGCAGTTGTGCGAAACACCTCAATGAATCAGATGTCCACACAATAATACAGGTGGTCCTCAATTTACAACAGTTCGCTTAGTGACTGTTAAAAGTTACAACGGCACCGAAAAATGTGACTTATGACCATTTTTCAAAGTTACGACCTTTGCAGCCTCTTCATTGCCATGTGATGAAAATTCAGGCGCTTGGCAACTGCTTCATACTTATGATCGCTGCTATGTCCTAAGGTTTTGTGATCTCCTTTTGCGATCTTCTGTCAAGCAAAGTCAATGGGGAAGCCAGATTCACTTAAGAACCGTGTTACTAACTTATCAACTGCAGCGATTTGCATAATAACTATGGCAAAGAAGGTCATTAAAGTGGCAAAAATCACTTAAGAAAATGTCTCGCTTAACCACAGAAATGTTGGTCTTAATTGTGGTCATAAGTCAAGGACTAGCTGTATAGAGTTAGAATGCTGTGACATGAACTGTTTGGAGAGTTTTAATATTTAATACATGTAGTCCTCAACTTAGAACAGCTCATTTAGTGACCATTCAAAGTTAGAATGACACTGAAAAAAAAGCAACTTATCACCATTTTTTTCACTTATGACCTTTGTTCCCCATGATCACATGATTTGCATTTGGATTCATACTTATAACTCTTGCAGTGAACACCTTCTGCAACTTTCTGACAAGCAAAGTCAATAGGGAAGCCAGATTTATTTAATAACCGTGTTGCTAATTGAATAACTGCAGTAAAATGTAACCCTCAACTGCCTTAACCAGGGGGAAGGGAAACGTGCTGGAGGTGTGAAAGGATGCTATGGGAAATTGGGGAGTGTGGACACTAACACTGAGCTTCAAGGACGCCAGACCTGGGAAAGGAATTTGCACCGGTGCCTGAGACATCAAGTTCCCAAAACATTGGAACAGAGCCTGATTGGGAATTGCTTTCAATATACAATTTGTCAGTGTATAAGAGTTCATGAATTGGAATAGACATGGTGACAGGTGGGACTGTTTGGTGACTGAGACAGTTTGGAGCCTGGGTGTGGCTTAACTGTTCTATATATAAGAGCTTGAGTGCACTGGCACTAGCTTGCTTCCATCCTGGCCTGTGTTGCTTTTACTTGCTGCTACTTCTTCTTCTCTCTACCATGTTGGAAAAAGCTGCATGGGTATTGTATACGTGCATCATGTGTTGTATTATTGTATATAAAGAAGTTTCTTATATATAATTGAATCCTGCTGAATTATTTGTTTGTGTGCTGGCAGCAACAAACTCTGACATGATTTTCATACGATTTTTCTTTAGAGCTTGCCTCATCCATGCTGCATTCAGCATCTCTAGTAAAAAATACCTTTTCTCTAAAACCTATGGAGTCAAGAGTCTTTCTTTCCCTAGGGAGTAGTTGTGGCCAGACTGACACAGAATGAATTGCAGGCAGACTCCTCCCAATTTTAAGCAACTGACTTCTCCTGGTGCCTTCCAGGAATATTGGATTACGACTGCCTTCATGCTCAGCCAAGCCAGCTCAAACTTGCCATTAGGGAGGATGGGATCAGGGGCAGTTATAGCCCTCCATGGCTGGAAGCCCTTCTAGGCTGGAGAAATTAGTCTCCAGGGGAATCTCTTAGACTGTGTCATCCACTTACCTTACAGTAACGAGTTCCCATATCCACGGTTCAGGAAGGAAGCGCCGAGGTGTCCTTTTAGGAGCAGACTCATCCTCATCACTAGTGATAACAATAAGAGGAGGAACTCCAGGGATTCGCAAGGGGTCAATTCTCGGGGGAGAGACACTCTGAACAAAAACAGACTCTCCAGGTTTTGTGAAAGCATTAAAGTCCCACTCCATTGGCAAATCTGTAACACAGAGAGAAAGCCATTTGATTATTTGTACTCAAAGGATAATAGCCCCTCCCCTCCCAGATCCAGTTTTGGTCTTTGTTTGCATAAATTAATGGCGGATGACTGGAGGCGTCCGGACAGTTGGGCAACGGGGGAGCAATGTCCTAATTTCACCACTGAAAGCCTCAACCTTTCCACTTTCTTTGATTTATGGAACTCTATTCCAGAGCTCAAACATCACCTGTTATATTCCCCCATAAACTTCGCCCTCTTTGTGATGGTTACTACCAAACCTCAATTAAAGCAGTGTTGTTGGATTTGGGTCCTCAACAAGTCAGGAATAGCAGCAGCACTTAGACTTGTATACTGCTTCACAGTGCTTTACAGCCCTCTCTTAGTGGTTTACAGAGTCAACCTCTTACCCCCAACAATCTGGGTCCTCATTTTACCCACCTCGGAAGGATGGAAGGCTGAATCAACCTTGAGCCTGATGAGATTTGAACTGCTGGCAGTCGGCAGAATTAGCCTACAATACTGCATTCTAACCACTGTGCCACCACGGCTCTTCTCAATTGCTTAAGAGACTTCAGGAAAAGGATTTTGGGCATCAAGAGAAAGTAAGTGGCATTGCCCACGTGGTGACATAATTTTTAACAAAGACACGGGGCAGATCATGTGGATTCTAGGGTACGGAAAAATGAAACAACAGAGCTGGAAGGGACATTGGAGGTCTTTTACCCACTGCTCAAGCAGAAGACTACACCATTTCAGACATGTGGTTGGCCAATCTCTTCTTCAAAATCTTCAGTGCTGGAGAAACCAGAACTTCTGAACACAAGCAGTTCCACTGGTTAATTGTTCTACCTGTCGGGAAAGACCACCTTATTTCTAGGTTGGTCCTCTCCTTGATTAGTTCTCAACCACTGATTCTTGTCTTGCCTTCAGATGCTTAGGAGAATAGTCCCAAAGGTGCCTTTTCAATAGGCAACTGGACTTTCTGGTTTTTAACAGATTAACAGAGTTGGAAGGGATCTTGTAGGTCATTTAGTCCAACCCCATGCCCAAGCAGGAAACCTTATACAATTTCTGACTGATGTCTCTTCTTGAAAGTTTCCAGTGATGAAGCTCCCATAACTTCTGAAGGCAAGCTATTCCATTGGTTGATTGCTCTCAGGGTCAGAAAATTTAAAAAAATCAGCTCTGAAGAAGTTTCTTAAATGACAAGTGAAATGTCTTCCAAGAAAAACCCAGAAAGTCCAGTTGCACCTTTCGATCAACCATGACATGGATGACGGAAAATCTACATAGACTTTGGAGAATAGATTGACACCCCCCCTCTTCTCTCTTGCAGACCCTCAAATATTGGAAGACCACGATCTGAGGACAGGACAAGAAGCAATGGGTGGAAACTAAAGAGAGAAGCAACTAGAACTAAGGAGACATCACCTGACAATTGGAATAATTAATCAGTGGAACAACTTGCTTCCAGAAGTTGTGAATGCTCCAACAACTGGAAGTTTTAAAGAAGAGATTGGATAACCATTTGTCTGAATGGTAGAGGGTTTTCTGCCTAAGCAAGGGTTGGACTAGAAAATTTCCAAGGTCCCTTCCAACTTTTATTCTATTTCAATTTCTATCGTATCTTTTCATTAGACTAGATATATCCATTCCAGATCTTACCACGGTCAGAGCAGTATCCCGGGATGCGTAGCCTGGTGTTGGTAAAAATGTTCAAGCCGAATTCCTACCAGATGAAGCAAACAAGCCATTGAGGAACAGTCCTTTCTGCTCATGAAAACTACTTATCAATGTTTATTTTTCAGTACGTTCTAATATACCCAATCACAAGGAATATATTATTGTCCCAGTAATTTTTTTTCAAAAAAATTGGCATTGTCAACCACCACCTATAGCCAGAAAGCCAATCCTTTGATGGGTCTGTGGCAGAGAAGCAATGGGAGAGACATCTCACAGCTGTTAAACTTTATCATGTCCCATGATGTCTCGGGATGTCTCATGATGTTTTTTGCCTTTGCAGAGCTGAGGTAGGCGTAGCCTGTGTGTGATGCATCTGGCCTGTAGGCCATCAGTTTGACAGGCCTGTCTTAGCAGATGGCAGCTCTTGGCTGATAGCAATAGCACGTAGAATTATATACCATCTCACTGCTTTTCAGCCCTCTCTGAGAGTCAGAGAGTTTACAGAGTCAGCACATTGCCCCCAACAATCTGGGTCCTCATTTTATCCACCTCAGAAGGATGGGCCGGTCGGGTTCGAACTCCTGGAGTGAGCAGTGAGTTAGCCTGCAATACTGCACTCTAACCACTGCACCACCATGGCTCTGGTGCTATAGCAGCTTGGAAATTAAATTAATACAGGTAGGTCTCTACTTACAACAGTTTGTTTAGTGACCATTCAAAATTGAAAGAAGTTACTTACGATTGTTTTTCATACGCCCATTACAGCATCCCCTTGGTCATATGATCAAAATTCAGATGTCGGGCAACTGACTCATATTTATGACAGTTGCAGTGACTTGGGGTCAAGTCAATGGGGCAGCCAGATTTACTTAACAATCATGTTATTAATAGCAATATCACTTAGACTTTTATGCCGCTTCATAGTGCTTTACAGCCCTCTCTAAGAGGTTTATATACTGGCCCCAACAATCTGGGTCCTCGTTTTACTGACCTCGGAAGCATGGAAGGCTTGACCTTGAGCTGCTCGAAATCGAACTCATGGAGTAAACAGTGAGTTAGCTCACAGTACTGCATTCTAACCACTGTGCCATCATGATTTTTAACTGCTGTTGCAGTAATTCACTTAACAATTGTGGCAAGAAAAGTCATAAAATGGGGCAAAACTAACGCGTCTCCCTTCGCAATAGAATTTTGGGCCTCAATTATGGTCATAAATTGAGGACCAGGGTAAGGTCAGATTAAATCCCAGGGCAAATGGTTAGGAAGGGCAAACCATTGAGAAAAAAGGAAAGTATATCATGAATGAAGGCAAATACACGTGACCCAGGATAATGTTGCAGGATCCAATCTCGGTCAGTCACCGGGACAAGAGATTTTGTCTTCCGAGCTTTCGGACTCATGCTGGCACCCATCTTCAGGGAACATCTCCCTACCAGAACGTGTGCTGGTTTCCTGAGAATAGCCTCCAGCACAAGACTCAGAAGACAAAACCTCTGGTCCCAGTGACTGACCCAGATTAGATCCTGCAAAGAAACCATATCTCTATGAATCTGCCCAGGAAGATACCAGAAGTCTACTTCAGCTAAGCAGAGAACCTACTATGCACTTCTCCTTGCTTAATGAGAGCATCTCCCATGTGGAGAATCATAGCTGTCAAGTAAAGAGGATTTAATAGCTACCAGCTGATGTAAGGTTGTAATCTGTAATCTGTAAACTGATGCAATGAGGATGATCAGCATTACAGGTATCGCTTCTTTAAGACTCTGGTGGCGTTCACACATCATTTACTGTTGTAAGAGTTGTCTATTTAAGGGAGGCAATGAGGGCGTGTTTCTCTCTCCTAATGTATCTCTCATCATGTATCTCATTTCTCTCCTTGTGTCTGTAGCTGAGCGGTAAGGGATTTATCTCCATGTATATTTATGTATATATTTGTATATAAACTACTATTAATTCTATAAAAGGTTTTGTGTGTTGTGTGCTCTGTTTTGCTCCTGGGTTTATCTCATTATAATAGTCACACTGCCAAAACTCTGACAATAGCTTTGATGCTTACCCTGAATATCTTGTAAGCATCCCCATCTTCAGGGAGAAAATGCACTGGGTGGCCAATTCTTTCATCCCTCAATGGTTTTTCTGTAGGACAGGGATGAAGATTGAATGCATCCATAAAGCGGTCAACAGAGAAGGTGTGATCCTTCTTGGGAAAGAGGCTGTAAAACTGAAATGAGAAAGAATGCAATGCAACTGAGGATGGAGATTTGGGCTAGAGGAACTTCCTGTCCATCAAGCTATCAGCCAATGAAACAGATTGTGCAATAGCAATAGCACTTAGACTTATATACCGCTTCATAGTGTTTTACAACCCTCTCTAAGTGGTTTACAGAGTTAGCCTATTCCCCCCAACAATCTGGGTCCTCATTTTTACCAACCTCGGAAGGATGGAAGGCTGAGTCAACCTTGAGCCGGTCAGAATCGAACACCTGAAGTGAGCAATGAGTTAGACTGCAGTACCCGCATTCTAACCACTGCGCCACCCTGGCTCTTGATATAATGGGAGAATGACCTTGGGAGATGAGAGAAGGCAGAGAAATCAGATAAAAGAAGGACGAACCTGAAGCTGAGTAATGGACAGAGAAAGAAATATAGTGAGGATCCACCGTGACCAATCAGATGGTAAAAAGAGAGAGCAGGTGAGTTGCACTTTCAAACCTGCAAGGTTGGTATCAGCCTCTCAGGTTCAGCAGACCAAACAATAAACACAATAAGATTAGTTAACTGTAAGGCCACATCAATAGAGTCTTGCAAGCCTGAAAGTTATCCTGCCACATCTTTTTAGCAGTTGATCAATTAGGACAGGTCCCCTCTACATTTCTTTCTGTGCTCATTACTTCATTTTGAGCTCCTTAGGCAGAATCTCTTCTGTCTGTCTTCCAAGGTAATTTTCACGTTCCATTTCAAGCCACCACATGAAATGATGAGTTCTCTTTTACTGGAAATCTCAAAGCAGAGGCCATCTTGGTCTTCTGGCCAAGGTGATCCAGATGATTCTACCTCTGAGACAGCCTCGATTAAGAATTCAGGAGTGATCCAAGGAAGCATCTATGTTTGATGGAGAACCAGAATTTGGCTTCTTGTTCTGCTTCCTTCCCCAGTACTCCACACTGGCTCTGGGACTCTGTGTCAACTTCAAAGGGAGATTTTACTTATTGCAGCCATTGCCACTTTTCAGCTGCCACAGAGTCAGGGAGTGGAAGGATGTCATTTCCAGACAGCAACAAGAAATCGTCCCCTAGGAACCAAGGTCATCTAACCAGATGTTCTACTAAGACTCGGACAGTTTTCCATAACAACAGTTGGACATTTAATTGGACAACATGACCTGCAATTATGGGGAGGGAGGGAGATTCTATTCATTATTATTATTATTGTTGTTGTTATTTTATTTTTATTTACATACAAAATACACACACACAAAACTTAGACGTACACTACATTTACACAAAACAGTACAAACGGGAACTTCCTGTTCTTTCTAATAGCAATTGCAAATCGATACAATTATCCATATGTTATTTCTCCTAATATATTTCATTTGCGTTTCACCATTTTTAACCCTCTTATTTTATTCATCTATCTGCTATATTGGGTGATTACCTCTAATAAATTTAAACTCTCTTGAGTGTGTGTGTGTGTGTGTGTGTGTGTGTGTGTGTGTTTGTGTGTCTGTGTGCATGTATGTTAATTTTCCTTAACTTCTATTTGGGTTTTATTGACTTCTTTTATTGATCCTTGTTTCTTTCCTCCATCCACCTAAACTATTTCCCCCAAATCTGGTAATATTCTGTTTCTTCTTTTCCCTGGATTTTTTTTGTTAATTTGTCCATTTTAGGACAGTCCAAAACCTTTCTTACTATTTCATCTTCTCTTGGTATCAATTTATTTTTTCATTTCTGAGTGAAGGCAATCCTCACTGCCGTAATTATGTATAAAATTAAATACTGGATTTCTTTTTAAAACTTCGCAGTCATTTGATCTGGTTTCAGATCAATTTTGACTCCTGTTATTGACTCTAGCCAATTTTTAATCCTTTTCCAATACTTTTTAGCCTCCTCACACGTCCACCATATGTGATAATATGTTCAGTGTGTTAATTCACATTTCCAACATTTTGGTGAACTATTTGCTGAAATTTTTGCTAGCCTTACTGATGCTAAGTGCCATCTGTAAAACATTTTGTACTGGTTTTCCTTGTATGCAACCAATAGTATTATTTTTAAATTTGTCCCCCACATTTTTTCCTATTTATCTAATTCAATATTGTAGCCAAAGTTCTGTGCTCATTTTACCATTTGTTCTGTCACAATTTCTACTTCCATTTTATACTTCATAAGAAATTTATATATTTTCCCTATCATCTTTCTTTCTGAGCTTTGGATTATTTTATTTAATTTGTGTGGTTCCATTTGGATGCCGTACAATTTAATATCGTTATTGTGTTTAGTTTTGATTTGCAAGTAGGTTAGCCAGTCAACTTTCATGTTTTGTTGTGCCAATTTTTTTATTGTTTTTAAATTTCTCTGTATCTTAACACTTTATTCATATCTGTAAAATTTGGGTGCATCGTCCTTTCTGTCGGGGATAGCCAATTTGGGATTTTCACATAGTGGGTTTTTTAAAATTTTGAGCCAGTTTTGCAATAACACATTTCTAATTAGATGTTTTTTAAAGTATTTGTGCGTTTTATTTTTATCATCCCATAGGAACGTATGCCAACCTGCTTGCAGATCATGGCCTTCTAAGGTCAAAATTCTTTTATTCTTTAATTCTATCTAATCCTTCACCCATCTGCGCATGTGCGGGACTCGGATGGCTGCCTGGCTTCTCGCTCTATAGAAATCACTGCCAAATATAGAAGATCTCGAGAGCCTCCGGATCCCTTTTACATCGCTAACAAACCTTCCCGGTGGGGCTTGGTCCTAGGAATCGCGTAAGGCTCGGCTGTCATCCGGTAGCTATCCATGGCCGTCTCCCGAGCAGCGGAATTGCTGCAGCCTGGAACGGTCATTGCGGCGTGAGGGGGAAGATGGCGGCGCTGCGCTACTGAATCATAGCAACTGCAAATCCTTTGGTGCCCCTTCCCCCTTGCCTGCCTGACTGATCCGAATGGCGCAGTGAGCCTGGGGACTCAATTTCAGCTGTGAAGCTATGAAGAACGAGGGGTCGTCGGAAACTTTGAGATCGTGGAGCGGCGGATTGGACGGCTGGCTGTGTTTGCCGCCGCCGTAGCCACCCCAGATGCCCCCCCCCGTTCTATTCTGCTTGCCTCGCCGCCTGCTGCCTTGCTGTCCTGCGATCCTCTGGCGAAAAGATCTGGCCGTTCATTTGTCTGGTGTGGTTGCTCGGGTGGAGAGGAAGAATGGTGCTCTGAATTCCAGCCGAGGAAGCGAGAGGCCTGGATGCACCCCCTTTTTTTCCAACTTCTGGCCTCCGTGTCATCATAGCCTCTTCTGGACATTGCTCCTTTGCCTCCCTCCCTAGCCGACAGGAAGCCTTTTACCATCTCCCTAGCCGCTTTGACTCTCCTCTACCTTGGCCTGTGTCCGATGTCCTGCCTGTAACATCTGCTCTCCCCCGCCCGTCTGCCGCCTGCCATTGCTCTGGTTAGTTAGATAGGTTTAGATAAGAGATAGATATAGTTAGTTATAGGCATAGGTATAATTAGATAGTTAGATACAGTTTAGAAATAGTTACGAGGGCAACGATTGGTTGCACCCGAGGTGCGGGAGGGATTGAATGGCAGGGATTAGGGCTAGGGTCAGGGCTTGAGGTAGAGTTAGGGCTGGGCTAGGGCCAGGTTAATGTAGGATTAGTATTAGATTAGGTTGGTGCTGGGTTAAGATTGGGTGGGGTTAGGGTGTAGGTTAGTGTGAGGCTAGTGTTAGATTAGTGATTAGGTTTAGGAGTAGGATTGGGAGTGGGAGTGGGTTGGGATTAGGAGCGATAGAGGATGGCGGCTGCAAGGGTGAGGACTTGGTTTCGGAAAGATCCACGCTCTCTCCCCCCCTCCTAGAGCGGCTCAGGCCAGTTTCAGACTTTGGCCCCCCAGACTATAAACCTTATTTAATATCAGGAAAGAGACTTCTGTGCATGCGGTCCACTGACCTTCTTTTGGACTCTAAGAGGGATGAGACTGACCGGTTGCTACTTGTGAACATCAGACTTTCATGCCTTATCCTTTCCCATGCACGACTGCCCTGTACACTATCGACTTTTGGTCTGGTAGCCGTGGATGTCTCTCCGGGACATAGAGGAGAGAGAGGAGCGGAACAGTTCTCTCTCCACTTTTACATCATAGTTTGATAGCGCACTATCACAGTGCTCCGTGTATTTTTAACGTATGATGAGTGCTTGAGGTGTGACTGTGATGTATGTATGTACCCACTTTTATCATATAGCTGTGTTTTTTAAATTGTCGTGGGGGAGTGTTTGTTTGGATGAGTGAGTACGTTTGAGAAGGCTGGACTACAACCAGGTACCTCCTACACTGAGTGCCTTGCAGAAGTGTTAGGGGGGCCTGGTTTAACCCCCAGCCTTAGAATGTATGGTTCGAAGGGTTTGCCAGGGATGTTGATAGCCCTGGGGGAGGGTAGGGGGCCTATGGACACGGGAGTGGGCCGGAGCAATACGGTCTTAACTGGGAGGGGTAGATATGGCGGGGACTTTAGGGCAAGCCATTACCGGGGAAGGAGGGTTCGCTATGTTACAGAGATCCCTCCTTCCGGCCCTATTAGTCCCACTCCAAGGCCAGATGGCACGAGTCGTCAGGGCCCTGGTCTCAGGCTGCTGTTGCTAAATGCCAGGTCTGTGGTTCACAAGGCTCCCCTTGTCCGGGACTTAATTTTAGACGAGGGGGCAGACCTGGCATGTATTACTAAAACCTGGCTGGGCCCGGAGGGAGGAATCCCCCTCACCAAGATGTGCCCAGAGGGTTTTCAGGTGCTTCACCAGCCGCGACCCCAGGAAGGGGTGGGGGAGTGGCTGTGGTTATCCGAGAGTCTTTAATTCCTCGTAGGATCCCTGCTCTGGAGCTTGTCGGGTGTGAGTCCTTGCTGGTGAGGTTGGACCCTGGGGGTCAAGTGGGCTTGCTGCTAACGTACCTGCCTTCCAACAGCGTCGCAGCAGCTCTCCCCTCGCACCTCGAGTCAGTAGCCGAGCTGGCAGTTGAGTTCCCCAGGCTTGTGGTGCTGGGGGATTTCAACTTGCCTTCACTCGGCGAGCACTCTGATGGGGCGCAGGAGTTCATGGCTTCCATGACAGCCATGGGCTTGACCCAAGTAATTCAGGATCCGACTCACTCGGCGGGTCACACTTGACCTCATATTCCTCTCGGAGCAGTGGAGTTGTGATCTTGGTCTGAGGGGTATTGAGATCTTGCCCCTGTCGTGGTCGGACTACTGCCTACTGAGGCTTGACTTTCGGAGGCCGATCCTCCACTGTAGGGAGGAGGAACCGATTAGGTGGTTCCACCCCAGGCGCCTTATGGACCCTATGGGCTTTCAGACGGCGCTTGGTGTTATACCTGATACTCTCGCCCGCGATTCGGTTGGGACGCTGATCGCTGCTTGGAACTCGGTGGTGGCAGGGGCCCTTAACCAGATTGCGCCTTTACGGCCGATCCGAGGCAGTGGATCCAGGAGGGCTCCTTGGTTTACTGAGGAACTCCGGGAGATGAAGCGCCAAAAGAGACGTCTCTAGAGCACCGCTGGGGATCCAGTAAGTCCGAGTCAGACCAAGCACTGTTAAAATCCTGCATCAGAGCCTACCTCCGGGCAATTCAGACGTCAAAAAGAACTTACATTGTCGCTCTGAAAGCTTCCGCTGAGTCACGCCCAGCCGCCTTGTTTAGGATAGCCCATTCCCTCCTCAAAGGGAGAGATACGGGCACTCCTTTACAAGGTAAGGCTGAGGAATTCGTCCAATTTCTCGCGGATAAAGTGGCTTGGCTTCGGGCAAACTTGGACTCCAATTGCGCAGAGCCAGCCGAGGTACCGGGGGAGGATCTTGAACGACACCGTTGGATTGATTTCCAGTCTGTTACCCTTGAGGAAGTGGACAAGGCCATCGGAGCAGTGAGTGCCTCCACATGTGTACTGGACCCGTGCCCCTCCTGGCTGGTCGCGAACAGCAGGGAGGTGACATGGGGCTGGATCCAGGCGATAGTGACCACATCTCTCCGGGAAGGGTCCTTTCCCCCCTTTTAAAGGAGGCGGTGGTGAGACCCCTTCTGAAGAGACCGTCCTTGGATCCAGCTGTTTTAAATTACTACCGTCCAGTCTCCAACCTCCCCTTTGTTGGGAAGGTTGTTGAGAAAGTGGTGGCCTCTCAGCTCCGGCGGTCCTTGGAAGAAGCCGATTATCTAGACGCCTTCCAATCTGGTTTCAGGCCTGGCTACAGCACGGAAACTGCTTTGGTCGCACTGACCGATGATCTCTGGAGAGCCAGAGACGGGGGCCAGGCCTCCGTTCTGGTCCTCCTGGACCTCTCAGCGGCCTTCGATACCATCGACCATGGTATCCTTCTGCGGCAGTTGCGAGAGGTGGGAGTGGGAGGCACCGTTTTTCGGTGGTTCTCCTCCTACCTCTCGGGCAGGTCGCAGTCGGTGTTGGTTGGGGGACAGAGGTCGACCCCTAGGCCCCTTAACTATGGGGTGCCGCAGCGGTCGGTCCTGTCCCCCCTCCTGTTTAACATTTACATGAAGCCGCTGGGAGAGATCATCCGACGGCATGGGATAAAATACCACCAGTATGCGGACGATACTCAATTGTATCTGTCCACCCCGTGCCAGCTCAGTGAAGCAGTTGACGTGATGGGTCAGTGCCTGGAGGATGTGAGGGTCTGGATGGGGGTTAACAAGATGGCTCTCAATCCTGATAAGACCGAGTGGCTTGTGTTTTTTCCTCCCACAAATTGGCAAGGTATTCCATCTCTCAGGCTGGGGGGTGAAATTATACGCCCCTCAGACAGGGTTTGCAATCTGGGAGTCCTCCTGGACCCACAGCTGACCTTAGATCATCATTTGTCAGCTGTGACCAGGGGGGCATTTGCCCAGGTCCGCCTGGTGCACCAATTGCATCCCTACCTGAACCGGGAGGATCTTACAACACTCACTCATGCCCTTGTGACCTCAAGATTGGACTACTGTACTGCGCTCTACATGGGGCAGCCCTTGAAGAGTGTTCGGAGACTTCAGCTGGTCCAGAATGCAGCTGCGCGAGCGATTGTGGGTGCGCCACGGTACACCCACATTACATCTATCCTCCATGAGCTGCACTGGCTGCCTATTGGTCTCCGGATATGCTTCAAGGTGCTAATTATCACTTATAAAGCCCTACATGGTATTGGACCTGGGTACTTGAGAGACCGCCTCCTGCCAATTACCTCCCATAGACCCATTAGATCCCCCAGATTAGGCCTCCTCCGAATTCCATTTGCCGGCCAATGCCGGCTGTCGACCACCCAGAGGAGGGCCTTCTCTGTGGCTGCTCCGGCCCTTTGGAACGAGCTCCCCATGAAGATTCGGACCCTTGCCACCCTTCAGGCCTTCCGGACAGCCGTTAAGACCTGGCTGTCCCAGCAAACCTAGGCTTGAGTCCCCCTCCCGCTCGAATTTGCTATGCTTGCTGTGTTTTTTAAATTTCTTGTATTATTGTCCTGTTTGTCTTATTTTCTGTATTTGTTCCCCTTTCCCTGGTTTTTGTTCAGCCAACCTGAGTCCCTTCGTGGAATAGGGTGGCTTACAAATCGAATAAATACCAAATACCAAATTCCAAATGTTGTTGTTAATGCTAATGCGTATAGCTCCCAGTTTGGTAATGCTAAACCTCCTCTCTCCTTGCTATCTTGCATTGACTTTAATTTAATCCTCGCTTTTCATCCTTGCCATATGAACCTAGCAGTTAGTTTGTTTAATTTCAGAAAAAAAGTTTTACCTGGATTATAGTTTTGTGAAGTATTTTTGAATAATATGCTTCTTTTCTTCCGATTTATGTTGAATATTTCCCTCATCATCTTTTAATTGATATATCATTCTTTTTTCTCTTTCATTTTTCAATCTGTATGCCAGCCGTCATCCAGGTTTGTTGGCTTGTTCAAAGTAATTTTGTTTGGCCGCTTTAATTTTCTGTGTTAATTCTTTTTGAGTTATTTAGTTAATTTTATGTTTTATCATCTCTCTTTTTTCTTTTTTAATTTTATTCTTTGGGTCTTTCTGTAATTCAGCTTCGGCTTCCTTCAGTTATTTTGCATACGTTCTTGTTGCTCTTTTTGTTTTCTGATTTTCCCCGCAATGTAGACGATCATGAGGCCTCTTATATATGCTTTCATGGTATCCCAGAGATCTTAAATTGAGGTGTCTTCTTTTTTATTTATTCTAAAAAATAATTTTAATTCTTTCTCTAGCATTTGAGTGTATTCTATGTCATTTACGATATTTAGGTTCCTCACCCATCTTTTTCTTCTTTTTTGGCCTTTCCATTTTAATTTTATTGGGTTATGATCTGCCCACTCATTTATTTCAATTTTGATTTCCTCTTATTGATTACATAGTCCAGATGATATCCAGGCCATGTCAATTCTCGATAAGGACTGGTGGGGGTTCGAATAAAAGGTATATTGCTTTCTTGTTTTCTGTCTTTCTCTCCAAATATCATGTAGTTTATATTCCATTGCCATCTCAAAAAAGGATTTAGGTCACATATTTTTTGTCTTATTATTTCTTTTACTTTCATAGTCCATCTTTTTATCCACTATTGCATTATAATCTCCAATTAAGCAAATATTTTCATATTATAATTCATTTATTTTGTTGTGTAATTTCCTGTAGAATTCCTCTTGTTTCTGATTTGGTGCATATCTCACTACTTAATAATATTGATTTTTCTGTTGTCTCTAATTCAATCATTAGTATCCTGCCTTCTTCATCAGAATAGACTGCTTTGGAGTTTATTTTTTTCTTTATATAGGTTGCTATCCCTATGGCAAAATTTCTGGACTGTGACATTGGGCTACCCTCGGTCCACATGCTTTGTCCTTCTATTTTTCCTACATTTTCTTCCCCGAAAATTAATTTATGGACAATTTCCTTTGCTTCTCCTACCCTGAAGTCCTCCCCCAGCTTCTTATATTTAGTTGTGACCGCTATCTTCTGCTGTAAATTGTAAATAAACGGCTGCAAGTGATCCTATTTGAAGCACACCTCTATGGACAAGTAAATCTTGGGATAAAACCAGCAGGAGGCAGGATCTATCTGGACCCCAAATGAAATGCAGTCAGAACTCACCTTCTCAGGGGAGAACTCAGCGTCAGGCTTCAAGAGATAGACATTCTCATCAACGGCATGGATGGCACAGATGTAATCATACAGGCGTGACATATGGAGTTGGGTTTCCCCTCCAGGCATACCTTCTTGATCAGAGAACCACAGTTTTGCCTGTAAACATAAACCAGGTCTTTGAAAAAGCCACTTCCTCTCGGTGTGGAATGAATGGAAGGAGAAATGAATGGGATGAAGTCATCCTTGTTGTCATGCATATTGTAACCTTGAATTGCCCTCTGTGACTAATCTCAAACTACAGTTTGACAGGCTCAATGGAACTATTGGCTGACACCCCCCCCCCCAAAAATAGGTTTAAGGTGACTTCCAGTTTGACGTCGTTGCGATACAATTGTAGGTACCGGGGCTCCACTACCCTAGGCTGAACTCTCTTCATTGGGTTTGAGTTTGAGTTTTATTTCATTTATATGCCGCCCTTTTCCCTAAGGGGACTCAGGGTGGCTCACAACTCAAAAAGGGAAGGGGGGATACAAACAGTTTAACAAGAACACAAAACTATACATAGTTAAAAAGCACAACAATCATACCATTCGAGATAGGGGCAGCTGATCTTTAGCCCCAGGCCTGTCGGAACAGCCAGGTTTTAAGGGCTATGGGGGCCCCTTAAAGGGCTAAAGTCACTTTGGAGGGGTGACAAAGAAAGGAGTGACATCTTGTAGACCGCAGAAAGTCACAACTCTCTTGCCTGATCTGAGGCTTATCCTCCCATCCAACAATGAAGAAAAGATATTGATTGATATTAATATTTTTTTAATTGCGATATTAAAACAGACAAGAGATGAAGGATAGAAATAGAGTATCTACCAATATAAGGTTTGTGATATTAAGATATAGAATAGAGGTAGAAATTAGAAAGGAAGGGAAGATAATCATACATATTTCTATACAATATGTTACAATTACCGGTAGTAGGTAGATGAAAGGACCAGAAGTTGAAAGATGATTGTATTATGTACAATGTTATTATAATTATGGGAATAGGATTAATGTAATGAAGGCTATCAAAATTGTTTAAAAAAAGGCTTAAGGTTAGCAGATGTTTGGGTTTTCTTTCCATTGCAATTTATTTATGACCCACTGAGATACCAGTAGTCAAGGGAACAGGTCTGGCTAGGATATAACTGATTACATCAGCCTGGGCCAGCAGATAGAAAAAGCGTAACTCAAGAGCTTTTTTTTCTCAAAGGATCAGGAGCTAAGAAGGCTTTGTGGATATTAGCATCAATAAAGCGAAGGAGCACCAGCTTAGAGAAGACCTGTTCTGGGTCATTAAGATTCTGCCTTTCTTTAACAGTACAACACAAAATACACAATGTTACCCCATCAGGGAAGCACTTTTCTACGGTGAAGTCTCTCGAGTCAGCAATGAGTTCTCCGCTGGGCAAAATGGTGTAGATGAGCCACTGGGTGTTGACAGCATTTTCGACAAAAATCCAGTGTGTCAAAACGAACTCCCCTTTGGTTTCTAAAGGATGAAATTCCCGGGTGAAGGGGATTGAAAGAGACATATAAATTTAATCAGGTAGGTAGATAGGTAGACAGACAGACAGAAAAGGAACAGATATAAACAGAGATGGATGGATGAATAGAGATAGAGGGATAGATGGATGATAGAGATAGAGATAGATAGATAGATAGATAGATAGATAGATAGATAGATAGATAGACAGACAGACAGACAGACAGACAGACAGACAGACAGACAGACAGACGGACACATAGATAGAATTAGTTCCAGTTGGAATACATCAGACTTCACCAGGACGACAACAACATGCTGGGAAATGTGAGTCAAAAATGGATCAATGGAGAACCAGGAGCTGAAGGAATTCAGCTGCTGTCTTCTTCTCAATTGTGAGGGCTTGTCTTCTCCTCCACAATAAATGTTAGGTTTGTGGTGGCAATGATCAAGTCGGTGGTCCTTCTTGTTTTGGGGATCCATGAAGCAGCAGGTGAATCTCCCTCCAGTAACATCTCCCACTGCACAGGAGGGCAACGGACATAAAACAGGCCCCATGGCACATGCCATGGAGTCCTTCAACCCTTTGCCATCCTAAAAACCCTAAATGCTGCCTAAGACCCATGAGTCACTGCTGTTAGTAGTGCCTTCCCATGGCTCTCCAGGGTTTCTGGGTTGAACTTGGGGTCTTCTGGGTACCAGGTGATTGGGAACTGCATCCCATTCTCTAGCCTTCATTCTTTCACCTTGCATGTTTTGGTTATCCTTGAAAACAAAGTCACATCCAGTGTGCCAGCCTGCTGACTACAAGACACTGAGCCCCTTATCCCCTCTGTGGATCTCTGAGAAGGGCCTGTCCCAGAGGAAATGGAGCATAGGCATCTGGGCAGCCTTTTAACATAATTGCAAAGAGGCATCACTGCGATGCGCAGCAAAAACTCAGAGCGAAGGAAGCGGCTGTGGAAATTTGAGGGAAATGACCTGTTTCTACTGCTTGAGACTATACCTTTCTTCTGCCCGATGGCAGGGCTGGCTATGTGTGCCCACCTCCCTTGCCCTGCCAGTGTGAAATCAGATATAGTGAACCCAGCTGTGAGTGGGAAAAGGAAGAGAGGTTTGTCAGACATGAAAGAGGCACCCAGCATTCAGCAAGAGAGAACTGGAGCCCTGGGTGGGATTCAGCTGATTCGGATCGGTTTGAGCGAACCGATTGTTAAATGGGTTGAATCCTACCACTGACTGGAGCTCTATAGATGGAGACACCCTGGGAACCTCTGGGAATCTTTTTGTCAAGCAGGAGGAGGGAGGGTCATTTGGAGGGAGAACATTTACCTTTTCCCTGTTCCACTCGTTGCCTGTGTCTCCCTGTTCCTACGATGTTCTCATTAGACTTCATCTGCATGGAAAGACAAAACTCCTGTTAGATATGCAAGGGCTTGGAGAAATCAATTGATTGGTTGATTGGTAGATAGATAGATAGATAGATAGATAGATAGATAGATAGATAGATAGATAGATAGATAGATAGATATTGATTGATTGATTGATTTTCAACTCTAACCACTGGCTGTCATGCTAGATATGCGGCCCCCTAGGATTGCGGAGCTGCAATTGTCTAGCTTAATCTTTTGATTAAAAGAATAGAATAATAATTCACCCATGGTGTTGATCAGGAATCTGGTGAATTTGATGATTGCCTGAAGGGAACATATGTTGAAATGACAAGGCTAAAATCCAGGCCTATGCGGCCTTTGTGGCCATGGCAGATCCCAAAGGAAAAGACTAGCCTGTGGATTAGGCTTGTGACCAAAAGCACGGAAGGCGTGCTTGACTATTTTTATAATTTCTGTATTTCTATATCATCTGTTGCATGCAAGCTTCCTCTTATGTCACCAAGCAGAAGCAAAGAAATGTGTAAATATCTGCCTCAGCCTGTGTTTGGGATTTCTCCACCTTTAGGGAGGACCAGGGGTGAAATCCTCCCAGTTTGGCCAAACTGGAAGGGACAATTGTCGTTGGTTCTGCAAACCAGTAGTAAAATAAAAGCTTCCTAGGATAGCATGGCTCAGCTGTGAGCCGCACAATTGTCGGAAACCTTTTCCCTGCTTTTTAAAGCATTTTTCCTGCCTATCTGCCTGAACGAGCAGGTAAAACCAGTTCAGGAGCGTGGCCAGTCAAGTTACTACCTACTCGTCCGAACCGGTCCAAACCGGTAGGAACCCACCTCTGCCTCCCACCAGTCAACAAAGCCAGAAATGTTTGAGAATGTGTGTGCTCCTGCTACTGAACCGGTAGTGAAGAAAATAGAATACCATTGGTTGGCTCCCGCTTTCAACGATCGAACGGAGAAGCGAAGAGGCAGGAGAGACGAAGCGGGAGCCAAGCCGGGTCATTCCTTCCAAGAGGCAAGTTTCCCATTGAATGACTCGCTGCCCTAGACCCTCTGCAGTACCTCTCGTCTGGCCAGAATGCCAGCGAGAGTGTTGGGCTGAAGGAAGGAGGGATACACACACTCGCATTCTCCCCCTCCCTCCCTCCCTCCCTCCCTCTCTCTCTCTCTCAAATGGCAAATCTGAGCAGCCGCTGCTGGGAGCCCGTCCCATGCCTTCTCCCAACCCCCACCCCATTCTCTTAGCTACTTTCTGCCTTGTGATTGCTGTCTCCAGGCTCTCCTCTCCTATTATCGTGGAAGGCATCTCATTGGGGTGGGGGGGAAGCAGGCCTTTTTCCATTTCAAGGAGCTGCCGCTCCTCCCTCCACCTCTTAGAAGGCCAGCCAGCTGCCCGCCAAGCTCTCCGCAGAAACTCACCCAGAGTTTTCACCGCGATTTGCCTGGTGAGGGGAGGTGGCAGGTTGATGCAGACCAAATCCACAGTATAATAAATACAAGTATAATAAATACCTTCCTCCTCCTTCTTCTCGCTGCGATCTGGATGCCCGACGCGCCTTCCTTTTCTCCGTGTTCGGCCCTTTCGCATGGAGCCTCAAGATTATCAGCAATGCAGGGTTGCTACGTTAAGGGCGCCCGGTCCCAACTGGGAACTGCTGCTGCGGCACCCGATCCCTGCAGCAGTGGCTGGCTCTGCTCCCGGCCACGGGCCCCTGCCCTGCCGCGTCCAGCACGTCTTCAACAGCATGACCCGGCATCCCAAGGGGAGTTCTCCCCCCACCTAGCTGCGTTGTGCACACACGCGGGGATTCAAGGTATCCGGCTGGATTCCTTGAATCCCCGCGCATGTGGGCAACGCAGCTAGGCGGGGGGTAGCTTTGCTTGAGATGACCAGGCTATGCCCTCCATAGCCTGGTCATCCCAAGCGAAGCTCCCCCCCCGCCTAGCTGTGTTGCCCACATGCGCGGGGATTCAAGGTAACCGGCTGGATTTTTTGAATCCCTGCGCGTGTGGGCAACGCAGCTAGGCGGGCTCTGCTTGGGATAACCAGGCTATGGAGGGCATAGCCTGGTCATCTCAAGCGAAGCTCCCCCCCTGCCTAGCTGTGTTGCCCACACCCGTGGGGATTCAAGGTATCCAGCTGGATTCCTTGAATCCCCACGTGTGTGGGCAACGCAGCTAGGTGGGCTCTGCTTGGGATGACCAGGCTATGGAGGGCATAGCCTGCTCATCTCAAGCGAAGTTCCCCCCCCCTAGCTGCGGGTCGTTCACGTTTGGGATGACCTGGCTAGGGAGGGGCAGCGGCAGCGAGCTGGGCGGGGCAACCCGCTTGCTGTTGAAGACACACTGGACGCGGCAGGGCAGGGGCCCGCGGCCGGGAGCGGCTTCTGGCAGCTCCCAGGCGGCGATCCCACCACCATCCGCTCGCGGCTCTTCCCGCCCAGACGCCCAAAGCCTCCCAGCCCGCCTGGGGCGAGTCAGCTGCAGTGCAGCCGGTGGTGGGCAGGAAGGCTTCTGGTGGCTTCCGGGCGGCGATCCCCACCCACTCATTCGCTAAGCTATCCCATGCGAGCGCAGCGGATGGGCAGGGGAGTGAGCCATCGAAGAAGGCGCCAAAATGAAGCGGGATCTTTTGGGAATGGCCCGGGACGCGGGAAAAATGATGAGAAAGCATGCCTGTCCCACCAAATGCGGGACGTCTGGTCACCCTGGACATGATAGCAGTCTTCCAGTATTTGAGAGGCTGCCGCAAAGAGGAGGGGGGTTCAATTTATTTTCCAAAGCACCAGAAGGCAGGACCAGAAACAATGGATTGAAATTAATTTAGGAGAAAAGCAACCTGGAATTAAGGAGTAACTTCCTAACAGTGAGGACAATTAACCAGTGGAACAGCTTTGCCTTCGGAGGTTCTGGGTGCTTCATCACTGGAGGTTTTAAGAAGAGACTGGATAGTCACTTGTCTGAAATGGTATAGGATCTGCTGTTTGAGCAGGGGGTTGGATTAGAAGACCTCCAAAGTCCCTTCCATCTCTATTCTGATTGATTGATTGATAGCTGTTTAACAAAGCGAAGCAAACATGCCTTGTAAATGCAGCTTTGGCCTGAAGACTCACCATGTAATAGAAGACAATCTCATCCTCCTTCTCATCACCTAGGTTAAGGCTGTATTGCACCCGAATGTGCTCCAAGTGGCGGCAGCGGAGCGTCTTTGAGGCAGGCTTGATATTTAGGTAACTTTTGCTTGGAGAATAAAGTATGTACACTGTGTGACTTGCTCTACCGTGACTGGGTGTAATCCAGTGCTCACTATTACACCAAGGTTTCTCTTGATATGAAGCCTGAGAGGAAAAGCACAGATTTAGAGAAAATAGGTGGGAAACTGGCTGAGAACATTTCGCTGACAAGGGCGAGAGAGGTGGATGATAGATGATAGAGATCAGTGGTGGATTCCAGATTCCGGTTCCCTTTCCAACCGGTAGGGTTGGAATGGGCCCGGCGTCACCCACATGGAAATGCATGGCACGAACGCACATGCGTGCAGCACGTGCTTCCATCATACCCACCTGCGATGGTTCTGCAAGCCTCTGCAATGCTCCAGCTGCTCGGTGGAGCGTCACGTAGGGGCTGTAAGTGCCACGCACGTGCGCGGAAGTGCCAAAAGCTTACAGCACAGGTAAGGAGCGAGGGTGGGCGGGCCCTCCAGAGCACCATATTATAATGGTACCTAGTGCTCTGGGCAAGCTCCGGTACACATGTACCGGGGCATACTGCCTGCAACCCACCACTTAGAGATAGACAATAGATATATTTATAAAGTAGATATTCAGTAGATATAGAAATAGATAGATAATGGATGGATGGAAGAGAGAGAAAGAGAGGGGGGAGAGAGAAGATATAGAAAGATGGCTAGATAGAGAGAAAGGAATAGATAGAGATGATAGATAGATAGATAGATAGATAGATAGATAGATAGATAGATAGATAGATAGATAGATGGATGGATGGATGGATGGATGGATGGATGGATGGATGGATGGATGGATAGATGGACGGACACACACACACACACGCACATACACGGGTGGTATTCAGCAGGTTCTGACAAGTTCTGGAGAACCGATAATGGAACTCTTGAGTAGTTCAGAGAATCGGTAAAGAACACCTCTGACTAGCTCCATCCACATCTATTCTCTGCCTCCCAAGTCCCAGATGATCAGGAGGAAATGGGGATTTTGCAGTAATCTTCGCCTGCCATGCCCACCAAACCATGCCCACCAAGCCATGTCACGCCCACCAAGCCACGCCCACAGAACCTGTAGTAACAATTTTTGAACCCCACTTTTGGATAGATGATAGATAGATAGATAGATGTAATGTGATATCATATGATATGAGAGAGATATAGAAAAAGAGAGAGATAGAGAAGCAACCAAAAGTCAAGAGGGGGTTTGTGACTGTGCTCTGGAAGCCACACTCCATTTGTTTTACCCTGTCACACACACAACCCCAAAAGATTGGGCTGGTTGTCTTGGTTGCAGTCAGCAGGCTGATTTTCTCACATGTAAATTTCATCATATGTAGAAATACACCACTTTGCATAGTAGTGGCTTCCCTCATGGCTTTTTTCCCCTCTGCAGACATCCCTGATTGATGTTTGAGTACTGGACCATCGAATTGTAATTCTCCTCCCTACAGTCAATGGGCCAGGCTGGCCAGAGGGGAACACTCCCCCTATCCCAGTGGAATGGAATAGTCCTGACACCTGGAAGGTGTGAAAAAAGGAAGGATCCCTAAGTACTTTTAACTAACTAACCAGAATAACTTTATCTTTATTGTCACTTTAAATCTATACTAATCGGCACATATTAAAATGAAATTTCTTTGCATATAGCTCTCAAAGGGTCATCATCTCCAAAATACACTGCATAAACATAACTAAAATATAAGTAAATAAAATAATAACAACAACAACAACAACAACAACAACAACAATAATTGATTCAGTTCCCCACAGCTGGATCAAAAAATGCCTGAAAATCTTGGGCATCAGCAGCAACATACAAAAATTCATGGAAACTTCAATCAACCTCTGGAAAATGAAGCTTATGGCTAATGAAGAAGAACTGGGTGAAGTTGAAATTAAACGAGGCATTTTCCAGGGTGATTCCCTTTCACCCCTACTTTTTATACTCTGAATGCTGCCACTGACAATCATTTTAAAGAAGGTGAACTGTGGATACGAACTTGCAAACAAAGGACTGAAAATTTCACACTTGGTGTACATGGATGATCTGAAGCTGTTTGGTAAAACAAAAGCTGAACTAAATTTATTAATTGAAAGCACAAAAGAATTTAGCCAAGACATTGGTATGCAGTTTGGAATTGACAAACGTGCAACAATGGCATCCAAAGCAGGCAAGGTCATAGAAGTTGATGGAATACAACTTGAGAATGAAGAAATGATAAAGGCAGTAAAACCAGAAGAAGGCTACAAGTACTTGGGATTTTAGAGGGCTCTCAACTCTCTTCATCATCGTGATGATCCCACTATCAGTAAGCTTTAAAAAAATGAAATTAGGCTACCAAACAGCCAAAGAAGCTGAAAAAGTTCGCATTTATTATATATGGATGATTTGAAACTCTATGGAAAGTCAGAAATAGAAATCCAATCACTGAGAAACACAGTCCGAGTATTCAGCACCGATATTTCAATGCAGTTTGGCATGGAAAAATGTGCCACTGTATCCATAAAAAGGGACAAAATCACTACATGTGAGGGAATTGAAATGCCCAATGGCCAACTAATTAAATGCAACGAAAATGAAGCCTACAAATATTTAGGCATTCTGCAGTTGGATAACATCAAGCATGGAGAAGTAAAAACTATTGTCGGGAGGGTACACCAACAGAATTAGGAAAATTTTGAAATCTAAACTGAATGGTGGAAATACAATCAAGGCCATAAATACCTGGGCAATACCAGTTATAAGATACAGAGCTGGTATAGTTAACTGTACACAAGCTGATTTGGACATTTTGGACCGAAAAAACAGGAAACTAATGACAATGCACTACAGTTTACATCCACGTGGTGACACTGATAGACTATACCTGCCCCGAAAATCAGGTGGCAGAGGATTATTACAAGTGAAACAAACAGTTGAAGAAGAAAAACATGCATTGGCTGATTATTTAAAAGAAAGTCAAAAACATCTATTAATCGAAGTAAAGAACAAAAATCTATTGAAGATCCAACAGACGAAACAAGAATACAGAAAAGTTGTGATAAAATCAAGAATGGCAGAACAAAGCATTGCATGGCCAATTTCTGGAAAAAATAAAAGATAAAGTGGACAGTGAAAAAACTTGGTTATGGTTAACAGCAGGTACATTAAAGAAAGAAACAGAGTCACTAATCCTGGCTGTGCAAGAACAAGCTATCCGCACAAATGCCATTAAAGCCAGAATCGAAAAATCCTCTGATGATGCCAAATGCAGACTTTGCAAAGAAGCTGATGAAACTGTTGATCACATACTCAGCTGCTGTAAAAAAAATCACGTAGACTGATTATAAATTGTGGCACAATTCAGTAGCACAAATGATCCATTGGAATTTGTGCAAAAATTATAATATTAAAACAGCAACAAACTGGTGGGAACATAAGCCTGAAAAAGTCACCGAAAATCAGATGGTCAAGATCTTGTGGGATTTTAACATACAAACGGACAAAATACTGGCGCATAATACACCAAACATCACACTGGTTGAGAAAAATAAGGTCACAATCATAGACATCGCAATACCAGGTGATAGCAGGGTCGACAAGAAGGAATATGAAAAAATTGCAAAATACCAGGACTTAAAAATCGAAATTCAACGATTATGGCACAAACAGCAGTGGTAATTCCAGTGGTAATTCACACACTGGGTGCTATTCCAAAAGCACTGGAATTACATTTAAAACAGTTAAAAATTGACAAAATCACCATGCAAAAAGCCGCACTGCTTGGATCTGCATGCATATTACGAAAATACATTACGACGTCCTAGGCCCCTGGGTGGGGCCCGACTAGTAATCAATGCCAAATCCAGCGAAACAGCTGGCCGCTGTGATACAATCTGTTGTTGTGAAGAATAATAAATAAACAAGCAGGTCAAAAGCAGCCTGGAAGCAAGATACGATTTGGAGAATAGGAGATTGCAGTAGTAATTGAAGAGCTGAAGTAGAGGGTTGTTGCCATTGCTGAAAATATTAAACGGTATGAAATTCGAGTAACTCAGTTCAAAGAAAACTCACAGTTCAGAGCATATCACCACCAGTTTTATAAGAGCTTAGAAAATGGAGATGGAATAACAACAAATAAAAAGCTTGATAAAGAGAAAGCTCTGAAATTCTGGAAGAATTTGTGGGAAAACAACAAGAAGCACAACAGAAATGCAAAATGGATCAAGCAGGTTGAGGATTCTATTAAAGTGCATAAAATGGAAGATGTGAAAATAATAAAAGAAATGGTGCAAAGGCAGTCAAGAAAAGTGAAGAATTGGAGTGCACCTGGACAAGATGAGCTACATAGTTTCTGGCTAAAGACACTTACAAATATGCACGTAAGATTGGCAGCCCAAATGAACCAGATCTTAAAAACACCTGAAAATGATGAATGGATGACAACTGGAAGGACATTTTTGATCCAAAAAAGATAAAGAAAAAGGAAAGAACCCTGGAAACTATAGGCCAATCACCTGTTTGCCAACAACATACAAGCTCCTTACTGGTATCATTGCAAACCAAATTTACAGACACTAGGAAAGATATGACTTGCTTCCTGTAGAACAGAAAGGATGCTGCAAAAATTCAAGAGGAACAAAGGACCAACTGCTGATTGACAAGCTAATCCTAAAGAATTCAAAGAAAAGACGAACAAGCTGTTCATAGGTTGGATAGACTATAAGAAAGCATTTGATTCAGTTCCCCACAGCTGGATCAAGAAATGCCTGAAAATCTTTGGCATCAGCAGCATACAAAAATTCATGGAAACTTCAATTAACCTCTGGAAAATGAAGCTTATGGCTAATGGAGAAAAACTGGGTGAAGTTGAAATTAAACAAGGCATTTTCTAGGGTGATTCCCTTTCACCCCTACTTTTTATACTCTCAATGCTACCAATGACAACCATTTTGAAGAAGGTGAACTGTGGATACGAACTTGCAAAGAAAGGACTGAAAATTTCACACTTGGTGTACATGGATTATTTGAAGCTGTTTGGTAAAACAAAAGCTGAACTAAATTTATTAATTGAAAGCACAAAAGAATTTAGCCAAGACATTGGTATGCAGTTTGGAATTGACAAATGGGCAACAATGGCAATCAAGGCAGACAAGGTCCTAGAAGATGATGGAATAGAACTTGAGAATGAAGAAATGATAAAGGCAGTAAAACCTGACTTGATGCATAATAAAGTCAAGGAATTAACCTCAGCCAAGTACATTCAACGAATTAGCAAGATATTGAAGTCCAAACTGAGTGGAGGAAACATCATAAAAGCCCAAAATACCTGTGCTATACCTGTAATTCGATACTCTGCAGGAATATTTGACTGGACCCAGTTGGAGTTGGACAATTTGGACAGAAAACAAGGAAGCTTATGACAATGAATCATGCTTTGCACCCTAAAAGTGATGTTGACCGATTGTATCTACCAAGAGCAGAGCGTGGTCGAGGACTCCTACAAGTAAAGCAGACTGTGGAAGAAGAAAGACACAGCTTGAATGATTACATCCAGAAAAGTGAAGAACCAATGATTAAGGAAGTAAATAAAGGAGGTCTTTTGAAGACGACTAAGTTAAAAGCTGAATATAAGAAAGAAGTAATTGAGAAGCGAGCTGAAAATTGGAAAAGCAAAGCTATGCATGGCCAATACTTGAAAGGTATTGAAGGCAAAGCTAACCAAAAACTAATTTTGAACTGGTTAAGATCAGGAGTACTGAAAAAAGAAACAGAAGGCTTTATTTTGGCAGCTCAAGAACAAGCCTGAGCCACAAACTCCATGAAGGCAAAAATTCAACATGTTACCACCAACAGCAAATGTTTCCTCTGTAATGAGAAAGATGAGACAGTCGACAACTTGATCAGCTGGTGCAGCAAAATTTCACAAACTGACTACCTACAATGCCATGACCGCGTTGCTAAGATTATTCACTGGAAATTGTGCCAAAAGTTTGGATTTGAGTACAGCAAAAACCACTGGGAACATCAGGTTGAGAAGGATTTAGAGAATGAGAAAGTCAAGATCTTGAGGGACTTCAGAATCCAGACTGAAAGGCACTTAGTCTACAACATACCTGACATAACAATAATTGAAAAGAAAAAAGTATAGTTCATTGACATTGCAATACCTAGTGATGCCTGAATTGAAGATAAACAGCAAGAAAAAAATCACAAAATACCGGGATTTGCAAATTGAGGTTGAGCGACTGTGGAAAAAGAAATCATGTGTTGTCCCAATTGTAATTGGAGCCCTTGGAGCAATACCTAAAGGGCTACCTCGCTATTTGGAAAATCTAAATTTACCTTACTTGAACATTCTGACTTTACAAAAAACTACCCTACTTGGCACAACTTATATTCTCCAACATTACCTTAACAGCTCCTAAGTCCTTGTTACTACTCAAGCTGTTGAGCTACCAACCAGCCCCAAAGGCTGTGAATCTCACCAAAGATTAACCACATAATAATAATAAAATGAAACATGTAACAGTGATACCCATTGTCATTGGGGCACTTGGTACCATGACCAAGAATTTGGTACATCAACAAATTGTAGTTTCTTGCAATAACACCAGTGGAATTGCAAAAAACTGCGCTACTCGGAACATCTTATATTTTAAGAAGATACTTGGTTGATACCAAGGATGCTGGCAGCAACCCGTATCAACCATTAGCACCAGTCAATGGTATTTGTGATGCATTTTTGAATGTTCAGTTGACTGAGTTTCTTGTTTAATTAATAAAGCAAAACATAAACATAAATAATATATACCCACAGTTTACTGGATGGATGGCATAGGGAATAAAGCTGTTACAGAATCTGCTTGTCCTGCCAGAAATACTTTGAAATCTGATTCCTGGAGGGAGCAACAGAAACAAACCATCAAGTGGGAATGTCATAAAATACAGTCAATGCAAAGCGAGAAGACTAACCGTAAAATAAAAATCGCCGTTTGTGAAATCATTGGTTTCTATGGAAAATTCAGCTCTCCCCTGAGCGTCCGTCACTTGATTCAGCCGCTGGTGATTTGTCAGTATAAAAATCTCCACTGTTCCATTGTTGATCGGTACGTCGTTGATGTCTACCAGCTTCACCTGCACATGAAAAACTGCTACATGAACCCAACTGGTTGTGGCCTGAATATTTCACAATTTACCAAGGCAATTTCTATTCTGCTTTTCCTTCAGGACGCCAAGCTTTCCCACCACGCCATCCTAATTTTTCCCTATCACTACAACTCTGTGAAAAAGGGGAGACTAGCAGGAGAGACTTGGGCCTGGGAGTAGCTTTTGGGGCTGCGGCTGAGAAAGAAAGGGAACGATTTCTAAACCCAAACAAGGAGTCGCGGAGAGATGGGTGTTACATCTTGGTTTGATAAACTGACTCTTCATTAGGGAAAAAGGGCTTTGGGAGTTTCAAAGCAGAGCAGCTGCAGGGGATGATAGCCATAGCACTTCTATACTGCCCCATGGTGCTTTACATACTCTCTGGATATTATACAATGTCAGCATTTTGCCCCCAACCATCTGGGTCTTCAGCTGCTGGCTAACTCACTACTCGCCACCAGCAGTTTGATGTCCTGAGTGGCTCGATGTTGACTCAGCCTTCCATCCTTCCAAAGTGGGCAAAATGAGGACCCAGATGGCAATATGCTGACTCTGTAAACCTTAGAGAAGGCTGTAAAGCACTTCAAAGTGGTATATAAGCCTAAGTTCTATTGCTATTGCACTGAGGCATGATTGGGACTTTGTGGTGGCTGCCATCTTGACTTTTTGGGGTCACCACTATTATTTCCATGAATACCCCTGCTTAATAATCCTGGAGGGGGGCAGGGAGCTGAGGCTCTGAGTCAGGATTTAGGCCTGGCTACAGCACAGAAACCGCTTTGGTCGCATTGATTGATGATCTCTGGAGAGCCAGGGATGGAGGTCATGCCTCCGTCCTAGTGCTCCTTGACCTCTCAGCGGCTTTCGATACCATCGACCATGGTATCCTTCTGCGACAACTGCGGGAGGTTGGGGTGGGAGGCACTGTTCTACGGTGGTTCTCCTCTTACCTCTCGGACAGGTTGCAGTCGGTGTTGGCCGGAGGGCAGAGATCGACCCCTAGGCCCCTGATGTGTGGGGTACTGCAGGGTTCGGTCCTGTCCCCCCTCCTATTTAATATCTACATGAAACCGCTGGGTGAGATCATTCAAGGGCACGGGATAAAATACCACTAGTACGCGGACGATACGCAGCTGTATCTGTCCTCCCCGTGCCAAACTCAATGAAGCGATGGACGTGATGTGCCAGGGCCTCAAGGCTGTTAGGGACTGGATGGGGGTTAACAAGCTTGTACTCAATCCAGATAAGACCGAGTGGCTGCTGTGCTTCCCTCCTACTAATTGGCCAAGTGTTCCATCTCTCAGGCTGGGGGGTCAAACAGTATGCCCCTCAGACAGGGTCCGCAATTTGGGAGTCCTCCTGGACCCACAGCTGACTTTTGAACACCACTTGTCAGCTGTGACCAGGGGGGCATTTGCCCAGGTTTGCCTGGTGCACCAGTTGCATCCCTACCTGAACCGGGAGGCTCTCACAACAGTCACTCGCGCCCTTGTGACCTCCAGACTGGACTACTGCAACGTGCTCTACATGGGGCAGCCCTTGAAGAGTATTCGGAGACTTCAGCTTGTCCAGAATGCAGCCGCGCGAGCGATTGTGGGTGCACCTCGGTTCACCCATGTAATACCTATCCTCCGCGAGCTGCACTGGCTGCCTATTGGTCTCCGAATACTCTTCAAGGCGCTAGTCGTCACTTATAAAGCCCTTCATGGTATTGGACCTGGGTACTTGAGAGACCGCCTGCTGCCAATTACCTCCACCAGACCGATTAGATCGCACAGACTAGGCCTCCTCTGAATTCCATCTGCCGGCCAGTGTCAACTGGCGACTACCCGGAGGAGAGCCTTCTCTGTTGTTGCTCCGATCCTCTGGAACGAACTCCCCGTGGAGATTCGCACCCTCACCACCCTCCAGGCCTTCCGCGTAGCCCTTAAAACCTGGCTGTTCCGACAGGCCTGGGGCTAAAGAATCGTTGCCCCTATCTGAATGGTATGATTGTTGCGTTTTTAATTATGTATTGTTTTGTGTTGTTGTCAATGGTCTGTATCCCCCTTCCCTTGTTTGAGTTGTGAGCCGCCCTGAGTCCCTTTAGGGAAAAGGGTAGCATACAAATGAAATAAAACTCTAAAACACTCACTCTTTATGTCTGAAACAGGAAAAATATAATATTCTGCCTTTTTAATATTTCCCAGAATATTTCATTCTTCTAGGAGAAGGGTGGGTGCAAACTTTCTATAATCCCTCCTTTGGGCCATAAAAGTGTGGGTTGAATGCTTTTTCTCGCCCAAGATTAGGAATTGATCTGATCACGGAGAAAGATGCTGGAAACACGGAGGCTGCTTGGAAAGATGGTTTAATGGTGGACAGGACCACATGGGTTTTTGGGTCCTGAGCAAATGAGCACATGGGTGAGTGAAAGAGAAAGATTTATACCCTCTCTTGGGCTTTGGATTTGAGTTTCCTGTTCTTGTGGCAAGGACCCGTTTGGACCCGTTTGGGCGAACCAGCAGGGGAGCGAACCGGTTCGGTCCGCTGATCAGGTGGGCCTGGGCCCACGTACCCCTGCGCTTTACTTACCTATATCCTCTTAGCTGATTTGCATGGCAGAGCGGATTGCTGCACCTCAACTATGTTACTCCCCAGAAGTAATGTGAAAGGTAAGTTTTGCCCGCACATCAGGCACAGGCACGTGCAGAACACACGATCACCAAACCGGTTGTTAAACCAGCAGGATCTCACACTGGGGAAGGGCCTGTATTCTGATTGGTTGTAGACTCCCATGTGGCCATGTGGGATCATAGGTAAAGTTTGATCGACACTTTGGGCTGATACAATGATGGGGCTTTGTTTGTGGCTGAATGGCTTTGCCCTGAAGGATAATCCCATCATCCTGGAGCTGAGGTCTTTTATCCCTCCTCCCTCCCTCCTTTGATTGAAATGGTATAAGATCTTCTGCTTAAGGCCTTTTGGGCACCAGAGCCCCATTCCAAGGAAATAGGCTTTTCCATGGACCAAAGTGGGTGTGGTTTCACATGCTGCCTGCCTCCCACAGATGGGGCTTCGCTTGTTTGTCCGGCCCTGTTTCTGGCATACTGTGGCCCGATACTGGTCCATGGACCAGAGGACGGGGGGATTCCTGAATTACAAGACCTCCCAGGTCCCTTCCAAGTCTGTTATTCTTATTCCTTAATGCTTTTACTCTGCTTTTGATCATTCTAGCTCAGGGCAGCTGGGCAGCTGCTGTTAGGGTGAAGAAATGGCATTGGAGCAGATTGGAGGGGCTGGCTGGGCTGATATGGCTTAAATCCAGTTATGCAGAAAAACCACAGCTCCCATCTTACCTTCACGATGTAGGGAATGCCGAGTCTATAGTAACGGTCTCGGTTTTCAAAGATAATTTTGCTCAATGTGGACGTGATCCCAATGTATTCTGTAGCGTTCATCTCCACTCCTGTTGAAGAGAAATGTCATCTGCAAAAGGCTTTTCCCTTCCTCTCCAATTTCCCAGAAACTCCTTGTCTCTGGAGTGCCAGGAAGCCTGACTCTTTTGATGGACACCCTGCATTTATGGATTTCTGCTTTGGAGATTTGAATAGTTGATCTCAGGGTCCTCCCTTGTGCAGATTTCTCTGACTTGTCTATGGAGATTCTCAGTCATCCAGGTTATGGTTGTCCCAAAGATGATTTTTTTTCAAGAGGCAACTGGACTTTCTGGTTTTTCTTTGAAGACATTTCGCTTTTCAAGCCAAGAAAGTCCTTCAAAGAATGGAAGAAGCTTCTTGGATGAGAAAGGAAATGTTTTCAAAGAAAAACAAGAAACTCCAGTTGCCTCTTGAAAAAGCACCTTATGGATTTCTGATATACTAATTCCCTCTGTTGGATTGAATTTGGCAATTGGTAGCCCTTTAAAGGTTTCCCCCCATTGTGACTGGCTCAAAGGGGAAATGCGCAGCCCAGGGAATCTGTTGTCTGAGAGACACATCCATCATCATTTGGCCAGCACAAAAGTGTGGAATTTGGTAACTTTTCCTTCTGAAGGGAGATCTGTTTTTCTACCTACATTGGCATGCTTTCAAACTGCTAGCTTGGCAGGAGCTGGGGCGAGGACGGGAGCTCACCCAATCCTGCAATGCTAGGGACTCGAACCTGAGCTGCCAGTTTTCCAGCTGATAAGCCCAGACTCTTAACCACTGAACCAACATGCTCTTTACGGGATATCAAATTTGATTCGTATGTCTCAGACTGCTTGCAACCAGCTTATTTCCCCCCTCCCCCGCAAAATCTCATCACTTCCTGTTCTGTGAAATGGGTGTTGGAACCGAGAACAGTTTTCTCATTGATAACTCAGATACTCTCTTAGACTTAGACACAGGGTGTTTTTTTCTATCAAGGTTGATTCAGCCATCTATCCTTCCGAGGTGGGTAAAATGGGGACCCATATTGTTGGGGACAACAGGCTGACTCTGAAAACCGCTTAGAGAGGGCTGCAACAGCCATAGCCCTTAGACTATATACCACTTCACAGTGTTTTATAGCTCTCTCTAAGTGGTTTTACAGTCAGCCTCTTGCCCCCAATAATCTGGGTCCTCATTGTACCCACCTCGGAAGGATAGATGGCTGAGTCAACCTTGAGCCTGGCGAGATTCAAACTGGGAAATTGCAGGCTGCCGGCATTCAGCAGAAGTAGCCTGCAGTACTACATTCTAACCACTACGCCACCAAGCACTGTAAAATGGTGTATATATATGTGTGTGTGTGTGTGTGTGTGTTTTATTTTATATATATATATATAATATATTTATATTTGTGTTTTTTTATTTGTGCTGATAAATAAATAAAGGGAGACTAGTATAGATCTATTTCAAGCTATTTAGCTCTCATCAGCTAGCCACACCCTTACTGGGATTCGAACCTGTGCTGTATTGCATCTTAGGCAAACGTCTTAGCCATCAATACCATCTTACCATATATATGGTAAGTCTAAATGCTATTGCTTTTGCTATCTCCCAAACCTTCCTTGTAGGAAACGGGAGCTTTAGGTCTGGTTCTGGGCCATTCTGTCAGCCCGTTGGTGCTCTTTTGTTTCATGAAGGTTACCTGTCTCTTTCTCTGTGACTTTGCCTTCTACGGCGATGTTCATCAAAAAGCCGCGCCACCTCAGGTGGAATGGCTCCATGTTCACCGTCTTGGAGAAACAGCCATTTCCATCTGCCTGCATGACACAACAACCAAGAAACAGCAGTCTGTGACCCCTCTTCAAATAACCTTGCGTTCCTTGTTTTTCAGCAACACAACTTTTTCATGCCTTCTACGGGGGTTGGAAATCCACTCTCTGGTTCATGGACAGCAGAGTCAAGCCAAGGAAGTGGAACCCCTGTAGGAAAGTAATTCAGCAGAACTTCCCTTCTGAACACCTGTCTAAACTCCTTAGGTCTCATCTGCTTTTTAAGTAGGCAATTTAAAGGTAGTCTGAACCCCGATTTGTTCTTCCCTTGGCCATTACTTTTACCTCAAGCATTCTTCGACTTAGGACGATAATTTAGCTCAATATCTCACTCTCCTTAGTGAGACATATGTTAAATGAGTTTTACCCAATTTTACAACCTTTCTTGTCATAATTGGTAAGTAGATCACTGCTTGTTAATTCTTAAGTCCATAACATGGTTGCTAAGTGGATCTGGCTTCGCATTACCTTTGCTTGTCAGAAGGTTACAAAAGGCGGTCACATGATCTCTGGAACACTGCAAGTGAACACTGCAAGTATCAAGGCCCAAGGGCTTGCTAGGTACTTAGATCTGGCTTGCAGGGCTGCCTTGGAAACAGCGAAGCACTGGCCCGCAGTGCCTCTGCAAGCAAAACCGGAGCTGGGGCGGGTCGCGCTCACCCTCACAGGTGCCAGTAATATGAGTGATGTTGAGCTGGCCACGCCCACCATGGCCACATCCACCTGACCCACCGAGGTCAAACACAGCCCTGATGTGGCCCTTAATGAAATTAAGTTGCTCTAACATCAGATTAAACTAAAAGATTCCATCTTTATTCGGTATCTAAACTGGGTTTTTTGGCTTTTCTCTGGTGAACTGCAGTAGGATGATCCCTGGGGAGATTCCAGCAAAATTTCCCGAGGGATGAAGTATGGATGGACTCCGTTTCACTCGGTATCTTCCCTTCACGTCTGTGATATCCTGGTGGAATGTCTCCTCATGCTCCTCACTCCCTTTTCAAAGGGAAATAGCCTAAATGTGAGCGTAAGAGGTGAATTTTCGGTGACATGTTTGCACCAAGTGCTTTATAGGATCTAAGCAAATTTTTCCACGTCATTTTCATAGTCCTCTGTCTTTCTATTCTCAAAGTGAAGGTAAATTTATACACAGCCACATGGCACCATTTTCATTGTTCTACCATACTTTATCAAGAAGTTACAAGGCATCATGATCATGAGATACCTCTCTCCCTTGTAGGTAAATATTCTCAGCTGTGCATAAATCTTCATTGTGAAACATCTTGAGAACTTTAGCCACCCAGTACCTTTACCACATGTGTTTTCATTCATCTAATCACAATATGTAAGAATTAACATGTTTTATCTCGGACTTTGATAACTTCCCAAAATTTGTAGACCAGTGTTAATTCATTATGTGCCATCAAGCCCATTTTGACTCCTTGTTACCACCTAGATAGATTGGCCCTGTGACAATATCTATTTCTAATTGGTTCTTTCAGGTCTCTCAGTGCTGTAACTGAGACCTTCCAGCTAGATATCCTCTTTCCTTACACCTTTCCCAACATTAGAGCTTTATTTCTCTCTCTCTCTCTCTCTCTCTCTCTCTCTCTCTTTCCCTCCCACTCTCACTCTGCCTCTCTCTGGTTTTCCCTCTCTCTTTCCCTCACTTTCCCCCTTCTCGCCTCTCTTTTCCCCTCTCTCTCTCTTCCACTCTCTCTTTCCCTCTCCCTGTCTCTCTCTTTCCCTCCTCTTCTCTCTTTCCCTCTTCCCCCCTCTCTTCCCCCCCCACCCCCTGAGGGGGATAAGGAATCCCTGAACTGGTGCTGGGTGGTAGGAATCTGACGTCTGGAGGCCCAGGAGCCCAGGAGTAGTGCACCAAAGACCAGCTGGCCGGCAGAGTAGTGTGACATCATAACACCGACTGCTCTGCAGGAAAAGCAACTGACATCTGGGAAACGAGAGTGAGCTGATGACAACACACGGTCACATTGTGGCTCTGTTATAATGAGCTCCAGGAGGAGGAGACCCCATCTCCCCCATTGTGAAGCAAGCTAAATTTCAATTCCAACTTCTCGAGAACTTTTTCTTTTGTGAGTAGTTGGAATTGATTGAGTGAACTTTGTTTTTTAGTCCCACAAACTTTTTTCCCCTGCAAATGACAGCAAGAAATGCAGCAGAGAAATGTAATGGAGCTGGGCTGGGGAAACGGCAGACATAAGTGCAAAGACTGGTCATAAATCACTCTTTTCATCACCATCATATTTTTGAATGATTGCCAAACAAATGGTTGTAAGTCAAGAACTAACTCTATTTTCCCTCCCAGTTTACCGCTATACAACCTATCTTCAAACAATATTGGCCCATACATTGGCCCATGAAGGTTGCTTCAGCCAGAAATGGAGATTTCTTCTACTTGAAGATGTCCCTTTTTAGCTAAATGGTGTTTGTGCTAATATTGTTGGAGGGTTCAAATCCTGTATGAAACAAAAAATATTATTTCAGAAGAAATAGTAAGCAGGGATAAGGGAAAAGATGAGGAAGCTGCACAAAGAGAAGACAAGAGAAGAATTACAGAATGCCGCAGAAGTGCATGGAGTTACACTGAAGTGGAAGAGGCTGTGGATGAGAATTAGGTTAGAAAATGCTTGGCATAAACCATAAAGATGGGAGAAAGACACTGTGTGGTATGTCTATAAAGCAAAAGGTGATTGCAAAAAACATAGTCAAAGAGAGCATGGAATGGTTGATGTTGTGGTCCAGCAGGAGCCGTTGGAGCTGACGATGGACTCCGATAGTGAGGAACCTTATGAGTCTGCTGTGGAAGATGTGGAAGACCCTGGGCGGGGTTCAGACTCAGAGCAGGGACCAGAGAGGCTGTTTGGCCACCAGGAGGCACCTGAGGCATGGAGCAGTGGGAAAGATCAAAGGGAGTTTGTCCCTGATGCCAGGCAACGAAGGGTGGAGAAACAGAGGCAGCAGTTATGGAGACAGACACATAAGAGATAATCAAGCCCAGGTGGTTGTGGCTTGGCCCCTCCCAAGAGGGTATATAAGAAGAGACTTTGGGAGGAGTCCTTATGCAGGAGACAACCGTTCGTAGTAATCTGGAGAACTCCTTGCCTGGTCTGCCTTGTGTTCCCGTGTCTGTTGGAGTCTGGGTTGCTGCCAACGTCTTGCCAGTGAGTCATGTCTGGGCTTTCAGCCAACAGGATTATAATTGCTGTGAATAAAGAGTGGCAAACAGCTAAAGCTGTGTCTGCGTTCATTACCAAACGGAGAGGGGGCAGAACAGTTTAGATGAAAAGAAATGGGGAAAATGCAGCAATTGCATATGTTGGTGGAATTGGGAATGCTTAGTTTAAGGAAAAGAAAGACTAGGGGGTGACATGATAGCACAGTTCCAATATCTCAGGAGTTGCCACAAAGAAGAGAGAGTCAAGTTAAGCATAAGAGCAATGAATGGAAACGACTCAAGGAGAGAAGCAACTTAGAACTAAGGAGAAGGATGTTCCGGAGGTGACGTCACATTGGAGCAGCTACAGGGGAACGAGTCTCTGTTCTCCCTGACAGCTTTAAAGAGGGGAAAATCCAGCGGTGATGGAGGAAAAGGTGATCTCCTGTTCCGAAGGGTGAAATCCCTGAAATCCAACACGGAAGAGGCCAGTTGTCATGGCTTGGTCACAACCTGGTCCAGAGATGTGACAGCCTGATTAATGGTGGAAGGAATAAAAAGTGAAAAGCAGCAGAATCTACCTGCAGACAGTGTTAAAAAATTTGATACTCCAAGACACTTCTCCAAGTTGATGGAATTTACGATAGAGCAATAAAGTGAGTCTCCAAAGAGAGAACAAACGGACTGAACTGTGAGGAGCAGAAAGACTAAGATGAAATACAGAATCTGTAGAGAGTGAAAGGGATTGTAATGGCTGAGTGGAGAATTTCTATTGATTTCTGAGACTGGATCTATGGTGATAAATTGAGAGTTTTGTGTGGGTGGTGAACGGATTGAGAAAGAAGGAAAGAACATTTCCCTTTTGCAATAGAAGAGATAAAGGTGGAAAAAAGAAAGAGAAAGGGACAATGACTGCAATTTTGAGGAAAGGAGTCATTTTGAAAGCACAAGGAACAGAGAAATTGCAAGGGAGTAGAGAGATCGAGGAAAAAGAACTGTTGTATTCCCAACGTAGGACTTTGGTTTGGACTCATTTATAACCAAGTTTGTGTACTTCTGATATCTCTACATTATTTAATTTGGTATTTAAATATTGTTATATTTACCACAGTGATCTTTAGATCAAATAATTTAATATTTTATAAGCTATACATTTTATATATCCTATATATCTATACTCCACATATATTTAATGTAGATTCAAGCATATTTAAAACAGGATAGAATTTATAACCACTCCATTTATTACTGCATTAGAAAATTAAAACAGGAATTGTTGATTAACAATAACATTTAATTAATTTAATTGATTTCATATGCCGATTTATATATTTATGAACTTTTAGCAAATTTATTATATAGTGAAAAAGTGTAATAAACTATTTAACAATCTAATAGATATTATAAATATTTATTTATTTCTCTCCTTTGCTTCCTCTTCCCCTTTAATACAGTTGTTAGAACAATCCATAATAATTAACTACAAATATAATAATCTATAATTGTGATACAATTTATAGCTGTTTATATAATTGTCTATAATTGTCTATAGAAAATTGATATTAAGGGTTGGATTTAATCAGTGACTATTGTTAACTATCAGATTAAAAAAGAGAGAGAGAGATAAGAGAAGGGACAGTACTTAGGGAGAAACCTAGTGTGAAAAATTGGAAACTTATAGTATTACAATACAATACAATAATATAGCAGAGTTGGAAGGGACCTTGGAGGTCTTCTAGTCCAACGCGCTGCCTAGGCAGGAAACCTTATACCATTTCAGACAAATGGCTATCCAACATCTTCTTAAAGACTTGCAGTGTTGGGGCATTCACAACTTTTGGAGGCAAGCTGTTCCACTGATTAATTGTTCTAACTGTCAGGAAATTTCTCCTCAGTTCTAAGTTGCTTCTCTCCTTGATTAGTTTCCACCCATTGCTTCTTGTTCTACACTTGGGTGCCTTGGAGAAAAGTTTGACTCCCTCTTCTTTGTGGCAACCCCTGAGATATTGGAACACTGCTATTATGTCTCCCTTCCTTTTTATTAAAATAGACATATGCAGTTCCTGTAACCGTTCTTCATATGTTTTAGTCTCCAGACTCCTAATCATCTTTGTTGCTCTTCTCTGCACTCTTTCTAGAGTCTCCACATCTTTTCTACATCATGGTGACCAAAACTGAACGCAACATTCCAAATGTGGCCTTACCAAGACATTATAAAGTGATATTAACACTTCACATGATCTTGATTCTATCCCTCTTTTTATGCAGCCTAGAACTGTGTTGGCTTTTTTGGCAGTTGCTGCACACAGCTGGCTCATATTTAAATGGTTTTCCACTAGGACTCCAAGATCCCTCTCACAGTTACTACTATTGAGCAAGGTACTACCTATACTGTACCTGTGCATTTTGTTTTTCTTGCCTAAATGTAGAACCTTACTCTTTTCACCATTGAATTTCATTTTATTAAATAGTGCCCAATGTTCAAGTTTCTCAAGATCCCTCTGTATCTTAAGCCTATCCTCTGGAGTGTTGGCTATTCCTGCCAGCTATTGTGGAATATTTTTTTCCAAAAGCTAAAGATGGCAAACACATCCACAGCTACCAAAACTGTAAAGAAAACGCTGCCAATGATAGCCCCTCCAGCAGGACGGAATTTAAAAACAGACATGTCGAGCAATGAAAAACCAGGATCTGCATCAACCCTTCGAAGCCTACAAGTCTCATTAAACATAATTCAAGAATTTATGATAAAAACACAAGAATCAATAACTAAAAATCATGAGGACATGAAAGGCAATCTAGGGGAAGTGAAAGATGATATAAAGAAGTTGGATGATAGAATGGGGAAGATACAGGAAACAATAGCTAAAAATGAGAAGATAAAAATGGTAGAAGCAAGGACAGAACAAGCTGAAAAGAAATTGGAAGAAAGAGAAGAAAGACTGGCAGCAGCCATTAGAGAACTGGGGGAGGCAATAGTCCATTTAGAATTAGAATGATCCTTGTTCTATTTAAGATTTCAGAACATAGTAGAGACAAAAGATGAAGATCTACCAAAACTCATGAGCGATCTTCTAGCTGACCAACTGCAAATGGACAAAAGTGAACTGAGGAACAATATTGACGAAATCTATAGAGTGCATACTAATTATGCATGAAGAAATAGGTTGCCCCATGAAATACATATAAGATTTGCAAAAAAAAGCTGTCAGAGACAAAATTTATAAAAGAACAGGAAAAGGAAAAGAAGGAAAAGGAAGGAAGGAAAAGAAGGAAAAGAAGTCATAACCCTTAAACAGATACCAAAGAGAATCAGAGAGCAAAGAAAGAACTACCAATTCCTCTCACACAACTGATAAAATATAAAATAAAGTTCCACTGGTTTATACCGGAAGGAATGTTAATAACCTGGCTAGATAAGAAAATGAGGATTGACATGGTAGAGAAAGCCTGGGAATTCTATGAACACTACATAGAGGGAGAATCAGACAGCAGATAGGAGTTGGAAACCCAAAGCCAAGAGGAGCAGCTGAAGGAGGAAAAAGGATTAGACCAAGATGCGAGAAACAAGACCGGTACAGAAGCCCAGGAAAGAGAAGGAGTGAGGACAAGAAACCAAAGGGAAGTAGAGGAACAAAAGTGACAAACAAGTAACAGAATGGAGGAAGAAGTGAAATTAATATCGGTCAATATAAATGAACTAAATTCACCTATAAAAAGAAGACAAACAATTTCTAAGCTCCAAAAACAAAACATGGACATCACATGTCTACAGGAAGTTCATTATTAAAAAAGGAAATGGTAGTATTTTGGAATCTCCAAAGTTAGGGAAATTACATCTGGCCCTGGCTGATACAAAGAAAAGAGGAATTGCAGTATATATAAAGGTCTGGCTAAAACCTAAACAGGTATATGCAGATGAAAAGGGAAGAACATTATTAATTGAAGTATCAATAAAACAAAGAAGAGTACTAATTGCAGACATATATGTACCAAATACAAACCAGAAAGAATACTACAGTAAACTACATAAGCTGATTGCAGAACTGGAACTGGACAACATATGTCTATTAGGGGACTTCAATGCGGTGGTAGACCCAAAGAAAGACTATAAAATGGATAATTAAAGAAATTATGAAAGGATAACTCTATCAAATGTATTCTTTGAAATGGCCCAAGAATTAAATCTAAAAGATGTCTGGAGAGAAATCAATCCACAGAAGAGTCAATGCACATTCTTTTCAAACCCCCATAATTCATGGTCCAGGATTGACATGGTGTGGATGGATCCAGAAATGGAGAAGGGTGTAGAGGAGGTAGAAATAACACTGAACTTGTGGGCGGACCATAACCCGTTAATAATCAAATGGAAAGGAGGAGCAAAAAGGAAAAAGAGATGGACCATGAATCAGAGGGTTGTAAAAGAAAAGAACTATGTACAGTATGTGGAAAAAGAATTAGTGTTTTTCCTAAAGGAAAACTGGAATGAACAGACAACCATTCAAAACCTATGGGATACAACCAAAGCCTATGTGCGAGGCATTACGATAGCATATACGTTAAGAAGAAACAAAGATAAAAAGAAACGATATACAGAGCTCCAGGAGAAACTGGGGAAATTAGAATATAAAATCCAGAAAGAACCTCAAAACCAAGAAGCCAAAGAAGAAAAAGAAATAGATTAAACTTAATTACACAAGAAGAAGTGGCCCAGAAAATTAGATCAACTAGGCAAAATTATTTTGAAAATGCCAATAAACCAGGGAGATGGCTAGCCTATAAACTAAAAAAAGAGAAAGAAAAGAAATTAATACAGCAATCAGAGGATGAAGAAGGGGTGATACACCACCAAAAGGAAGGGGAAAAAAGTATAGCAGTATAATACTTTCAAGCACTGTATTGCCAAGAGGAAGTAGAAGAGGAGGATATTAAAAGATACCTTCAGAGAAGGAATCTTCCAACCCTACTGGAAACAACAAAAGAAACATTAAATGAGAAAATAAAGAGGCAAGAATTAAAAAGGGCAATCCAAAAACAAAAAAATAATAAAACCTCAGGCCCAGATGGAATTCCAGCAGAATTTTAAAGATCATAATAAACACCTTGAATCACATCCGGAAAACAACCAGCAACTGGAAAACAACCGGCAACCAGTGCCTAAAAGGGGTGTAACACCTAGCTACTCCCATGACAACCCGCGCGGCCGCATTCTGGACCAGCTGGAGCCTCCGGGTGCTTTTGAAGGGCAGCCCCATATAGAGAGCATTACTGTAGTCCAGGCGAAAAAGGATGAGGGCATTAGTGACTGTGCACGGGGCATCCCGATCCAGGAAGGGGCGCAACTGGTTTACCAGGTGGACCTGGTAGAAGGCCCCCCAGGTCATGGCCGTAAGATGTTTTTCTAAACTAGGCCGCATATCCAGGATGACTCCCAGATTGTGGGCCCTCTCTGAGGGGGCTAAAATTTCTCCCCCATCATCAAAGATGGTACATGATGCAGAAATCAGTCTTGGAGGGATTAAGCTTGAGCCTGTTCGTCCCCACCCAGATCCGTAAAGCCTCCACACACCGGGACATCAAGGGCATCAATGGGGTGGTTTGGGGTAGAGATGAAAAGTTGGATATCATCAACATATTGATGATAACGTCATCAATCAAAAGATGGCATTTGCCTCCAGCGAGATTATAAAATATACCCAAATTTATCCTCCAAATGTTGGCGATGCTACAAAGATATCCGAGGTGTGGAAACTCGACGTCCCTTACCTCGTCTTCAAATTCTTCACAGAGATTTTCATTAGTATCACGATTCCGGCAAACCCTCATTCGCACTGTGCCAGGCACAGGTTTCCCATTGGTATACCTGGAGTTAGAATCCACCAATGTGGACAAAAAGACAGAAAGGGAGATGGTTTGCATAGAGAAAGAAGATCAAAGGGAGCTGCAGGATCCAAAGGAAGCAATGTGGTTTTTTTTTTTTTACAGGATCCAATCTGACTTAGTCACCTGGACCAGAAATTTAGAGAATTTAAGCTTTCGGAGTCGGGTTAGAGCCCATCCACAGAAACCCCACCTCTCCCTTTCTCTTTCTCCCCCCTCTCTCTCTTCCTCTCTCTTCCTCTTCCTCTCACTCTCTTTCTCCCTCTTTCTCTCTCCATCTTTTTTTCTATCTCCCCCCTTTTCTTTCTATTTCCCTCCATCTTTCTCTCTCTTTCTCTTTCCCTCTTTCTCCCTCTCCTTCTCTCGCCCTCTCCCTCCCTCTCCCTCTCTTACTCTCCACTCCCCCTCTATTTCTCTTTTATTCTTTCTCTCTCCCTCCTTCTTCCCCCTTCTCTCTCCCTATTTCTCTCCCCTCTCTCTCCCTCTCTTTCTCTATCCCTCCCTCTCTCTTTTTCTCTTTCTCTGCCTCTCTTTCGCGTTTACTCTTTCTCTCTCCCTCTCTTTCTCCCTGTCCCTATTTCTCCCTGTCCCTCTCTCTCCCTCCCACCGTCCCCTTTCTCTCTTTCTCTCCCTCTCCCTTCCTCTCTTTCTCTCTCCCTCTCCCTCCTTCTCTCTTCTCTCTCTCCCTCTCCCTCTCCCTCTTTTCCTCTTTCTCTCTCTCTCTTTCTTGCTTTCTCTTTTACTTTCTCACCCCCTCTTCCTCTTTCTTTCTCTCCCCTTCTCTCCCCCCTCCCCCTCTCTGCTTTTTCCTCCAGAATGTGGCCATTGCGCTGTTCTATGTGTACTATTTATATGGTGCCCAGTTATGTGTGGCTTTTAGTTGTTAATTGATGGCCAGATATTAAGTCATTATTGTTTCCAAACAACAACCAACCAGGGAAATAATAATGTCTTAATAAGCAGAGAAACAACAACCAACAATCTAATAGCCAGATATTAGCACCCTGATTAACATAAAAAAGGCACACAGAACTAGGCACTACATAAATACTACGCATAGAACAGCAGCCTGTGCATACATTCTGCATAGAGAGAGTAATTCCCTGAGGATGGACTCCAGCATGACTCCAAAACTCAGAAGATTGAAACTCTCTTCCCGGTGACCGACTCAGATTGGATCCTGCAACATTATCTTGGGACACATATATTTTCCTTGAATTCATTTTTTAAAAAAGCAATGTTTTAATTTATATGGCTCATATATATCTAAGTCTGGCTTTGCATTTGATTTCTTTAACCTGTATGGTCATGTATTGTATTTCTTATTTTTCTTTCTTTCATAATCAGTTATCTTTTTTAAATTATGTCAGGTTATCATTGATCTTATATTGAATTATGTTATTTTTTGCCATTTATCCATCATCTCAGTCCAGAATGACTCTGGGCAATTTCCCAATACTATTAAAGAGCAAATATTGAAGGCGGAATTTTTTTTAAATTTCTGCTTGTTTATACTGTCTTTGTTTAAACAACCCTTGTTCACCCAGCCTTTCACCATAACTACCTGACTAGGACTTTGCTTAATACTTTTATACATCTTCTCTCACCAGCTTCCTCAATATTTATCAGTTAGGTTTATTACCTCCAGAGCTTCCGGGTATATTTATTTATTTATACCTATGGGTTATTTTATCTTATTATTTCTTATAAAAGATGATTTTATTACTCTGCTCCAGTTTCCTTCAGAAGAAAGTAAATTATTACCATCATCATTATCACCTTCACCACTACCCTGCCTTTCTATCTATGCTCCACAAGAGGGCAATGCAAAGCTAACCTTGGCTGATCTCTGAGCCTGATACAGGATATGGCCTGTTGGGTATTTGGACAGGAGGCCACCAGGAGATCCCAGGCCAGGATACTGAATATTACATTCTCAGAAGAAATCATCATCAAACCACTTCCGTGTTTCTGTCAAAAAAACTATATGGGCATGAAATCACCAAGAGGAGAGAAAAACCCGAACAGGAGCAGATTTTCCACCCTCCCTTTCTTCTGCTGTTATGGCCCATCGGCTGCCAGCAGAGCTAGCAGCAGAGCCAGGCGAGGAGGAGGTTGAGGGAGGGCCTGGGTCAGCTTCGGAGCCTTTGGAAGGCTCTGATAAGGAAGCGGCAGCAGAGCCAGGACCTTCCGTCCTCCCCCAGGTGGAGAGGCAGCTGCCTTTGGCGCCTGAGCTGAGTGAGGGGGAGGAACAGATGGGGCCCATCCCAGATGTGCCTATGCGTAGAGAGGAAAGGAGAGGAGAGCAAAGGAAAGCAATGTGCCGGCTCTCAGGGAAAAGCAGACCTAGACACCAGTCAGCACCTCCCTGGCTAGGAAATAAATAGGAAGGATTTGGGAGTGGCCTGTTGTCACGGAGAACCATTTGAGTTGTATACAGCAAGCAATTTGGATTCCTTAGCCAGAGCCAGCTTTGTTGGGACTAATTACGTTTTTGTTACTGTTCCTGCCTTGTTTTGAAAAAGGGTTTATTTTACTCATGAGTAAGCAGCCTATCATTACTTGCGAAGGCTGGGCCAGAACACACACCGGAAAATCTTGCACCGTCTGTTGACAATGGCAGAAGGAGAGTAGATGAGCATCACGTACCTGCCACACAATTTGATTGTTATTTCCTCAGTCATAACCGTGATGAGCTTCGGGGCATTTATCCAAACCTCAAATTTGGGCATAACTAGAAAGAGGGAAGGGAAGAAAATCATGAGATGAACCTTGTGGAAGCGCAAACTGCCCAGTTCTCCCCTGTGATCTCCCTTGAGGGCTAAGGAGATGGGAGAAATTGGCCACACAATTGAGGTCTGAAAGGAAAAGTAAGTTGTAAATCTAAGTGAGACAAATTAAACCTTGCATTAATAAAGCAGCAAACATTCTGCCAGAATGAATTTAACAATTGCGTTTGGACAACCTTCTAAAATGTTTGGCTTCAGTCTTAGGTAATTTGTCTTTGTTTTGGTGGTTTATTTTTTGTAGAAGTTCAACCCGCTGAATTAGTTGAATTCAGGGGTGGGGGGAGTTGAGTGAAGCTCAAATGAAGCTTCAGTCCCCAAACACTACCTTAAATTCCTGGCCCAGAGACTCCATATTCATCTGGGATCTGTATATGTAAATCATAATCTCTAATCTCAGAAAACAGGTTAATTTAGCTAAGTAACCAGATCAATGTAAAATTTGTTGGAGAAAGTGAGTCTTAGAATTAAACTGAATAAAGAGAATTGTACTGTTTCTGGCCTGTTAAATCCCTCATTGCCAAATATTATTTATTTATTTATCCATCCATCCATCCATTCATCCATCCATCCATCCATCCATCCATCCATCCATTTATTCCATCCTTCTTTCTTTCCTTCCTTCCCTCTCTCTCCATCCTTCCTTCCCTCCATCCCACTCTCCTTCCTTCATTCTTTTTCCCATCCTTTTTTTCCTTCCTTCCCTCCCTACTTTCCTCACTCCTTTTCTTTCTTCCCCTGCCCTTCCTCCTTCCTTCCATTTCCATTTTGCTTTTTCCATCCTTAAAAATAATCCTAAATATAAATGTTAAAGGAGTAATGTTTTTTTAAATCAACATGAAGAGGCATTTAAATCTTCAAACTTCAGTATGCAGATTAAGCTTCTACAACTTTGTTGGGACAAATCAACCTTAATTCAACAAGATAGAATAATCTGGACTGTCCAAAAGAAAGAAAGGAAGGAAGGATGGATGGAAGAGGAAAAGAGGAGGGAGGGAGGAAAGAAAGGGGGAAGAAAGGAAGGAGGGAGGGAGGAAAGGAAGGAAGGAGGGAGAAGGAAGAAAAGAAGGACAAACTTGATCTCCCCTTCTTACCATATTCGTCCACATCAAAGCTGTGTTCTGCAACTTTCGTGGAGTCTTCCTCTACCACCACTTTGTAGGTGCCCAAGAGGGAATCAGAAGACAGAGAATAGGAAAGCTGGATTATGCCCAACGGAATCTCCACATCTCTCCATTGGAACACCTGGTTGTTTTGAGGATCCTGGAAAGAACAAGATAACAAGTTCCAAAGTTTGTCCATATCCCAGAATTGTTCTAGAATCAGCAGTTCATAATCCGGAAAATGTAGTCCTACAATCCCATTCTCTGAGCGCTTTGAGTAGTGTATCTGGATACACTACTCAAGTGGCCTAGAAGGCCACATATGTTTGGGATTAAACTCTCAATATTGGAACCCAGCAAGGACAATTGCTGTGCTAGCTTGAAATTCGGGGAGTTGTACCTTTTCTGAACTTCCCAAGTTGGAGATGGTGGCTGTAGGTCTTAGAGCCATGGTGGTGCAGTGGTTAGAGTGCAGTACTGCAGGCTACTTCTGCTTACTGCCAGCTGCCTGCAATTTGGCAGTTCGAACCTCACCAGGCTCAAGTTGACTCAGCCTTCCATCCTTCCGAAGTCAGTAAAATGAGGACCCAGATTGTTGAGGGCAATATGCTGACTCTGTAACTGCTTAGAGAGGGAGTGAAGCACTGTGAAGCAGTATATGTGCTATTGGTATTAGCAGGAAGGCTCTGCCATTAGACAAAGGGATGTTTGAGCTCAGATTGTACAAGCTGAGGGAGGCTGGGACATAGTTCTTTGAACACTTTAACAACTTTAGAGCAACTAATTTAAGAAAGAAAGGAGCTAAACGAAACAAGCCTCTTAGCTGGTTGCCAGATCAGCACTGCATTACTCCAGAGGACCACTAGATGGAAGGAATGTGTTCACCGAGTAGTTCACCATTCTGCTGCCATCTGGTGGACACCTTGAGGAATTGCAGCTCAGAAATGGTAGCACTAAAGCTATGAACTACTTTTGAGTTGAGTCATGTCTTTAGTTGATTTCCTTGATCGATGCTATTGTTTCTGTGATCAAATGCAAGGAGAGGGCTCTCATTCAGCCCAATTCCTAGTAAAGAAGATGGGAACAAACCTCTCAAAGACAAAATATCCCACGTTTCCAGACAGTTTGCTACTTTGTGGGACTGTGTGAAATAGCCCCGTTCTTAACAAAGTGAAATGGGACTCGATATTAGCTACTTTAAACATCTCTCTCCGTCGCCACCAAGAGATCTGCTTGTATCATTTTCTGGGCAACCATGGTTGGTCCTTTTGATTTCCCAAGAGCCTGTAGCCCTCAGATTTCCTGGTGGCCTTCCATCCGAAGATTAATGAGGTCCAATCAGCCATGGAGCTGGCACTGCTATGGCCTTTCAGCACATACCTGGATGTACACAACTGTAAACTGTGGAGACAAAAAAAGCACAGGGAAATCAGACACCAAGGAATGAAAATGAGGATAGAGAAGAAAAGTAGATAGAAAAAGGGGCATGGGAGATTCTTTTATGTTGCATTATGGTTTTGATATGTATTTATTTGTATCTTGTCTTACCTCAAGGGACTGCTCTTAGAATTCCCACCACACACACCCATAACAACCACCCTGTGAGGTTGGTTGGTTGACAGTGCCTAGCCACAAGGTCACCCAGCCAGTTTTCATGACTAAGGGTAGATTTAAGGTCAGCACTAATCCAAATTCAATTACTCCATGAGTCTTCACTAGTTTTCACCCAAGGGTATCTCCACACCAGAGGTGGGTTTCTGCCAGTTCGCCTTGGATCGGGTGAACCGGTAGTTGCAAAGGTGGCAGCGGGAGGCCCTGCCCACCCACCTGGATGCTTCTGTACATGTGCAAAAGTGCTGCATGAGCATGTGCACGCACAAGCAAACCAGTAGTAAAATAAATTGAAACCCACCACTGCTCCACACATGGGCTGGGCTCAATGTTATATGTGATGGGGGAGGGGTCCATAGAATTCCCCTGGAGGGGAATTGACCCCGGGGAGAGCATGAATTGAATGTTTTCTCACGGAGATGCCATCATCTCTGTCTGTCTGAGTAACCCCCCAAAATTTACCTTCTTCTTCATGGGATGGAACTTTTTATCCATAGAAACGATGCGAAACTGAACTGCAAAAGACAGAGGGAGAATAGGTGGGGAAAATAGCCACTGAATACAGAAATATTAAAATATAGAAGGAATCTTGGAGATCATTTACTGTGTTTACCCAAAAAGAAGACAGGGTCTTATTTTCTTTTGACCTCTCTCCCCCCACTCAAAATAAGTGCTTGGTCTCATTTCAAGGAGGTCTTACTATTTTTGAGGTGCAGGAGGTGGTGAGCATGGTCACCTCATGGCTGCTGCTATGTTGCAATATTTTCAGGGGAGGGCTTATTTTAGCGCATGCACTCAAAGCCCAATTGGGCTTATTATCCAGGGAGGTCTTATTTTCAGGCAAACAGGATACTGTAGTCCAATATTTTCTCATACTTGAGTATTTGAAGACGTGTGGACTTCTGCTCCCAGAATTCCCTGACCAGCGCTGGCTGTTGAATTCTGGGAAGTGAAGTCTAAACATCTTCATGTTGCTACAATTGAAAAACATTAATCTGACCGCTGCCCAGGGCAGTAATAGACTGTTGCAGCATTTCTGGTAGGTGGCCATCCAGCTTTTGTTTAAATCCTTCCATCAATCCTTCCTCCTGGGTAGTCAAGCCCATCCAGCTCCATTAAGACATTTTATTTATCTGATGTCCAACCATAATGTATCTTTCTGACATTTAGACCATTGTTTCATGTCTCCTAGAAAGACCCCCAAAATTGAGCAGCTAAGAGATACATGAAGACTGCTGTCCGACCTCCACTTAGTCTTCTCTGCTCCAAGGGGAAGAGCGTATCCACTATCTCCAATCATTTCTCATAGATCTTTTTTTTTCCCTCCTTCCCTTTGATTGCCCTAATCTGGAGACACTGTGGTTTGTCTGTTTTCCTTGATGAAATGCAGGGTCCAGCCAACCAGAGAAGAGCAATAAGGATTCCTGACATTGAAGAAGTCACGTGATTATGCCTATCCTGGCTCTATTCCACTTGGTAGATGGTGTTGGAAACTGATTACAGGCAGGGGTGGGATTGAAAAATTTTAGCAACTGATTCTTTGCCCGGTTGCTGGTTGGAAGTGGCTATGGGGATATGGCCACTTGGCCTACTGCACCACAGTGGGAAGGGGGCGTTTTTGGCCTCCCCAGGCTCCGGAGGCTTTCTTCAAGCCTCTGGGAGGGAACAAACAGTCTCCCCTGGGCTCCGGAGGCCCACTGGAGGCTGGAAACGGACTCGTTTCTAGACTTTCAGAACTTCCTGGAGGCCCATTTTTCACCCTCCCAGAGCCTCCATGCTGGCCCTGTACTTACCCCACATCCAAAACAGGCCACATGAAGACTCCTGGGGGGCCGGGGTGGGGGGGGGGGCAGCCAATCCTTGCAACTACTGGTTTGGCAAACTAGATGTAAAATTAGCATCCAGTTCACTGAACCAGTCCGAACTGTCTGAAACCTATGCCTAATTACTTGTCATCTCCAAGTTACATACAGGTAGTATTCAATTTACGACCACAATTGAGCCCAAAATTTACATTGTTCAGTGAGACATTTGTTAAGTGCCATTTGCCCCATTTTACAACCTTTCTTTCCTCAGATGTTAAGTGAACCACTGCAGTTGATTAGTTAGTAACCTGGTTGTTAAGTGAATCTGACTCATTCCCCACTTTGGGACACTGCAACCATCATAAATATGAGTCAGTTATCAAGCATCTAAATTTTGATTATGGGATTATAGGATTAAGATTGTAACTGTGAAAAATGGTCATAAATCACTTTTTTCACTGCTGTTGTAATTTTGAACAGTGACTAAATGGACTGTTGTAAACCAGAACTACCTGTAGTTTGTATGCACTAAGATCAGAGGAAGCAAACACACTCTTCCACACTCAATCCACCTAGCAAAAATGTCCTTTGATGTTTACTTATGAAACATCAGCAAAGCTGAAAAACAGTTGACTGGCCAAATTGGAAGATGTCACAGGCAAAATTGGGGACACGTGGACCATGTATAAGAATGAACCTTATTTCCATTTCTCTTGCTATACATCAAAAGGCAGAGCACCTTCCAAAGCCACTCAAAGCAATATGAGTCATTCCTAAAGTATGTTTCATGATGTTAAAGGTTATTGTCCCAAGCTCCATTTTCGCAGTCAGAGGCACAGCAGGGCAGTCCTTCACTGTTTCCAGGGCAGTCCCAGAGCCAGATCTAAGCAGCCCGTGGGCCAGATCCAGCCATTTGGCTAAGTGTTAAATGATACGGTGCCCTTCGAAACCAAATTATTAGATAGTCGTCATTTCCATTTGTTATCCCCATGTTGTGGGTAACTGAGCAGGGTGAACGTGCTTGCTCTGATCTGGGCATAGGGTCTGACATGGAGAAGATGGGGTGGGTGTGAACTAAACTGAAAATGCCCACAGTCATTTTCCAACATTTTCTGTGGCGCATAGCTGTAGCTTGAGTATAGATTCGTTCTTTGAGCTTGTGGTTGGTTTCCGAACATTTCGTTACCAGGTTAGGTAACATCTTCATCCGAGTTTGGGGGATGTCTATGTCAATGTTCTTTTGCCTCTAAGGGCTTCAGCTGTGGCAGTGTCAAGTGAGGGTCTTGTGATGTAAACGCAAGAATGCTGACATCCCCTAAACACGGCTGAAGATGTTACCTAGCGCGGTAATGATACGTTCAGAAACCAACCCACAAGCTGGGAGAATGAACCTCCACCCTCATTTTCCCCTACTTTTTGTGGCATGTTGGAATCCATCATCCGGGTGTGTGTGTGCAGGGCAGTTTGCCTGCCTGAAACACACACACACACAGGGATGGAGAAAAACATCGCACCAGAAACATCTTTCCGGCCTAACGGTCAGAACTCACTATGCAGCCTCATGTAACATGAACTATGTGAGCCAGCTACTCCCACACCTGCCCCTTCTCCCCCCTATGCTGTGCTGTAACTTTCTATTCCCCTTTTCCCCTCCCAATGCCATGCAGCTTGTAACTTTCTATTCCCCCTTTGCCCATCCTTTGTCATGATGTGATTTTCTATTGGTTTATTTGTAGAATGCTGTGATTTTTCATTAGTTTACTTGTACCATGTGTGATTATATATGCCTTCTGATACGCTTCTTTTGATGACGCTGTAACTAACTTTTCTAATAAAAGAGATGTTCATTTGAAGTTCGCTCATCCTGAGGACTTCTGCCTGGTGTTTTCCTTTCAATTCGGCCAAGGACACATGAGCGGTCCTCCAGTGTGGCGACAACGCCGCAGTGGCAATAGGTGGGCTGCATTGAATATGGTACTTCTGTACTTAATGCATTGATACATAATTATTCTTCCCCACCAGCTTTGGAGAAATCCGCTCACATTGAGGCGCCCACAGAGGGATTTCATGCTGGGGACAGTTGACAGATTAACAACAGATCCCCACTTCCTCCCCTTCTCATCTCTTTAGCTAGGTCAATTTTTTATCATATTATATTTATATCATTAAAGTTTTATACAGTTTTAAAATTGCAAGCCGACCAGAGTTATGATGTGGTAAGATTGGCAGCTAATAAAGTTTACAATAATTAATAATTTTAAAAAAAATCCAGCTTCAGCTTATGCTCACACAGAGGTGAGAGGAGAAACAAGGAATGAATCTTCATCTTAACCACCATTAATTTAGTGACGGTTCAAAATTACAATGGCAGTGAAAAAAATGGCTTACACTTATCTCACAGTTCTGACCATCTTCACGTGTTCATCTTTGGACACTTGGCAACAAGCATGCATTTACAATAGTTACAAGCATCCAGGAATCATAGGATCAACAATTTGCAGCCTTCCCAGCTGCCTTCCAACAACAGGATCAAGAGCGGAATTCAGGCTCACTTCACAACGGCACCATTCACTTCACAAATGCAGTGATTCGCTTAACAACCGGGGGGGAACAAAGATTGTAAAAGTCAGGCGTGACTCGCTTAACAATAGCCTGGTTTAGCAATGGAAATTCTAAAATTGAAAAGCAAAACCTGTAAAAATTGTAACGATCAAGTTTTGAAAAGATTAGAAAAGCAAGAATTTCAGGAGCAGGTTTCACACTCGAGTCGCCCTTTACCTTGTTGTCCCGTTCTGTAGAAGGGTTTGTCCATCTGGATGAAAAGCAGATTCTTTGGTTTCTCAATCCGCACTTTTTTGCGGATCTGGAAACTGTGAATCAAGTCATTTCCACGGAACTCGAGAAGAACTTCCGATGGGACAGAAATATTGCTCTCCCTGGGAACCTGCAGGATGAAAAAGAGACAAAATCAAATGGTTTGAGAGGTATTGTTATCATGATGTTCTATTGCTTTATGTTTGCATTATGTTGAATGAAACAACATAAAAGGATGAGGAAGGAAGAGAGAGAGAGAGGGAGAGGAGGGAGGGAGGGAGACAGAGAGACTTACCTGGAAAGTACGACAATGAAGAAAATCTGGAATAAAATCTTCATCTTCCTCTGTTATTGTCAGTTGCTTCAGGATCAAATCCTTGATCGCGGGTTCCAGCACAAGAGTGACGTTGACTGTTCCCTTCAAATTTTTTATCTGGATGCAGACGTTCTCAGGGGTCTCCATGTGGATTGTGCTGGGTACCAGCGCCACATATCGCCTTGGAAAGAGGGGCAGGGGCTCTGATTAGGAAATAAGCTGAGCAAATGCAAGAGGGTTTCCTAAGATTTGGGCAACTTCATCAGTCAGAGCAAATTAGTCAGGAAGAGTCAAAGAGTCATAGGAAGGTACCAACTTTTGCGACACCAGCTTCCCCAAAACGGGTTGCAATCTGGGGACAAACCCTTGGAATTGGTATAGCAAGAGTTTGTAGCTTCCAACGACTCTCGGGCTAATTAATTTTGCTCTGATTGATGAACTTGCTTGGATGAGCAACTAAACATCTCAGATTAATAAAGATTGGACCAGTTGCTATGATTCAACGCTTTGACACCTTTGGCCAGGGAGACTGAGTCTTCAGCGACACATTTCTCTAAAGCAACCTTGGCAACTTTAAGGTGTGTGGATTTCAGCTCCCAGAATTCCCCAGCCAGCATACTCACTGGGGAATTACAGAATAACAGAGTTGGACGGGACCTTGTAGGTCATCTAGTCCAACCCTCAGCTCAAGCAGGAGACCCGATACCATTTCTGACAGGCTAAAAGGCCTCCAGGGATGAAACTCCCACATCTTCCAAAGGCAAGCTGTTCCACTGGTTAATTGTTCTAAGTCTCAGAAGGCTTCTCATTATTTCTAGGTTGAATTTCTCCTTGATCAGTTTTCATCCATTATTCCTTGTCTGGCCTTCAGGTGCCTTGGAAAATAGCTTGACCCCCTCCTCTCTTTGGCAGCCCCTCAAATATTGGAACACTGCTATCATGTCACTCCTGGTCCTTCTGTTCATTAGACTAGCCATAGCTTCCAGTCCACTAATCATCTTTCTTGCTCTTCTCTGCACTTTTTCTAGAGTCTCAACATCTTTTTTATAGTGTGGTGACTGAAACTGGATGCATTATTCTACGTGAGGTTTTACGAGGGCTTTATAGAGTGGTATTAGTACTTCTTGATTCAATCTTGATTCAATCTGTTAATGCAATTTAGGATTGCATTGGCTTTTTTAGGATTACTGTGCCATTGCATGTGTGAGCCATGGCATTGCCATGAGGTTTGTCACATCAACGCAGCCTCTTCAAGCAGGACTCTGCAAGGATTGCTGTTCCATTGTGTGCATGAGTAGCAGCAGCACCGCAAGTTTGGACACACTGACCCATCCGCTTGGCCCACCCATCCGCTTGTGTTCCTTACAGCTTTTTGAGGCAAATGGGCCAGTAGCACATGCATGCACAACGTATGGCACCTGCACGACCTCTGCCGAGCAGCTGGGGTGTCGCAGGGCGGTAGCGTGCGCATGTGCGTGCAGTGCGCATGCCCGACAAGGATTCCCAGCCCCATCACAGCATACTGATTGCGAAAGGATCCAGAACCCACCACTGAGTTTGATGCTATGTAGCCAAAACAAAATTCCTTTCTAGAAAGCCAAGGTCATCTGCACCTGACCAGAACTGGGTGGGTGGAACTTCCAGCATGGCAGTGGAAGATTGGAACATGTGATGGGCTTGTGGGAGTGGGGCAAGATCTAGAACTTTCAACTGGGTGTGAAAAACCGGGAAGCTTTTAGATTCGGGTTTTATCAGATGTGCCAACATGGCTCTTTTAATAAATTGGAACTTTGAGCAATACTTTGCCTTGGACTCTGATTTAATTTTGGATGTTATTTGGAACCCTAACAAACAGCTCCATTCCAAGACTTCAGCATATCCCCAGATAGCACAGCTGAAGCAGAGGCATGGGGGAGACAAAAGCAATCCCAATGCACTGATCCCTTCATCCCGTTATCTCTTGGATTGCCTGCAGCTGGCCCAAACAAGCACCAGCGTGGAACATCTGGATTGCCTGCCTCCCCGATGCCCGTGCTGCCACACAAGCCTCCCCATAAGCCCCCCCAAAAGCAGGAAATAAGCAAAGTAGCTGGCCGTGGAACTACCAGCTTCAGGGAAGCAGCCCAACAAGCAGAAGTGCTGAGCCCAGAAAGAGAAAGGTAAAAGTGTTTGTGGTGCCCCAAGGGTTGGGCTTATTATTGGGGTGGGTCATATTTTCGGAGAAACATGGTACTATCTTTAAAATAAGCACTAAACATGTGTTACAGAAATGATCCTTCCATTTTCAGGAAAGGACTGTGATCTAACATTATTTTATGTTATGTTTAGTTATCTATTTTTCACATTTCGGAAAAAAACAACACCATCTCCCTCAAAGAGTATGTCCTGTGCATTACGCTTCAAAGTCGCACTGCATTCTCTGGGGGCCCTTCTCAATTTAATACATAAGGTGGCTATCCCTCCACCTCCTCAGGGTCCAAAGCCAAAATGGAAACTAATCTTACAGATGTCCCAAAGGTGCTTTTTCAAGAGGCAAAGCTGAAGAAGCTTCTTGGATAAGAAGCAAAATGTCTTCAAAGAAAAACCAGAATGTTCAGTTGCCTCTTGAAAAATCACCTTTGGGACAACCACGACCTGGATGACTGAGAAGCTCCATAAATCTTACAGATATTTTTTTTTAATCCTACCTCTCCCCTTCCTCCCAACCACCACCAAATATCTCTGGGGCACTGCTCCTCCTTAAGTTTCCCTTTGGAAATATCCTGTACTGAGAGATGCTTACTTTAAAAATAAAACAGAGCGGAGTTTGAAGCCTAAATCTTTCCCAGCCAAAGAAGAGAGAAAAAATCAACTTACATTTCGCGCTCAAGAGCAGCTTCAGTGGTCCTGAGAAGGACAGACAGGAGAAGGAGAAGGAAGATGTTTTTTCCATGTTGCCAGCTTTCCCCCATGATATTGAAGAGAGAGGCTGCCTGCAAAGCTGAGCTGAAAAGTCTCAGCTGTTCCCTCTTCAGCTCTGACTGCCTCTCTGCAAACAGTCTGTGTGGAAGAACAGGTAAAACCCAGGAACGGGGACAGTTTTTATGTCCCAGCCCAGCAGTGGGTCCTTGCCAATGTTCAAGGCCAAAAGAACACACGGGGGTGGAGACTGAAACAACCCAACTTTATTCTGCACAGAACAAGGATCCGGGGAGGTTTCCTTCGAAGCTTGTGTAACCTAGTGGTTTACAGCTGGTTTTTTTTTTATACCTTCAACCCCCAAAACTGAACAACCTGAATGTCATAGTGCGGTGATGGCAAACCTTTTAGAGACTGAGTGCCCAAACTGCAAGTCTCTCTCTCTCTCTCTCTCTCTCTCTCTCTCTCTCTCTCTCTCTCTCTCTCTCTCTCTCTCTCTCTCTCTCTCTCTCTCTCTCTCTCTCCCTCTCTCTCTCCCTCTCTCTCTCCCTCTCTCTCTCCCTCTCTCTCTCTCTCTCTCTCACTCTCTCTCTCTCTCTGGCGCTCACATGCGCAGCAGCACCCCAAAGACCAGTTGGCCGGTGGGAGGCAGGGCATCCCAACACCAGTAGCTCTGCAAGAGGTGAGATCTTTTTCTTTCATGAGCTTCTGTTTCCCTGCAAACAACGACGAGAAACGCCATGGAGAAACGCGGTGGAGCTGAGCTGGGGCAACACTACACGTACCCACAGAGAGGGCTCTGAGTGCCACCTCTAGCACATGTGCCATAGGTTCACCACCACTGTCATAGTGACATGCGTCGCTCCGTTTTCTCATACATACCGTTACAAAAGTAGACATACAAGCTTTTCTAATACGGTATAACTCATTTCAGCCAATGCTTTTGTGAGCTTTATTAAGCTTTGACTCAATATAAGACTCAGAAATAAAGTCTATAGTAAAACGGGAGAGGTAAAAGTGGGAAAGTGAGGGGAAAAAGGGAGATAAAGGGGCAAAAAGAAAGAAAGAAAGCAGACTTCCAACTTTTTTGGTGCAGTAAAATTTAGGTCATCTTCGACTCATAAGAGTTCATTTAGTAGAATAGAATAGTAGATTTGGGAAGGACATTGAAGGTCTTCTAGTCCAACCCTCTGCTCAGATAAATGGTTGTGCAACCTCTTGTGTGTGTGTGTACTGTATCATGTTTATATGTGTGTTATGTATATGTATGAGAAAATATATACTTTCTTTGGAGAGCAGGCCCCAGAATTTCATTTTTAATGTGGGCCAGTGTGCTCACAAACATGATTTGTATACCTGTCTGTGTGTGTGAGAGAGGGAGGGAAGGCGGGAGAGACAGACAGACAGACTTTGTAATGGCTAAGTGAAAAGAGGCTGTGAAGCTGGGGATATGAAAGTTTCCCAAATTCTTTGCCTATTTTGACTTGCATTCCTGTTCTGTCTCCCATAGTGCTGCTTTGTTCTACTTGGCTATTCCGCCCCCTTTCATGTGAAGACAAAGAAGGAATTAAGAAGTTCCGCTTTCTCCCTGCTGCACATCACCATCTTGCCACCTTATCCCATTAGTGAATCTGTCATTTTGCTGATTTTCTTCTTATGCCTTAAAGACTAAACAAAAACTTATTTTGGGCATTTTTTTTGCAAGTCTTAGTTCATTCTGAACCTTTAGCATTTCTGACTCCATCCTTGCAGATTTCGGATATTTGCTGGTATTTTATTTGAGTTTATATGCCCTTCTTTCCCTTTTTCATTCTTGTCCTTTTTGTCTCTCAATTTGTCAGAAAGCTCTTTGTGCAGCCATGCTGGTCTTGTCCTGGGTCTCTTATTTATCTTTCTGTGATTTTTTAAAAAAAGACCTTTATCTTGGTCTTTAGTTTCCCAAGCATCCTAAATTGTTTTTCCTTTTAGGATTTCCATCTGTGGATTCCTTCCTAAGTTCTTTCTTAGTTTGTTGAAGTAGCTGTCTTAAAAGTCTAAAACACTAGTCTGACTTTGTTCAGGTACCTACATCATTATGATGAATTCCAGTACAACTTGGTCACTCTCTCCTAAAGTTCCTGCCTCTTCAACCCCCTCTATCATTTCATCTCGGTTAATAAGAATTAATCCAATAGAGCTGATCTCTAGTTCCCTCGTCTTCTTTTTGGATGATAAAAGTGAAAAATGGTATAGTTATCTACTTAAGGAAGGATATGAAAGCTGAACTAATCGAAACAGATCCCCAAGGAAGATATATCGCAATAGATTTGGTATTAGAAGGGAAAAAGACATTGCTACTAGGAATATATGCTCCCAATCAACAACAAGATGGATTTTATAGAAAGCTTCATGCCAAATTAGTACAGTGGGATTATAGGTCCTGCATACTATTGGGTGACTGGAATGGTGTTATGGACACTAAGAAAGATAAGAAGGCTTCTCGGCCAAATACCCAAATGCGAGCGAAACTACCCAAGTCCTTTTTCGATATGATGGATGATTTTGAACTCAGAGATATTTGGCGAGAATGAAATGCAGAATAATACGATTTTACCTTCTTTTCTGATAGACATCAATCCTTTTCTAAAATTGATTTCATACTAACTACCAATGATTTGCTTTCTAGGGTAAAGAAGACAAAGATATGTGCCAGAGTTTTATCAGATCATAACCCGGTTTGGATGGAGTTGGGAGGGGTGACGCAAGCAAGAAGGTCTTGGAGATTGAATGAAAATTTATTCAGATATGAGAAATATATTAATGAATGTAAAAAATTGTTAACAGAATACTTTGTTTTTAATATGAATAAGGGTACATCTATGGAAATTGGGATGCAAGTAAAGCGTATATGAGAAGAGCTTTGATAAATCTAAATAGATTACATAGATGTAAACAGGGGGAAATGCGAACAGAACTGGAAGATGAAATTAGGAAGAAAGAACAAGAGTTAACTTTAAAACCAGGAGATATAAAGATTAAAGAAGCAATTACCTTATTAAAAGACCAATTTAATATGCTGATCTCAGACCAAGTAGCAACTAGTCTGTTATATGCAAAACATAACACTTTCTGCAATGCAAATAAATCTGGTAGATGGTTAGCATATCTGATTAGGAAAAAACAAAAGTCTTGTAACGTAGCCAAATTACACTACAGAGGGAAAGAAGTGTATCAACAGGATGAGATTCAAAAGGTTTTCCGTGAATTTACAGCATTGTTCAAGGGTGACAAAATTAAAGGTCTAGATATAGAGAGATACTTGTATAAAGAAAAAATACCCATAGTTAAAGAAGAGCAGAGGGAAAGATTGAATCAACCAATAACCTCGGGGGAAGTTCTACAGGTAATCAAGCAGTTAAAGGTAGGGAAGGCACCAGGTACAGATGGCTTGACAGCGGCATACTATAAAAATCTAAATTTAGAAATGGTAGAACCTCTTAAGCAATGTTCCCTCTAAGGTGCATACCTGCACGGCCGCGCACATAACATGAAAACACCACGCCGCAGTTTCCAACTGTCGCGCAGTGATTTTCAATGTCACGCTCCTGGGCTTTCTTTGCATAACGGCTGGAGTCCCTGCTGATTCTGCTCCAAGCTGCGGAGCATCCAGGCTGATTTCTGTCCCAGAAGTTATACCTCTCCACTCTCGGGGCAGAGGCAGGGAAAGTTTTGGTCTGTGGTTGGTTGCGCAGCCGGACTTAGGCGGCGGGGGAGAGAAAGCGGGTGTCTCCCTCCCTCTCTTGCTTGCGCTTACCGGTTCCCAGGACAATCTAGAGCCAGCGGGGAATGAGCAACAGCTGTTGGTTGCCATTCAGATTGGATTGCGCCCACCCCCTCCTGGCAGAGGCTTCACTTGACTGAAGCGGGGAAGCTCATTATACTAAACAAAAGAAAGAACTAGAAGGAATGATGTGAAATAGTTAAAAAGGTCAAATATTTAGAAGTTCATATGTCAACCTCAAACGGCAAGTTATATAAGTATAATTATGAACCACTTTGGCATAAGAGCCGAGGTGGCGCAGTGGTTAAATGCAGCACTGCAGGCTACTTCAGCCTAAAAAAAAAAAAAGTTGTCAGCCAGGCAGGTTAGGAATCTATCCAATCTCCCACTCATGGCAGAGTTTGCTTCCCAGTTGATGTTCCCTATTACTGCACTGGTGTTTCCTGCACATTTCAGCTAGCTGATTAGCAAAAAAATCAGCTATTGCCTCTGCTTGGTTGAGTGGTCTGTAATAATTGGCCTAGTGTTCCATCTCTCAGGCTGGGGGGTCAAATTGTACGCCCCTCAGACAGGGTTCGCAACTTGGGAGTCCTCCTGGACCCACAGCTGACTTTCGAACATCATCTGTCAGCTGTGACCAGGGGGGCATTTGCCCAGGTTCGCCTGGTACACCAGTTGCGTCTCTACCTGAACCGGGAGGCCCTCAGAACAGTCACTCGTGCCCTTGTGACCTCTAGGCTGGAGTACTGCAATGTGCTCTACATGGGGCTGCCCTTGAAGAGTATTCGGCGACTTCAGCTGGTCCAGAATGCGGCCGCGCGAGCGATCGTGGGTGCACCTCATTTCACCCACGTAACACCTATCCTCCGCAAGCTGCACTGGCTGCCTGTTGATCTCCGAGTGCAATTCAAGGTGCTACTTATCACCTACAAAGCCCTTCATGGTATTGGACTTGGGTACTTGAGAGACCGCCTACTGCCAATTACCTCCACTAGACCGATACGATTGCATAGATTAGGCCTCCTCCGAATTCCATCATCCAGCCAGTGTAGACTGGCAACTACCCGGAGGAGGGCCTTCTCGGTGGCTGCTCCGACCCTCTGGAACGAACTCCCCGTGGAGATTTGGACCCTCACCACCCTCCAGTCCTTCCGCGCCGCCCTAAAGATCTGGCTGTCCCGGCTGGCCTGGGGTTAAGACCCTAACCCCACTCAAATTGTGTGACTGTTGTGTTTTTAAATGATGTAGTGTTTTTATGTTGTAAAACGTTTGTCCTTCCCCCCCCTTTTTTGAACTGTGAGCCGCCCTGAGTCCCCCCAGGGAAAAGGGCGGCATACAAATAAAGGGAAAATGAAAATGAAATGAAATGAAATATGCACTTATAGCAATGATCTTTCTTTTCCTCTCAATATTCACCCAAATACTCTGAAGAAGGCTTTTATCCCTGACATCATATATTTGTATGTAGCTGTAGTTATTCTTTGTATGTATGTATGTATGTATGTATGTATGTATGTATGTATGTATGTATCTATCTATCTATCTATCTATCTATCTATCTATCTATCTATCTATCTATCTATCTATCTATCTATCTACACACACACACCAGTGGTAGGTTCCTACCGGTTCAGATTGGTTCGGCCAAACTGGTAATGGTTTGGCGGCCCAGGTCGGTGGAATCGGCAGCAACCCAGACCTGCCATACCCACAAACCTGTTCTCTGGGTGGCGCCATAGGTGCTGCCATCTTGTTTTTTTGCTTCTACGCATGCACAGACCAATTTTTATTGCACTGTGCCTACACGCGAAGCGCACATCAAGCACGGGCACACAAATCCCATGCATAGCCATGAGTGAGCCAGCAGTAGCAACTGCCAGAACCCATCCCTGATACATACATACATACATACATGCATGCATAATTTCTGCGCAGCTATACATGTAGTCCTCAACTTACCACAACTGAGCCCAAAATTTTTGTTGTTGTGAGACTTTTCTTAAGTGAGTTTTGCCCCCTTTTACAACATTTTTGCCACAGTTGTTAAGTGAATCACTGCAGTTGATAAGGTAGTAACATGGTTGCTAAGTGAATCTGGCTTCCCTATTGATTTTGCATGTTGTAAGGTTGCAGCAGGTGATCACATGACCTTGGGACACAGCAACGGTCATAAGTATGAACCAGTTGCCAAGCATATAAATTTTTGATCACATGATCATGGGGATGCTACAAAGGTCATAGCTGTGAAAAATTGCCATAAGTCATAATTTACTGTTGTAAGTCGAGGACTACCTGTAGTAATTTTTTACATACAGAAATCTTTACATACTATGCATACATAGAACTATTGCTACTCTTTTGTTGGATCCATGAGAATCAAGAAATATAGGCTATTGATCCATTGGATTCAATAAGTCCTATGGATAATAGAAGACCCCAGAAGAAGGAGATATGAAGCAAAGTTTTCAGCTAGGATGATTTCAAAATTTACCAGAAATATTTGTAATCCTGCTGAACCGTTGCTAACTGTGAAATATGTTTTTTGCAAAATATGCACTTCTATGGATTCATTTAAAACAGGAAGGATGAAACTGTTGGAAATGAGGAATTGAAGTAATGTTCACAGGGGTCCACAAAAAGTGACAGTTAGTAAAGTGGTGAAGGATGTATATGGTTAGAGGAACAGCATAAAAGAGAGGGTTCAAGATCGGCTCGGGGCTCTTTGATTTATAGCAGTCCTTGTAGGCCTTGCTATTTCTCATTGGCCAACTGCAATTATTTGTTGATGCAGTGTATTACTGCTATTATATCTTTTACATCGATTGATTTCTAATGTTCCAAAGTATTAGAAACAATAAACCTCTGATCTTAAAGTAAGAATTATTGCTTGTGTTGTTGCCTTTGTTTCCTGTTGAAATTTTCCTAAGACAGATCTGTTTCTTCTGAACAAATCATATCCTTCTAGTAATATATTATAATCATGGGCTCCATCTCATCAAGTTTCAGTGATAATATCCATGTTCATCTTCGGGTCATTGGAGGGGAGAGGATTAACCTTGACTTGCAGTCAAAGAGGTGATCATCCTGCCAACACAACCAGGGAAGGCTGCCAGTTAGTGGGGGGGAAACCAACAGATTTACCCTTGGCTTTGCACTCTGCCCAAGGAAACTGTGCTCTTCTGAAAGACAGGGAGGTTTTGGCATGTAATTAATTGTTTGGTTATTTCATCAGCCTTCCTCTGGATTCATTCTTTTGCCTCCCACATTTGGCCAAAGAACAAATTGATTCAGGGGGAGTAGGTAAATAACCAATATTTGTTAAAGTAATATTTAGATTACATGGACTTTCAACCAAAAGTTGGGCAGCTCTTGGCATCCTTCCTTTTTTTTGGCATAGTTTTTTGTTTCACAATATATAAAAATTCGCTGCAGTTATTAAGTACAAAATCAAGTTAATCTCTACCGCTGTACAGTCGGTAATTATACCTAACAAAAATAACTGAGGAGTAAACTTTATCTTTTTTTTAAGAACATTTTGCATAATTCACCATATTTTTATCCAAAATGCCTTAACTTTTTGGCAAGTCCACCATATGTGGAAATATGTAGCATCGAGAGAACCACATCTCCAGCATTTGGGTTGCAAATTCGGATACATAGAAGCCAACTTTTTAGGATCTAAATGCCATCTATAGAACATCTTGTAAAAATTTTCTTTCAGGTTTTGGGCTTGTGTAAATTTTACATTTCTTACCCAAATTCTTTCCCATGTCTCCAACATTATTGGTTCTTCAATATTTTGAGCCCATTTTATCATACAATCTTTAACTAGTTCTGTTTCGGAATCCATCTGTACTAATACATTGTATATCCTCTTTATATGCATTAAACTTTGATCTCTTATTTGTTTAAATAAATTATCCTCGACTTGCATGAAACCAATTTTTTGATCTGTTTTCCACCTGGCCTGTAGCTGTCCATACTGGAACCATGTTTGAATTACCTTTTCCTCTTTTAGTACATCTAAGGATTTTAGTTGTCATACACCCGTTTCTAGAGTAAGAAGCTGTCTGTAAGTAATTATATCCTGTTTTTGTGCTATGTTCATACTTTCTATTGTGTGTCTAGGAATTGCCCACATGGGTATCTTGTCATTTAATTTGTATTGATATTTTTTCCAAACCCGCAGTAAAGCATTCCTTAAAATATGACTTTTAAAGTTTTTGTCCACTTTTTTGTTGTATAACAGGTAAGCATGCCAGCCATATACCAAATCATGTCCCTCGATATTAAGTATCCTATCATTAGTTAAGTCAATCCAATCACTAATTACAGATAATACTACTGCATCATAATATAATTTTAGGTTGGGTAATTTCAAACCTCCTCTCTCACGGTCATCTTGCATTATTTTTAGCTTTACTCTCGGCTTCTTTCTTGCCCATACAAATTTATTAATACCCTTCTGCCATTCTAGCAGGTTCGCATATTTTTTAAGTATAGGTAAAATTTGGAAAAGAAATAAAAATTTAAGTAAGATATTCATTTTCACTGCTGTTATTCTTCCCAACAAAGAACTGCAACTTGTCCCATTTTTTCATCTCTGTCTGTATCCTATGCCAAAGTGGTTCATAATTATACTTATATAATTTCCCATTTGAAGTTGAGATATTAACTCCCAAGTATTTGACCTTCTTAACTGTTACAAATCCTATCATTCCTCCTAGTTCTTCCTTTTGTTTAGTATTCATATTTATAGCTAGTATTTTTGTTTTTCCTAGATTTATTTTAAAGCCAGACACTTGACCATATTGGTTAATTGTATTCATTAAGATCATACTGGATTCCTGCGGTTGATCTAATATTATAACCAAGTCATCTGCTAAAGCACGCACTCTATATTCTTGCTGCCTAATCTTAATTCCCTTTAGACCCTCCAAGCCCCGTATTTTGTTCAGCAGTATTTCCAAAGTTATAATAAACAGTAGTGGAGACAAGGGACAACCCTGTCTTGTACCTTTTCCAATTTGAAAAGAGTCTGTTAAACTTCCATTGACTATAATTTGAGTCGTTTGATATATTGTTTTGATTGATTGTAAAAAACTTTCTCCTATTTGCATTTTTTGCAGTGTTTTCAACAGGAATTGCCAATTAACTCGATCAAAGGCTTTCTCAGCATCCAGAAATATGAACGCGGAATTTGATTGTTCTTTCCCAAGTATTCTAGTGCATTAATAATTAATCTTACGTTACTTCTCATTTGTCTCCCTTGAATAAAACCTGTTTGATCACTGTGAATCAACTGTTGAATAACCAACATTAACTTATTTGCTAGTATTTTAGTAAAGATTTTATAATCTACATTAAGTAATGGGATAGGTCTATAGTTTTTTTGGTTGAGTAATATAATGGCCTTCTTTAGGTATCAGGGATATAAAAGCTGTCTTCCAAATGGGGGTACCTTACCTTCCATTTGAATCTTATTAAATAATTCCTTAAGAGGTTCTACCATTTCTAATTGTAGATTTTTGTAGTAAGCCGCTGTCAAGCCATCTGTGCCATCTGCCTTCCCTGCCTTTAACTGCTTAATTACCTGCAGAATTTTCCCCGAAGTTATTGGTTGATTCAATTTTTGCCTCTGCTCTTCTTTAACTATGGGTATTTTTTCTTTGTCCAAGTATCTCTCTATATCTAGGCCGTTAATTTTATCACCCTTATGCAGCACTGTAAAAAATTCCCGGAAGGCCTTTTGAATCTCATCCTGTTGGAACACTTCCTTCCCTCTGTAGAGCAATTTAGTTATGTTTTGAGAATTTTGTTTTTTCCTAATCTGATATGCTAACCATCTGCCAGATTTATTTGCATTACAAAAGGTATTATGTTTTGCGTATAACAGACTAGTGGCTACCTGGTCTGAGATCAACATGTTGAATTGGTCTTTGCAGCTTTTACATGCTTCTGATGGGCCGCTCATGTTTGTAGCCGAATGAGAAGAAAGACACCGGACAAATCTCTCTTGGGATGAGCTTGGCTTGGCCCCGAGCAATGCCCGGGGGGCTCTTTTTATTAGTTCCAAACAAAGAGAAGGTGTATACAAGTTACATCAAAAGGCACATGACTAAATAATCCAATAATAATAATGCAGCGTGGCAAAAGGCTTCGTCTCTGGGCAAAAGAGGATGAAAAAGGGGGGCTGCTTCGTCCTTGGGCAGGAGAAGATAGATAGATGAGAAGGGAGGGAAGTGAAGGAATAGGGAGGGGTAGTGGGGGAAGGCGAGCAGCTCACATTCCTGCATTCCTTTGAAGTGCTAACTGCTAGATAAACTGGTACTGAGAAGCACACTAATTAATAGGAAAACTTTTTATTGCTAACAAGAATGTTTTTGTTAGCATCCATCTCTGGGCCTGTGTTTCCAGGCAGCCATAGCCGCCCTATACACAGAACTGGTAATGGATCTCAACATCTCCTCATTTTTGTTTTAAAATGAGGAGGAAAACAAACATATCAAAATGCAGATTCTTCATCATCATGGGTTATAGCAAACACCTTTACAAACAGATTGTTGTCCAGCTCATGCTCATCCTCAGCGTCCAGAAGGGATTTAGTTTCGTTGATAAGAGCGTCCTTCCTAGCTGAGGAAAAAAAGGCTTTTGCATAGCTGAAAAAGGGAATGCAGGCATTGAATGCAGCAGCACAGCATTATTAGCAAAGCAACAAGGGTTATAATGATCTTGGCAACATTTCCCAACCAGCTAAAATTGGGTAACCAAGAGGTCAGCCAATCCCACCAGGAATCCGAGGCCTTATATGTTTGTCTAACTGTTTGAACAATATCATGTAATTTTTCCACACTGGTTTCAATTTCTCCGGACTGGTTCAAATAATGACAACAGGTAGCATTCAACCAAACACATAGGCCTCCTTCCTTGCTTAACAAGTAATCCAAAGCTAATCTATGTTGAGTTAATATTCCAGCTAAAGAGTCCACTTCGGCCTGCAGGGCTTGTAGCCCAAATATCGTGGTGTTAGCTAGAGTTTCCAGTTGAGCAGATAGAATACGCAGTTGTTTAACATTCCATGCGACACCCAAGAGTGGTAGGGCTATAGCAATAAATCTTTCACCTTCTGTCAGATAGGTATTGTCAGGATCATAACCTAAGGCTGGATCGATTGCTTTCTTTTGTCTGGCCCACCCAAATTGTTTCTCCCAGGCACTATCGGGTTGAGACATGGGATGTGCTGAGATTCCGGCAGGTGCCAGAGTTCCAATAGTGCAAGTACCATTCCATACAAGGGGCAACACCTTTCCAGCCCAATGACCACAAAGCCAGTACAGACCAGGTGGTAACCCATACAAGTAATGCCCATTATGGCCCCAGATTTGTTCCTGTATGCTGTTAAAGGCAACTATCCCTCTCCTGTTAGAGAATAAATCTATGATTATACTATCTTCTTTTCTACACTTAAAATGCTCAGGTAATGATAAGTGTGAACAATCGTAGCCAGTTTCTGTAATTTTGAAAGTAGCATTGCAGTGGGGATAATCCCCGACAGAAAAACGGGTCAGAGGAATTTGCTTGGTGATACAACCAATGGTTACTGCTTCATAACCTTCATGCGAAACATTCCACCATGTAATGCAAATGGGGGCAAGAGGGGGTAAAACCCGATGTGTCAAGATGTACTGGGCAGAATCGTAGATAGTATGTGCATGATCACTTGTTGTAGCATATAGCACAGTAACATTCCAGCCTGTGAGGTTTAAAGTTCCAGAGACTAGAATGGGCCAACCCTGCATGTTAGAGGAAGGGCCATGCGTACAAACCCAGCAATCAGACAGGTTATTAATACGGGTAAGGTTATGTATAAGATGATGAAACTCATTTACATGCCAATCTACTGTGCGTTTGGGCCGATGATGTGGGGTGGAGGCATCCTTTGCCCCAGCAGGAACTGCCCCACATTTCCCAGCCCAGATATGCAAAAACAAAATGACCATCAATAAAGCAAAGATAACCATGCAATATGAAAACGCTCTGCAGTCCACGGGCTTAGAAACTTCCTCCCACCATGTTCGAAAGTAGGAAGACCTGCGGCGAAACACGTGGCAGCCAGTCGGGGGAATGTAGGGTGGAGGGTGCTCTGCCCTGTTTTCCAGGTCAGAGACAGAGACAGCCTCAAGCTGTGGTTCCTGCTGGTTGGTCATGGTCAGGCTGCTTCTGTGTTTGTGAGGTGGTTGTGTAGGTGGTTTTGGCAAATATGGTCTTACGTGCCGTCCTGGGATCCAAAGAACCTTGTCTTTTAGTTGGATTGCAGCGTAGCCCCTTCCCCAGGTGATCAGGTCAGCAGGTCCTCGCCACGTCAGGTCAGGCAGGCAGCGATAGTAGACAGGTGGACGGGGGGTGTCTGCAGTAGGTGGAGCTGCAAAATGACGAGTCACTGCTGAGGATGGTGGGCTGCCGGTAAGATTTAAGAAATTCAGGGTATAAAGGCAAAGGTTAAGCGTGTCTTGCACCGCTGGGAGTCCAGGGGGCATTTTTCCCCTATTGCCAATATATCCGTCCAGGGCATGTTTTAATGTTTGGTTGGCGCGCTCAGCCAACGCCTGACCCTGGCTGTTATAAGGAATGCCAAATTTATGTACAATGCCCCATTGGTTACAAAAGGCAGCAAAGGCTGCACTTGTGTAAGTGGGACCATTGTCTGTTTTTAATTCTTTTGGGTGTCCCAGCGATGCAAAGGTCCGAATACAATGATTAATAACATGTTTGGTGGCTTCGCCCCTTTGGGGGGATGCCATAATGTAGCCTGAATACGTATCAATGGAAACATGTAAATATTTCCAAGGTGCAAATGGAGGATATTGGGTAACATCCATTTGCCAAATCTGGCAACACTCTGTCCCCCTGGGGTTTACCCCCATAGGGAGAGAGTTTGCATGCTGGCTACAGGAAGGGCACTGCTGAGTAATAGCAGAAGCCTCATTTGCAGTAATGCCAAATTGTTTCATGAGCGCTTTCTTGTTTTGATGAAAATAGGAATGACTCTCCCATGACGTGGGAGCTGTCAAAGTTAAAAGAGAAGAAAAGTTGGCAGCAGCCGCTGCTGCAGTGTCGGCCACATCATTGCCTTCCTGGAGAGGCCCAGGGAAGGGCTGATGGCTTCGAATGTGGGAAACATGAAAAAAGTGGGTGCGGGCAGAAATTGACTTCTGCAAAGATAAAAAGAGCGAGAGTAACTGTGGTTCCAATGAGGGAGAAAGATAGGCCTCATAAATTGATTTCACAATCTGAGTTACATAGAGGCTATCCAAAATCAAGTTAAAGGGTGTATTTGGAAAAGTTGAAAAAGCCAAAATAGAGGCAGCAAGCTCCGTCCCCGTTTCCTCGCCTGCCTGCCCGCCCGCTCACTCATTCGGTTTCCTTGCCAGCCTGCCCGCTCGTTCATTCCATTTCCTCCCCTGCCTGCACACTCATTCATTCCGTTTCCCCCCCTGCCTGCACGCTCGTTCATTCAGTTTCCTAGCCTGCCTGGCCACTCGTTCATTCCGTTTCCCCCCTGCCTGCACACTCGTTCATTCCGTTTCCTAGCCTGCCTGCCCACTCGTTCATTCCGTTTCCCCCCTGCCTGCACACTCGTTCATTCCGTTTCCTAGCCTGCCTGGCCACTCGTTCATTCCGTTCCCCCCCTGCCTGCACACTCGTTCATTCCGTTTCCTAGCCTGCCTGGCCACTCGTTCATTCCGTTCCCCCCCTGCCTGCACACTCGTTCATTCCGTTTCCTAGCCTGCCTGGCCACTCGTTCATTCCGTTTCCCCCCCTGCCTGCACACTCGTTCATTCCATTTCCTAGCCTTCCTGCCCGCTCGTTCATTCCGTTTCCCCCCTGTCTGCACACTCGTTCATTCCATTTCCTAGCCTGCCTGCCCGCTCGCTCGTTCATTCCGTTTCCCCCCCTGTCTGGCCGCTCGTTCATTCAGTTTCCTAGCCTGCCTGGCCACTCATTCATTCCGTTTCCTAGCCTGCCTGCCTGTAAGATAATAAATGACAGTAAAAATATAAAGCATAATTATTCTTTTTCTTTGCCATTCTTATATTATTATTATTCCATTTGGAAGGTTATAAGGTATAGTTTAAAATGCTTTGAAATCCCCATTCCCTCCCCACTCCAGGGGTAGGATACTATGAAATCCCCAAATCCTCCCCACTCCATGGGAAGGATACTATGAAATCCACGTTTCCTCCCCACTCCAGGGGTAGGATACTGCAAAATCCCCATTCCCTCCCCACTCCAGGGGAAGGATACTATGAAATCCACATTTCCTCCCCACTCCAGGGGTAGGATACTGCAAAATCCCCATTTCCTCCCCACTCCAGGGGTAGGATACTGCAAAATCCCCCATTCCTCCCCACTCCAGGGGAAGGATACTATGAAATCCCCATTTCCTCCCCACTCCAGGGGAAGGATACTATGAAATCCCCATTCCCTCCCCACTCCAGGGGAAGGATACTATAAAATCCACATTTCCTCCCCATTCCAGGGGTAGGATACTATGAAATCCCCATTCCCTCCCCACTCCAGGGGAAGGATACTTCCCTCGGCTTATATTCGGGTCGGCCTATACTCGAGTATATACGGTAACTCCCAAACTGACAGCCCCAAATTTCCTCTATTCTTAGATCTTTGTAACAGTTTCAAACTTATTCTTGATTTTTTACCTTGCCAAATAAATTTTGTCAGTAATCTGTTTAATTGCTCGAAATATTTCTTCTCCAGCTTTATTGGAATTGTTTGGAACAGGTATAATAATCTCGGTATTCATTTTAATGGCTGCTATTCTTCCTAGTAGTGACTTTTCCAAGTCAAGTTTAATTTGCTGTACCAATTTAACGTAATCTTCTTTTATAGTTACACAACTTGCTGATATATCAATGCCCAGATATTTTACTTTATTCATTATCTGAATGACTATCTTCTTTATTAACTCTTTTTTCTGTTTATTTGTAAATTTTTGACTAAAATTTTAGTTATATCTTTGTTTACTTTCAATCCTGCAACTTCCCCATAGTCATATATTTTCTTCATTAATTCGGGTACAGCTGTTTGCGGTTCCTCTATGATAAATACCAGGTCATTTGCAAATGCCTGTAGTTTATATTTTTCTTTTCTAATCTCCATCCCTTTTATGTCTATATCCTGCCTAATGTCTCTATTTAACTCTTTCAATGTCAAAATGAATAATAATGGGGAGAGTGGACATCCCTGTCTTGTGCCTTTATTAATATTAACATTCTGTGTTATGTTCCCATTTACAATCACTTTTGCAGTCCATTTGGTATATATTGCCTTGATCATTAGTAAATTTTTCACCAAATTCCATATATTTTAATTGCCATATCATAAATGGCCAATTTACATTATCAAATGCTTTCTGCACATCTAAAAAGATCAGCAACATTTTTTTTCCAGGATGTGCTTCATAATATTCCAACGTATTCAAAATTATTCATATTGCTTTTAATTTGTCTTAGGCAAAAATTCGTTTTGATCAGTGTGTATACATTCATTCAAAAATCTCTTTAATTTCAGCTATTATTGACGCATACATTTTATAGTACACATTTAGAAGTGAGATTGGTCTATAATTTTTAATTTGCAATACATCTGCATCTTCCTTAGTATAAGTGTATTATTTGTTTCCATCCAGGATTTTGGTACCTTAGCTTCGAGCAAGACTTCATTATATACTTCCAGCGTTGATGGTCCTAGGCCTAGGGTATCTTGTAATTGTTTGCAAACTTCCACTGGCAGACCATCTGGTCCTGGCATTTTATTGTTTTTCTATTGCTTAATCACCTGTTAATTCAAACATTGTTATCTTCCATTTAACACAATTCTTCCTGTTTCAGGCACTTTAGGCAACCTGGCTTCTTCCAAATATTGTTTTGTTTTATCTTCTGATAGCTCCTCTTGATTATACAAATTTTCATAATAGTTCTGGATTATTTTCTCTTTTTATCATTTTGGTGCTGAAGCATACCCTTCTCATCACCAGTCTTTGTAGCTGTTTCTTTTCTTTCACCTTTTTTAATTTAGATGCCAGCCACCTCCTTGGTTTGTTAGCATTTTCAAAGAAATTTTGTTTTATACTTTTAATTTTTTGTGCCAATTCTTCTTTTTCAATTAAGCATAATTTATGTTTTATTAATTGCATTTGATTTTTTAATTTCTTTTTTTGTGGTTCTTTCTGTAGCTCTAATCCTAATCTTTTTACTCTTCTTCCAGTGTATTTTGATATACTTTCTTTTCCTTATTTTTCCTTCCTGTGTGTTTTGACTAATCCTGCCTTTGATAAAGATAGAAAAAAACCAACATTTACACTTGCACTCTGGTCAAGGAAATTGTGGCGCTTGTGAAAGACAGGGACGTTTTGGCATGTAATTAATTGTTTAGTTTTTCAGCAGCCTTCCTCTGGATTGGTCAGATTAAAGAAAAAATAGCTGCCTCCCACCTGTGGCAAAAAACAAATTGATTCAGGTGAAGTAGGTAAATAACCAACATTCCTTAAAATAATATTTAGATTACATGGAATTTCAGCCAAAATTTGGGCAACTGTTGGCATCCTTCCTGATCGTTTAAATTCTACTTTCATTGCTCCTACTTTAAAGAACTTTAATGAGACTTGAGAGAGGGTGAAGGGGGAAGATGAGGTGTATAAGGAGGAGTGGTAAGGGGAGAGAGGAGGAGAAAGGAAGGGGAAGTAGAGTAGAAAATGATGGAGGGAAGACAGGATGTAGAAAGGGGGAGGAGAGAGGAGGAAGAAAGTGTCGGATAAGGTATTAATATGGTGTATGGAGAACAGAAGAACCAATAACTGGGTTTTTCTTTTCTTTGGTAGTTGATGGTAAGATGAATTGATGTAAATACTTAATAATACAAGTTGATATAGACTATGTAATAGTATACATGTGATTATATGCTATGAAAATGGAAAATAAAAACTTTTTATGCAAAAAAAAGAACTTTAATGATACTAGATGTACCTATTAGATGTAACCACTTTTATTCTGGAGGTGAGAAGGCCCACTGGAATTGAGCAGTCAATAAATTTAAACAAATCAACCTTATCATCAAAAAACCGTTAAAGAAACCATGGATGCTATACATACCAGTTTTGATGCTGCAAAGAATAGAAGATCTCATTAGCAGAAGTTATCAGTGGACTTCCGTGTATTAAAGGCTAACGTTTTATTTGAAAGACAATCATAACAAACAACATTGGCTTGTCAAAAAGAAAAAGTTAAAACCCAGAAAGTAGAATATTTTAACTTGGAAAAATGCAATCTTTTCATCCACTTTTGCTTATGTGTGAGAATGTAGTGCAAACATCTATCTAATCCAAGAGCTACCCATGCATGAGGAGTTCTAAGAGAACAGAAGTTATCTTATTCTGGCTCCTAAAGATCAATACTAAAGTAACCATTTCTACATTTATTTATTTATAGCCATAATGTAGATTATGTGCATGAGTATGTGTAGAAGGCAGCAAAATCCCTTCCACGTGCACATTCTGTCCATACATAAATATATGTGTGGTGTTTTGACTGAGAAAAGAAACCATTCCATAAGTAGGATTTCCTTGTACAAAGCCCACTGGACAGTAAACACCCCCTCTCCTCCATGTTGAAAATGGAAGGCGGAGAAAATAATAGGTAGTATGAATACTGCTACCATTCGGGGGGGGGGGGACATTTTTCATCAGGGAGAAAAAGAGGACAAAATCTAATAAAAAATGGATAAAAGCATCTTCATGAGCAACAATGAAAAATCACTGTTTCTTTCGGAAGATTCTTGGGAGTTAAAAGTCCAGCTTAAAAAGGAATTGATTAAACTGCACTTTATATTTCAATTTGCAATCCATGTTTTTGAGTCAGTCCTGAGGCCTGATGGCTTCTTGGATGGGTCCCTGCAGTTTTATGATGGCTATATTTTGCAATAGGCTTCAGTGTCCTAAAGTCATGTGATCAGCTTTTGCTACCTTCTGACAAGCAAAATCAATAGGGAATCCAAATTCAATTAGCAGCCATGTTACTTGCTTAAACGCAATGATTCACTTAACTGTGGCAAGAAAAGTTGTAAAAGGGGGCAAATTCACTTAACAAATGTTTCCCTTAACAACATACATTTTGGGCTCCATTGTGATTGTAACTCGAGGAATGCCTGTAAAGAGAAGGGACTCTTCTTTCTACAAGAACCATGCTCAAGGGAAAACCTTTATGCAAGTCTAAGTCATAAGATTCCTCCATTTCTTTTAGCATGTTTGTCAAGGGGATCCTTGCACCCATGGCCATTATTTACCCTTTGTTTTAATAGACTTTTATATATGTCTTGTTTTCCCTAGCTATCATCATATGCTTTTTCTGTACAGCACTTAACCCTGTTCTTTGTGAAATTTACTGAATCATGTGAAAATTATTAAACTCTTCCAGAAAAACCACCAAATTTGGTTACTTCCATTACAAAGTAATTCGTTTAGTAAATCCTCCACTGAATCTTAATTCATCTTGGATCTAGGATCACTTTGGAATCATACAACTGTGGGGCTGGAAGGGACCACAAGGAATAGCCATTACAATTTTCTGCAATGCCTTGGAAAATCAGCTAAACACCCCTCTCCCGAGAAATGATTGTCCAGTCTTTGGAAAATCTCCAGATATGGAGAACCACAACTTCCATAAGTAGACTGCACCATTGTTGTACAAATCTTACCATTAGGAAGTTTTTTTCCTTATAGTTAAACAAAATTTAATTACAGGCAGTACTTGCTTAACCGCCTGTCATTTTACCAGCATTCTTACAACCACAATTCTGGGCTCAATTATAGTAGAAAGTTGAGGACTACCTATATTGTCAACATATGTCTGTTATTTCTAGTCCTATTTTCTGTGTCCAAGGAAAATATATCTTAATCATCTTCTCTGAAGCTTCTCTTTAGTCATCTGATTACAGCTATCATGTCTCCTCAAACTCTTTTTGTTTCCTCAGATGAATATTCCAAGTTCCTTCCCACAGAATCCCTGGTATGAAAATGTCTTTGCAGACTGATGGGAGGGATGTTGAAAAATAACTTATGATCCAGTTGAGAGGACCCTTTACAATTTTTGGAGCACCCAGACTTAAAGCATCTTTAAGACAACCATGACCTGGATGACTGAGAATCTCCATAGACTCAGTGAAGAATCCACCTTTTTCTAAGAGTACAATCTGCCCTACATCGTTTTCTATTTTCTATTTATTTCTGTTCTGTTGAAGTCTTTTATTCACCTTTTCTGCTTGAGCTTTCCTGCTGGGTGGATTCCTGAAGAGCTAATCTTTTTTCAAGAGGCTACATTACCAAAAAAGAAAGAAATTGACTTCCTGAAGTGGGTTTGTCCCCCTAGAATAGATGGACTCAAATATGGATTTGGTATTGCTGCCCATGATGACAGGATCAGATAATGAAAAAATACATGGAAGGAGACTATAGAATTACAGGTTCATAAGAGTTTATTAGTGAAGTCCCAAAACAATAAGAGTATAAAGAGTTTCTGCCTCGAAATATGTTGGGAAGCTCAAGTGATGAATAATTGCCTGCTCAACTGCTCAAAAAGAGGTTATCTTTCTGGGGATGATCTCATTTCTCTTTCTCCTGGTCAAGATAACAAAGGAAAATGATATGGTTTCTTTAGCTAAATCTTAAGAGGAAAGGATATGAGCAGTATTTTGTGGGAATTAACATAACTCTATAGATTGAAATGTCTTAGTAGATATAGTTCATACCTTTTTTAATGAAAATTATCAGTACTTTTGATCAGTGACGTCATCGAAGTAAACAAGCTCACGTGCTGATTACGTCACCAGATAGCAATAGCAATAGCAGTAGACTTATATACCGCTTCATAGGCCTTTCAGGCCTCTCAAAGCGGTTTACAGAGAGTCAGCATATTGCCCCCAACAATCTGGGTCCTCATTTTACCCACCTCGGAAGGATGGAAGGCTGAGTCAACCCTGAGCCGGTGAGATTTGAACCGCTGACCTGCTGATCTAGCAGTAGCCTGCAGTGCTGCATTTAACCACTGCGCCACCTTGGCTCTTATCATGCCCCCTAAGAGGAAGTGACGTGCACAGCCCCCACCCTCCGGATGTGATGTGCATACCCCTCCTCCCCGGCTGGGATGTGCATAATTGACCCCACGTGTCAATTGACAGCGGTTTACTATAAAAACTTACAGTTAGAAATGGTAGAACCTCTTAGAGAATTATTTAATATGATTCAAACGGAAGGTAAAGTCCCTCCATCTTGGAAGACAGCGTTTATATCTTTGATACCCAAAGAAGAACAAGATACTACTCAACCCAAAAATTATAGACCTATTTCATTACTGAATGTAGATTATAAAATTTTTACTAAAATATTAGCAAATAGGTTAATGTTGGTCATTCAACAATTGATACACACGGACCAAACAGGTTTTATACAAGGGAGACAGATGAAAAGTAATGTTAGATTAATTATTAATGCATTAGAATATTTGGGAAAGAACAACCAGATCCCTGCTGCGTTTATATTTTTGGATGCTGAGAAGGCCTTTGATCGAGTTAACTGGCAATTTCTGTTGAAGATACTGCAAAAAATGCAGATAGGAGATAACTTTCTACAGTCAATTAAAGCAATATACCAACAGCAAACAGCACAAATTATAGTCAATGGAAGTCTAACAGACTCTTTTCAAATTGGAAAAGGTACAAGACAGGGCTGTCCTTTGTCCCCATTATTGTTTATTATAACTTTGGAAGTATTGTTGAATAAAATACGGGGCTTGGATGGTTTAAAAGGGATCAAGATTAGGCAGCAAGAATATAGAGTCCGCGCTTTTGCGGATGATTTGGTCATAATATTGGAACAACCGCAGGAATCTAGTATGGTTTTAATGAATATGATTAATCAATATGGTCAAGTGTCGGGCTTTAAAATAAACTTAGGAAAAACCAAAATATTAGCTATAAATATGAATATTAAACAAAAGGAAGAATTAGGAGTGATGCTAGGATGTGAGGTAGTTAAAAAAGTTAAATATCTTGGAGTTAACATTTTAACTTCAAATGGGAAATTATATAAGCATAATTATGAACCACTTTGGCATAGCATACAGACAGAGATGAAAAAATGGGAGAAATTGCACTTATCTTTGCTGGGTAGGATAGCGGCAGTGAAAATGAACATTTTACCAAAATTTTTATTTCTCTTCCAAATGTTACCTATACTTAAAAAAGATGCGAACCTTTTAGAATGGCAGAAGGGTATCAACAAATTTGTGTGGGCAGGAAAGAAGCCGAGGGTAAAGATGAAAATAATGCAAGATGTACGTGAGAGAGGAGGACTGAAACTACCTAATTTAAAAATATATTATGATGCAGTGGTATTATCTGTAATTAGTGACTGGATTCACTTAACCAATGATAGAATATTGAACATTGAGGGACACGATCTGGTATTTGGTTGGCATGCTTACCTGTTATTCAACAAAAAATTGGATAAGAACTTTAAAAGTCATATTTTAAGAAATGCTTTATTGCGGGTCTGGAAGAAATATCAATATAAATTAAATGACAAGATACCCATGTGGGCAATTCCTAGACACGCAATTGAAAATATGAATACAGCACAAAAACAGGACAGAATTACCTACAGACAGCTTCTTACCTCGGAAAGGGGGGTATTACAATTAAAATCTTTAGAGGTATTAAAAGAGGAGAAGGTAGTTCAAACATGGTTCCAGTATGGGCAATTACAGGCTAGGTGGAAAATAGATCAAAAAATTGGTTTTATTCAAGTTGAGGATAATTTGTTTAAACAAATAAGAGATCAAAGCTTAATGCATATAAAGAGGATATATAATGTATTGATACAGATGGATTCGGAAACAGAATTAGTTAAAGATTGTATGATAAAATGGGCTCAAAATATTGAGGAACCAATAATGTTGGATACATGGGAAAGAATCTGGGTAAGAAATGTGAAATTTACACAAGCTCAAAATCTGAGAGAAAATTTTTACAAGATGTTCTATAGATGGCATTTAGATCCTAAAAAGTTGGCTTCTATGTATCCGAATGTACAGCCTAAATGTTGGAGATGTGGTTCTCTCGATGCTACATATTATCATATATGGTGGACCTGCCAAAAGGTTAAAGCATTTTGGATAAAAATATGGTGGGTCATGCAAAATGTTTTTAAAAGAAGGATAAAGTTTAGTCCTCAGTTATTTTTACTAGGTATATGTACTGACTTTACAGTGGTAGAGACCAATTTGACTCTGCACCTGATAACTGCAGCAAGACTGTTGGTGGCGCAATATTGGAAGAAGGAAGACTTGCCTACAATTCAAGAATGGACATTGAAAGTAACAAACTTAGCTGAAATGGCTAAAATATCGGCATATCTCAAAGATCATTCAAATGAGAGATATAAACGAGACTGGAAAAAATGGATTGATTATATACAAAATAAATACGGGACTAAGAAATTCCAGTTAGCCTATGCTTAAGATCAGAAATGATTTAAATTGTTTAAAGTTAGCTCAGTAAGAAGAAGCTAAGGTCAATCTAGAATGTCATTAATTTCTTTATTTCTTTTTTCTCAATAGATTTTAGACTGTGTTAGTTAAAATTCTATACCGTGTACGGGTTCTGGGAAGTCGGGGGGGGGGGAAGGAGGAGGGGGGGTGGGGGGTGGAGGGAGGGAGGGGTACACACAAAAAAAATTGTACTTCAATGTTTTAATGATTGACAAATGATGACATATTTGTGTTTTTTTTTAAAGAAAAATAAAAAAAGTTCTGTTAAAAATTGACCCCACGTGGTGCAGATTTCACAAGATCATAACCCTAGCCGGATATGTGTAATGGCTTAAGCAACCCTAGCCGGATATGTGTAATGGCCTAAGCCCATAATGATGAGTAGCCCTAACTGATAAGTTGTTGTGCAATATCCTAACTCTATTTCTCAGATAGGGTTGAAACTTACCCCATCAAGAAAGATGCCAAGACTCTGTGTACATGATTAGTTTAACCCTAGATTAATTCTATGGACATTCAAGGGTGGTGGGAGTGGGGTTGTGAAATAAAAAAATGTTTTTTATTTGTAATCAATCTCCTAAGGCAGTGATGGGCAACCTTTTTGGCATGGTGTGTCAAAAATCTGCAAAAAATCGAGCATAACTCGCGTTGTGTGTCACTTCGACAAAAACATAATTTTGCGCAATTTATAGTTTAAACTACAAAAATGTATAATTGCAATATATAATTGTATTTAATAAACCAAAAACAAATTATTTAACATACCTGCTTAGTAACTTCTTTCATCCTCACTTTTTTCCAAGAGCTGGGAATGATTAGTTTCAAAATGTCTATTTGTATTCCACGTTCTGCTTACTACCGTTTCAGTACATAGAACGCAAAATGATCTGCCATTTTTTTCTATATTGCCATACATCTCGCTCCATGTCTCTTGAAAGGGTCGGCCACTGCCACTACCACTCCCTTTACTTAACCTTTGTTTTTTATTTTTTGGGTGCTCCATCAGTGGGCCAGTGACAGCAGATAGAATTATAGATAGCCAATTAGGGGTTAACTAGCCTAACAAGCTAACACAACCTCCCCCTCACTTACCTCAGTTATTGTGGGCAATTACAAGTCCATGGCACCCCAATAGTTGCTGCTAATGGCGCTCACAGTTCCCGTTGGCACTCCGCTGTTCCCTGCTGTGGTGCGGTCGTAACCGACAGTCCCAGGAGTAGACTCTCTGTGCTGGCCTGACTGGAGAGAGGTGCGCACTGTTCCCGCGCTCCTCTCCTGCGGGTCTTCCCTCGCCGCGCTGATGACGTGTGTGCGCACGGCACGCATGCCTTACCAGCAGCCCCTGCGCTCAGAAAGGGGCGGCGGCGATACAGTAAGTGAGTGTGGGCGGGGGAGATCACACGTCCCACCCCCCCGTTCCTCCAGCACAGATTCTTTCATCCTCGGCGGCCGTGCAGGAGCCGAGGATGAATCGCATGAAATCCTGTGCGTGTCACCCCAAATGGCTACGCGTGTCAGCACTGACACGCGTGTCATAGGTTCGCCATCACTGTCCTAAGGGCTGCATTTAAACCCACTTTTTTCCCTAGAAGGAATTTATTTCTAGGCAATGTTGGTTTTAATTTTTGTTGAGACATGGGGTCTGAATTTAATAATTAAAATAATTTAATTTTTTTCTCTAAAAGGTATTTACTTCTAGGTAGATTGAAGCCCGCCAACAGGAAAAGACAAGGAATATTAACAGGAATTAAAATGTTCACAATAGGCAACCCCGCCAGGTTGCATGCAGTGGATAAGCTTGTTCATTCATGCCTGGGATATGCCCTGACATGCCTTACTCGCCCACCCACCCCACTCCTCTGGCGCAAGAGACATGTGTGGGACATGCCCGGACATGTCTTACCTGCCCCACCCCACCCCTCCCCTGTGATTCTGCGCATGCGCAAGGCACACTTGTCATTACAAGAGCTGGTTAGTTTGCCTTAATTTCAGCAGTCTCTTGAAGATGGCAACCTCTGATTCCAAAGATGTTTTTAAAACAACAGCAAAAGCCAGCATCGAATGCTCTGACACAAGACCCCTGCCACCAGAATGCAACAAACCCTGTTGCAAGGGGTATGATAAAGAAAGTTTTTTATGCGCTTTATATTTTGCAGACTCCCAAATAAGCGCATCTTGTTAGTGAGTTATCCACTCCAGTGTCATTTACAACATCATAAATAAAAAACATATTTACTTACCATTGCAGGGCGATAATGAAGCATCATTCGCTGTTTCACATACTGTCCGGTAAGTACTCTGCACATCATCGTTAAAATTACAACACTCCATGCTGCAGCCGTGCAAAACAGGTCTGAATAAAAAACTTTCTTTATCATACCCCTTGCAACAGGGTTTGTTGTATTCTGGTGGCAGGGGTCTTGTGTCAGAGCATTCGATGCTGGCTTTTGCTGTTGTTTTAAAAACATCTTTGGAATCAGAGGTTGCCATCTTCAAGAGACTGCTGAAATTAAGGCAAACTAACCAGCTCTTGTAATGACAAGTGTGCCTTGCGCATGCCCAGAATCACAGGGGAGGGGTGGGGTGGGGCGGGTAAGACATGTCCGGGCATGTCCCACACATGTCTCTTGCGCCAGAGGAGTGGGGTGGGTGGGCGAGTAAGGCATGTCAGGGCATATCCCAGGCATGAATGAACAGGCTTATCCACTGCATGCAACCTGGCGGGGTTGCCTATTGTGAACATTTTAATTCCTGTTAATATTCCTTGTCTTTTCCTGTTGGCGGGCTTCAATCTACCTAGAAGCAAATACCTTTTAGAGAAAAAATGGTTAAATTCAGACCCCATGTCTCAACAAAAATTAAAACCAAGGTGGCGCAGTGGTTAAATGCAGCACTGCAGGCTACTGCTAGATCAGCAGGTCAGCGGTTCAAATCTCACCGGCTCAGGGTTGACTCAGCCTTCCATCCTTCCGAGGTGGGTAAAATGAGGACCCAGATTGTTGGGGGCAATATGCTGACTCTCTGTAAACCGCTTAGAGAGGCCTGAAAGGCCTATGAAGCGGTATATAAGTCTACTGCTATTGCTATAAAAAAAAAAAAACATTGCCTAGAAATAAATTCCTTCTACGGAAAAAAGTGGGTTTAAATGCAGCTCTTAGAAGATTGATTACAAATAAAAAACATTTTTTTATTTCACAACCCCACTCCCACCACCCTTGAATGTCCATAGAATTAATCTAGGGTTAAACTAATCATGTACACAGAGTCTTGGCATCTTTCTTGATGGGGTAAGTTTCAACCCTATCTGAAAAATAGAGTTAGGATATTGCACAATAACTTATCTGTTAGGGCTACTCATCATTATGGGCTTAGGCCATTACACATATCCGGCTAGGGTTGCTTAAGCCATTACACATATCCGGCTAGGGTTATGATCTTGTGAAATCTGCACCACGTGGGGTCAATTATGCACATCCCAGCCGGGGAGGAGGGGTATGCACATCACATCTGGAGGGTGGGGGCTGTGCACGTCACTTCCGCTTAGGGGGCATGATCTGGTGACATAATCAGCACGTGGGCTTGTTTACTTTGATGACGTCACTGATCAAAAGTACTGATAATTTTCATTAAAAAAGGTATGAACTATATCTACTTGTCTTCTAAATTTGAATTGTGTTAATTCTGTTTTATATAGATATTTTTTTTGTAAATTAAGAAGGAAGCAAGGAAGCCCAGTCCATCCCTTCAAAAAAGATAGAAATAGTGATGGGCAACAAGGAGGAAATTGAACAACCTCATTCATATTTTGCATCCCGTTCCCGTTATCCTTCTTCTTCTTGTGCCAAATCTGTCATTGGACGGTGGTGATCATGTGGCAATCCTATTTTTGTCAACAGCTGCATGAAAATGTGCTGCTGAGTTTTATCCGAACTAGTCCCTTAGGTTTTAAAAATTTATCCAGGAGACTCTAATGGTTTCCAAAGGATTTTTCAAGACAGAAACTTAGTTGTTGATTGGTCAATCTGTCCAGGCATTTCCACAGAGCATCTAAGGCCTTTCACAAAGTTATGGTGAGCATTTCTGCCAAAACCTTAGTTGTGTTCTAGAAGAGTGGCTCAGGTGACAGCCTTGGACAAAATTCCCCAAGAAGTGCCTTAACTGGTTTGTCATCCAGAGTGGCCCTGGCAGTGCAGAATCAAGGGGAAGTGTATGGCGGTTCTTTGCGGCAGTGGCTCCTCCACTGGACATTAGCTACACACTAAACATTCTGACTTTGATTTTTGTGAAATTAGGAAAGGTTTTACAGGTGAAGGTCAGGTAGAGTTCTCACTACTTTATGCAATTTAGTGCAGGTAACTTCCCCATTTACCTCCCAATGAAAACACCTTTCCCAATGATTGGAACGCAGAGCATTGAGGGTCCTTACCCAGAGCAGCCACATTCCTAGAAACCTCCAGCATGACTTCCCTGCACAAGGCCAGAATCCAGCAGTGCCCAATCTTCCTCTGTGAAGTCCACAGCCATCTCCTCAAAGGGAGCAGAATCCTATAAAAAAATCAAAAATCTTCCCCAGCAGACAATCCTGTTATGTTTTCATTCTTACTTCCTCCAAGGCTGCCGCCTTCGGTCATGGCGGAACCTCCCCCGCCCACTCCGTTTTCCCGGTTTCAGTGTGGGAGGAGAAGCAGAGGTTCCACTCCCTCAGGCCTTCTGAGGCTGAGAAGGGAGGCTGCAAGCACTCCCGCCAAAATTTCGCGTGCCCTGCCGGCCTTCTGAGACGCTCGGCCAGAGAGTGCTGCTCCCTAGAGAGGCAAAACTCTATAGCCCCTTCATGTATAGATTTTGGATGGAGCATTTCTTAGGCAATTACAGCCTTGCCTGTCTTCTGAGCACGCCCTCATCCACGATAACGCTAAAGAGTCGACTAGGTTTTGGATATGGCAAAGCTTTTATTCGGGGAGTGAGAGGAGATACTAGAGGGTGGCGGACGGCTACTGGGTCAGATTAACATTAAGAGATGTTAAGGTGGGTGAAGATTGAGCGGGACTAAAATGAGCAAAGCGCCTTTATTGATGAAACCTGATTTAATTGTTGCTTTTTGCTATTTCTCCCCCCCCCCCGCCCCAAAACCTTCCTGTAAATGGGGACCTGTTCTTGGGAACCGATGGAAAAAGCTGGAATGGGGAGGAACTGATGGATTGCGCTGCAAGTGTGAGAAAAGGAAAGAGCCAGAGGGCAGCTGCCCAGCCAGTAAATTTATTTTTAAATTGATAAACAATAAATGCTCTGGGGATTCATTCAGGCCAGTTTGTTTATCCTCTCTCTGGTCTGTTAAAACCCCCTTTTTCTACAGAGTACAATGTGCCCTATACATAGGGTGACCAGACGTCCCGCATTTGGCAGGACAGGCACGATTTTTCATCGTTTTTCCTGCGTCCCGCCCGCTTCTCAAAAAACCCCGCTTTATTTCGGCGCTCGCTGGCTCCCCGGCCCATCATCAGCTGCCGCTAGCTCGCTCGTTCCGTTCCCCAATCTATTCTATCTACACTAAAAATCTAAGCCAGCCCAGCCTGCCGCTCACTGATTGGCCTGGACTCCAGCCAATCAGTGAGCTGGCTGGGATGGAAAACTTTAAGCACGCATGAGGGTGCTTAAAATTTTCCATCCCAGCCAGCTCACTGATTGGCTGGAGTCCGCTTAAGCACGCCACGCGAGTCGTGACTCTCACGAGTCTCCATTTCATTTCGCCTTTGCTGTTTGTTTTTGCTGCACTGCCCTGGTGAGTAACTCCGGTGCCGGTGGGAATCGGGAGGCTTCGCCGCTTCGGGTGGGCGGCGGCGGCCTTTAGCAAGGGAAGGGAAGGCCTTCCCTTGCGAGCTACTCATGAGAGGAACTGGGGGGGGGAACCGGGCAACCTGAGAGAGGGGAAGAAGATCGTCCCTCCCCGCAACTCCCCGGATTTTGGAAGCTGGGTGTGTGTGGAAGGCGGGGTTTTTGAGGAAAGCACTTGGCCGTCCCTGTTAGCCGCAGCCCCAGACAGAGGAGCGAAGCCTGAGCTTTCATTGCCGTTCCCGCCAGTCGCAGCGGGGAAGCCGGCATTGGTGACTCCGAGGTGCGCTAACTGAAATGCGGTCTTCCTTCAGTCTCTGCTTGGAGCCTCTGGGATGATCGTTGGTGGGTGGGGGAAGCGAGGGCGCAACTGAGCCGGGGAGGCAGAGATGAGAAGTGAGGGCTAAAATGCAAAGCGCGCCGAAGAGAGCAAGCGAAGCATCCCCAAAGCGAAGGACGGGCGGGAAGCACTTGACCAGCATGTGAGAAGGCAGGCTGGAAGTGGCCGCGGAAGGGAAAAGAGGCAGCCACGTGTATCGGTTCTCCTTGCGGTAGATAAGGGAGGTTCGTAGCAAGGGTCCGCTGGCAGGTAGGCTTGGGCGGGGCGAAGGCCTCAGTCGGGGGAGCGAGAATGGGCAGGGAGGAAACGGAGCCAAGCCCGGGGAAAGCAGCGAGACTAGCCGCGAGGAAGCCACAGTGCCTGCCCTCCAGCTCAATGGATACCTGGCCGGTAAACTCATGGTATGGGCGAGGGTTGGCCGGCTGGGGGTTGGGGTGTGGGTGGCTGCTGCCGAGGCCTCCAGCCTTGCAATCCTGGGCGGGGAAGGTGAAGGTTAGCTCCGGAGCTGCGGAAGACCATTGCACCGGGAGGCCTCCGCCCCGGGGATCCCCCGCTCCACCCATTCGGATTAGCCCCAAACCCAAAGGAGCCTGGGTGCAGGGGTGCAGGCCAGGGAAGACGGGGTTTGGGGGCTCGGAGGAGGAAGGGGTGATCTCCCCCTCCATTCATCTGTCCCGCTGCAGAGCTCCTCCCGGGGGAGGGGGAGGCGGTGAGTGTGCTGATCCCCGTTTGCAAGGGAAGCGCCGCCGCCCACCCGAAGCCTCCCGATTCCCACCACCGGAGTTACTCACTCACGTGAAGCTGCCCGCCCTTCCCTTTTTCTTTAAACGAGCTTCAGTTTCCGAGGGGGGAAAAAAGCTTTATGTGCCAGGATTATTGAGTTCCTCATCAATTGAGATCCGCCCACAATCAGGGGCAACTGAGGCACCTGCAAAGGCATCACATCGCCACCACCCATGTTCACGAGGCGCCAGGCATCGCAGGGCACAGAGGAACTCAGCAGACAGACGGGAGATGGGGGGGGGAGGAAGAGATCCCGTCCAGGGTAAAAAGAGGGAAAAGCGGAGAGCCTACCCTGGACGGGATCTCTTTTTTCCCCGGTGCCTTCCCCAGGCTCGGCCATCTCTGTTTCCTCCCCAATTCTCGCTCCCCCGACCTGAGGCCTTCGCCCCGCCCAAGGCTACCAGCCGGCGGACCCTTGCTACAAACCTCCCTTATCTACCGCAAGGAGAACCGATACCCGTGGCCGCCTCTTTTCCCTTCCGCAGCCACTTCCAGCCTGCCTTCTCACATACTGGCCAAGCGCTTCCCACCCGTCCTTCGCTTTGGGGATGCTTCGCTTGCTCTCTTCGGCGCGCTTTGCATTTAGCCCTCACTTCTCATCTCTGCCTCCCCGGCTCAGTTGTGCCCTCGCTTCCCCCACCCGCCAACGATCATCCCAGAGGCTCCAAGCAGAGACTGAAGGAAGACCGCATTTCAGTTAGCGCACCTCGGAGTCACCGAAAACTCGATGCCGGCTTCCCCGTGTTTTGTTTGTAGCGAAGAATAAACTGACAGTTGGTCGGAGGGAAGGTGGGGGTGGAGGCTGAGTGTCCAAGGAAGCCAACCCAAACGGGCATCGCAGGGCGCAGAGGAACCCATCAGACAGACGGGAGACCGGGGGGGTGGGGGAGGAAGAGATCCTGTCCAGGGTAGGCTCTCCGCTTTTCCCTCTTTTTACCCTGGATGGGATCTCTTCCTTCCCCCCTCCCCCGGTCTCCCATCTGTCTGCTGGGTTCCTCTGCGCCCCCCAACTGGCAACGATCAATTCCAGACCCTCTAACTGGTAAATAGACCTGAGGCCATAAGTGGAATTGGGGTCCATGGGGTCCGTGCAGGGAGGAGAAGAGAGATTCCTCCCAGCACAAACTCCACTGACTAAAGCGCTTTCACGTGCAGGGAGGAATCTCCTGTCCTCCCAGCTCCCTTTCGCCCGCAGCAGAGATCAGGCGGGCCAGAGGAAGCACTTCATTCAGTGGATGCGTGTAGGGAGGAGGGGATATATTAGTCCCTGCGCGTAGCCCACTGATTAAAATACTTGCTTTTGCTCGCCCGAGCTCTGATGCCGGCAAAAGAAAAGTCCTTTCCTTCACCTGAATCCCGCCCGAGCTCTGATGCAGGCACCGTGGGGTCCATGCAGGGAGGAGAAGAGAGATTCCTCCCAGCACACACTCCACTGACTAAAGCGCTTTCACGTGCAGGAAGAATAAACTGACAGTTGGTCGGAGGGAAGGTGGGGGTGGGGGTGGTAGCTGAGTGTCCAAGGAAGCCAACCCAGACGGGCATCGCAGGGCGCAGAGGAATCCAGCAGACAGACGGGAGACTGGGGGGGAGAGGGAGGAAGAGATCCCGTCCAGGGTAGGCTCTCCGCTTTTCCCTCTTTTTACCCTGGACGGGATCTCTTCCTTCCCCCCTCCCCAAGTCTCCCGTCTGTCTGCTGGCTTCCTCTGTGCCCTGCAATGCCCGGCGCCTCGTGAACATGGGTAGCGGCGATGTGACACCTTTGCATCCGTATTGAGGTTGGCGTGTTTCCGGTGGTGCTCTGGGAGGAGGGGGAATGATGGAGGGGAGGACGGCGGCGCGGCGGCCGGTGCCTAGAGCGGAGCCAAAAGAGGTCCGTGACGGTGGCTCGGAGCCGAACGGGAAGAAAAGGCGCTGCAGGCCTGGGGAGTGGGGGAGCGGGAGGAGCGCTGGTGGTTTGTTTTTGGGGTGGGGGGGCGTGACGGGGAAGGGGGTGACTGCGCGGAGAGGCTGAGGCGGACCGTGCAAGCTCCCTTTCCCAGCGCACGCCCCTTTCAGCACCGTCCCCACCGACTGCCAGGCGTATTCGCCTCTGAGCCTCTCCGTTTTGTTCCGAGAACGGGCTGCTCGGTGAGAGGAAAGGGAGCTCCCTGGGAAGCGAGAGCAGCGAAGAGGTGATGCAGTCGCAGAATTCCCCGACACTCGCTCTTTTTTTAACCCAGCCTACCTCGTAGGGTTGTCGTTACGGGGCTAGACTAGGAAAGGCAGCCTCTCTCCCGTTTTCGAGAAAAAGTAAGGATGTCCATCTGGTAGAACAACCACCTGTGCAATTGGTGGCGATCCGCGAACGTTCAAGCCATGTAATGCGTGGGAAGGCATAGAATAAAGTTAGCATACTTGAAATGAAATAGGCTTTGGTTATGTTTAGGTTGCATTAGCTAAAATGTGCCAATACCATCCTTGTTGGTAAGAATTGTTGTCATGTTAGAAGAATGACTAAGGCTGACAGCCTAATCTACTCTGTGTTAAATAAATAAAATGAATGGAAGCAAATGAAAGAATACAGAAAAGGTTGGTGAGGCATTTAGTGGCCTATGGATGAGAATGGTGGCTGTTTAGTAAGAAAATCTGTTTGGAATGTGCATATATATTCATATGTGGCCATAGCAAAATAATAAATAGAAATAAAAAAGCATGAGTGATTTTTATGAAAGTGAGAGGATTAGTGAAGGCTAGGTGCAGCAAGGATCCCACTATCTTACTATTTTATTTTTCTTTATGTACACTGAGAGCATATTCACCAAAGACAAATTCCTTATGTCCAATCACACTTGGCTAATAAACTATTCTATTTTACTCTACTCTATTCATTTCTATTTCAATTCTAACAAGTTTAGCTTCTCTCTCTTGAAAATGTAAGCTAGCATAAGGCATTATAATGCAAGCTAGCCTTAACTTTCAAACAGTTCATTTAGTGACCAAAGTTACAATGGCATTGAAAAAAGTGTCTGATGACCATTTTCACACTTAGCGACTGTTGCAGCATCCTCATGGTCACGTGATCAAAATTTTGATGTTTGGCAACAGATTCGTATTTATGATGGTTTCAGTGTCCTGGGGTCATGTTTGACAAAATATAAATTTTTTAATCAAGCCCCCCCCCCCCCGGGTCAATGGTGCCCCTCTTTACCAATCTGAAAATCTGGTCACCTTACTTATACATGTTTCTGTTTTATATGTATTTGTGTTCTGTTGAAGTCTTGACTTTTTGTTCAGTTTTTCTGCTTGATCCTTCCTTGCAGGTTGAATCTTGAAGTTGATCTGATTTCAAGGGGTGGCAATACTTTAAAAAAACCTCGGAATTTACCTCCTGAAGTGGGTTTATCCCACTAGGTGGAATGAAATATGGACCCATGAAAACTGGGTTAGATAATGTCAGGGAATTGTGCAGCTGTCCAAATGAACTCATAGATGCTGACATACTGTAGTTTTATATAAACAAACATATTCTACATCAATATATACAACAGGCTAGAAGATAGTCAGGCAGAGGAGCATCACCAGATAAATTGCAGAGCACAGGGGATACACAGAAGAAAAAGGGGGAGGGAAACTCCCCCCCTCAACACCCACAGCAACCATTCATGTGCAGATTTTCTCACACAGGAGCCAGCACTCTTCAATCAATCCACCAACCAACCAACCACAACTGCATGTTCTGGCTTATTGAACAACCCCATTGCTCCAGCTACTAAATTTAAATAGCTTAACAGTGAAAAAAGAATACATGGAAAGAGACTGCATGGAAATTACAACTAATAAAAGTCCTCCCACCATTTTTATTATACAAAATACAAAGAAGGAAATTGGAAATTAAGGGGGGGAAGGGAGTGGGGGAAAGTGGGGTGTGATATACAAGGAAAAAACGAAAGAAAAAAGGAGGCATTGATTTCCAATTCTTCTTAACACAGCACAGGATCAACACATCCCAAGCTCAACTTGCTTTTACACATTAATATATATAATATATATATAGCCATTCCTATAAAACTTCCTAATCAACAAAACCAAGGTCAAAGTTTCATATTTTCTCCTCACCAGCACAAATTCCAGAAGTGATATCCAAATAAGAACTTTGAATAAAATAATTTAACCATTCCTATTTAATTTTCCTTGCTATGGAAATGTGTATTTTCTATTGGTCCCTAGTAATCTTTGTGAACTGTCACCATTTTTTAAGAAAATTTATTGCTTTCTTTCAAATTCTTTGACCTTACTGGAAAAAAAGGGGGGACCCCTTTATTAGTAAGTTTCTTAATAAGGTTCCAAGACTATAAAATGAGTTTCCTCCACAAAATGTGTAGGGAGGTTCAAGTGGTGAGAAATAATTGCTTTGGTAACTGCTCAAAAACATGGTGCCTTTCTGAGGCTGAACTCACTCCTCTAACAAGGAGAAATGGCAAGATTTCTTTAGCTAAACCTTAAGAGGAATGAAAAGAAAATGAGCATGTGTTTTGCAAATTAAAACAACTGCAGATTGAACTGTTTTCTCAATTTGATATATGTATTCCATTTCTGTTTCATATAGAGCAGGGATGAGGAATCAGGACTTTTCCCCTTTGCTAAACTGAGCAGAGGCAGGGCCAGCACGTGAGGCATCTAGGTAGCAGGCTTAACACCTGATATAGAGACTTTAGGTAAATTAAGAGAGAAGTCAAGGAAGCCATTAGTCCTCCAATTGGAAAAGATAGTAAGATGGTAATGGGCAACAGGGAGGAAACTGAAGGGCTTAATTCCTATTTTGCATCCCTCTTTCCACAGGGAGAAGAAAAATGCAGGTTAAACTAGGAAAAGGAACACCTCGCTGTTCTGAATGAATTCCAGTATTTGGGACCAGAAAAGTTGCTCTGAAGCACCTTCCATGTATTTCTATGGGTTCTTCTATGGACATTCTTTTATGAGAATTATGGTGTCCTTCCAGAGTAAAGCTATTTACACACTGCCTGCATTTACATGATTTCTCCTGTGTGGATCCTCTAACGTTGAGTTAGGTATGGGTTTCTACTACTCAAAGTTACACTTTGTCCATTTAGAAGGCTTTCTCCTTGCAGAGATCCTTTAATGATGAGTAAGATGTTCTTTCCCAGTTAAATTATTTCCACATTCCATGCACTATGGATTTTCCTGTGCATTCTTTCATGAGTAAATGTCATGTTAAAGTTTTCTACACACTGCACACATTTATATGGTTTCTTCCCCTTTTATGAATCCTTTTATGCGAATTAAGTGGTCCTCTTTGAGTAAAGTCTTTTCCACACTCTGTGCATTTATATGGTTTCTCCCCTGTATGGATTCTCTCATGATTAATAAGACCACTTTTCTGAGTAAATTGCTTTCCGCACTCCATGCACCTGTATGGTCTCTCCCCAGTATGGATTCTTTCATGACGAATAAGATCTCTGTTCCAGTTAAAGCTTTTTCCACACTCCAAGCATTTATATGGTCTTTCCCCTGTGTGGGTCCTTTTATGAGAATAAAGATGTCCTGACCTAGCAAACATCTTTCCACACTCTGTGCATTTATATGGTTTCTCCCCTGTGTGAATTCTTTCATGACCAGTAAGACATCCTTTCCGAACAAAAGTCTTTCCACACTCTAAGCATTTATATGGTCTCTCCCCTGTGTGGATCCTTTTATGAGTATTAAGATGTCCTTTCCAAGCAAAGCTTTTTCCACACTCCATGCATTTATATGGTCTCTCCCCAGTGTGGATCCTCTTATGATAAATAAATTCTGCATTCCGACAAAAGCTTTTTCCACACTCCATGCATTTATACGGTCTTTCCCCTGTGTGAATTCTTTGATGGATAGTAAGGCGCCACTTGTCAATAAAGCTCTTTCCACACTCCATGCATTTATACGGTTTGTCTGCTATATGGATCATCTGATGTCGATTAAGGTCACCACTGTCAAAAAAGCTCTTTCCACATTCCAGGCATTTATATGGTTTCTTCCCTGTGTGGATCCTTTTATGAGCATTAAGATATGCTGTTTGAGCAAAACTTTTTCCACACACACTGCATTTATATGGTTTCTCCCCAGTGTGGGTTCTTTCATGAAGAATTAGACCTCTGCTCCAATTAAAGCTTTTTCCACACTCCAAGCATTTAAATAATCTCTCTCCTATGTGGATCCTTTTATGAGCATTAAGTTGTGCTCTTTGAGCAAAGGTTTTTCCACACTCTGTGCATTTATATGGTTTCTCCCCTGTATGGATTCTTTTATGATATATGAGATGACCTTTCTGTGTAAACTGTTTTGCACAGTCCATGCAGTTGTATGGTCTCTCCCCAGTGTGGATCCTTTCATGAACAATAAGATGTCTTTTCTGAGTAAAGTGTTTTCCACACTCTATGCATTTATATGGTCTCTCACCAGTGTGGATCTGCTTATGACGAATAAGTTCGGAGTTCCAATGAAAGCTTTTTCCACATTCCATGCATTTATACAATTTTTCCCCTGTGTGGATCCTTTGATGTAAAGTAAGGTGACAATTGTCAATACACTTCTTTCCATACTCCATGCATTTATATGGTCTCTCTCCTATATGGATTTTTTTATTACAAATAACATCTGCTTTCTGACAAAAGCTTTTTCCATATTCTGGACATTTATATGGCCTCTCACTTGTGTGGATCCTCCAATGGCTATGATTACTTTTGGTACTGAAGCTCTTCCCACACTGCATGCATAGTTTCATTTTTTTGCTTAGACGGAAATCCCTCTCATATTTTGTAAAAGTATGTGGTTTGTATTTTCTATTCAGTATTTTAGATAAAGTAAAAGAGAAGGAATGATCCTTTGCAGACACTGCTCTTTGCAATGTCAGTAACCTCGGCTGTTTTTCTTTCTCATTCACCATGCCATCACCTGCTTGGAAAAAAGAACAAATAGAAATTCTCATTAGAATTTACAATGATGGCAAAGGGGGAGGGGTTTTCTCCCTGAATAAAAAGTAAAAAATATACCCATCTTATCATCTTGGCACTAGCTATGCATCAAACTAGGATATGTTGGATGCAAATTGTTATCCAGGTGATTGTAATGGTATCCAAGGCACTTTACAGCCCTCAACCAGATTAAGATTTTGCTGTTGGTATGTCAATCTAACATGGGGTTGTCATGGAGTATTGAGAGACTTTCCCAAAGCCATGGTGAGCATTTCTGCCACAGTCTTGTGTTGTAGAAGAGTGTCTATGGCGACAGCCTTGGATAAAACTACTCATGAAGTGCCACTGTTGGTTTGTGTTCTATAGAGATGCGAGCCCTGGCCACTGAAGCGAATCAAAGAAACATGAATGAAGCTCTTTGCGGCCATGGTTCCTCCACTGGATATTAGCTACACAGTAAACATTCTGACCCCGATTTTCCCGAGATTAGGAAAGGTTAGAAAGGTGATGCTAGGTAGGGGTCAGGTAAGTAATTGAATGCAGGTATTTTCTATGTTTACCTCCCACTTAAAACACCTTTCCCAATGAATGGAACTCAGAGCAAACAGGATCCTTACACAGAACAGCCATATTCCTGAAAAGCTCCAGCATGACTTCCCTGCACAAAGCCTTCTGGTCAGAATCCAGCAGTGCCCACTCTTCTTCTGTAAAGTCCACAGCCACATCCTCAAAAGGATCAGAGTCCTAGAAAGAAAAATAAGATCTTCTCCAGCAGGCAATCCTTTCTTATGGTTTTTTCCCCTTACTTCCAAGAGAAAACAGAACTTTACAAGAGACCTGTTGGACATTTCCAATAAGACAGGCATAGGTTCTACAGGTCCACATACGGCTGTGAAGCCTGTTGTAAAGGCAGAAAACATGGCTTAGATGCATCCAAGTTGCAGTATGCCAGCACGTATCTCTCTCTCTCTCTCTCTCTCTCTCTCACACACACACACACACACACACACTCCTGGAATAACTCACCCAGAAACTTTTGGAGAGAGGAATCTCCTGGTCTTATCTCCCTGGCTCAGCAAAATAACATTTAGAAATCAGAATAAACTTACTAGGAATTTCTTATGTGGGCTATTTCAAAATGTTGGAAACGAGTCTGGAAATCTCAGATCATTAGACCAACAGTCTTATTGTTACAACCAGTTAGCGCTGACTTAGGGGTATTTACACAGACAACCTTCATATGAGTCTCTTTTTAAGCAGATATGTTGGCCTACGACTAGTACATTTTTTTTTACAATTGCTATTGTTTCACTTAATGGCCTTTGTTTTTTAAACTTCTTGTCCAAAGTCTTTTGAAAAATATTCCAACATATCAATTGCATTTTTTAATACAAGACTCTTCTGAATTGTCCTTCCTGTGCATCCACAGAACAGTTCTGAAGGTTGAAACAGTGAGATTCAACCCGAATCATTCTATGGGGAGACCAGGTTCAAATGCACAGACTCAGCATTTAGTTTTTGAAGTAGCTCATAAACAAAAGTTTAAACTTCTCACAAGAAATCTACACTTACCTGACAAGTTGTTCCTACTTGGATCCTTGAGAAAACAACCTCTTTAGAAAGACTGGATGGATCCCCTCTTCCCTGAAGCTCTGCTGAGATCTCACCCACAAATGGCTCCTGCAACTGAATGAACAGCCTGGTTTATCATCCACTTTGAGATGGTGAATCCACCTTCCCTTACATTTACCCTGTCTACTTATACTTCCCCAACTTGTCAAAGTGAGAGAACTTGGGAACTCCTGTTCTGTTGGTGGCTATTTTTTGATAAATGCCAGCCACTTTTGTGAAACCCTCCATTGTTTCTTTGTTTTTTTATTCCAATCAGGAGGTGTGTCTTCACTTCCTCCTCTTCACTTTTTTTGAGGGATAGGATCATTCTCCCCTTCCATTTTATGGAGGCTTCTCTGTGCCTCTTGTTGTGCAGGACCACAGCAGCCTGGCAGTTCAGGCAAAGACTTTGGAATGAACACAGGGATGCTTTTGGAAGTAAAGTGTACTCCTTGAAAACATGATCGTCATAAAAGGTAATTTCAATACTTCATTCTTTCCCACTTAAAATTCCCAATCAGATTTCAGTTACAAATCTTTTAAGATAATTTTGAATATATAGAAAGGAAGAGCTGAACCAGAGCATTTCTATTGGAATGTGTGGGAAGCAAATCCGTCCACTCTTCACACATTCTGCCTTCTGCAATTCAAAACCACAAATCAGAATAGGTTCTAATCTACATAAAGATCAAACAGCAATGGGAAACAACAAATGTAATAGTGTGCAACATTCCTCCTAATCTGAGGATAACCTGAGGTATCTTTTATCCTGAAATCTGTTTGGTGAAATAAGTAAATGGGCCTTTCTTCCAAGATTATAACTTTCAGTGAAAAAGCAGGGTGCCTCAACTGCAGCCATTTCTGTCATGATGCCTAACCAGATGTTTGCCCTAATCTCTCAATGTCCATGATTTCCTACAAAGTTTGCTACATATGTCAGCATCCCACAGAATTTTTACCACTGTGAAACTGAAGCATTTGCCTCAAGATGGAATGAGTTGCAAAATATTAGGAATTGCTGAAAATCTTCCGATGATGACTTCTTCATGGCTGCGATTTCTTACAAAGGCTGCGAAATACATCAGCGTCCCAGGGTATACTTGTCTCACCTGCCACCCCTTTCCGGGCTCCGGGGCGGCTGCGGGGCCGAGGAGGCAACCTTCGGCCAGGGCCACCGCCTGGGCGCAGTTCTCCGCCCCGCACTCCCTCAGCCAGCCCGCCAGCTCCGGGGGCAGCAGGGCCAGCAGCTGCTCCAGCACCACCAGGTCCAGCATCTCGGCTTTGCTGCTCCGCTCGGGCCGCAGCCACCCCCGGCACAGCCGGTGCAGGCGGCTGCAAAGCGCCCGCGGCCCCTCGGGGAGGCTGCTTAGGTCGCCGCTTCCCCCGCCGCTCCCCGCCTGAAGAGGAGACCACCCAGCCTCCATTCGGTCTCCGGCTTCAGCGCAGCCCTGACGGGGTAAAACTCCCTCCGAGGCCGCCGCCTTAAGTCACGGCGGATCCTCCCACGCCCACTCGCCCCGCCCCTTTCCTGGTTTCACGGGGTGGAGGGAAAGGGCGGGGTCTCCGCTCCCTCAGGGCTTCTGAGGCGAAAAGCAACTGCAACTCGGTCCCGCCAAAACCTCCCGCGCTCGCCAGGCTTTCCACAGACTCGGTGAGATATGATTGCTTCCTAGAGAGGCACAAGACTATGATCCCTCGTCCTTTATTGCTCTTGAGTAGAGCGTCTCATATGGCAACGACCGCCTCTCCTCCCCTCCGTTTAACATCCGGGCCTGGGAAAGGACTTCTGCGCATGCGCTACTCTTTGTCGCCGCTCAAAAGTCGGCGGAAGTCATGTGGTGGCAGAGTATTTGGGTGAGGGATTCTGAGAGTTGAAGTCTACAGGACTTAAAGTCGCCAAGGTTGAGAAACATTGGTATACAACATTCCTCCTAATTTGATCATAACCTGTCTTTTATCCTGAGATCTCATTGCCAAAGTAAGAAAATTGGCCTTTCATCCAAGATTTGTTCAGTGAACAAATGCTAAATCGCATCTCAGGAAAGTTCCTGAACTGCAGCCATTTCTGCCCTGGTGGCTAACCAGATTCTTGCGCTTATAGCAACTAATTATAGTTATGCTGAAACTGAGCAATGTGGATAACTATATTCAAGCTATGATTTGGTAAAGTATTTTATTGAATACCATTTCTTTCCAAAGCGATGGTGCTTGCGGGAGCCAAAAACCTTGAAGAGGAAGAAAAAGGATACTCCAGCTTTTCACTCCCTAAGAGGTTTTCCAATAACAACTCAATTGGATTGCTCATTTTCACACAAAGGCACTGGCTGCAGATGCAGACAGAGTCGTGGGTCGGGATGGCAGGTGATCTGGATGCACTGCGCAGGCTGTGGGAAAGCCAAGTTGGTCTGCTGGATCAGACGGTTGGCCACAGGAGGCTCGTCTTCACGTGGTGGCACTGGGAGCAGACAGAGGTAGAGGCATGGTTGTAGGAAGACAGGGTATCCTGATGCTGTGTGGACCACAGGCAAGCCGAGAGGTGCGAAGTGTCCCATGGCCACCTGCCCACTCTGTCCCACCCACACTCTGCTTGCCTGTAGCCCACAAAGCTCATCAGGATGGCATGCCTTCATCCCCACACCTCTGCCTCCATCTGTTGCCAATGCCACCATGCAAAGATAAGCCTCCCAGGACTTCCCACTCCGACCCACTAGCTCTCAACTTTCCCTTAGCCCATGCGGCACGTCCGGATTGCATGCTTCCCCCTGCGCTTCCTCTGCCGTTTGCTGCTTGGACAGGCAATCATCTCAACTGTGCTGCGCAGGCTGTGCAGCCCCCAAGTGTGCTGGCCAAGTGTCCAATAGCTTACAACTGCTGTTGGACATTGGTCCCCGCGCACTCATTGCCTTTTGTCCATGTGCCTGGGGGATGGGATGCCCAGTCAGGCTAATCACCCTGTAATTGTTTCTATGAAAATAAGCCCTAATGCTTATTTTGGAGCTCCCAAAAATACATGCTTTGGGGGTTCCTTCATGCCAGTTCATTTGTCCTGTTATCTGTATATCTGTGATGACACTCAAGGAAGAATTCCCAAAGGTGCTTTTTCAAAAGGCAACTGGATTTTAATTTTGCTTGAAGATGTTTTGTTTCTCATCCAAGAAGCCTATTCAGTTCTCAGCTTCTTGGATGAGAAGCAAAATGTCTTCAAAAGCAAAAACAAACTCCAGTTGTGTATTGAAAAATCACCTTTGGGACAACCATGGCCAGGATTGGGGGTCCCAACCCCCCTGGGCCATGGCCTACTACTGGGAATTGGACTTTTTTTTTAGCTTTTCATCCAAGAAGTTTCTTCCGTTTTATTCTTGCCAAGATGGCAACATGGACTGCAGCCTTGGTGAAATGCTCTGTGATAGTTTTTCTGTTTTTTATCATTCTCTGTGACTCACTATGGATTTCATACTCAAGAGACCAACTACTATGCATCAAACAAACTTTGTTGGGCAGCTTTCTGTGACTTCACACTGCCCCCCATATCTTTACACATGCAGAAGCTTCTAGCACCGGAAGAAGCAACTTCCTTTGAACAATGGATAAACACAAAGAAATGGAGGAGATGCCAGAGGCGAAGAAGCGGTAAGAGAGCGGGAATTTTAAATTGGCTAAGGAAAAGTGGGATAAAAACTCCTCTCCCTTCACTATTTCTGACTAATTTACATTCACACGCTAAAATGATGGATGAAATACATCTTTTAAACAGATGCAAGTCTGATGTTTACAACACAGCAGCTCTCTCTCCTTCATAGAAACCTGGCTAAATGAATCAATTGATGATAGCAGCCTGGATATCCCAGGATTTCAGTTACAAAGAGCAGACAGAGCAAAAACATCTGGTAAAAAGAAAGGAGGAGGCTTATGTTTATATATTAACAGTCACTGGTCCCAAGATATAACTATACTAAAGAAATTCTGTGATGTGGACTTAGAGACATTAATTATCAATTGCAAACCATTCTATTCCCCATGTGAGTTTTCCTCATTTCTCTTAATTGCTGTGTATGTTCCCCCACAAGCTTGTGTAAATAATGCATTATGAACTCTAGCTGACCAGATTATGTGGGCTGAAATTAAATACCCAGATTCTCTTCCAATTATTTTAGGTTATTTTAACCAATGTAACTTAAGGGTTTGAGTTTCAGGATGTTACCCCCGGGGACGTGAACAAGGCCATGAGGGCTGTGAGTGCCTCCACCTATGTACTGGACCCGTGTCCCTCCTGGCTGGTTGCTAACAGCAGGGAGGTGACACGGGGCTGGATCCAAGCGGTTATTACCGCCTCACTTCGGGAGGGGCACTTCCCCGCCGCACTTAAAACGGCAGTGGTGAGACCCCTCCTGAAGAAACCATCTTTGGATCCAGCCGTACTTAACAATTACCGTCCAGTCTCCAACCTCCCCTTTATTGGGAAGGTTGTTGAGAAGGTGGTGGCCTACCAGCTTCAGCGGTCCTTGGAGGAAGCCGATTACCTTGACCCCTTCCAGTCCGGCTTCAGACCTGGTTACAGCACAGAAACCGCTTTGGTCGCATTGACCGATGATCTCTGGAGAGCCAGGGATGGAGGCCACGCCTCCATCTTGGTTCTTCTTGACCTCTCGGCGGCTTTCGATACCATCGACCATGGTATCCTTCTGCGACGACTGCGGGAGGTGGGGGTGGGAGGCACTGTTTTGCAGTGGTTCTCCTCCTACCTCTCGGACAGGTCGCAGTCGGTGCTGGTTGGGGGACAGAGATCGACCACGAGGCCCCTAACATATGGGGTGCCACAGGGGTCGGTCCTGTCCCCCGTACTATTTAACATGAAACTGCTGGGCGAGATCATTCGGAGGCATGGTATAAGATACCATCAATATGCGGACGATACGCAGCTGTATCTGTCCGCCCCGTGCCAACTCAATGAAGCGGTGGACATGATGAACCAGGGTCTTGAGGCCGTCAGGGACTGGATGAGGGCTAACAAGCTTGTACTCAACCCGGAAAAGACCGAGTGGCTGTTGTGTTTCCCTCCCAATAATTTGGTTAGTGTTCCATCGCTCAGGCTGGGGGGCCAAATTTTACACCCCTCAGACAGGGTTCGCAACTTGGGAGTCCTCCTGGATCCACAGCTGACCTTTGATTACCACCTGTCGGCTGTGACCAGGGGGGCATTTGCCCAGGTTCGCCTGGTGCGCCAGTTGCGACCCTACCTGAATCGGGAGGCTCTCACAACAGTCACTCGCGCCCTCGTGACCTCAAGGCTGGAGTACTGCAACGTGCTCTACATGGGGCTGCCCTTGAAGAGCATCCGGCGGCTTCAGCTAGTCCAGAATGCGGCCGCGCGAGTGATTGTGGGTGCACCTCGGTTCGCCCACATAACACCTATCCTCCGCGAGCTGCACTGGCTACCTGTTGATCTCCGTGTGCGCTTCAAGGTGCTTCTTACCACCTATAAAGCCCTTCATGGTAGTCGATCTGGGTACTTGGGAGACCGCCTCCTGCCAATTACCTCCTCGAGACCCATTAGATCTCACAGATTAGGCCTCCTCCGAGTGCCATCTGCCAGCCAGTGCCGGCTGGCCACTACACGGAGGAGAGCCTTTTCAGTAGCAGCTCCGACCCTTTGGAACGATCTCCCCGTGGAGATTCGTACCCTCACCACCCTTCAGACCTTCCGCGCAGCCCTCAAAAACTGGCTATCCCGTCAGGCCTGGGGGTAAAGATTTGATTCGCCCCCACCCGAATGCTGAATGAATGTTGTTTATTCTTTTAATTACGTGTTATGTTATATGTTACTGTATGTATTCCCCTCCCATATAAGTTGTTAGCCGCCCTGAGTCCCCTCAGGGAAAAGGGTGGCCTATAAATAAACTTATTCCTATTCCTATTCCTATTCCTAAGGAAAGAGCTACCAAAATATTTTCAGCATGTCAATTATCACACGAGGGGCAAGACTACTTTAGATCATTGCTATACAACAGAGCGTGGCTTAGTGGCTAAGACTTGAGTCCCAGCTTCTGCCAACCTAGCAGTTCAAAAGCATATAAAATGCAAGTATAAAAATAGGGACTACTTTTGTGGGAAAGTAACTGTTCTGTGCAGCTTCTTGATCAGAAAGGTCAGCAATTCGATGGTTCGAATCCCTAGTGCCGTGTAACAGAGTGAGCTCCCGTTACCTGTCCCAGGTTCTGCCAACCTAGCAGTTCGAAAGCATGTAAAAATGCAAGTAGAAAAATAGTAATCACCTTTGGTGGGAAGGTAACAGCATTCCGTGCATCTTTGGCATCTAATCATGTCAGCCACATGACCACAGAGACGTCTTCAGACAGTGCTGGCTCTTCAGCTTTGAAATGGAGATGAGCACTGCTCTCTAGAGTCAGGAACAACTAGCACATATGTGTAAAGGGAATCTTTACCTTTATACAACATTAAAAGATGCTTATCGGTCTTTACCAATAGCAGCTGTGGGACACTCTGATCATTGCATGATTCACCTTGCATCTGCTTACAGACAAAGACTTAAAGTCATGAAACCAACAATTAAATCAGTGAGAATGACTGAGGAGGCAAAGCTAAACTTACAGGCTTGCCTTGGCTGCACTGGCTGGAATGTTTTCAAAGATACCTCTGTAGACATGGATGAACTTACAGATACTGTAACATCACGTCAGTTTTTGTGAAGACCTATGTGTGCCAACCAGAAACCTGCGAATATACAGTAACAATAAACCTTGGTTCACAGCTAAACTTTCAAGCAGCTACGTCATACCAAAGAAGACGTCTGCAAAGGCAATAGAATGCTGTACAATCAGGCCAGAAACGTATTAACAAGGGAGATCAGAGCAGCAAAAAGAAGCTACTCTGAAAAGCTGAGGAATCAGTTCTCAACAAATGAACCAGCAAACATGTGGAAAACTCTTAAAAATATCACCCATTATGGCAAACCTCCTTCTCATGGTGAAGGAAATCAACAACTGACAGATGATCTGAATGTGTTTTACTGTAGGTTTGAGAGAAAACTACTGCCCATCTCCATGATCCCCATCTTAGACACATCTATAACAGCCAAGTCTCCTACAACTGACCTCATCCCATTAGGTCCATCACCTTTGGTTATTACAGAAAATGAGGTGCAAGGTCTATTTCACAGACAAAAGCCAGAAAAAGCACCAGGCCCAGACAACTCCTTCTTGCTTAAAAGCTTGTGCTGACCATTTTTACCTGCATCTTTAATAAATCACTAGAGATGTGCTATGTTCCTTCTTCAAATGTTCTACTATCATCCCAGTGCTGAAGAAACCCCCTATCAAGAAACTAAATGACTTCAGACCAGTTGCTCTAATATCTGTAGTTATGAAAGCCTTTGAAAGGCTAATCCTGGCCCACCGGAAAACCATCACAAATCTGCTGTAAGATCCCTTGCAATTTGTCTACCAATAGATCGACAGACGATGCTGTTAATGACTGCACTACATCCTACAATATCTTGAATCACAAGAGACCTATGCAAGCGTCCTCTTTGTAGACTTCAGCTCAGCATTCAATATCATCATTCCAGATATTCTTCTAACTAAACTAAATCAGCTAGCAGTACCTGAAAACACTTGTAAATGGATCATAAGCTTCCTAACAGACAGGAAGCAGGAGGTGAAGCTAGGCAAAATTACATCAGATACCTGTACAATTAGCACAGGAGTCCCCCAAGGCTGACTGCATCTCAAAAGATCCCTCTATTAAAATACTGAAGTTTGCAGATATAACAGTGATTGGTCTCATTCGAGACAATGATGAATCTGCATACAGGTGGGAAGTTGAAGAACTAGCCTTGTGGTGCAACCAGAACAATCTTGAACTAAATACACTCAAAACTGTAGTAGATTTTAGGAGAAACCTGCCTATACTTCCACCTCTTACAATACTAGACAACACAGTATCAACAGTAGAGACCTTCCAGTTTCTATGTTCTATCATATCTCAAGTCTTAAAATGGACACCTAATATCAAAAATGTCATCAAAAAAGCACAACAAAGAATGTTATTTCTGCACCAATTAAGAAAGTTCAAACTGCCCAAAGAGCTGCCGATTCTGTTCTACAGAGGAATTATTGTCTGTCATCTGCACCTCCATAACTGTCTCTGCAACAAAACAAGACAGACATAGACTTCAACAGATAATTAGAACTGCAGAAAAAAATAATTGCCACTAGCCTACCTTCCATCGAGGACCTGTATCCCATCCGAGTCAAAAAGAGGGCTGTGAAAATATCTACAGACCCTCACATCCTAGACATAAATTGTTTCAACTTCTACCCTCAAAACAACGCTATAGGGTACTGCATACCAGAACAACTAGACACAAGGACAGTTTTTCCTCAAATACCATCACTCTGCTAAGCAACTAATTCCCAGAACACTGTCAAATTATCTAGTAGGACTGTATTACTTTTATTCTCTTCCTTCCTAGTACCTATCTCTTCCTCCTTATGACTATAACCATGTTTGTATCTTTAAAATTTATATTGTTTTATTTGTTTCCTAGTGTAATTTGATTATTAGTAACTTACAGGTGAAACTTGAAAAATTAGAATATCGTGCAAAAGTTCATTTATTTCAGTATTGCAACCTAAAAGGTGAAACACCTGAATAACACCTGAAAAGGGTTCCGGAGCCTTTAAATGCTCTCTCAGTCTGATTCAGTAGGAATCATAATCATGGGAAAGACTGCTGACCTGACAGTTGTGCAGAAAACCTTCACTAACACCCTCCATAAGGAGGGAAAGCCTCAAATGGTAATTGCAAAAGAAGTTGGATGTTTCCAAAGTGCTGTATCAAAGCACATTAATAGAAAGTTATGTGGAAGGGGAAAGTGTGGAAGAAAAAGCATAAGCAGCAGGGATGACCACAGCCTGGAGAGGATTGTCAGGAAAAGGCCATTCAAAAGTGTTGGGGACTTTCACAAGGAGTGGACTAAGGCTGGAGTCAGTGCATCAAGAGCCACCACACACAGATGGGAGGGTAGTGAAGGTTTAATTAGAGTTTATTTTGAGCCAGAAAGTAAGCTGATTTTTATAGTAATTCTTATTTGAACATAATGTGTGGAAGAATATACTTAGGGAGCTTGAAGGAAGGCGGAGCAAATATGGGAGGAGTACGGATGATAATAAAATATATATATTGACACGGGTAGAGGCAGGATGAGAGGAGCTGGAACAGAAACCGAGAGAAATATTTGAGGTGTTTAAGTTGCTTTATAGAGAAAGAGGTAAAAGGGATATATTAAAGGTTTGGAAATGGATATATATTTAGATAAGGAGATAAGGTCCCTAGTTAGAGTAGAATTTTATTTGATTAACTCACTTGGTTTCAACATAGTTTGAAATCCTGCAAGTAATAAATTAATTGAGATTAGGAATGATGCACATTGTTTATGTGTTAATATTGATGGGAAGCTGAGTTTAAGGTAGAGAGTTTATTGATTTCTCTTTTGGGGGGGGGGTTTCCCCCTTTTGTTTTTTAATTATTCTTTTCTTTCTTTCCTTTATTTTTTACTTTTTATTTTTTATTATTTCTTAACTTTTAATCTATCTGGTTTCAATATACTCCAGACTTTGCTTGATAAAGAATGATGTCGGGAATGGGATCTGGGAAGTCGGAAGGGGGTCAGGGAGGGAGGTTCATGGGGGGGAGGGGGGGAGGGTGGAAACATAGACTCAATTTTTACAACAATGAATGCACTTGGATACTGTTGCTTTTTTTCTTTCTTTTTTTCTTTTCCTTTTCTTTTCCTTTTTTCTTTTTTTCTCTTTTCCTATAATTTTAGTGTAAATTACAAAACGAATAGACCAATGAATAGTAGAAGTACACCGAAGTGGGGAGTAGAGGGAAAGAAGAGGGAGGAATTAAGAGGGAGTGAGAAGGGAATGTAAGGAGGGTGAGATGGTGGGAAGGGGAGAAAGGAATGGTTGAGGGGGAGGGGAAGTAGAAGAGGGGATTGTTGGAGGGGAGAAATGAAAGTTGGAGGGGTAGAAGGAAGGGTGTATGAAGGATAGAAGTGTTATGAGTTGTTTATTGCTTTTTCAACTGCACAGTATTTAAGTGATTGTATAAAGGAAAAGGAAAATGAAATAAAAGATGTTATATTACAGGGGGAAAAAAAAGAGCCACCACACACAGACGGATCCTGGACATGGGCTTCAAATGTTGTGTTCCTCTTGTCAAGCCGCTCCTGAACAATAACGTCAGAAGCATCTTACCTGGGCTAAAGAAAAACAGACCTGGTCTATTGCTCAGTGGTCCAAAGACCTCTTTTCTGTTGCGAGCAACTTTTGCATCTCATTTGGAAACCGAAGACCCAGAGTATGGAGGAAGAATGGAGGGGCACACACTGCAAGATGCTTGAAGTCCAGTGTGAAGTTTCCAGTCTGTGTTGATTTGGGGAGCCATGTCATCTGCTGGTGTTGGTCCACTGTGCTTCATTAAGTCCAGGGTCAACGCAGCCATCTACCAGGAGATTTTGGAGCTTTTCGTGCCTCCTCCTGCATACGAGCTTTATGGGGATACTGACTTCATTTTCCAACAGGACTTGGCACCTGCCCACACTGCTAAAAGCACCAAAACCTGGTTCAATGACCGTGAGATTACTGTGCTTGATTGGCCAGCAAACTCGCCTGACCTGAACCCTATAGAGAATCTATGGGGCATTGCCAAGAGAAAGATGAGAGACATGAGACCGAACAATGCAGAAGAGCTGAAGGCCGCTATTGAAGCATCCTGGTCTTTCATAACACCTCAGCAGTGCCACAGGCTGATAGCTTCCATGCCACACCGCATTGAGGCAGTAATTGCTGCAAAAGGGGCCCAAACCAAGTACTGAGTACATATGCATGCTTATATTTTTCAGAGGGCCAATATTGTTCTATGTACAATCCTTGTTTTATTGATTGCATGTAATATTCTAATTTTCTGAGGTAGTGGATTTGGGGTTTTCATGAACTGTTCGCCATAATCATCACAATTATGACAAATCAGGCTTGCTTTGCTTTGGATGTAATGAGTCTATCTCATATATTAGTTTCACCTTTTAAGTTGCATTACTGAAATAAATGAACTTTTGCACGATATTCTAATTTTTTGAGTTTCACCTATATCATGATTCTTGATGAATGTATTCTATTTTATTTTTCTTTATGTACACTGAGAACATATGCACCAAAGACAAATTCCTTGAGTGTCCAATCACACTTGGGCAATAAAGAATTATATTCTACAGGTCTTTATTAGTAAGGTTCTAAGTGTAAGAGTATAAGGAGGTTTTTCTCCAAAATAAGTTGGGAAGCTAAAGTAGTATGGAATAATTACCTTGGCAACTACTCAAAAAAGTGTAGTTTTCTTTCTGAAGCTGATCTCACTCCTTTTCCTTCCGGTCATGAGATAACAAAGGGAAATGAGAAGACTTATTTAGCTAAGACTTAAGAGGAAAGAATACGAGCACTATTTTGTGGGAATGAACATAACTCTGCAGGTTGAAATGCTTTCTAAATTTGATAAATGCATGTAAATTCTGTCTTATATAGTGGTTTTTAAGTAAATTAAAGAGGTCAAGGAAGCCATTACTTTTCTGGTTGGAAAAGATACTGAGATGGCAATGGGCAAAAGGCAGGAAAATGAAGGGCTTCTATCATATTTTGCATCCGTGTTTCCACAGCAGTGGTGGGTTGCTGCCTGTCCCCACCAGTTCTCCCGAACTGGTTGGTCATTGGACCCGGAAGTAAGCCTGCCCCACCTCCGGCCCTGTATACCCGGCCGGCCGGTATTTTGTCCCTTCTGTCTCCCCGTGCTCAGAAAAGCAACTTCGGGAAGGTCCTTTGCTAGCAGGCAAGTTCTAGGACGCCTGCTGCCACCAAAGGACCGTCTCAGAGTTGCTTTTCTCAGCATGGGGAAACGGACGGTTGAAAGAATTTAGCGTGCCTTCCCATACCGGGGCTTCCGCGGGCCAGGAACCAGAACGGTCCCTCCTCTGGCTTGCCCCTCCCTCCCGCTTGCCCGCCAGCAGAAGCCTTCTGGGAGGTTTTGGCACGCAGAGGGAGAGAAATCCATGCAGAGGTAGGAAATTGCATGGCTTCCCCACCCCCTTCAGTGGAAACAAGGCGGCTGTCAGAGGAGAGAGCAACACACGCCCATTGGCTTGTCCAATGAATCCTCCCCTCCTGTTAATTCTTCTATTTGAACAAGCCACATGGGGCGCACTCCCTTGCTTTGACAGCCGCCTGGTTTCCAATGGAGGAGGGAGAAATCCACCTTTTCCATCCATCTCCATGGATCCCCCCCATTGGAAACGAGGCAGCTGTGAAAGACAAGGCAGCGCACCCCTTGTGTCGTGTTCAAACAGCAAATGGAACAGGAGAGGAGTTCCATACAGGGCTTCTTAAACAGCCAAACTCCTCTCCTGTTAATTCTTCTGTTTGAACAAGCCACACGGGGTGCGCTCCCTTGCTTTGACAGCCGCCTCGTTTCCAATTGGGGGAGGGAGAAAAAAACCCATCTTTTCTGCCCTTCTCCATGGATTCCCCCAATTGGAAACGAGGGGGCTGTGAAAGACAAGGGTTTGCACCCTGCATGGCTGTTCAGGCAGCAAAAGAAGGAATAGCAATATAGCAATAGCAGTAGACTTATATACCGCTTCATAGGCCTTTCAGGCCTCTCTAAGCGGTTTACAGAGAGTCAGCATATTGCCCCCAACAATCTGGGTCCTCATTTTACCCACCTCGGAAGGATGGAAGGCTGAGTCAACCCTGAGCCGGTGAGATTTGAACCGCTGACCTGCTGATCTAGCAGTAGCCTGCAGTGCTGCTTTTTAACCACTGCGCCACCTTGGCTCTTATAGGAGAGGAGTTCCACACGAGGCTTTTTAAACAGCCTCCTGTTCCTCAGGCAGGCCGGATTGGGAGCGCGCACCAGACGGTTGCTCATCCTGCCGCTGCTGCAATCAGTGTGACTCTCGTGAGGGGAAAAGAAAAGAATAAAAGGCTCCCGCCATGGAGCGACCCACCCCACTCCCCCGCCCAGCAGATCTTTTTTCCTCTTAGCTCGGCTCTTCTTCAGCCACCAAAGTGCTACCCCCACTCGGCTGTCCTTGCTGTCGCCACTCCCCCTCTGCATGCCCAGCCGACGGCCTGAGGGGGAGCGAGTGATGGCGGCGCAGGGTAGCTGGCGGCAGCTACTGCTCCTGGGCTCACTGTGCATAGCGGGCAGCGCCCCGACTCCCCCACCCCGCAGCCTCAGCAGCAGCACCTCCTGCCCGCAGAACCGAGGCGGGGAAGATTGAAAGACATAGAGCCACGGACTCTCCCCTTTTCCCCGCCCAACAGCTCGCCTCCTTGGGTGGGACCGCGTGCAGGGTGAGTGGTGTTTGCGACCAACTTTAAAGTGAATGGGGCTGTTTGTGGGACAGAGAACATAAAGGAATGCAAGGGAACATGGAGGTAATCTAGTCCAACCCCTTCCCAAAGCAGGAGTCTTTCCTTTTTTTTGAGAGCTGTCAGTGACAGACATGAGAGAAATGTGTGTATGAATGCAAGAAAGAAAGAAAGAATGAGAAAGAGAAAGTTAGAGAGACAAGAAGGAAGGGAGGGCGGGAAAGAAAGAAAATAAATGGGGGAGAGAGACACAAGAAGGAAGGGAGGGAGGGAGAAAGAGGGAAAGAACTTATGATCACAATTGAGCCCAAAATTTTGGTTTAAAAAATTTGTGAGTCTACTCCCTTTCAAATAACCAACAAAATATTTCTGGTTTTAATTCCATATCTTGCTTTACCATTGCTTCTAACCACTAACTTCTTAATAGCTACTTGGACCTACCTAAGTACTGAACCTAATTCATATATTCCTGTTTTTGGGAACTGAGAACTAAATTTCAGAAAAAGGAAAGCTGTATTGGTCTGGGAATCTACCTATGATATTCATTCTTGAACTAAGTTCTTGGATTAAAGACTATATCTTTCCTTTTTGTTTATCTCTTTCCTGTTTCTCATCCTTCATGAAAAGACTGTACATTGTTGATTGAAAGCAGAGGTCCTTTCTGTTACCTCAGCTTACAACCACAATTGAGTCCAATATTATTTTATTTCTTTTGCAGTTAGTATTATTTATTTTTGTACTTATTTTAATCTTATTGTAGTTCATCCATTGGGGCAAAACATTCAGTGACATCGTCTTGGCTACTCTCATCCAGTGACATGGCCGGCAAACCACTCCCACAAAGCAGGTCACACCCACAGAATAGGTTCCAAAAATTTTTGAAACCCACCACTGCTTCACAGCATGGGGGGATGGGAATGATGTTGAAAATAGGCAAAGGAAAACCTAGCTGCTGTGAATGAATTCAAATATTTGGGACCAGTATTGTTCAGAATACCCTTTCATGGATTTATATGGTTTCTTCTGTGGGCCTTATTTTATAAGAATTATGGTGTCCTTCCTGAGTTTACCTTTTCCACACACAATTTTCCTCCTTGGATCCTTTAATGGTGAGTCAGTTAAGAGTTTCTACTTGGAGGCTTTTCTAATTTGTCCATTTAGAAGGTTTCCTCCACAAGTGAAGCCTTTCATGATGAGTAAGATATTCTTTTCCAATAAAATTACACCCACACTCCATACAATATAAAGCTTTCTCCACACTACATGCATTTATATGGTCTCTATTCTGTGTGGATCCTTTTATGAGAATTAAGTTGTCCTTTTTGAGCAAAACTTTTCCCACATTCTGTACGAACTATTTCATGATTAATAAGATAATTTTTCCGAGTAAATTGTTTTCCACACTCCATGCACTTGTATGGGCGGTCCCCAGTGTGGGTCCTTTCATGACAAATAAGATCTCTGTTCCAATGAAAACTTTTTGCACACTCCATGCATTTATATGGCCTCTCCCCAGTATGGATCCTCTTATGATGACTAAGTTGTCCGTTCCAAAGAAAGCTTTTTCCACACTCCATGCATTTATATGGTCTGTCCCCAGTGTGGATTCTGTTATGAGATTTACATTGTCCTTTCTGAGCAAAGCTCTTTCCACATTCTATACATTGAAATGGTTTTCCCCCTGTGTGGATTATTTCATGATTAATAAGCCTACTTTTGTGAATAAATGCTTTTCCACACTGTATGCATTAATATGGTCTTTCCGCTGCGTGCATCATTAGGTGGAAAGTAAGGTGCCATTTGTCAATAAAGCTCTTTTCACACTCCATGCATTCATATGGTCTGTCAATCCTTTGATGGCAATTAATATTACTTTCAGTAATATTACTTTCCAAACTCAATACACTTGTATGGGCGCTCCCCAGTGTGGGTCCTTTTATGACAAATAAGATCTCTGTTCCAATGAAAACTTTTTCCACACTCCATACATTTATATGGTCTGTCCCCAGTGTGGATTCTGTTATGAGATTTAAGCTGTCCTTTCTGAGCAAAGCTCTTTCCACATTCTGTACATTGAAATGGTTTTTCCCGTGTGGATTCTTTCATGACTAATAAGACTACTTTTGTGAGTAAATGCTTTTCCACACGGTATGCATTTACATGGTCTCTCCCCACTGTGGATCCTCTTATGGCGATTAAGTTCTGAGTTCTGACAAAAGCTTTTTCCACAATCCATGCATTTATATGGTCTTTCTGCTGTGTGGATCCTTAGGTGGAAAGTAAGGTGCCATTTGTCAATAAAGCTCTTTTCACACTCCATGCATTTATATGGTCTGTTCTCTGTTTCAATCATTTGATGGCAATTAATATCACTACTTTCAGTGAATCTCTTTCCAAACTCCATGCAACTATATGCTTTGTCATTTGAGTGGATCTTCTGATGGTGCGTCAGATTATGACTTGTACAGAATTCACTTTGGCTCTTTGAAGACACTGCCCATTGTGGTTTAAATAACCTCCGCTATTTCTCATTCTCCAGCCCATCACCACCACCTGTTTTGGGGGGGGGGAGGCAGAAAATCTCGTTAGAATTTAAAATGATGGTTGGGGGGTGGGTGGGATTAAACTCCAAGTCAGAAATATGCCCATCTGACATCAGCATTGGTAACAACAAATTGTCAAATTAGGAGATGTTGGGTTGAAAATGTTATGTAGGACACTCTTAATGATATCCAAGAGTGTTGTCAACACTGACCCATATGAAGGCTTTATACTCTTGTTAGGTCAATCTGCTCAGGCCTTTGCATCTAAGGCCTTTCACAATGGTATGGTGGACATTTCTGAAAAGGCCCTTGTTGTTTTGTAGAAGAGCGGCTGCGAGGACAACCTTGGACAAAATTACTAGGTAGTGGCTCAGCTGATTTATAATCAGGGCCCCTGGCAGTTAAAGGGAAGCTAAGGGAAGTGTATGAGACTTTTGCACATGTGGGTGTCCACTGGATATTAGCCACATACTATACATTGTGAGTGGGACTCTGCCTCCCGAGTCCCATCTGATTGGGAGGAAATGGGGATTTCGCAGTAACCTTCCCCTGGAGTGGGGTGGGAATGGAGATTTTGCAGTAACCTTCCCCTGCCACGCCCACCAAGCCATGCCATGCCCACAGAACGAGGAGTAAAAAAAAATTGAATCCCACCAATGGAATAGATAAAGTAGAATTAGTAACAGTAATGAAAATCATGATAGGAACTTCAATAATCAAAAACTGTCAGCAGACCAACCATTCCCTAAACCATAATGTAAACACTGATTTTTTGACATGTTAATATCAGGAAGAATCCTGAGAAAGCTCAATTTAATAGCTTATCAAAACAGTCCAGGAAAACAATGATGTATACTTGCATTAGTCCTTTTACCTTGCTCTAATATTGTTTCAAATGTTAATGTCCATATGCATTTAATCTGAAAAATAGGTTTGTTCAAGGCTCTCTCCTATCATCAGGTAGGGAGTCCCATGATCATGGTAGTGGAATATGAATAAAGTATACTTTGTTGTTTTTCCCTGTAAGCTTTGTTTTTTCTTCAGGGACCATTTTTTTCAAACTCTATCATACGTATAATCAAAAGTCTGCTTAGAACTATCTATAGTGGAATGTCTACAGTGGGGTATCACAAAGATCCATCTTAGTCTCAGTACTCTTCAATATCTTCATAAATGATTTAGGTGAGGGAATAGAAGTGGAACTCATCAAATCTGTAGAAAACATTAAGCTGGCAGGAATAGCCAACTCCCCAGAAGATAAGCTCAGGATACAAAATGATCTTGTCAGACTTGAACAATGGACCCCATTCCAGAAAATGAAATTTAATGCAGAGAGAAGCAAGGTTTTACACTTAGGCAGGAAAAACCATAGGTACAAGTACAGATTAGGCAAAACTTGGCTCAAAAACAGTAACTGTCAGAGGGACTGTAGAGTCCTAGTGGAGGATCACTTAAATTTGACCTGGCAGTGTGCGGCCATATATATATATATGGTTTTCTGCCTGAACAAGGGGGTTAGACAAGAAGACCCTCAAGTCCCTTACAGCTCTATACTGATTGAAGAATCCAGGAAATACTTGTGTTAAGTATCTAATGTGTTATCTAATAATCATACAATCTTCCCGCTTACATCAGTTGGGAAAAGCATATAGGCTCGGGATCTGCATCTCTACTAATTATAATGAAACTAAGCAATGTAAAAATGCATAACTATATTCAAACTGATTTTGTAAAGTATTTTACTGAACATTACTACTTTTTAGGATGATAGTATGGACTAGATTCAAAAACCTTGAGGACAGGGGGAGGGGGTGGACGTTTTCTGTGTTTTTGCCTAATAACATCAAACACAGATTTTGAAATATGCAACCTAAGTACTATTTAGTTCACCGAAATACAATTTTCATCTCTTATTGCATAATCTTTTACTATCCTCGGTTCATTCTTTGTATTAATTTGCAACTGTTTTAAAATACCTGTGTGAAATTAATTCTCATTTTCTGCTTCTTCTTAAAAATATTATCTAAGAGAAGAAATATAAGTTTCTATGGAGACTCTAAGTAATCCAGGTCATGGGTTGTCCAAAGGTACTTTTTTAATAGGGCTCCGGGGCAGCTGCGGGGCCGAGGAGGCTGCCTTCGGCCAGGGCCACCGCCTGGGCTCAGTTCTCCGCCCCGCACTCCCTCAGCCAGCCCGCCAACTCTGGGGGCAGCAGGGCCAGCAGCTGCTCCAGCACCACCAGGTCCAGCAGCTCGGCTTTGCTGCTCCGCTTGGGCCGCAGCCACCCCCGGCACAGCTGGTGCAGGCGGAGGCAAAGTGCCCGCGGCCCCTCGGCCTTCCGGAAGCCGCAGCAGCGGAAGCTCGCTCCCCCACCCATCAGGACTAAACTAGGCTAGCCCAGCCTGCCGCTTTACAATGTATTGTAAATGCCTGTTTTATTCTGTTGGGGATGTTGCTTGGAACCATGACAGTCTCCTGCTGGAGCAGGTATTAGACGTGAAGACCTCCAAGATTCCTTCTAACCCTATTCTATTCTATTGAAATTGTTGGAGCTTTCTCCACACTACATGCATTTATATGGTCTCTCTTCTGTGTGGGTCCTTTTATGAGAATTAAGTTGTCCTTTCTGAGCAAAGCTCTTTCCACATTCTGTACATTGAAATGTTTTTTCCCGTGTGGATTCTTTCATGACTAATAAGACTACTTTTGTGAGTAAATGCTTTTCCACACGGTATGCATTTATATGGTCTCTCCCCACTGTGGATCCTCTTATGGCGATTAAGTTCTGAGTTCTGACAAAAGCTTTTTCCACAATCCATGCATTTATATGGTCTTTCCGCTGTGTGCATCCTTAGGTGGAAAGTAAGGTGCCATTTGTCAATAAAGCTCTTTTCACACTCCATATGGTCTGTCCTCTGTGTCAATCCTTTGATGGCAATTAATATCACTACTTTCAGTGAATCTCTTTCCAAACTCCATGCATTTATATGGTCTGTCCCCTGTGTGGATTCTGCTATGAGATTTAAGCTATCCTTTCTGAGCAAACTCTTTCCACATTCTGTACATTGAAATGGTTTTTCCCGTGTGGATTCTTTCATGATTAATAAGATCATATTTCTGAGTAAATGTTTTTCCACACTGTATGCAATTATATGGTCTTTCAGCTTCGTGCATCCTTAGGTGGAAAGTAAGGTGCCATTTGTCAATAAAGCTCTTTTCACACTCCATATGGTCTGTCCTCTGTGTCAATCCTTTGTTGGCAATTAATATCACTTCTTTCCGTGAATCTCTTTCCAAACTCCATGCATTTATATGGTCTGTCCCCAGTGTGGATTCTGTTATGAGATTTAAGCTGTACTTTCTGAGCAAAGCTCTTTCCACATTCTGTACATTGAAATGGTTTTTCCCCTGTATGGATTCTTTCATGACAAGTAAGACTACTTTTGCAAATAAATGCTTTTCCACACTGTATGCATTTATACGGTTTTTCCCCTGTGTGGATTCTTTCATGAGAAGTAAGATTATTTTTGCGAATAAATGTTTTTCCACACTGTATGCATTTATATGGTCTCTCCCCTGTGTGGATTCTTTCATGATTAATAAGATCACCTTTCTGAGCAAATGCTTTTCCACACTGTATACATTCATACGGTTTTTCCCCCGTGTGGATTCTTTCATGTTTAATAAGTTTACTTTTGGTAGTAAATGCTTTTCCACACTGTATGCATTTATACGGTTTTTCCCCTGTGTGGATTCTTTCATGATTAATAAGATCACATTTCTGAGCAAATGCTTTTCCACACTGTGTACATTGATATGGTCTCTCCCCTGTGTGGATTCTTTCATGATAAATAAGATAACCTTTCTTAGCAAATGCTTTTCCACACTGTATGCATTTATATGGTCTTTCCGCTTCATGCATCCTTAGGTGGAAAGTAAGGTGCCATTTGTCAATAAAGCTCTTTTCACACACCATGCATTTATATGTTCTGTCCTCTGTGTCAATCCTTTGATGGCAATTAATATCATTACTTTCAGTGAATCTCTTTCCAAATTCCATGCACTTGTATGGGCGCTCCCCAGTGTGGGTCCTTTCATGACAAATAAGATCTCTGTTCCAATGAAAACTTTTTCCACACTCCATGCATTTATATGGTCTGTCCTCTGTGTCAATCCTTTGATGGCAATTAATGTCACTACTCTCAGTGAATCTCTTTCCAAACTCCATGCAACTATATGTTTCGTCATTTGAGTGGATCTTCTGATGGTGCATCAGATTACGACTTGTACGGAATTCACTTTGGCTCTTTGAAGACACTGCATATTGTGGTTTAAATAACCTCTCATTCTCATTCTCCAGCCCATCACCACCACCTATTTGGGGGGGAAAAGTTTAAAGTTTAATAACATTTATATGCCGCCCAATCCCGTAGGACTCTGGGCGGCTAACAATACAAAAAATCAAAAAGAAGAGAAGGAAAGAAAAGATAGATTTAAAAAACACACCATGCACTCCGTTCTAAGTGGGGCTGGACCATATTTTAGGGTCAACAGCCCCAGGCCTGCCGGAACAGCCAGGTTTTGGTGGCTTTACGGAAGGCCGAGAGAGCGTGGGAAGGGTCCAGATCTCTGCGGGTAGATCATTCCACAGGATCGGGACAGCTGCAGAAAGACCTCCCCTGAGTAGTCGCCGACCGGCATTGCCTGGTCGACAGTACCCGGAGGAGGCCCAATCTGTGAGATCTTATACATCATTGGGAGGTATATGGCAAGAGGCGGTCCCGTAGGTATCCAGGTCCCAAGCCATGTAGGGCTTTAAAGGTAATGACCAGCACCTTGAATCGCGTTCAGACACCGATGGGAAGCCAGTGCAGCTCGCAGAGAATAGGTGTGACATGGGTATACCTAGGTACACCCGATATCGCTCGCACGGCCGCATTCTGGACCAATTGTAGTCTCCGAACACTCTTAAGGGCAGCCCCAAGTAAAGCACATTACAGTAATCAAGCCTAGAGGTGACGAGAGCATGAGTGACCATTTGAAGTGCTTCCCGGTCCAGGTAGGGCCGCAACTGGTGCACCAGGCGAACCTGGGCAAAGGCCCCCCTGGTCACAGCCGACAGGTGGTATTCTAATGTCAGCTGAGAATCCAGGAGGACACCCAAGTTGCGGACCCTCTCTGAGGGGTGAAGAGTTTCGCCCCCCAAGCTAAGAGATGGAATATCTGGTCCATTCTTGGGGGGCAACACCAATAGCCACTCGGTCTTGTCTGGATTGAGTGCCAGCTTGTTTACTCCCATCCAGACCATAACAGCCTCCAGGCACTGGCACATCACTTCTACCGCTTCGCTGAGTTGGCACGGGGCGGACAGATACAACTGGGTATCGTCTGCGTATTGATGATATTTGATCCCGTGCCGATGAATCATCTCACCCAGCGGCTTCATGTAGATGTTAAATAGGAGGGGGGACAGGACCGAGCCCTGAGGCACCCCATGTTTTAGGGGCCTAGGGGTTGACCTCTGTCCTCCAACCAACACCGACTGTGATCTATCCGAGAGGTAAGAGGAGAACCACCATAACACAGTGCCTCCCACTCCCACTCTCTCAATCATCGCAGAAGGATACCATGGTCAATGGTATCGAAGGCTGCTGAGAGGTCAAGAAGCACCAGGATAGAGGAATATCCTCTATCCCTGGCCCATCAGAGATCATCAGTCAGCGCGACCAAAGCAGTTTCGGTGGAGTAACCAGGCCTGAAACCCGACTGAAAGGGATCGAGATAATCAGTTTCGTCCAAGGTCCGTCGGAGCTGAAAGGCCACCACCTTCTCAACAACCTTCCCTACAAAAGGGAGGTTGGAGACTGGACAGTAGTTTTTAAGAATAGCTGGATCCAGGGAAGACTTCTTAAGGAGGGGTCTTACCACCGCGACCTTTAGGGGCAGAGGGAAAGATCCCTCCTGTAAAAGGTATTAACAATCCTCTGGAGCCAGCCTTGTGTAACCTCCCTGCTGGTCGAAACCAGCCAGGAGGGACACGGGTCTAGTAAACAGGTGGAGGTACTCACAGCTCCCATGGCCTTGTCCACTTCCTCAGGAGTAAAAGGCTGGAACTCGCTCCAAGGAACTCCACTCTTGGCATGTCTGCAGGTACTGTCCAAGTCTGTCTGAATATGAGCGACTTTGTCCGACAGAAACTGACCAAATTCCTCGGCTCTTTCCTGCAAGGGTTCACCCGCATCCCTCTCTTTCAGGAGGGAGTGGGTTATCCTAAACAGGGCGGCCGGGCGTGATTCTGAGGATGCAACGAGAGTGGAGAAATGCAAACATTTAGCCGCCCGAATCGCCACTAGATAAGTCCTAATAAAGGCTCTTAATTGTGTTCGGTCAGATTCGGATTTACTGGCCCTCCAGCATCGCTCTAGGCATCTCTTTTGGTGCTTCATCTCCCGGAGTTCCTCGGTAAACCAAGGGGCCCTCCTGGATCCACTGCCGCGGAGAGGCCGCAAAGCGCAATCCGATCAAGAGCCCCAGCCGCCGCTCTGTTCCAAGCAGCGACCAAGGAGTCCGTCGGACTGTGGGCAAGGGAGTCAGGTATCTCCCCAAGCTCCATCTGAAATCTCAAAGGATCCATCAGGCACCTGGGGCGGAACCATTTAATCGGTTCCACCTCCCTGCAGTGGCGGAGTAGTTTCAGAAAATCAAGCCTCAGTAGGAAGTGATCTGACCATGACAAGGGCAAGGTCTTTATGCCCTTCAATTCCAGATCACATCTCCACTGCCCCGAAAAAAACACAAGGTCAAGAGTGTGTACTGCTGTATGAGTCGGACCTTGAATTAGCTGGGTCAAGTCCAATTTCCAGGCAGAAATTCTCATTAGAATTTAAAATGATGGCTATTGGGGGGGGGTGTATTTCCCAGTCAGAAATATGCCCATCTAACATCAGCATTGGTAACAACAAATTGTCAAACTAGGAGATGTTGGGTTGAAAATGTTATGTAGGACACTCTTAATGATATCCAAGAGTTTTGTCAGCAGTGACCCATATGAAGGCTTTACACTGTTGTTAGGTCAATCTGCTCAGGCATTTGCATCTAAGGCTCTTCACAATGGTATGGTGGACATTTCTGAAAAGGCCCTTGTTGTTTTGTAGAAGAGTGGCTGTGAGGACAACCTTGGACAAAATGACTATGTAGTGGCTCAGCTGGTTTATAATCCAGGGCCCCTGGCAATTAAAGGGAAGCTAAGGGAAGTGTATGAGACTTTTGCACATATGGGCGTCCACTGGATATTAGCCACATACTATACATTGTGAGTGGGATGCAGTGGCTCAGTGGCTAAGACGCTGACCTTGTCAATCAGAAAGGTCGGCACTTTGAATCCCTGGTGCCGTGTAACGGAGTGAACTCCCGTTACTTGTCCCAGCTTTTTCCAACCTAGCCGTTTGAAAGCATGTAAAAATGCCAGTAGAAAAATAGGGACCACCTTGATGGGAAGGTAACAGTGTTCTATGAGCCTTTGGCGGTTAGTCATGCCGGTCTCATGATCACGGAGACGCTTCAGACAGCGCTGGCTCTTCAGTTTTTAAACGGAGATGAGCACCGCTAGAGTTGGGAACAACTAGCACATATTTGCGAGGGGAATCTTTACCTTATACATTGTGATTCTGATTTTCCTGAGATTAGGAAAGATTTTACAGGTGGCAGTCATTAGAGTTCTCATCACCGTATGCAACTGAGTGCATGTATCTTCTCTCTTTAGTTCCCACTTAAAACAACTAATCAACAGAACCCAGAGCAAAGAGGATCCTTACCCAGAGCAGCCATATTCATAGTAACCTCCAGCATGACTTCCCTGCAGAAGGCCTTCTGGCTAGAATCCAGCAGTGCCCACTCCTCCTCTGTGAAGTCCACAGCCGCCAGCTCAAAGGGATCAGAGCCCTAGAAACAAAAAAATATCTTCCCCATGTGACAGTCTTCTCTTATGTTTTCTTTCTTAATTCCAAAAGAGAAAAGAGAGCTTTGCAAGAGATCAAATGGACATTTTCTTCTAGCAGATAAACACACACACTTAAGGGTGGGAAGCCCCACTCCACCTCCTCCATGCTGCTTTTTTAAAGGCACAAAATATGGGTTAGATGCATCCAAGTTGCAGAATGGCACTGCTTGGGGATCAGCACCACCATCCCTCCTCCCCTGGCCTGGCAGAATTCACCAAAAAGATTTTCTGCAGGGAATCCTCTGGGCTTATCTCTCCAGCCCAGTAAAACACTCATTTATTAGAAAACATGACATACCTATTAGGAATTTTTTATCTGCCCTATTTCAAAATGTTGCACATGATCCTGAAAATATCAAGTCTTTTGAAACATATTAAGGAAGATTAAACTGTTCCAACACATTTCAAGATTACAAGACTTTTGTGACTTGACCTTTGTTTGCATTCCTAGGATCATCTTCAAGGTTGAATTAGTAAGGCTCACTGGGTCATTCTGTGGGGACAGCAGGATTGAAATTCACAGAGACTCGGCCTTTGGTTTACAAAGAAGCTCATGAATGAAGGCGTTTAAACTTCACAGAAGAAACTTACACTTACCTGGCAAGGTAGTCCCAGTTGGATCCTCCTGAAAAGAAGCTCCTCAGAATCATTGGATGGATCTTCTCTTTCCTGGAACTCTGCTGAGATCTCCTCAATGAATGGCTCCTGCAACTTAAAAAAAAGGCCTGATTTATGATCTACTTTCAAATGAACTAACCATGTTAGTTTGCTTAAGTTTTTGTTCTCCACATGTATTTTTCCAATTCAAATAAAAATGAGAGAATTTGAGAATTCCTACTCTGTGGGTTGCTGTTATTTCTGGATAATTGGCTGCAACTTTTATGAGTTGCTTCCTTTTTATTTCCTATTTTCCTTCAGAACAGGAGCTGCTTATTTATCTTCTCATTACTTGACAATAACGGCCTTTCATTCTTTGTGAATGTATTTATGTCTATTCTATCCGTGAGGAGACCACCGACCTGAAAGTTCAGAAGGAGATCTTGGAATGTACATCAAGGTGCCTTTGAGGGTAAAACACAGGCCCTGAAACATTGACACTCATTAAAAGATATTTGGATACTTCATTCTTTCTAACAAATTCCCAATCAGGTTTAACGTTGACTGATAAATATTTTAAGATGATTTTGAATATATAGAAAAGCAGAACTAGGGAGAATCTCTGTTGCAATGGAGTACAACCTTTCAGCAGGTTTGATCAATAAATCACTTTTTCAAAATGATTCTGAAGGATATCCAACTGTAATGAATGATATACTCTTCATATCAAAGCAAAGGGACATGCAGAGTGCAATGATATCCTAAGGTGGACTAAAAGAATGACATGACACAAATTGGGAATAGATCAGAGGTTGTATTCAGCAGGTTCTGATCAGTTCTGGAAAACCAGTAGTGGAAATTTTGAGTAGTTCAGAGAACTGGTAACTCCATCTCTAACTGGCTCCGCTCTAATCTATTATCTGCCCCCCCCCCCGTCCCAGCTGATTGGGAGGAAATGGGGATTTCGCAGTAACCTTCGCCTGGAATGGGGTGGGAATGGAGATATTGCAGTAACGTTCTCCTGGAACGCCCACCAAGCCATGCCATGCCCATAGAACGAGGAGTAAAAAAAATTGAATCCCACTAATGGAATAGATAAAATAGAATTAATAATAATGAAAATCATGATAGGAAGTTCAATAACCAAAAACTGTCAGCAGACCAACCATTCCCTAAACCATAATGTAAACACTAATTTTTTGACATTAATATCAGGAAGAATCCTGAGAAAGCTCAATTTAATAGCTTATCAAAACAGTCCAGGAAAACAATAGCAATAGCAATAGCAGTAGACTTATATACCGCTTCATAGGCCTTTCAGGCCTCTCTAAGCGGTTTACAGAGAGTCAGCATATTGCCCCCAACAATCTGAGTCCTCATTTTACCCACCTCGGAAGGATGGAAGGCTGAGTCAACCCTGAGCCGGTGAGATTTGAACCGCTGACCTGCTGATCTAGCAGTAGCCTGCAGTGCTGCTTTTAACCACTGCGCCACCTTGGCTCAATGATGTATACTTGCATTAGTCCTTTTACCTTGCCCAAATATTGTTTCAAATGTTAATGTCCATATGCATTTAATCTGAAAAATAGGTTTGTTCAAGGCTCTCTCCTATCATCAGGTAGGGAGTCCCATGATCATGGTAGTGGAATATGAATAAAGTATACTTTGTTGTTTTTCCCTGTAAGCTTTGTTTTTTCTTCAGGGACCATTTTTTTCAAACTCTATCGTACGTATAATCGAAAGTCTGCTTAGAACTATCTATAGTGGAATGTCTACAGTGGGGTATCACAAAGATCCATCTTAGTCTCAGTACTCTTCAATATCTTCATAAATGATTTAGATGAGGGAATAGAAGGGGAACTCATCAAATCTGTAGAAAACATTAAGCTGGCAGGAATAGCCAACTCCCCAGAAGATAAGCTCAGGATACAAAATGATCCTGTCAGACTTGAACAATGGGCCCCATTCCAGAAAATGAAATTTAATGCAGAGAGAAGCAAGGTTTCTACACTTAGGCAGGAAAAACCATAGGTACAAGTACAGATTAGGCAAAACTTGGCTCAAAAACAGTAACTGTCAGAGGGACTGTAGAGTCCTAGTGGAGGATCACTTAAATTTGACCTGGCAGTGTGCGGCCATGTGTGTGTGTGCGGCCATGTGTGTGTGTGTGTGTGTGTGTGTGTGTGTGTGTGTGTGTATGGTTTTCTGCCTGAACAAGGGGGTTAGACAAGAAGACCCTCAAGTCCCTTACAGCTCTATATTGATTGAAGAATCCAGGAAATACTTGTGTTAAGTATCTAATAATCATACAATCTTCCCGCTTACATCAGTTGGGAAAAGCATATAGGCTCGGGATCTGCATCTCTACTAATTATACTGAAACTAAGCAATGTAAAAATGCATAACTATATTCAAACTGATTTTGTAAAGTAGTTTACTGAACACTACTGCTTTTTAGGATGATATTATGGACTAGCTTCAAAAACCTTGAGGATGGGGGGAGGGGGAGGACGTTTTCTGTGTTTTTGCCTCATAACATCAAACATAGATTTTGAAATATGCAACCTAAGTATTATTTGGTTCACGGAATGCAATTTTCATCTCTTATTTCATAATCTTTTACTATCCTCGGTTCATTCTTTGTATTAATTTGCAACTGTTTTAAATACCTGTGTGAAAATAATTCTCATTTTCTGCTTCTTCTTACAAATATTATCTAAGAGAAGAAATATAAGTTTCTATGGAGACTCTAAGGATTCCAGGTCATGGTTGTCCCAAAGGTACTTTTTCAATAGGGAAATGGAGTTTTTGGTTTTTCTTTGAAGACGTTTCACTTCTCCTCCAAGAAGCTTCTTGGAGGAGAAGTGAAACGTATTCAAAGAAAAACCAGTTGTTTCTTGAAAAAGTTGGGACAAATAAGTCTCCAACATCGCCTTGGTTAACAGGTCCTGTTTATGGGAAAGGGAATTCATTTAAGATATTACATTCGCATTCAGTTCAATGCTAATGGTACTGATCAACATTTCTAAAGGGACTAGAGAACTTGGATGATTCATTTGTTTTTGTGGGTGTGGGTCAGTGGGATTTTGGGCAATAGCTATTACTGGATAGAGAAGCCCTCTTGGATTCAGTCTGAGCCCCTGGCTTGGGAGGAAACAGTTATCAGCACTTCCAGGTAGACAAGAAGCGTGACAAAGAATATTAGCTCTATCTATTAATACCACATTAATAAAATCTTGTTTGTTCTCTCACTGTACTCACTGGAATACTAGGAAGGGTTTTTATGACACCCCCCCTCTACCCCCACGTGAGAATTGAGATATTTTTTGCATTATGGCTGTCCAGTCCATAACAAAGTATGTGGGAAAATAGATAACGTCCCACAGTTAGTCGCACATACTAATACATCATCCTAAGACCTGCTGATGTTTTCCTCTTGCTTTTATCTGTAAGGAAGAGAAAGAAAAAGCGTAGAAGAGGATGAAAACTCCCTCACCTGCCGCCCCTTTCCGGGCTCCGGGGCGGCTGCGGGGCCGAGGAGGCAGCCTTCGGCCAGGGCCACCGCCTGGGCGCAGTTCTCCGCCCCGCACTCCCTCAGCCAGCCCGCCAACTCCGGGGGCAGCAGGGCCAGCAGCTGCTCCAGCACCACCAGGTCCAGCATCTCGGCTTTGCTGCTCCGCTCGGGCCGCAGCCACCCCCGGCACAGCCGGTGCAGGCGGCTGCAAAGCGCCCGCGGCCCCTCGGCCTTCTGGAAGCCGCAGCAGCGGAAGCGCCAGCGCTCAGCCTCGCAGCTGAGGGGGCCCTCCGAGAGGCCGCTCCCCGCCTGAAGGGGACACCCCCGGGCCTCCATTCGGTCTCCGGCTTCAGCGCAGCCCGAACGGCTGAAATCCCCTCCGATGCCGCCTTAGCTCACAGCGGACCTTCCCCCCCACTCACTCGCCCCGCCCCTTTCTCGGTTTCAGAGGGGGGGGGCTCCGCTCCTTCAGGCCTTCTGAGGCTGAGAACAGCAGCTGCAAATCCTTCCCGCCAAAAATTCCCGCGCTCCCCAGGCCTCTCAGACGGTGGGTCAAAGACTACTGCATCCTAGAGTGGCGAAACCCTGTAAAGAACCCTCTTTTACTGTTCTTAGATAGAGCGTCTCGTAAGGCAGCTACTGCCTCTCCTGTCCTGTGTACTCTACATCCCGGGCTTCTCTTCTGCGCATGCCCTGTTCCATGCTAACGATTAAAGGACGCCCTGCTGCTGGGGAAACGTTGAGTCCAGTGTGGCAGGGGATGCGAAGGTAAAGTGCTATAGGTGGCAGAGAATGATGGGTGTGGTGGAGCTTGAGCTGGGCTGCAATGAGCAAAGCGGCTTTGGAGGAAACTTGATTGGATTGCTGCTTCTGGCCAACTGGGATTTCTTCTCCTCTTAGAATTGTCTTAAATGTGGATGTGCTCCTGGGACAGTTAGAATAAACAGAGACGTGGAAGGGGCTCAAATGTGACGGGAAGCCATACTGAAACTACATTTGTTATTAAATAAATATGTAAGCAATAAATAGTGTGGAGATACTTTTACACCAATTTGTCGTCTCTGTTGTCTGTATTCCTGCGTTGAAACTCAAGGAAGTAATCCCCCTTTTTCTACTGTGAGAAGTTATCATCCAGCCCTCTCTCAGAAAAATGTAAGATCCTAGGAAATATTGAAAAGGCAGAATATTTCTCTAGATATGAAAAGAAACATGTTTTAAAAGACAGAATAGTTGCCTGTAGCTTCCTGCCCATCCCCACTTTGTCAATAGGCCATTGAGAAGGCCAGGCTAGTCCACTTTACATAATAAAGAATTCTCCAATGCAGCCCCAGGAGGGATGGGAGTAAAGGCATAATAATGTTGGAACTTTACTCAACTGGCCACATGGCATCTGAGAACTCATCCATACCTGGATTCAAAACACAGCCTAGAGAGTAGGCCCTGCATGGCCCCATGGGAGTCTGACAACCAATCTGAATACATTTCTTACAAAGGAAGTGAAGGAAACAGGTGGGAGTAAACAGGATATAAAAAGCCTAGCAAGCCCCTCTTTCGGCCCCTCTCTTCTTCTCCACCAACATTGAAGCATGTGATCACCTTTTCTGTTCAGGGCTCAAGTCATGTGGTCCTGTCCAACAATAAACTATCTTTCCAAGCAGCCTCCATGCTTCCAGTGTCTTTTTCCCCACTTGGAGCCGAACCCAGATTTCTTTCATCACTACACAGTACAATCTGTACTATATCTTTTGTTTTATATTTATTACAGTTCTGTCAGAGTCTTGACCTTTTCTTCACCTTTTCTTCTTGATTTTACCTGGCTGGGTGGATTCTTATAGAGTTGATCTGGTCTCAAGGGACTGCACTACTTTAAAAAAAAGCAAATTTACCTCCTGGAATGGGTTTGTTCCCCTTAGCAGACTTAAAATAAGGGCTCAGTATTGCTGAACATAATCACTGGATCAGATAATCAAAAAGGAATACACAGAAAGAGACTGTAGAATTACAGGTCATAAGAGTTTATTTATAAGGTCCCCAACTATAAGAATATAAGGAGTTTGTTACTCAAATACATTGGGAAGCTCAAGTGAAGGAAAAATGCCTTGGGGACTGCTACATAGAGGTTGTCTTTCTGGGGCTGATCTCACTCCTTTTCCTTTTGGTCAGAAGATAACCAAGGAAAATGAGAAGATTTCTTTAGCTAAATCTTGAGAGGAAAGAAAAGTACTATTTTGTGGGAATAGAACACTGCAGATTGAAAGGCTTTCTAAATTTGAGAAATGAGTGTGGATTCTGATTCATAGTGTTCTTTAGGTAAATTAAACTGGTGGCGCAGTGGTTAGAATGTAGTGCAGACTACTGCTGCTGCCTGCCAGCTGCCTCTAATTTGGCAGTTCAAACCTCACCAGGCTCAAGATTGACTCAACATTCCATCCTTCCAAGGCCAATAAAATGAGGATGCAGATCGTTGGCGGCAATATCCTGACTCTGTAAACCACTTAGAGAGGATTGTAAAGCACTATGAAGCTGTATATAAGTCTAAGTGCTATTTCTAAATTAACAGGGAAGTCAAGGAAGCCATCAATCCTCAGTTTGGAAAAGATGGCGAGATGGTGATGGGCAAAAGGCAGGAAACTGAAGGGCTTAGTTCTGATTTTTCATCTCTGTTACCACAGCACAAATGCAGCTCAAAACAAGCAATGGAAAACCTGGCTGCTCTGAATGAATTCAAATATTTGGAACCAGAAGTTCTTCTGAAATCCCTTCCGTGGATTTATGCAGTTTCTTCTGTTGGCATAATTTTATGAGAATTATGGTGGTTCCCAAGTAAAGTTTTTCCACACTCCCTGCTTTACATGATTTCTTCTCTGTATGGATCCTCTAATAGTAATTCAGATAAGACATTCTACTAGAGGCTTTTCCACTTTGTCCATTGAGAAGTATTACTCCCTACATGGATCCATTTATGATGAATAAGATGTTCTTTGCCAGTAAAATTATTTCCATACTCCATGCATTAGATTTACCATTTTGGATTGTTTCGTGAATAAATAACTTGTGATTGTTAAACCATTTTCACACTACATGCATATATATAGTCTCTGTTCTGGGTGAATCCTTTCATGAGAATTAAGTTGTTTTTTCTGAGCAAAGCTGGTTTCACACTCCATGCATTCATATGGATTATCCCCACTTTGAATTCCTTCATGAGTAAATGTGAATGCCTGAGTTTTGATTCTGTTGGGGATGTTACTTGGAATCCTGACACTCTCCTGCTGGAGCAGCAGGTTGGACTAGAAGACCTCCAAGTTCCTTTCCAGCCCTATTCTATTGAAATTGCTGGAACTTTCTCCACTCTACATGCATTTATATTGTCTCTCTTCTGTGTCGGTCCTTTTATAAGAATTAAGTTGTCCTGTTCGAGCAAAGCTTTTTCCACACACTGTGCATTTATATGTTCTCTACCCTGTGTGGATTCTCTCATGAAAATTAAGTTGTCCTTTTTGAGCAAAGCTCTTTCCATATTCTGTACATTGAAATGGTTTCTCCTGTGTATGGATTCTCTCATGACTAATAAGACCACTTTTCCGAGTAAACGCTTTTCCAGTGTATACATTTTTATGGTCTCTCCCACGTGTGCATCTTTTTGTGGGATGCAAGTTGCCATTTGTTAATAAAGCTCTTTCTGCACTTTATGCATTTATATGGTCTCTCCCCAGTGTGGATCCTCTTATGACTAGTCCTGAGTTCTGACAAAAGTTTTTTCCACACTCCATGTATTTATATGGTCTTTCCACGTCATGCATCCTTAGGTGGAAAGTAAGGTGCCATTTGTCAATAAAGCTCTTTTCACACTCCATGCATTTATGTAGTCTGTCCTCTCTGTCAATCCTTTGTTGGCAATTAATATCACTTACTTTCAGTGAATCACTTTCCAAACTCCATGCATTTATATGGTCTGTCCCCAGTGTGGATTCTGTTATGAGATCTAAGCTGTCCTTTCTGAGCAAAGCTCTCTCCACATTCTGTACATTGAAATGGTTTTTCCCGTGCGGATTTTTCATGTTTAATAAGACTACTTTTGTAAATAAATGCTTTTCCACACTGTATGCATTTATACGGTTTTTCCCCTGTGTGGATTCTTTCATGAGAAGTAAGACTATTTTTGCGAATAAATGCTTTTCCACACTCTATGCATTTATATGGTCTCTCCCCTGTGTGGATTCTTTCATGATAAATAAGATCACCTTTCTGAGCAAATGCTTTTCCACACTGTATGCATTTATATGGTCTTTCCGCTTCGTGCATCCTTAGGTGGAAAGTAAGGTGCCATTTGTCAATAAAACTCTTTTCACACAACATGCATTTATATGTTCTGTCTTCTGTGTCAATCCTTTGATGGCAATTAATATCATTACTTTCAGTGAATCTCTTTCCAAACTCCATGCACTTGTATGGACGCTCCCCAGTGTGGGTCCTTTCATGACAATTAAGATCTCTGTTCCAATGAAAACTTTTTCCACACTCCATGCATTTATATGGTCTGTCCTCTGTATCAATCCTTTGATGGCAATTAATATCAAAACTATCAGTGAATCTCTTTCCAAACTCCATGCAGCTATATGTTTTGTCATTTGAGTGGATCTTCTGATGGTGCGTCAGATTACGATTTATACAGAATTCATTTTGGCTCTTTGAAGGCACTGCATATTGTGGTTTAAATAACCTCCATTGCTTCTCATTCTCCAGCCCATCACCACCACCTGTGTGTGGGGGGAAAAGGCAGAAAATCTCATTAGAATTTAAAATGATGGCTGGGGGCGGGGTATCTCCCCGTCATAAATATGCCCATCTGACGTCAGCATTGGTAACAACAAATTGTCAAACTAAGAAATGTTGGGTTGAAAATGTTATGTAAGAGACTCTTAATGATATACAAGCGTTTTGTAACACTGATCCATATGAAGGCTGTACTGTTGTTAGGTCAATCTGCTCAAGTATTTGCATCTAAGGCCTTTCAAAATGGTTTTGTAGCAGGGTGGCTGTGAGGACAGCCTTGGACAAAATTACTATGTAGTGGCTTGGCTGGTTTATAATCCTGGCAGTTAAAGGGAAGCAAAGGGAAGTGTATGAGACTTTTGCACATGTGGGTGTCCACTGGATATTAGCCCCATACTATACATTGTGAGTGGGCTGCAGTGGCTCAGTGGCTAACACGCTGAGCTTGTCAATCAAAAAGGTTTGCATTTTGAAACCCTAGTGCCATGTAACGGAGTGAACTCCCGTTAGTTGTCCCAGCTTCTGGCCAACCTACCAGTCCGAAAGCATGTAAAAAATGTAAGTAGAAAAATAGGGACCTCCTTGATGGGAAGGTAACAGTGTTCCTTGAGCCTTTGGCGTTTTGTCATGCCGGCTTTATGACCATGGAGACACCTTCGGACAGGACTGGTTTTTCGGTTTTGAAACGGAGATGAGCACCGCTAGAGTTGGGAATAACTAGCACATATGTGCGAGGAGAACCTTTCCCTTTACATTGTGGCTGTGATTTTCCTGAGAATAGGAAAGATTTTACAGGTGGTAGTCATTAGAGTTCTCACCACCGTATGCAACTGAGTGCATGCATCTTCTCTCTTTAATTCCCACTTAAAACACCTTTCCTAATCAATAGAACCCAGAGCAAAGAGGATCCTTACCCAAAGCAGCCATATTCATATTAACCTCCAGCATGACTTCCCTGCAGAGGGCCTTCTGGCTAGAATCCAGCAGTGCCCACTCCTCCTCTTTGAACTCCACAGCCGTCACCTCAAAGGGATCAGAGCCCTAGAAACAAAAAAAATATCTTCCTCATGTGACAGTCCTCTCTTATGTTTTCTTTCTTAATTTTAAAAGAGAATAGAGAGCTTTGCAAGAGACCAAATGGACATTTTCTTCTAGCAAATAAACACACACACTTAAGGGTGGGAAGCCCCCCCCCCCCCCACCTCCTCCATGCCGGTTTTTTAAAGGCACAAAATATGGGTTAGATGCATCCAAGTTGCAGAATGGTACCACCACCCTTCCTCCCCTGGCCTGGCAGAATTCACCAAAAAGATTTTGTGCAGGGAATCCTCTGTGCTTCTCTCTCTGGCCCAGTAAAACACTCATTTGTTAGCAATAGCAATAGCAGTAGACTTATATACCGCTTCATAGGCCTTTCAGGCCTCTCTAAGCGGTTTACAGAGAGTCAGCATATTGCCCCCAACAATCTGGGTCCTCATTTTACCCACCTCGGAAGGATGGAAGGCTGAGTCAACCCTGAGCCGGTGAGATTTGAACCGCTGACCTGCTGATCTAGCAGTAGCCTGCAGTGCTGCATTTAACCACTGCGCCACCTTGGCTCTTAGAAAACCTGACATACCTATTAAGGATTTTTTATCTGCCCTATTTCAAAATGTTGCACATGATCCTGAAGATATCTTTTGAAACATATTAAGGAAGATTAAACTGTTCCAACACATTTCAAAAGTACAAGACTTTTGTGAATTGACCTTCGTTTGCATTCCTAAGATCATCTTCAAGGTTGAATTAGTAAGGCTCACTGGGTCATTCTGTGGGGACAGCAGGATTGAAATTCACAGAGACTTGGCCTTTGGTTTACAAAGAAGCTCAGAAGAAACTTACACTTACCTGGCAAGGTAGTCCCAGTTGGATCCTCCTGAAAAGAAGCTCTTCAGAATCATTGGATGGATCTCCTCCTCCCTGGAGCTCTGCTGAGATCTTCTCAATGAATGGCTCCTGCAACTTAAAAAAAAGGCCTGATTTATGATCTACTTTGAAATGACTTCGAACGAACCATGTTAGTTTGCTTAAGTTTTTGGTCTCCACATGTATTTTTCCAATTCAAATAAAAATGAGAGAATTTGAGAATTCCTACTCTGTGGGTTGCTGTTATTTCTGGATAATTGGCTGCAACTTTTATGAGTTGCTTCCTTTTTATTTCCTATTTTCCTTCAGAACAGGAGCTGCTTATTTATCTTCTCCTCATTACTTGACAATAACGGCCTTTCCTTCTTTGTGAATGTATTCATGTCTATTTTATCCGTGAGGAGACCACCGACCTGAAAGTTCAGAAGGAGATCTTGGAATGTACATCAGGGTGCCTTTGAGGGTAAAACACATGCCCTGAAACACTGAGACTCATTAAAAGATATTTGGATACTTCATTCTTTCTAACAAATTCCCAATCAGGTTTAACGTTGACTGATAAATGTTTTAAGATGACTTTGAATATATAGAAAAGCAGAACTAGGGAGAATCTCTGCTTCGATTGAGTGCAACCTTTCAGCAGGTTTGATCAATAAATCACTTTTGCATAATGATTCTGAAGGATATCCAACTGTAATGAATGATATACTCTTCATATCAAAGCAAAGGGACATGCAGAGTACAATAATATCCTTAGGTGGACTAAAAAAAATGACATGACACAAATTGGGAATAGATGAGAGGTTGTATTCAGCAGGTTCTGATCAGTTATGGAGCACCAGTAGTGGAAATTTTGAGTAGTTCAGAGAACTGGTAATTCCACCTCTAACTGGCTCCGCCCCAATCTATTATCTGCCTCCCGAGTCCCAGCTGATTGGGAGGAAATGGGGATTTTGCAGTAATCTTCCCCTGGAGTGGGGTGGGAATGGAGATTTTGCAGTCACCTTCCCCTGCCACACCCACCAAGCCATGCCATGCCCACAGAACGAGGAGTAAAAAAAATTGAATTCCACCATTGGAATAGATAAAATAGAATTAATAACAGTAAGGAAAATCATGATAGGAACTTCAATAACCAAAAACTGTCAGACGACCAACCATTCCCTAAACCATAATGTAAACACTAATTTTTTGACATGTTAATATCAGGAAGAATCCTGAGAAAGCTCAGTTTAATAGCTTATCAAAACAGTCCAGGAAAACAATGATGTATACTTGCATTAGTCCTTTTACCTTGCCCAAATATTGTTTCAAATGTTAATGTCCATATGCATTTAATCTGAAAAATAGGTTTGTTCAAGGCTCTCTCCTATCATCAGGTAGGGAGTCCCATGATCATGGTAGTGGAATATGAATAAAGTATACTTTGTTGTTTTTCTCTGTAAGCTTTGTTTTTTCTTCAGGGACCATTTTTTTCAAACTCTATCATACGTATAATCGAAATAATTCTCATTTTCTGCTTCTTCTTAAAAATATTATCTAAGAGAAGAAATATAAGTTTCTATGGAGATTCTAAGTAATCCAGGTCATGGTTGTCCCCAAGGTACTTTTTCAATAGGCAACTGGAGTTTTTTGGTTTTTCTTTGAAGATGTTTCACTTCTCCTCTGAAGTGTTGAAAGAGCTTCTTGGAGGAGAAGTGAAACGTCTTCAAAGAAAAACCAGAAAGTCCAGTTGTGTCTTGAAAAAGTTGGGACAAATAAGTCTCCAACACTGCCTTGGTTAACAGGTCCTGTTCATGAGAAAGGGAATTCATTTAAGACATTGCATTCACATTCAGTTCAATGCTAATGGTACTGATCAAAATTTCTAAAGGGACTAGAGAACTTGAATGATTCATTTGTTTTTGTGGGTGTGGGTCAGTGGGATTTTGGGCAATAGCTATTACTGGATAGAGAAGCCCTCTTGGAGTCAGTCTGAGCCCTTGGCTTGGGAGGAAACAGTTATCAGCACTTCCAGGTAGACAAGAAGCGGGACAAAGAATATTAGCTCTATCTATTAATACCACATTAATAAAATCTTGTTTGTTCTCTCACTGTACTCACTGGAATACTAGGAAGGGTTTTTATGACACCCCCCCTCTACCCCCACGTGAGAATTGAGATATTTTTTGCATTATGGCTGTCCAGTCCATAACAAAGTATGTGGGAAAATAGATAACGTCCCAGTTAGTCGCACATACTATTACATCATCCTAAGACGTGCTGATGTTCTCTTGCATTTATCTGTAAGGAAGAGAAACAAAAAGCGTAGAAGAGGATGAAAACTCCCTCACCTGCCGCCCCTTTACGGGCTCCGGGGCAGTTGCGGGGCCGAGGAGGCAGCCTTCGGCCAGGGCCACCGCCTGGGCGCAGTTCTCTGCCCCGCACTCCCTCAGCCAGCCCGCCAACTCCGGGGGCAGCAGGGCTAGCAGCTGCTCCAGCACCACCAGGTCCAGCATCTCGGCTTTGCTGCTCCGCTCGGGCCGCAGCCACCCCCGGCACAGCCGGTGCAGGCGGCTGCAAAGCGCCCGCGGCCCCTCGGCCTTCCGGAAGCCGCAGCTGCGGAAGCGCCAGCGCTCAGCCTCACAGTTGCGGGGGCCCTCGGAGGGGCCGCTCCCCGCCTGAAGGGGACACCCCCGGGCCTCCATTCGGTCTCCGGCTTCAGCGCAGCCCGAACGGCTGAAATCCCCTCCGATGCCGCCTTAGCTCACAGCGGACCTTCCCCCCCACTCACTTGCCCCGCCCCTTTCCCGGTTTCAGAGGGGGGGGCTCCGCTCCTTCAGGCCTTCTGAGGCAAATCCTTCCCGCTAAAAATCCCCCCGCTCCCCAGGCCTCTCTGACGGTGGGTCCAAGACTACTGCATCCTAGAGTGGCGAAACCCTGTAAAGAACCCTCTTTTACTGTTCTTAGATAGAGTATCTCGTAAGGCAGCTACTGCCTCTCCTGTCCTGTGTACTCTACATCCCGGGCTTCTCTTCTGCGCATGCCCTGTTCCATGCTGCCGACGCCGTGCTGCTGGGGAAACGTTTGGTCCAGTGTAGCAGGGGATGCGAAGGTAAAGTGCTATAGGTGGCAGAGAATGATGGATGTGGTGGAGCTTGAGCTGGATGCAATGAGCCAAGCGGCTTTGGAGGAAACTTGATTGGATTGCTGCTTCTGGCCAACTGGGATTTCTTCTCCTCTTACAATTGTCTTAAGTGTGGATGTGCTCCTGGGACCGTTAGAATAAACAGAGACGTGGAAGGGGCTCAAATGTGACGGGAAGCCATACTGAAACTACATTTGTTATTAAATAAATATGTAAGCAATAAATAGTGTGGAGATACTTTTACACCAATTTGTCATCTCTGTTGTCTGTATTTCTGCGTTGAAACTCAAGGAAGGAATCCCCCTTTTTCTACACATACAATCTGTAAAAATATCTTTTGTTTTATTACAGTTCTGTCGAAGTCTTGACCTTTTCTTCACCTTTTCTGCTTGATTTTACCTGGCTGGGTGGATTCTTATAGAGTTGATCTGGTCTCAAGGGGTTGCACTTCTTAAAAAAAACAAATTTACCTCCTGGAATGGGTTTGTTCCCCTCAGCAAACTTAAAATAAGGGCTCGGTATTGCTGAACATAATCACTCGATCAGATAATCATAAAGGAATACACAGAAAGAGACTCTAGAATTACAGGTCATAATAGTTTATTTATAAGTTTCCCAACTATAAGAATAGTTGGGAAGTTGGGAAGCTCAAGTAAAGGAACCCTTGGGGACTGCTCCACAGAGGTTGCCTGTCTGGGGCTGATCTCACTCCTTTTCCTTTTGGTCAGAAGATAACCAAGGAATATGAGATTTCTTTAGCTAAATCTTAAGACGAAAGAAAAGGAGTACTATTTTGTGGGAATAGAACTCTGCATATTGAAAGCCTTTCTAAATTTGAGAAATGCGTGTGGATTCTGCCTATAGTGTTTTTTAGGTAAATTAAACTGGTGGCGCAGTGGTTAGAATGTAGTGCAGACTACTGCTGCTGCCTGTAATTTGGCAGTTCAAACCTCACCAGGCTCAAGATTGACTCAACATTCCATCCTTCCAAGGCCAATAAAATGAGGATGCAGATCATTGGCGGCAATATCCTGACTCTGTAAACCACTTAGAACGGATTGTAAAGCACTATGAAGCTGTATATAAGTCTAAGTTCTACTGCTAAATTAACAGGAAAGTCAAGGAAGCCATCAATCCTCAGTTTGGAAAAGATGGCGAGATGGTGATCAGCAAAAGGTAGGAAACTGAAGGGCTTAGTTCTGATTTTTCATCTCTCTTGCCACAGCACAAATGCAGCTCAAAATAAGCAACGGAAAACCTGGCTGCTCTGAATGAAGTCAAATATTTGGAACCAGAAGTTCTTCTGAAGTCCCTTCCATGGATTTATGCAGTTTCTTCTGTTCACATAATTTTATGAGAATTATGGTGGTTCCCAAGTAGTTTTTCCACACTCCCTGCTTTACATGATTTCTCCCCTATATGGATCCTCTAATAGTAATTCAGATAAGACATTCTACTAGAGGCTTTTCCACTTTATCCATTTAGAAGTATTGCTCCCTACATGGATCCATTTATGATGAATAAGATGTTCTTTGCCAGTAAAATTATTTTCATACTCTATGCATTAGATTTACCAATTTTGGATTGTTTCGTGAATAAATAACTTGTGATTGTTAAACCATTTTCACACTACATGCATATATATAGTCTCTGCTCCGCGTGAATCCTTTTATGAGAATTAAGTTGTTCTTTCTGAGCAAAGCTGGTTTCACACTCCATGCATTCATATGGATTATCCCCACTTTGAATTCCTTCATGAGTAAATGTAAATGGCCGAGTTTTGATTCTGTTGGGGATATTACTTGGAATCCTGACAGTCTCCTGCTAGAGCAGGAAGTTGGACTAGAAGACCCCCAAGTTCCCTTCCAGCCCTATTCTATTGAAATTGCTGGAGCTTTCTCCACTCTACATGCATTTATATTCTCTCTCTTCTGTGTTGGTCCTTTTATAAGAATTAAGTTGTCCTGTTTGAGCAAAGCTTTTCCCACACTCTCTGCATTTATATGGTCTCTGCCCTGTGTGGATTCTCTCATGAAAATTAAGTTGTCCTTTTTGAGCAAAGCTCTTTCCATATTCTGTACATTGAAATGGTTTCTCCCCTGTATGGATTTTCTAATGACTAATAAGACCACTTTTCCAAGTAAACACTTTTCCACAGTGTATACATTTTTATGGTCTCTCCGTGTGCATCTTTTGGTGGGAAGTATGTTGCTATTTGTTAATAAAGCTCTTTCTGCACTCTATGCATTTATATGGTTTCTCTCCTATGTAGATCTTTTTATGAGAATTAAGTTTATCTTTCCAAGTGACGCCTCGGAGCTGCAAGGTTCCGTGAGGAGGCCGCTAGGGCCGCTGCTCCCCCCCCCCGACGGACTCCTTGTAGCTGCTGCTCCGTGCCTGAAGGACCACTGTTCCTCCTGCCCCCCCACCCCGGCCTTCGGTTTCCAGCTTCAGCGCAGCCGAAGGTTAGGCTGCAGTACTGCAGGCCACTTCAGCTGACTGTTATCTGCAGTTCAGCAGTTCTAATCTCACCGGCTCAAGGTTGACTCAGATTTCCATCCTTCCGAGGTGGGTGAAATGAGGACCCAGACTGTGGGGGCGATATGCTGACTCTGTAAACCGCTTAGAGAGGGCTGAAAGCCCTATGAAGCGGTATATAGGTCTAACTGCTGCTGGGGCTGCCTTTGGTCACCGTGGACCCTCCCCCACCCCTTTCCCAGTTTCAAAAGAGAAGGGGGGGGACTACACTCCATCAGGGCTTTTGTGCTTCAGCGGAGCAACTGAAAACCATTCCGGCCAAAACGTCTGGCACTTAGCTGGCCTATCAGGCTCTCTCTCTCTCAACCAGAGAGTACTGCTTCCTAGAGAGCCAAAACACTATAAATCCTGCCCCATCCTTTAGGGCTCTTGGCTATAGCGTCTATACCAGTGATGGGTTTCTGCCGGTTGGCACCGGTTTGGGCGAAGCAGTTCATGAATTTCAGCAACCTCTGAGAGGAGGTTCGACCGGTGGACCCGGAAGTACCTTCTGGAACACCTGCCCCGGCCGTGTTGCTCGCTCCCCCACCCATTAGCATTAAACTAGGCTAGCCCAGCCTGCCGCTTTACAATGAATTGTAAATGCCTGTTTTATTCTGTTGCAGATGTTACTTGGAAACATGAAAGTCTCCTGCTGGAGCAGGGTATTAGACGTGAACACCTCCAAGATCCCTTCTAACCCTATTCTATTCTGTTGAAATTGTTGCAGTTTTCTCCACACTAAATGCATTTATATGGTCTCTCTTCTGTGTGGGTCCTTTTATGAGAATTAAGTTGTCCTGTCCGAGCAAAGCTTTTTCCACATTCTGTACATTGAAATGGTTTTTCCCCTGTGTGGATTCTTTCATGACAAGTAAGACTATTTTTGTGAGTAAATGCTTTTCCACACTGTATGCATTTATATGGTCTCTCCCCAGTGTGGATCCTCTTATGACTATTAAGTCCTGAGTTCTGACAAAAGCTTTTTCCACACTCCATGCATTTATATGGTCTTTCCGCTTCATGCATCCTTAGGTGGAAACTAAGGTGCCATTTGTCAATAAAGCTCTTTTCACACTCCATGCATTTATATGGTCTGTCCTCTGTGTCAATCCTTTGATGGCAATTAATATCATTACTTTCAGTGAATCTCTTTCCAAACTCCATGCATTTATATGGTCTGTCCCCAGTGTGGATTCTGCTATGAGATTTAAGCTGTCCTTTCTGAGCAAAGCTCTTTCCACATTCTGTACATTGAAATGGTTTTTCCCCTGTGTGGATTCTTTCATGATTAATGAGATAATATTTCCGAGTAAATGTTTTTCCACACTGTATGCATTTATATGGTCTTTCCGCTTCATGCATCCTTAGGTGGAAAGTAAGGTGCCATTTGTCAATAAAGCTCTTTTCACACTCCATGCATTTATATGGTCGGTCCTCTGTGTCAATCCTTTGATGGCAATTAATATCACTACTTTCAGTGAATCTCTTCCCCAATTCCATGCATTTATATGGTCTGTCCCCAGTGTGGATTCTGTTATGAGACTTAAGCTGTACTTTCTGAGCAAAGCTCTTTCCACATTCTGTACATTGAAATGGTTTTTCCCCTGTGTGGATTCTTTCATGACAAGTAAGATTATTTTTGCGAGCAAATGCTTTTCCACACTGTATGCATTTATATGGTCTCTCCCCAGTGTGGATCCTCTTATGACAATTAAGGTCTGAGTTCTGACAAAAGCTTTTTCCACACTCCATGCATTTATATGGTTTTTCCGCTTCGTGCATCCTTAGGTGGAAAGTAAGGTGCCATTTGTCAATAAACCTCTTTTCACACACCATGCATTTATAGGGTCTATCCTCTGTGTCAATCCTTTGATGGCAATTAATATCACTACTCTCACTTAAGCTCTTTCCAAACTCCATGCAGCTATATGTTTTGTCATTTGAGGGGATCTTCTGATGGTCCGTCAGTTTACGACTTGTACAGAATTCACTTTGGCTCTTTGAAGACACTGCATATTGTGGTTTAAATAACCTCCGCTGCTTCTCATTCTCATTCTCCAGCCCATCACCACCACCTGTTTGGGGGGAAGGAAGCAGGAATTCTCATTAGAATTTAAAATGATGGCGGGGGGGGGGGTCAGTCAGAAATATGCCCATCTGATAACAGCATTGGTAACAACAAATTGTCAAACTAGGAGATGCTGGCTTGAAAATGTTTTGTAGGACACTCTTAATGATATCCAAAAGATTTGTCAGCACTGACCCATATGAAGGCTTTACACTGTTGTTAGGTCAATCTGCTCAGGCATTTGCATCTAAGGCCTTTCACAATGGTATGGTGGACATTTCTGAAAAAGCCCTTGTTTTTTGTAGAAGAGTGGCTGTGAGGACAACCTTGGACAAAATTACTATGTAGTGGCTCGGCAGGTTTATAATCCAGGGCCCCTGGCAATTAAAGGGAAGCTAACGGAAGTGTATGAGACTTTTGCACATGTGGGTGTCCACTGGATATTAACCACATACTATACATTGTGAGTGGGATGCAGTGGCTCAGTGGCTAAGATGCTGACCTTGTCAATCAGAAAGGTCTGCACTTTGAATTCCTAGTGCCGTGTAACGGAGTGAACTCCCGTTACTTGTCCCAGCTTCTTCCAACCTAGCAGTTCGAAAGAATGTAAAAATGACAGTAGAAAAATATGGGAAGGTAGCAGTATTCCATGAGCCTTTGGCGTTCATCACCACGGAGACATCTTTGGACAATCCTGGCTCTTCGGTTTTGAAACGGAGATGAGCACCGCTAGAGTTGGGAACAACTAGCACCTATGTGGGAGGGGAACCTTTACCTTATGCATTGGGATTCTGATTTTCCTGAGATTAGGAAAGATTTTACAGGTGGTAGTCATTAGCGTTCTCACCACCGTATGCAACTGAGTTCATGTATCTTCTGTCTTTAGTTCCCACATAAAACAACTAATCAATAGAACCCAGAGCAAAGAGGATCCTTACCCAGAGCAGCCATATTCATAGTAACCTCCAGCATGACTTCCCTGCAGAAGGCCTTCTGGCTAGAATCCAGCAGTGCCCACTCCTCCTCTGTGAAGTCCACAGCCACCACCTCAAAGGGATCAGAGCCCTAGAAACAAAAAAAATATCTTCCCCATTTAACAGTCCTCTCTTATGTTTTCTTTCTTAATTCCAAAAGAAAAGAGAGCTTTGTAAGTAACTAAATGGACATTTTCTTCTACCAAATGAACACACACACTTAACGGTGGGAAGCCCCCCTCCACCTCCTCCATGCTGCTTTTTTAAAGGCACAAAATATGGGTTAGATGCATCCAAGTTGCAGAATGGCACTGCTTGGGGATTACCAACACCACCCCTCCTCCCCTGGCCTGGCAGAATTCGCCAAAAAGATTTTGTGCAGGGAATCCTCTCGGCTTCTCTCTCTGGCGCAATAAAACACTCATTTGTTAGAAAACATGACATACCTATTAGGGATTTTTTATCTGCCCTATTTCAAAATGTTGCACATGATCCTGAAGATATCTTTTGAAACATATTAAGGAAGATTAAACTGTTCCAACACATTTCAAGAGTACAAGACTTTTGTGAATTGACCTTTGTTTGCATTCCTAGGATCATCTTCAAGGTTGAATTAGTAAGGCTCACGGGGTCATTCTGTGGGGACAGCTGGATTGAAATTCACAGAGACTCGGCCTTTGGTTTTCAAAAAAGCTCATGAATGAAGGCGTTTAAACTTCTCAGAAGAAACTTACACTTACCTGGCAAGGTAGTCCCAGTTGGATCCTCCTGAAAAGAATCTCTTCAGAATCATTGGATGGATCTCCTCTTTCCTGGAGCTCTGCTGAGATCTCCTGAATGAATGGCTCCTGCAACTTAAAAAAAAGGCCTGATTTATGATCTACTTTGAAATGACTTCGAACTAACCATGATAGTTCACTTAAGTTTTTGTTCTCCACATGTATTTTTCCAATTCAAATAAAAATGAGAGGATTTGAGAACTCCTACTCTGTGGGTTGCTGTTATTACAGGATAATTGGCTGCCACTTTTATGAGTTGCTTCCTTTTTATTTCCTATTTTCCTTCAGAACAGGAGCTGCTTATTTATCTTCTCATTACTTGACAATAACGGCTTTTCATTCTTTGTGAATGTATTTATGTCTATTCTATCAGTGAGGAGACCACCGACCTGAAAGACCAGAAGATGATCTTGGAATGTACATCAGGGTGCCTTTGAGGGTAAAACACATGCCCTGGAACACTGAGACTCATTAAACGATATGTAGATACTTCATTCTTTCTAACAAATTCCCAATCAGGCTTAACGTTGAGTGATAAATATTTTAAGGTGATTTTTTATTTATAGAAAAGCAGAACTAGGGAGAATCTCTGTTGCGATGAAGTGCAACCTTTCAGCAGATTTTATCAATAAATCACTTTTGCAAAATGATTCTGAAGGATATCCAACTGTAATGAATGATATACTCTTCATATCAAAGGAAAGGGACATGCAGAGTGCAATAATATTTTTAGGTGGACTAAAAGAATGACGGGACACAAATTGGGAATAGAAGAGAGGTTGTATTCAGCAGGTTCTGATCAGTTCTGGAGAACCAGTAGTAGAAATTTTGAATAGTTCAGAGAACTGGTAATTCCACCTCTAATTGGCTCCAGCCCTATCTATTATCTGCCTCCCAAGTCCCAGCTGATTGGGAGGAAATGGGTATTTCGCAGTAACCTTACCCTGGAGTGAGATGGGAATGGAGATTTGGCAGTAACCTTCCCCTGCCACACCCACCAAGCCATGCCATGCCCACAGAACGAGGAGTAAAAAAAATTGAATTCCACCAATGGAATAGATAAAATAGAATTAATAACAGTAATGAAAATCATGATAGGAAATTCAATAACACAAAACTGTCAGCAGACCAACCATTCCCTGAACCATAATGTAAACACTAATTTTTTGACATGTTAATATCAGGAAGAATCCTGAGCAAGCTCAGTTTAATAGCTTATCAAAACAGTCCAGGAAAACAATGATGTATACTTGCATTAGTCCTTTTACCTTGCTCTAATATTGTTTCAATTGTTAATGTCCAAATGCATTTAATCTGAAAAATAGGTTTATTCAAGGTTCTCTCCTATCATCAGGTAGGGAGCCCCATGATCATGGTAGTGGAATATGAATAAAGTATACTTCGTTGTTTTTCTCTGTAAGCTTTGTTTTTTCTTCAGGGACCATTTTTTTCAAACTCTATCATACGTATAATCGAAAGTCTGCTTAGAACTATCTATAGTGGAATTTCTACAGTGGGGTATCACAAAGATACATCTAAGTCTCAGTACTCTTCAATATCTTCATAAATGATTTAGATGAGGGAATAGAAGGGGAACTCATCAAATTTGTAGATTGGCAGGAATAGCCAACTCCCCAGAAGATAAGCTCAGGATACAAAATGATCTTGTCATACTTGAACAATGGGCCCCATTCCAGAAAATGAAATTTAATGCAGAGACAATCAAGGTTTCTACACTTAGGCAGGAAAAACCATAGGTACAAGTACAGATTAGGCAAAACTTGGCTCAAAAACAGTAACTGTCAGAGGGACTGTAGAGTCCTAGTGGAGGATCACTTAAATTTGACCTGGCAGTGTGCGGCCGTGTGTGTGTGTGTGTGTGTGTGTGTGTGTGTGTGTGTGTGTGTGTATCATCATCTGTCATCTTCCATCATCTTACTGGTTCAAATCCCAGTAAGGGTATGGCTAGCTGATGAGAGCTAAATAGCTTGAAATAGATCTATACTAGTCTCCCTTTATTTATTTATCAGCACAAATAAAACACACACACACACACACACACACACACACACACACACACAGACATGGGTTTTTGCCTGAACAAGGGGGTTAGACAAGAAGACCCTCAAGTCCCTTCCAGCTCTATATTGATTGAAGAATCCAGGAAATACTTGTGTTAAGTATCTAATAATCATACAATCTTCCCGCTTACATCAGTTGGGAAAAGCATATAGGCTCGGGATCTGCATCTCTACTAATTAGAATGAAACTAAGCAATGTAAAAATGCATAACTATATTCAAACTGATTTTGTAAAGTATTTTACTGAACATTACTACTTTTTAGGATGATAGTATGGACTAGATTCAAAAACCTTGAGGACAGGGGGAGGGGGTGGACGTTTTCTGTGTTTTTGTCTCATAACATCAAACATAGATTTTGAAATATGCAACCTAAGTACTATTTGGTTCACCAAAACGCAATTTTCATCTCTTATTTCATAATCTTTTACTATCCTCTGTTCATTCTTTGTATTAATTTGCAACTGTTTTAAATACCTGTGTGAAAATAATTCTCATTTTCTGCTTCTTCTTACAAATATTATCTAAGAGAAGAAATATAAGTTTCTATGGAGACTCTAAGGATTCCAGGTCATGGTTGTCCCAAAGGTACTTTTTCAATAGGGAAATGGAGTTTTTGGTTTTTCTTTGAAGACGTTTCACTTCTCCTCCAAGAAGCTTCTTGGAGGAGAAGTGAAACGTATTCAAAGAAAAACCAGTTGTTTCTTGAAAAAGTTGGGACAAATAAGTCTCCAACATCATCTTGGTTAACAGGTCCTGTTCATGAGAAAGGGAATTCATTTAAGACATTACATTCACATTGAGTTCAATGCTAATGGTACTGATCAACATTTCTAAAGGGACTAGAGAACTTGAATGATTCATTTATTTTTGTGGGTGTGGGTCAGTGGGATTTTGGGCAATAGCTATTACTGGATAGAGGAGCCCTCTTGGATTCAGTCTGAGCCCCTGGCTTGGGAGGAAACAGTTATCAGCACTTCCAGTTAGACAAGCAGCGGGATAAAGAATATTAGCTTGCTCTATTAAGACCACATTAATAAAATCTTGTTTGTTCTCTCACTGTACTCACTGGAATACTAGGAAGGGTTTTTATGACACCCCCCCTCTACCCCCACGTGAGAATTGAGATATTTTTTGCATTATGGCTGTCCAGTCCATAACAAAGTATGTGGGAAAATAGATAACGTCCCACAGTTAGTCGCACATACTAATACATCATCCTAAGACCTGCTGATGTTTTCCTCTTGCTTTTATCTGTAAGGAAGAGAAAGAAAAAGCGTAGAAGAGGATGAAAACTCCCTCACCTGCCGCCCCTTTCCGGGCTCCGGGGCGGCTTCGTGGCCGAGGAGGCAGCCTTCGGCCAGGGCCACCGCCTGGGCGCAGTTCTCCGCCCCGCACTCCCTCAGCCAGCCCGCCAACTCCGGGGGCAGCAGGGCCAGCAGCTGCTCCAGCACCACCAGGTCCAGCATCTCGGCTTTGCTGCTCCGCTCGGGCCGCAGCCACCTCCGGCACAGCCGGTGCAGGCGGCTGCAAAGCGCCCGCGGCCCCTCGGCTTTCCGGAAGCCGCAGCTGCGGAAGCGCCAGCGCTCAGCCTCCCAGCTGAGGGGGCCCTCGGAGGGGCCGCTCCCCGCCTGAAGGGGACACCCCCGGGCCTCCATTCGGTCTCCGGCTTCAGCGCAGCCCGAACGGCTGAAATCCCCTCCGATGCCGCCTTAGCTCACAGCGGACCTTCCCCCACTCACTCGCCCCGCCCCTTTCCCGGTTTCAGGTGGGGGGGCTCCGCTCCTTCAGGCCTTCTGAGGCAAATCCTTCCCGCCAAAAATTCCCGCGCTCCCCAGGCCTCTCAGACTCTCAAAGACTACTGCATCCTAGAGTGGCGAAACCCTGTAAAGAACCCTCTTTTACTGTTCTTAGATAGAGCGTCTCGTAAGGCAGCTACTGCCTCTCCTGTCCTGTGTACTCTACATCCCGGGCTTCTCTTCTGCGCATGCCCTGTTCCATGCTGACGACTAAAGGACGCCCTGCTGTTGGGGAAACGTTGAGTCCAGTGTGGTAGGGGATGTGAAGGTAAAGTGCTATAGGTGGCAGAGAATGATGGGTGTGGTGGAGCTTGAGCTGGGCTGCAATGAGCCAAGCGGCTTTGGAGGAAAATTGATTGGATTGCTGCTTCTGGCCAACTGGGATTTCTTCTCCTCTTAGAATTGTCTTAAATGTGGATGTGCTCCTGGGACAGTTGGAATAAACAGAGACGTGGAAGGGGCTCAAATGTGACGGGAAGCCATACTGAAACTACGTATGTTATTAAATAAATATGTAAGCAATAAATACGGTGGAGATACTTTTACACCAATTTGTCATCTCTGTTGTCTGTATTTCTGCGTTGAAACTCAAGGAAGGAATCCCCCTTTTTCTACACAATCTGTACTATATCTTTTGTTTTATTACAGTTCTGTCGAAGTCTTGACCTTTTTTTCACCTTTTCTTCTTGATTTTACCTGGCTGGGTGGATTTTTATAGAGTTGATCTTGTCTCAAGGGGTTGTACTACTTTAAAAAAAGCAAATTTACCTCCTGGAATGGGTTTGTTCCCCTTAGCGGACTTAAAATAAGGGCTCGGTATTGCTGAACGTAATGACAGGATCAGATAATCAAAAAGGAATACACAGAAAGAGACTGTAGAATTACAGGTCATAATGATTTATTTATAAGTTTCCCAACTATAAGAATATAAGGAGTTTGTTACTCAAATACATTGGGAAGCTCAAGTGAAGGAAAAATGCCTTGGGGACTGCTCCACAGAGGTTGTCTTTCTGTGGTTGATCTCACTCCTTTTCCTTTTGGTCAGAAGATAACCAAGGAAAATGAGATTTCTTTAGCTAAATCTTAAGAGGAAAGAAAAGGAGTACTATTTTGTGGGAATAGAACTCTGCATATTGAAAGCCTTGCTAAATTTGAGAAATGTGTGTGGATTCTGCCTATAGTGTTTTTTAGGTAAATTAAACTGGTGGCGCAGTGGTTAGAATGTAGTGCAGACTACTGTTGCTGCCTGCCAGCTGCCTGTAATTTGGCAGTTCAAACCTCACCAGGCTCAAGATTGACTCAACATTCCATCCTTCCAAGGCCAATAAAATGAGGATGCAGATCATTGGCGGCAATATCCTGACTCTGTAAACCACTTAGAGAGGATTGTAAAGCACTATGAAGCTGTATATAAGTCTAAGTGCTATTGCTAAATTAACAGGGAAGTCAAGGAAGCCATCAATCCTGTTTGGAAAAGATGGTGATGGGCAAAAGGCAGGAAACTGAAGGGCTTAGTTCTGATTTTTCATCTCTGTTGCCACAGCACAAATGCAGGTCAAAACAAGCAACGGAAAACCTGGCTGCTCTGAATGAATTCAAATATTTGGAACCAGAAGTTCTTCTGAAGTCCCTTCCATGGATTTATGCCGTTTCTTCTGTTCAAATAATTTTATGAGAATTATGGTGGTTCCCAAATAAAGTTTTTCCACGCTCACTGCTTTACATGATTTCTCCCCTGTATGGATCCTCTAATAGTAATTCAGATAAGACATTCTACTAGAGGCTTTTCCACTTTGTCTATTTAGAAGTATTACTCCCTACATGCATCCGTTCATGATGAATAAGATGTTCTTTGCCAGTACAATTATTTGCATACTCCATGTATTAGATTTACCAATTTTGGATTGTTTCGTGAATAAATAACTTGTGATTGTTAAACCATTTTCACACTACATGCATATAGTCTCTGTTCCGGGTGAATCCTTTTATGAGAATTAAATTGTTTTTTCTGAGCAAAGCTGGTTTCACACTCCATGCATTCATATGGATTATCCCCACTTTGAATTCCTTCATGGGTAAATGTATTGTAAATGCCTGAGTTTTGATTCTGTTGGGGATATTACTTGGAATCCTGACAGTGTCCGGCTGGAAAAGGGGGTTGGACTAGAAGACCTCCAAGTTCCCTTCCAGCCCTATTCTATTGAAATTGCTGGAGCTTTCTCCACTCTACATGCATTTATATTCTCTCTCTTGTGTCGGTCCTTTTGTAAGAATTAGGTTGTCCTGTCCGAGCAAAGCTCTTTCCACATTCTGTACATTGAAATGATTTTTCCCGTGCGGATTCTTTCATGATTAATAAGATCATATTTCCAAGTAAATGTTTTTCCACTGTCTGCATTTATGGTTCTTTCCACTTCGTGCATCCTTAGGTGGAAAGTAAGGTGCCATTTGTCAATAAAGCTCTTTTCACACTCCATATGGTCTGTCCTCTTTGTCAATCCTTTGATGGCAATTAATATCACTACTTTCAGTGAATCTCTTTCCAAACACTATGCATTTATATGGTCTGTCCCCAGTGTGGATTCTGTTATGAGATCTAAGCTGTACTTTCTGAACAAAGCTATTTCCACATTCTGTACATTGAAATGGTTTTTCCCCCGTGTGGATTCTTTCATGATAAGTAAGACTACTTTTGCAAATAAATGCTTTTCCACACTGTATGCATTTATATGGTTTTTCCCCTGTGTGGATTCTTTCATGAGAAGTAAGATTCTTTTTGCGAATAAATGTTTTTCCACACTGTATGCATTTATATGGTCTCTCCCCTGTGTGGATTCTTTCATGATTAATAAGATCACCATTCTGAGCAAATGCTTTTCCACACTGTATACATTTATACGGTTTTTCCCCTGTGTGGATTCTTTCATGTTTAATAAGTTTACTTTTGGTAGTAAATGCTTTTCCACACTGTATGCATTTATATGGTCTCTCCCCTGTGTGGATTCTTTCATGATAAATAAGATCACCTTTCTGAGTAAATGCTTTTCCACACTGTATGCATTTATATGGTCTCTCCCCTGTGTGGATTCTTTCATGACAAATAAGATGACCTTTCTTAGCAAATGCTTTCCCACACTTTATGCATTTATATGGTCTTTCCGCTTCATGCATCCTTAGGTGGAAAGTAAGGTGCCATTTGTCAATAAAGCTCTTTTCACACTCCATGCATTTATATGGTCTGTCCTCTGTGTCAATCCTTTGATTGCAATTAATATCATTACTTTCAGTGAATCTCTTTCCAAACTCCATGCAACTATTTGTTTTGTCATTTGAGGGGATTTTCTGATGGTGCGTCAGATTACGAATTGTAAGGAATTCACTCCTTGAAGACACTGCATATTGTGGCTTAAATAACCTCCGTTGCTTCTCATTCTCATTCTCCAGCCCATCACCACCACCTGTTTAGGGGGGAAAAGGCAGAAATTCTCATTAGAATTTAAAATGATGGCTGGGGGGGGGGGGGGGGAGTATCTCCCAGTCAGAAATATGCCCATCTGACATCAGCATTGGTAACAACAAATTGTCAAAGTAGGAGATGTTGGGTTGAAAATGTTATGTAGGACACTCTTAATGATATCCAAGAGTTTTGTCAGCACTGACCCATATGATGGCTTTAAACTGTTGTTAGGTCAATCTGCTCAAGCATTTGAATCTAAGGCCTTTCACAATGGTATGGTGGACATTTCTGAAAAGGCCCTTGTTGTTTTGTAGAAGAGTGGCTGTGAGGACAACTTTGGACAAAATTACTATGTAGTGGCTCGGCTGGTTTATAATCCAGGGCCACTGGCAGTTAAAGGGAAGCAAAGGGAAGCAAAGGGAAGTGTATGAGACTTTTGCACATGTGGGCGTCCACTGGATATTAGCCACATACTATACATTGTGAGTTGGACGCAGTGGCTCAGTGGCTAAAATGCTGAGCTTGTCAATCAGAAAGGTCGGCACTTTGAATCCCTAGTGCCATGTAACGGAGTGAACTCCCGTTAATTGTCCCAGCTTCTTCCAACCTAGCCGTTTGAAAGCATGTAAAAATGCCAGCAGAAAAATAGTGACCCCCTTGATGGGAAGGTAACAGTGTTTTATGAGCCTTTGGCGTTTAGTCATGCCGGCCTCATGTTCACGGAGACGTTTTGGACAGCGCTGGCTCTTCGGTTTTTAAACGGAGATGAGCACCGCTAGAGTTGGGTACAACTAGCACGTATGTGGGAGGGGAACCTTTACCTTATGCATTGTGATTCTGATTTTCCTGAGATTAGGAAAGATTTTACAGGTGGTAGTCATTAGCGTTCTCACCACCGTATGCAACTGAGTGCATGTATCTTCTGTCTTTAGTTCCCACTTAAAGCAACTAATCAATAGAACCCAGAGCAAAGAGGATCCTTACCCAGAGCAGCCATATTCATAGTAACCTCCAGCATGACTTCCCTGCAGAAGGCCTTCTGGCTAGAATCCAGCAGTGCCCACTCCTCCTCTGTGAAGTCCACAGCCACCACCTCAAAGGGATCAGAGCCCTAGAAACAAAAAAATATCTTCCCCGTGTGACAGTCCTCTCTTATGTTTTCTTTCTTAATTCCAAAAGAAAAGAGAGCTTTGTAAGAAACCAAATGGACATTTTCTTCTAGCAAATGAACACACACACTTAAGGGTGGGAAGCCCCCCTCCACCACCTCCATGCTGCTTTTTTAAAGGCACAAAATATGGGTTAGATGCATCCAAGTTGCCGAATGGCACTGCTTGGGGATCGCCATTAAGGAAGATTAAACTGTTCCAACACATTTCAAGAGTACAAGACTTTTGTGAATTGACCTTTGTTTCCATTCCTAGGATCATCTTCAAGGTTGAATTAGTAAGGCTCACGGGGTCATTCTGTGGGGACAGCACGATTGAAATTCACAGAGACTTGGCCTTTGGTTTACAAAGAAGCTCATGAATGAAGGCATTTAAACTTCACAGAAGAAACTTACGCTTACCTTGCAAGGTAGTCCCAGTTGGATCCTCCTGAAAAGAAGCTCTTCAGAATCATTGGATGGATGTCCTCTTCCCTGGAGCTCTGCTGAGATCTCCTCAATGAATGGCTCCTGCAACTTAAAAAAAAGGCCTGATTTATTATCTACTTTGAAACGACTTCGAACTAACTATGTTATAGTTTGCTTAAGTTTTTGTTCTCCACATGTATTTTTCCAATTCAAATAAAAATGAGAGGATTTGAGAACTCCTACTCTGTTGGTTGTGGTTATTTCTGGATAATTGGCTGCCACTTTTTTGAGTTGCTTCCTTTTTATTTCCTATTTTCCTTCAGAACAGGAGCTGCTTATTTATCTTTTCATTACTTGACAATAACGGCTTTTCATTCTTTGTGAATGTATTTATGTCTATTCTATCCGTGAGGAGACCACCAACCTGAAAGTTCAGAAGAAGATCTTGGAATGTACATCAGGGTGCCTTTGAGGGTAAAACACATGCCCTGAAACAGTGAAACTCATTAAAAGATATTTGCATACTTCATTTTCCAGAGGAGGGGGAGGGAATGGTCACACGTGGGTATTCTCAAAGCTTGATTGGTCCAAAGACTGAGAGCAAACGCTTAAATACTGGTGCCTTCCAGTTCTATCCCAGTTTCCTCTCAGTCTTTTCTGGTCCCAGAACTGTTGAGAATTATCCCATGGTAGGATTTACTTTTTTTCCAATTTGGTCTCATTTGGTTTAATTGGGCATTTTTAAAAAGCTTCTCTACATTACTAAATTCTGCAGCTGCGGCCCCAAGGGAGAGTTTACTGCCCTGGGTGGTTGGGGAGGGCCCTGTGTGGCATGCTGCCTCCCCCCCGCGGGCCCAGAGCCTCAGCCCTATCCCGGGGATTGCAGGGGTGCCAGCTCTTGTTCCAGCTGCTGGAGAGGCTGCTTGCTCCTTTAAACAGCCAGGAGATGCAGCAGCAGCACCACGAGGCGCGTGCGAGCCGTTTGCGGAGCCACCGTTTGATTCGGGCGGCTGCCGCGTTCTCCTTTCGGCTCGGACCGCTACGAGTGTTCCTGGGGGAGTGAGTGAGTGCGTGCCTCCCGCGACCTTGCCTGCTTCAGCATGGACCTTGCCTGCCTCAGCACGGCAGAGCCGCTGGATCGGAAGTGAGAGTTCCGGCGGCCATGTTGCCTTGGTCGCCACGTGCATGAGGATCGCGCTTTGACCTACGACCATTGCGGCTAGTGCGGTCACTTTCCTTCGGCATGGCAGGCAGCAGGGACAGCAGGCCCAGGTCCCGGTGGGGCCTATAGAGGCTTGGAATACTCCATTCCTTCCAGCTGGACGCGTAAGTGGGGTAATGGAGGGGGGCTTGTATGTTCCCCAGGGCCAGGTGGCAGACCTGGCGGGAGGTGAAAAAGCCCTTTGCAGGGGGAGGGGTTGGGTGTTCCCCCCCCCCTCAAGTCTTTCCTCTGCCCTGAAGCCCTTCTCGTGGGAGGGGGTCAGGGGCTGCATATTGCGGGAGCAGTGTTTGTGGCTTAGAGGTTTTTATATTGCCTAACATGTAAAATAGCCTTAGTTCAATTCCAGTAAGGGATGGCTAGCTGATGAGAGCTAAATAGCTTGAAATATTAGTCTTCCTTCGTTCACCTATTTCTACTGGTGGCCAGGGGTTCTATCCTGGCCTACTCAGGGTTGGCTCAGCCTTCCATCCTTCAGAGGTTAGCAAATGAGAACTGTTTCTGTAAGCGGCCTAACAGAGGGCTGTAAAACTCTCAGGGGATATGCATAAGATCTATATGTGTGGGCCTTTGTCATTTATTCCAGGGTCTGGGTTTGGCCTCTCCTCAGGTCCTTTTTGGCCCGATCCACTTCTAGGGGTTTAGTCCTCCTTTGCCATGGGTTCCCCAGGCAGGTTTCCCCTTTTTTTCCCCAGGTGGAGTGGGGTCCCTCTCTCCCCCCCCCCCACTCAGGGGATCCCTGGGAGGGTGCTTCTGGGGGTCCTAACCCGTGCGCAGGTTGGCTCTCCAGGGGCCTGGTTCTGCCTATGGTGGTACGGAAAATTGGATCTGTTCCCCGCTTACTTCCAGGCATGGAGGTCTGGGCCGCGCCCAGTTTTGGGGCTATGTCCCCCTCCCTTGGTGAGCGGCTATTTCTACTGGTTGCCAGGGGTCCTATCCTGGCCTACTCAGGTCTGTAAACAATTCCTTCTTGGAGACGGAGGTGTGGCTCCATTGGATGGGCCCATTCTCTGGGCTTCCTGGCCCAGACCTGTTTGCAATGCCCTTGGGCAGGGCACGGAACATGACTAGGTGGGGAGGGACCTTGATTCCTCCACCTAGGGATCCTGGCATGACCACGTTTCTGCCGCAGCCACGAACTAGAAGGGGATTTCGGCTCCTCCCTTGACTAGGGAGGCGCTGACTATACAGTGGGCGCATTCCCCCGACTTTCTGTCCTGAGAGCATTGGCCACTGGCTCTTAGAGTGAAATGGGCCCTTGCCTAGGCTGTTCAGTTGCCTGGGGGTGGCGGTTGAGGCTCCCCTTGGGCCCTAGTGGTTCTTGTTCTCCCTCCCTGAGACTTTAGCTTGGGTATGTTCCACGTGTGACCATTCCCTCCCTCTCCTCTGGAAAAAGGACGTTGGTGTTACCTGAACGTCTATTTTCAGAGTAGGGGAGGGAATGGTCACGACCCGCCCTGAGGCTTTTTCTGTCGGGGCCAAGGGGAGGGCCCAGGTGGTCCCCAGGGGTTTTGTTGTGTGTTTGTTTTTTGTCATTTCAGTTCTACCGTTCGCCTTCGAGGAAACTGGGATAGGACTGGAAAGCACCAGTATTTAAGCGTTTGCTCTCAGTCTTTGGACCAATCAGGCTTTGAGAATACCCGTGTCTGACCATTCCCTCCCCTACTCTGAAAATAGACGTTCAGGTAAGACCAACGTCCTTTCTTTCTAACAAATTCCCAATCAGGTTTAACATTGAGTGATAAATGTTTTAAGATGATTTTGAATATATAGAAAAGCAGAACTAGGGAGAATCTGTTGCGATGGAGTGCAACCTTTCAGCAGGTTTGATCAATAAATCACTTTTGCAAAATGATTCTGAAGGATATCCAACTGTAATGAATGAAAATGAAATGTAATGCAGAGAGAAGCAAAGCTTTACACTTAGGCAGGAAAAACCATAGGTACAAGTACAGATTAGGCAAAACGTGGCTCAAAAACAGTAACTGTCAGAGGGACTGTAGAGTCCTAGTGGAGGATCACTTAAATTTTTGACCTGGCAGTGTGCGGCCATATATAAGTAAATATGTATATATGTATATATATATATATATGTATATACAGTTGCAAGAAAAAGTATGTGAACCCCTTGGGGTTACGTGGAGTTTTGCATGAATTGGTCATAAAATGTGCTTTGAACTTTATCTAAGTCACAACAATCGAAAAACAATCTGCTGAAAATAATATTGTTACATACATAAGTAAAAATACAAAAAGGTATTTTTTCAATAGGCAACTGGAGTTTTTTGGTTTTTCTTTGAAGACGTTTCACTTCTCCTCCAAGAAGCTTCTTGGAGAAGTGAAAGGTATTCAAAGAAAAACCAGTTGTGTCTTGAAAAAGTTGGGACAAATAAGTCTCCAACATCGCCTTGGTTAACAGGTTGTGTTCATGAGAAAGGGAATTCATTTAAGACATTGCATTCATATTCAGTTCAATGCTAATGGTACTGATCAAAATTTCTAAAGGGACTAGAGAACTTGGATGATTCATTTGTTTTTGTGGGTGTGGGTCAGTGGGATTTTGGGCAATAGCTATTACTGGATAGAGAAGCCCTCTTGGATTCAGTCTGAGCCCTGGATTGGGAGGAAACAGTTATCAGCACTTCCAGGTAGACAAGAAGCGTGACAAAGAATATTAGCTTGCTCTATTAAGACCACATTAATAAAATCTTGTTTGTTCTCTCACTGTACTCACTGGAATACTAGGAAGGGTTTTTATGACATTCCCCCCCCTCTACCCCCACGTGAGAATTGAGATATTTTTTGCATTATGGCTGTCCAGTCCATAACAAAGTATGTGGGAAAATAGATAACGTCCCACAGTTAGTCGCACATACTAATACATCATCCTAAGACCTGCTGATGTTTTCCTCTTGCTTTTATCTGTAAGGAAGAGAAAGAAAAAGCGTAGAAGAGGATGAAAACTCCCTCACCTGCCGCCCCTTTCCGGGCTCCGGGGCGGCTTCGTGGCCGAGGAGGCAGCCTTCGGCCAGGGCCACCGCCTGGGCGCAGTTCTCCGCCCCGCACTCCCTCAGCCAGCCCGCCAACTCCGGGGGCAGCAGGGCCAGCAGCTGCTCCAGCACCACCAGGTCCAGCATCTCGGCTTTGCTGCTCCGCTCGGGCCGCAGCCACCCCCGGCACAGCCGGTGCAGGCGGCTGCAAAGCGCCCGTGGCCCCTCGGCCTTCCGGAAGCCGCAGCTGCGGAAGTGCCAGCGCTCAGCCTCGCAGCTGCGGGGACCCTCGGAGAGGCCGCTCGGGCTGCTGCTCCCCGCCTGAAGGGGACACCCCCGGGCCTCCATTCGGTCTCCGGCTTCAGCGCAGCCCGAACGGCTGAAATCCCCTCCGATGCCGCCTTAGCTCACAGCGGACCTTCCCCCACTCACTCGCCCCGCCCCTTTCCCGGTTTCAGGTGGGGGGGCTCCGCTCCTTCAGGCCTTCTGAGGCAAATCCTTCCCGCCAAAAATTCCCGCGCTCCCCAGGCCTCTCAGACGGTGGGTCAAAGACTACTGCATCCTAGAGTGGCGAAACCCTGTAAAGAACCCTCTTTTACTGTTCTTAGATAGAGCGTCTCGTAAGGCAGCTACTGCCTCTCCTGTCCTGTGTACTCTACATCCCGGGCTTCTCTTCTGCGCATGCCCTGTTCCATGCTGAGGATTAAAGGGCGCTCTGCTGTTGGGGAAACGTTTGGTCCAGTGTGGCAGGGGATGCGAAGGTAAAGTGCTATAGGTGGCAGAGAATGATGGGTGTGGTGGAGCTTGAGCTGGGCTGCAATGAGCCAAGCGGCTTTGGAGGAAACCTGATTGGATTGCTGCTTCTGGCCAACTGGGATTTCTTCTCCTCTTAGAATTGTCTTAAATGTGGATGTGCTCCTGGGACAGTTAGAATAAACAGAGACGTGGGAGGGGCTCAAATGTGACGGGAAGCCATACTGAAACTACATTTCTTATTAAATAAATATGTAAGCAATAAATACGGTGGAGATACTTTTACACCAATTTGTCATCTCTGTTGTCTGTATTTCTGCGTTGAAACTCAAGGAAGGAATCCCCCTTTTTCTACACATACAATCTGTAAAAATATCTTTTGTTTTATTACAGTTCTGTCGAAGTCTTGACCTTTTCTTCTTGATTTTAGATGGCTGGATGGATTCTTATAGAGTTGATCTGGTCTCAAGGGGTTGCACTACTTTAAAAAAAGCAAATTTACCTCCTGGAATGGGTTTGTTCCCCTTAGCAGAGTTAAAATAAGGGCTCAGTATTGCTGAACATAATCACTGGATCAGATAATCAAAAAGGAATACACAGAAAGAGACTGTAGAGTTACAGGTCATAAGAGTTTATTTATAAGGTTCCCAACTATAAGAATATAAGCAGTTTGTTACTCAAATACATTGGGAAGCTCAAGTAAAGGAACCCTTGGGGACTGCTCCACAGAGGTTTCCTGTCTGGGGCTGATCTCACTCCTTTTCCTTTTGGTCAGAAGATAACCAAGGAAAATGAGTAGATTTCTTTAGCTAAATCTTAAGAGGAAAGAAAAGGAGTACTATTTTGTGGGAATAGAACTCTGCATATTGAAAGGCTTTCTAAATTTGAGAAATGCATGTGGATTCTGCCTATAGTGTTTTTTAGGTAAATTAAACTGGTGGCACAATGGTTTGAATGTAGTGCAGACTACTGCTGCTGCCTGCCAGCTGCCTGTAATTTGGCAGTTCAAACCTCACCAGGCTCAAGATTGACTCAACATTCCATCCTTCCAAGGCCAATAAAATGAGGATGCAGATCATTGGCGGCAATATCCTGACTCTGTAAACCACTTAGAACGGATTGTAAAGCACTATGAAGCTGTATATAAGTCTAAGTGCTATTGCTAAATTAACAGGGAAGTCAAGGAAGCCATCAATCCTGTTTGGAAAAGATGGTGAGATGGTGATGGGCAAAAGGCAGGAAACTGAAGGGCTTAGTTCTGATTTTTCATCTCTGTTGCCACAGCACAAATGCAGGTCAAAACAAGCAACGGAAAACCTGGCTGCTCTGAATGAAGTCAAATATTTGGAACCAGAAGTTCTTCTGAAGTCCCTTCCATGGATTTATGCCGTTTCTTCTGTTCGAATAATTTTATGAGAATTATGGTGGTTCCCAAGTAGTTTTTCCACACTCCCTGCTTTACATGATTTCTCCCCTATATGGATCCTCTAATAGTAATTCAGATAAGACATTCTACTAGAGGCTTTTCCACTTTATCCATTTAGAAGTATTGCTCCCTACATGGATCCATTCATGATGAATAAGATGTTCTTTGCCAGTAAAATTATTTTAATACTCTATGCATTAGATTTACCAATTTTGGATTGTTTCGTGAATAAATAACTTGTGATTGTTAAACCATTTTCACACTACATGCATATATATAGTCTCTGCTCCGCGTGAATCCTTTTATGAGAATTAAGTTGTTCTTTCTGAGCAAAGCTGGTTTCACACTCCATGCATTCACATGGATTATCCCCACTTTGAATTCCTTCATGAGTAAATGTAAATGCCTGAGTTTTGATTCTGTTGGGGATATTACTTGGAATCCTGACAGTCTCCGGCTGGAAAAGGGGGTTGGACTAGAAGACCTCCAAGTTCCCTTCCAGCCCTATTCTATTGAAATTGCTGGAGCTTTCTCCACTCTACATGCATTTATATTCTCTCTCTTCTGTGTTGGTCCTTTTATAAGAATTAAGTTGTCCTGTTTGAGCAAAGCTTTTCCCACACTCTCTGCATTTATATGGTCTCTGCCCTGTGTGGATTCTCTCATGAAAATTAAGTTGTCCTTTTTGAGCAAAGCTCTTTCCATATTCTGTACATTGAAATGGTTTCTCCCCTGTATGGATTTTCTAATGACTAATAAGACCACTTTTCCAAGTAAACACTTTTCCACAGTGTATACATTTTTATGGTCTCTCCGTGTGCATCTTTTGGTGGGAAGTATGTTGCTATTTGTTAATAAAGCTCTTTCTGCACTCTATGCATTTATATGGTTTCTCTCCTATGTAGATCTTTTTATGAGAATTAAGTTTATCTTTCCAAGTGAAGCCTCGGAGCTGCGGGGTTCCGTGAGGAGGCCGCTAGGGCCGCTGCTTCCCACCCACCCACCCCCCCGACGGACTCCTCGCAGCTGCTGCTCCATGCCTGAAGGACCACTGTTCCTCCTGCGCCCCCCCCCAGCCGCCTTTCGGTTTCCAGCTTCAGCACAGCCCTGATGGCTGGAAACTCCCTCTGGGGCTGCCTTTGGTCACCGTGGACCCTCCCCCACCCCTTTCCCAGTTTCAAAAGAGAAGGGGGGGGGACTCCACTCCATCAGGGCTTTTGTGCTTCAGCGGAGCAATTGAAAACCATTCCGGCCAAAACGTCTGGCACTCAGCTGGCCTCTCAGGCTCGCTCGCTCTCAACCAGAGTGCTGCTTCCTAGAGAGCCAAAACACTATAAATCCTGCCCCATCCTTTAGGGCTCTTGGCTATAGCGTCTATACCAGTGATGGGTTTCTGCCGGTTGGCACCGTTTTGGGCGAAGCAGTTCATGAATTTCAGCAACCTCTGAGAGGAGGTTCGACCGGTGGACCCGGAAGTACCTTCTGGAACACCTGCCCCGGCCGTGTTGCTCGCTCCCCCACCCATTAGCATTAAACTAGGCTAGCCCAGCCTCCCGCTTTACAATGAATTGTAAATGCCTGTTTTATTCTGTTGCAGATGTTACTTGGAAATATGAAAGTCTCCTGCTGGAGCAGGGTATTAGACATGAAGACCTCCAAGATCCCTTCTAACCCTATTCTATTCTGTTGAAATTGTTGCAGTTTTCTCCACACTACATGCATTTATATGGTCTCTCTTCTGTGTGGGTCCTTTTATGAGAATTAAGTTGTCCTGTCCGAGCAAAGCTTTTTCCACATTCTGTACATTGAAATGGTTTTTCCCCTGTGTGGATTCTTTCATGACAAGTAAGACTATTTTTGTGAGTAAATGCTTTTCCACACTGTATGCATTTATATGGTCTCTCCCCAGTGTGGATCCTCTTATGACTATTAAGTCCTGAGTTCTGACAAAAGCTTTTTCCACACTCCATGCATTTGTATGGTCTGTCCCCAGTGTGGATTCCGCTATGAGATTTAAGCTGTCCTTTCTGAGCAAAGCTCTTTCCACATTCTGTACATTGAAATGGTTTTTCCCCTGTGTGGATTCTTTCATGATTAATGAGATAATATTTCCGAGTAAATGTTTTTCCACACTGTATGCATTTATATGGTTTTTCCGCTTCATGCATCCTTAGGTGGAAAGCAAGGTGCCATTTGTCAATAAAGCTCTTTTCACACTCCATGCATTTATATGGTCGGTCCTCTGTGTCAATCCTTTGATGGCAATTAATATCACTACTTTCAGTGAATCTCTTCCCCAATTCCATGCATTTATATGGTCTGTCCCCAGTGTGGATTCTGTTATGAGATTTAAGCTGTACTTTCTGAGCAAAGTTCTTTCCACATTCTGTACATTGAAATGGTTTTTCCCCTGTGTGGATTCTTTCATGACAAGTAAGATTATTTTTGCCAGCAAATGCTTTTCCACACTGTATGCATTTATATGGTCTCTCCCCAGTGTGGATCCTCTTATGACAATTAAGGTCTGAGTTCTGACAAAAGCTTTTTCCACACTCCATGCATTTATATGGTTTTTCCGCTTCGTGCATCCTTAGGTGGAAAGTAAGGTGCCATTTGTCAATAAACCTCTTTTCACACACCATGCATTTATAGGGTCTGTCCTCTCTGTCAATCCTTTGATGGCAATTAATATCACTACTCTCACTTAAGCTCTTTCCAAACTCCATGCAGCTATATGTTTTGTCATTTGAGGGGATCTTCTGATGGTCCGTCAGATTACGACTTGTACAGAATTCACTTTGGCTCTTTGAAGACACTGCATATTGTGGTTTAAATAACCTCCGCTGCTTCTCATTCTCATTCTCCAGCCCATCACCACCACCTGTTTGGGGGGGGGGGGGAAAGCAGGAATTCTCATTAGAATTTAAAATGATGGCGGGGGGGGGGGTTCTCCCAGTCAGAAATATGCCCATCTGATAACAGCATTGGTAACAACAAATTGTCAAACTAGGAGATGCTGGCTTGAAAATGTTTTGTAGGACACTCTTAATGATATCCAAAAGATTTGTCAGCACTGACCCATATGAAGGCTTTACACTGTTGTTAGGTCAATCTGCTCAGGCATTTGCATCTAAGGCCTTTCACAATGGTATGGTGGACATTTCTGAAAAGGCCCTTGTTTTTTGTAAAAGAGTGGCTGTGAGGACAACCTTGGACAAAATTACTATGCAGTGGCTCGGCAGGTTTATAATCCAGGGCCCCTGGCAGTTAAAGGGAGGCTAAGGGAAGTGTATGAGACTTTTGCACATGTGGGTGTCCACTGGATATTAGCCACATACTATACATTGTGAGTGGGATGCAGTGGCTCAGTGGCTAAGACGCTGACCTTGTCAATCAGAAAGGTCTGCACTTTGAATCCCTAGTGCCGTGTAACGGAGTGAACTCCCGTTACTTGTCCCAGCTTCTTCCAACCTAGCAGTTCGAAAGCATGTAAAATGACAGTAGAAAAATAGGGACAACCTTGATTGGAAGGTAGCAGTATTCCATGAGCCTTTGGCGTTCATGACCACGGAGACAACTTTGGACAACGCTGGCTCTTCGGTTTTGAAACGGAGATGAGCACCGCTACAGTTGGGAACAACTAGCACCTATGTGGGAGGGGAACCTTTACCTTATGCATTGTGATTCTGATTTTCCTGAGATTAGGAAAGATTTTACAGGTGGTAGTCATTAGCGTTCTCACCACCGTATGCAACTGAGTTCATGTATCTTCTGTCTTTAGTTCCCACATAAAACAACTAATCAATAGAACCCAGAGCAAAGAGGATCCTTACCCAGAGCAGCCATATTCATAGTAACCTCCAGCATGACTTCCCTGCAGAAGGCCTTCTGGCTAGAATCCAGCAGTGCCCACTCCTCCTCTGTGAAGTCCACAGCCACCACCTCAAAGGGATCAGAGCCCTAGAAACAAAAAAAATATCTTCCCCATTTAACAGTCCTCTCTTATGTTTTCTTTCTTAATTCCAAAAGAAAAGAGAGCTTTGTAAGAAACCAAATGGACATTTTCTTCTAGCAAATGAACACACACACTTAAGGGTGGGAAGCCCCCCTCCACCTCCTCCATGCTGCTTTTTTAAAGGCACAAAATATGGGTTAGATGCATCCAAGTTGCAGAATGGCACTGCTTGGGGATCACCAACACCACCCCTCCTCCCCTGGCCTGGCAGAATTCGCCAAAAAGATTTTGTGCAGGGAATCCTCTGGGCTTATCTCTCTGGCGCAATAAAACACTCATTTGTTAGAAAACATGACATACCTATTAGGGATTTTTTATCTGCCCTATTTCAAAATGTTGCACATGATCCTGAAGATATCTTTTGAAACATATTAAGGAAGATTAAACTGTTCCAACACATTTCAAGAGTACAAGACTTTTGTGAATTGACCTTCGTTTGCATTCCTAGGATCATCTTCAAGGTTGAATTAGTAAGGCTCACTGGGTCATTCTGTGGGGACAGCAGGATTGAAATTCACAGAGACTTGGCCTTTGGTTTAGAAAAAAGCTCATGAATGAAGGTGTTTAAACTTCTCAGAAGAAACTTACACTTACCTGGCAAGGTAGTCCCAGTTGGATCCTCCTGAAAAGAAGCTCTTCAGAATCATTGGATGGATCTCCTCTTTCCTGGAGCTCTGCTGAGATCTCCTGAATGAATGGCTCCTGCAACTTAAAAAAAAGGCTTGATTTATGATCTACTTTGAAATGACTTCCAACATACCATGATAGTTCACTTAAGGTTTTGTTCTCCACATGTATTTTTCCAATTCAAATAAAAATGAGAGGATTTGAGAACTCCTACTCTGTGGGTTGCTGTTATTACAGGATAATTGGCTGCCACTTTTATGAGTTGCTTCCTTTTTATTTCCTATTTTCCTTCAGAACAGGAGCTGCTTATTTATCTTCTCATTACTTGACAATAACGGCTTTTCATTCTTTGTGAATGTATTTATGTCTATTCTATGCGTGAGGAGACCACCGACCTAAAAGACCAGAAAGAGATCTTGGAATGTACATAAGGGTGCCTTTGAGGGTAAATCACATGCCCTGGAACACTGAGACTCATTAAAAGATATGTGGATACTTCATTCTTTCTAACAAATTCCCAATCAGGCTTAACGTTGAGTGATAAATATTTTAAGGTGATTTTTTATTTATAGAAAAGCAGAACTAGGGAGAGTCTCTGTTGCGATGAAGTGCAACCTTTCAGCAGATTTTATCAATAAATCACTTTTGCAAAATGAAGGATATCCAACTGTAATGAATGATATACTCTTCATATCAAAGGAAAGGGACATGAAGAGTGCAATAATATTTTTAGGTGGACTAAAAGAATGACAGGACACAAATTGGGAATAGAAGAGAGGTTGTATTCAGCAGGTTCTGATCAGTTCTGGAGAACCAGTAGTAGAAATTTTGAATAGTTCAGAGAACTGGTAATTCCACCTCTAATTGGCTCCGCCCCAATCTATTATCTGCCTCCCAAGTCCAGCTGATTGGGAGGAAATGGGTATTTCGCAGTAACCTTACCCTGGAGTGAGGTGGGAATTGAGATTTGGCAGTAACCTTCCCCTGCCACACCCACCAAGCCATGCCATGCCCACAGAACGAGGAGTAAAAAAAATTGAATTCCACCAATGGAATAGATAAAATAGAATTAATAATAGTAAGGAAAATCATGATAGGAAATTCAATAACACAAAACTGTCAGCAGACCAACCATTCCCTGAACCATAATGTAAACACTAATTTTTTGACATGTTAATATCAGGAAGAATCCTGAGAAAGCTCAGTTTAATAGCTTATCAAAACAGTCCAGGAAAACAATGATGTATACTTGCATTAGTCCTTTTACCTTGCTCTAATATTGTTTCAAATGTTAATGTCCATATGCATTTAATCTGAAAAATAGGTTTGTTCAAGGTTCTCTCCTATCATCAGGTAGGGAGCCCCATGATCATGGTAGTGGAATATGAATAAAGTATACTTTGTTGTTTTTCTCTGTAAGCTTTGTTTTTTCTTCAGGGACCATTTTTTTCAAACTCTATCATACGTATAATCGAAAGTCTGCTTAGAACTATCTATAGTGGAATGTCTACAGTGGGGTATCACAAAGATCTATCTTAGTCTCAGTACTCTTCAATATCTTCATAAATGATTTAGATGAGGGAATAGAAGGGGAACTCATCAAATCTTGTAGAAAACATTAAGCTGGCAGGAACAGCCAACTCCCCAGAAGATAAGCTCAGGATACAAAATGATCTTATCAGACTTGAACAATGGGCCCCATTCCAGAAAATGAAATGTAATGCAGAGAGAATCAAGGTTTCTACACTTAGGCAGGAAAAACCATAGGTACAAGTACAGATTAGGCAAAACTTGGCTAGTGGAGGATCACTTAAATTTGACCTGGCAGCAGCAGTATGTATGTATGTGTTTGTGTGTGTGTATGTATGTATGTATGTATGTATGTATGTATGTATGTATGTATGTATGTATATATATATAGGCTCGGGATCTGCATCTCTACTAATTAGAATGAAACTAAGCAATGTAAAAATGCATAACTATATTCAAACTGATTTTGTAAAGTATTTTACTTAACATTATTGCTTTTTAGGATGATAGTATGGACTAGATTCAAAAACCTTGAGGACGGGGGGGGGGGGAGGAAGTTTTCTGTGTTTTTGTCTCATAACATCAAACATAGATTTTGAAATATGCAACCTAAGTACTACTTGGTTCACCAAAACCCAATTTTCATCTCTTATTTCATACTCTTTTACTATCCTCTGTTCATTTTTTGTATTAATTTGCAACTGTTCTAAATACCTGTATGAAAATAATTCTCATTTTCTGCTTCTTCTTAAAAATATTATCTAAGAGAAGAAATATAAGTTTCTATGGAGACTCTAAGTAGCCCAGGTCATGGTTGTCCCAAAGGTACTTTTTCAATAGGCAACTGGAGTTTTTTGGTTTTTCTTTGAAGACATTTCACTTCTCCTCCAAGAAGCTTCTTGGAGGAGAAGTGAAATGTCTTCAAAGAAAAACCAGTTGTGCCTTGAAAAAGTTGGGACAAATAAGTCTCCAACATTGCCTTGGTTAACAGATCCTGTTCATGAGAAAGGGAATTCATTTAAGACATTGCATTCACATTCAGTTCAATGCTAATGGTACTGATCAACATTTCTAAAGGGACTAGAGAACTTGAATGATTCATTTGTTTTTGTGGGTGTGGGTCAGTGGGATTTTGGGCAATAGCTATTACTGGATAGATGAGTCCTCTTGGATTCAGTCTGAGCCCCTGGCTTGGGAGGAAACAGTTATCAGCACTTCCAGTTAGACAAGAAGCGGGACAAAGAATATTAGCTCTATCTATTAAGACCACATTAATAAAATCTTGTTTGTTCTCTCACTGTACTCACTGGAATACTAGGAAGGGTTGAGATATTTTTTGCATTATGGCTGTCCAGTCCATAACAAAGTATGTGGGAAAATAGATAACGTCCCACAGTTAGTCGCACATACTAATATATCATCCTAAGACCTGCTGATGTTTTCCTCTTGCTTTTATCTGTAAGGAAGAGAAAGAAAAAGCGTAGAAGAGGATGAAAACTCCCTCACCTGCCGCCCCTTTCCGGGCTCCGGGGCGGCTGCGGGGCCGAGGAGGCAGCCTTCGGCCAGGGCCACCGCCTGGGCGCAGTTCTCCGCCCCGCACTCCCTCAGCCAGCCCGCCAACTCCGGGGGCAGCAGGGCCAGCAGCTGCTCCAGCACCACCAGGTCCAGCATCTCGGCTTTGCTGCTCCGCTCGGGCCGCAGCCACCCCCGGCACAGCCGGTGCAGGCGGCTGCAAAGCGCCCGCGGCCCCTCGGCCTTCCGGAAGCCGTAGCTGCGGAAGCGCCAGCGCTCAGACTCCCAGCTGAGGGGGCCCTCGGAGGGGCCGCTCCCCGCCTGAAGGAGACACCCCCGGGCCTCCATTCGGTCTCCGGCTTCAGCGCAGCCCGAACGGCTGAAATCCCCTCCGATGCCGCCTTAGCTCACAGCGGACCTTCCCCCCCACTCACTCGCCCCGCCCCTTTCCCGGTTTCAGAGGGGGGGGCTCCGCTCCTTCAGGCCTTCTGAGGCAAATCCTTCCCGCCAAAAATTCCCGCGCTCCCCAGGCCTCTCAGACGGTGGGTCAAAGACTACTGCATTCTAGAGTGGCGAAACCCTGTAAAGAACCCTCTTTTACTGTTCTTAGATAGAGCGTCTCGTAAGGCAGCTACTGCCTCTCCTGTCCTGTGTGCTCTACATCCCGGGCTTCTCTTCTGCGCATGCCCTGTTCCATGCTGAGGATTAAAGGGCGCTCTGCTGTTGGGGAAACGTTTGGTCCAGTGTGGCAGGGGATGCGAAGGTAAAGTGCTATAGGTGGCAGAGAATGATGGGTGTGGTGGAGCTTGAGCTGGGCTGCAATGAGCCAAGCGGCTTTGGAGGAAACCTGATTGGATTGCTGCTTCTGGCCAACTGGGATTTCTTCTCCTCTTAGAATTGTCTTAAATGTGGATGTGCTCCTGGGACAGTTAGAATAAACAGAGACGTGGGAGGGGCTCAAATGTGACGGGAAGCCATACTGAAACTACATTTCTTATTAAATAAATATGTAAGCAATAAATACGGTGGAGATACTTTTACACCAATTTGTCATCTCTGTTGTCTGTATTTCTGCGTTTAAACTCAAGGAAGGAATCCCCCTTTTTCTACACATACAATCTGTACTATATCTTTTGTTTTATTACAGTTCTGTCGAAGTCTTGACCTTTTCTTCTTGATTTTAGATGGCTGGCTGGATTCTTATACAGTTGATCTGGTCTCAAGGGGTTGCACTACTTAAAAAAAAAAGCAAATTTACCTCCTGGAATGGGTTTGTTCCCCTTAGCAGAGTTAAAATAAGGGCTCAGTATTGCTGAACATAATCACTGGATCAGATAATCAAAAAGGAATACACAGAAAGAGACTGTAGAATTACAGGTCATAATAGTTTAGTTATAAGATTCCCAACTATAAGAATATAAGGAGTTTGTTACTCAAATACATTGGGAAGCTTAAGTGAAGGAAAAAATGCCTTGGGGACTGCTCCACAGAGGTTGTCTTTCTGGGGCTTTTCTCACTCCTTTTCCTTTTGGTCAGAAGATAACCAAGGAAAATGAGAAGATTTCTTTAGCTAAATCTTAAGAGGAAAGAAAAGGAGTACTATTTTGTGGGAATAGAACACTGCAGATTGAAAGGCTTTCTAAATTTGAGAAATGCGTGTGGATTCTGCCTATAGTGTTTTTTAGGTAAATTAAACTGGTGGCACAATGGTTTGAATGTAGTGCAGACTACTGCTGCTGCCAGCCAGCTGCCTGTAATTTGGCAGTTCAAACCTCACCAGGCTCAAGATTGAATAGCACTCCTTGGTGAGCCCCCTCCTCCGGCCTGGAATAACTCCAAAGCATCTGAACGCAGGACGAGAAGCAATGCATAGAAACTAATCAAGGAGAGAAACAACTTAAGGAGAAATTTCCTGATACTTAGAACAATTAATCAGTAGAACAACTTGCCTCCAGAAATTGTGAATGCTACAAGAAGTTTTTAAGAAGAGATTGGATAACCATTTCTCTGAAATGGTGTAGGGTTTCCTACCTGAGCAGGGGCTTGGACTAGAAGACCTCAAATGTCCCTTCTAAATAGTAAATCTAATTCTAATTCACCAAAATGATTTTGTGCAGAGGAATCCCGTGGCCTTATCTCCCTGGTTCAGCAAAATACAAATTTCTTAGAAAATATGACATACCTGGAATTTTTCCCGTAGGCTACTTCAAAATTTTATAAATGTCCCTGGTTATATCAAGTCAGTTGACCAACAGTCTTACCATTAAAACTTGTCAACTTCGATTTGAGGGTTTTTCCTAAGGGAAATGTGTCTATCCTGCAATTTATTTTAAATGGATATATTAGCCTATTTGTACAGTTTTGCTTCATGGCTTTAACTGCTTTTCCAAAGTATTTTGAAAAATATTAGCAAGAACTAAACTGTTCCTACATATATATTACGTTTCCTAATACAAGACTCCTGTGATTTTTCTTGTTTGCATTCCCAGAACAATGTTGAAGGTTGAATGAGTGAGGCTCAGTGGGTCACTCTATGGGGACACCAGGCTCAAATTCACACAGACTCAGCATTTGGTTTTCAAAGCAGCTCATGAACAGGAGTTTAAACTTTTTACAAGAAACTTTCATTTACCTGGCATGGTGGCCCTAGTTAGATACGCCTGAAAAGCTCTTCAGAATCATTGGATGGATTTCCTCTTCCATGGAGCTCTGCTGAGATCTCCATGAATGGGTCCTGCAACTGAAAGAATAGCCTGATTTATGATCCAATCTCAAATGACTGTAACCATGTTAGTTTGCTTGCCTTACTTTTTTCTCCCCCAATTGTACTTTTCCAATTCAAATAAAAACAAGAGAACTTGAGAACCCCTCATTGTGGGTGGCTGTTATTTCTTCATAATAACCTGTCACGTTTATGAAATACTTCATTGCTTATTTATTTCCTCTTTTCCTTCTGATAAGATGCTTCTTTATCTCCTCTCCTTTATTTGATGGTTGTAGCCTTTCCTTTTAATGAATGTACTAATGCCTGTGCTATCTTGTCCTTTTTCCTTTAGATTTGGGGGCCTTTGTCAATCCCCACTTCCTTTTGGAGAGGCTTCACAGTGTGTCTTGCAATAGCAATAGCAATAGCAATAGCAGTAGACTTATATACCGCTTCATAGGGCTTTCAGCCCTCTCTAAGCGGTTTACAGAGAGTCAGCATATTGCCCCCAACAATCTGGGTCCTCATTTTACCCACCTCGGAAGGATGGAAGGCTGAGTCAACCCTGAGCCGGTGAGATTTGAACCGCTGACCTGCTGATCTAGCAGTAGCCTGCAGTGCTGCATTTAACCACTGCGCCACCTTGGCTCTTGCAGTGAGACCACCAAGCTTGATGTTCAGGGGAAGACCTTGGAATGTACACCAAGATGTTTTCGAAGTTAAAATGCACATATGTAACATTCTCATTAAAAGCAATTTAGAAACTTCATTTATTCTAACCTCAAATTCCCAATTAGCTTTACCTTATAGTGATAAATGTTTTAAGATAATTTTGAACATATAGAAAAGCAAGAATAGGGAGAATCTCTGTTACAATGGAGTGTAACCTTTCAGCAGATTTGCTCAATAAATCACTTTTGCAAAATGATTCTGAAGGATATCCAACTTTAATGAATGATATACTCTCCATATCAAAGCAAAGGGACATGCAGACTGGAATAATATCCGAAGGTGGAGAAAGAATGACAAATTGAGAATAGATCAAACTAAAATTAGTATTTATTTATTTATTTATTATTAATTAGACTTATATACCGCTTCATAGGGCTTTCAGCCCTCTAAGCGGTTTACAAATTTTTTTAGCAAATTGAGTCAGCAACTTGCCCCCACAGTCCAGGTCCTCATTTCACCCACCTCGGAAGGATGGAAGGCTGAGTCGACCTTGAGCCGGTGAGATTTGAACCGCTGAACTGCAGATCACAGTCAGCTAAAGTGGCCTGCAGTACTGCACCCTAACCACTGCGCCACTTCGGCTCATTAACAGCTCAGCTTGGCTCAGTAACAGTAATTAAAATTATGACAGGAACTTCAATAACTCAAAACTGCCCACAGGCAGACCATTCCCTAAACTGCTTTTTACAATAATATTCTGTGACATGATTGATAAAAACTGACAGGTCACAATTTGATGTTCTTAGGTAATAAATGAGAAACATAGGGGAATTAGGGCAGCAAATTGTGGAGATGTGCCTAAAATGTAAAGAAATGTCAATCTGTTGCTTTTCCTCACTACTGTGAAGAAGGCATATTAAAGCCAAAATATTCCATTGTGTTTATTAAGTGTAGCATTATGCAGTATGTACTGTAGACAAGCCCTCCCCCCCGTCTTTTGGGCACCAGGGACCATTTTGTGGAGTGAGGTCCTAATACCTGCACTGGCCCTATACCAGAGGAAGCTCACATAATCAGATATATTTGGCTAGAATTAAATGACAGGAAAATATAATGTATAAACACTTTCATCTTTTATTTCATAATTTTGTATACTTCTCTGTTAATTCTTTGTACTAATTTGCAGCTGTGTGAAATATCTATGTAAAAATAATTGTTTCCTTCTTCTGGCCAAAAATATTATCTGGAAGAAAAATAACTTTCCAACATCCGCCTTGGTTAACAGGTCCTCCCTCTGAGGCTGCCTTCGGTCACAGCAGACACTCCCCGCCCCTTTCCCGGTTTCAAAGGAGGAGAAGGGGGGACTCCGCTCCCTCAGGGCTTTTGCGCTTCAGCAGAGCAACTGAAAACCGTTCCCGCCAAAACTTCTGGCACTCAGCTGGCCTCTCAGGCTCTCTCTCTCAACCAGAGAGTGCTGCTTCCTAGAGAGCCAAAACCCTATAAATCCTGCCCTGTCGTTTAGGACTCTTGGCTATAGCGTCTATACAGCTATAGCTTCCAAAATCCTCGACTTGCGACAGGTCCTAAAGTCCTCGAGCTATGACTGGCAGCCGGCAACAGCCTAGCTGCACCTGATTGGCTAAAGCGCGGCTGGCTGAGCGCGGGCTGCCAGAAGCACTCCCATTGGCTGCCCTGCTTGACAGCTTCTGTATAAAGGGACAATATTATCATGCCTTAATCCCATCACTCTGGAGCTGAAGGGCAGAACTCTTCCAGACTCCTGAAGGGTCTGGATTCACATGCTTCAGGAAAGAAATGAACAGGTAAAATCATTTAAACACACAATAACTGCAAGGATGAAACTTTTCTTGTAAATGAACTTAAAACATTTCCTGGGTTGTTACTTCAAGGTATAGGGAAGGAAGGAAGGAAGGAAAAAAAATATTTCTCTTTACTCTGTTTCTGTTCGCCAAACAAACACAAAGTAAAGACTCCCCTCCCCCTTCACTCAGTTTTCTGGGCCCAACCAACTGAGTGAAGGGAATTTCTGCCAGTTTACTCTTTGCTTTCATTGAACAATTTAAAATTGTTGTCTTTTGGATTGGAGACATCTTCGTTACAATTACCTTGAGGGTGCACAAAGACTTAGACACACATATACACAAGGACAAGGAGAAAATAGCAATAGCAATAGCAGTTAGACTTATATACCACTTCATAGGGCTTTCAGCCCTCTCTAAGCGGTTTACAGAGTCAGCATATCGCCCCCAACAACAATCCGGGTCCTCATTTTACCCACCTCGGAAGGATGGAAGGCTGAGTCAACCCTGAGCCGGTGAGATTAGAACAGCCGAACTGCAGAACTGCAGTCAGCTGAAGTAGCCTGCAGTGCTGCATTTAACCACTGCGCCACCTCGCAGAGGGGGGGGGGGAGAGAGAACTCTCAGGTTTACACATCCTAGTCATTCCCAGCACAAATCTCTTAAATTAGGGAAGGCACAATCTCAACAAACAAACCACGTGGTTGCAGAGAAGACAGAGAAAGAAACAAACAGACAAGAGAAAGAAAGAGACCCCAACATTTTCCCTTTTCCTTTAAGTACCTTTATGTAGCCAAATTAGTTTTCCTGTATTATCTTTCAGCAAAGCCCATTTCTCTACATATCTGTTTTGCTTTCCTTTTTTTTTTTTTTCATTCTGGCCAGGACAGGCATCTGCTTTTCGTCCCAGGCCCCCAACAGCTCCCCTAAGGGGGTTTCCGTGGCCGCCTGTGAGCTACCGCTTCCCATGATCCCGCTCAGATGTGGGGCTCACTTTCTCCTATCCGGGTGTGCTGCTTCATATTACCCGCTTCAAATTCGTGTCCTTAGAGGATCTTTTCACGCCCTTTTAAAGGGACTTTTTCTCGCCCTTCGCAGGGACTCGTTTCGCACCCTTCGGAGGGTCTTATCACGTTCCTCACCGCGGGAATCTTCTTTCGCGCCCTTACTCGCAGGGACTTTTCAACAGTTTTCAAGTCTTGGGGAGAGACTCGGGAGGACCAGCCACACAGCTACCCAGGAGAGGGATGGGTTTTCTACAGAATGAGACAACTTTCTTCAAAGTACCCAATATGAAATTTATCCATGTGTTTGTATGACAATACTCCTGTATGGGTTATCCCATCAATAGTCACGCCACAGCTCTACTTTCAGCTCTTTCTATATTTGGGTGCTTATACTTTTTCTCCTGCATGGATGTTTGAGGATGCAAAGCTACAATTGCTGTCTGTGCTTTGGAAAAACAGTTGCAGCCAGGACACCCCTCTTCCCCATGAGAAATCTGAGATGGCCTCATGCCTTCACTCACTCAGTTTACTTCCAAGGAGCCACGCTGGGCATCCAGTTGCATGGCTAACTGAGCCCCAGCTGATGTTTCAACAATTTGTGAAAATCCAGAAGCAACCTCATCTCATCAAGGCCCTTAGTTTACAGAAACAAAGGCTATGAAAGAGCAAAGAGCTTGTGTAAGGGTGTAAGAGAAAAGGGCAAAAAGGTGGTGAAGTAGGAGGCCATATCTGGTGACTGACAAGCAATACAAGCAAGTAATACAAACAAGCAATCAACCGCCAGTACTACAAAGTATAGCAAGCATCATATTCTGATGGGACTCCTGCCTGGAGATTGACCTGGCAACTCAGTTTGGCAACACTGCTTAAAAGAAGGGCTTGGAAATTGGCCAAGAGAAATGCAGCAAATGCACTGAGGCAGTCCCTCAATGCAAGAATATTTGGAAGGAAGCAAAGGTTGTGTAACACTTTAAATATTCAAAGTTTTTATTCCAGTTAAGGACTAAATATTAAAGATGTATTTGTGTTGCAATATCAGCTTGCAAGGTTCAGAAGGGTAGAGTTAAGAGCAATAACCTCTTGTGGGGGGAAGGCATGTGACACAATGAAGTACACTGTACAGATTTGCTAATGTTGTGTTGTGACCACTCCTTGGGAATCAGAGAATCCGCACAGGATCATGAATAACATTCCAGATCAAACAAAGAACTTTGCATGTTCTAGGCAATCTTACTTCTCATTTCTGGATTCTTTGATGATTGGCTAATTACATAGATTTATATGGTTTCTTCTATGGGCATAATTTATGAGATTTATGTTATCCTTTCCAAGCAAGGCTCTTTCCACACTCCATGCATTCATATGGATTATCCCCACTTCCTTCATGAGTAAATGTATTGTAAATGCCTGTTTTTATTCTGTTGGGGATGTTACTTGGAACCATGACAATCTCCTGCTGGAGCAGGGTATTAGACTTGAAGACCTCCAAGATTCCTTCTAGCCCTATTCTATTCTATTGAAATTGTTGGAGCTTTCTCTACACTACATGCATTTATATGGTCTCTGCCCTGTGTGGATTCTCTCATGAGAATTCAGTTGTCCTTTGTGAGCATAGTTCTTTCCACATGTTATACACTGATATGGTTTCTCCCCTGTATGGATTCTTTCATGATGAGTAAGCTGTCCTTTCCAAGCAAAGCTCTTTCCACATTCTGTACATTGAAATGGTTTTTCCCCTGTGTGAATTCTTTCATGAATAATAAGCCTACTTTTGTGAGTAAACGTTTTTCCACACTGTATGCATTTATATGGTCTTTCCGCTTCGTGCATCCTTAGGTGGAAAGTAAGGTGCCATTTGTCAATAAAGCTCTTTCCACACTCCATGCATTTATATGGTTTGTCCTCTATGTCAATCCTTTGATGGCAATTAATGTCACTATTTTCAGTGAATCTCTTTCCAAACTCCATGCATTTATATGGTCTGTCCCCAGTGTGGATTTTGTTATGAGATTTAAGCTGTCCTTTCCGAGCAAAGCTCTTTCCACATTCTGTACATTGAAATGGTTTTTCCCCTGTGTGGATTCTTTCATGATTAATAAGATCACCTTTCTGAGCAAATGCTTTTCCACACTCCATGCATTTATATGGTCTTTCCGCTTCGTGCATCCTTAGGTGGAAAGTAAGGTGCCATTTGTCAATAAAGCTCTTTTCACACTCCATGCATTTATATGGTCTGTCCTCTGTGTCAATCCTTTGCTGGCAATTAATATCACTACTCTCACTGAATATCTTTCCAAACTCCATGCAACTATATGTTTTGTCATTTGAGGGGATCTTCTGATGGTGCGTCAGATTACGACTTGTACGGAATTCACTTTGGCTCTTTGAAGACACTGCATATTGTGGTTTAAATAACCTCCGCTGCTTCTCATTCTCCAGCCCATTACCACCACCTGTTTTGGGGGAAAAAGGCAGAAATTCTCATTAGAATTTAAAAAGACAGCTGGGTGGGGAGGTGTATCTCCCAGTGAGAAATATGCCCATCTGACATCAGCATTGGTAACAACAAATTGTCAAACCAGGAGATGTTGGGTTGAAAATGTTATGTAGGACACTCTTAATGATATCCAAGAGTTTTGTCAGCATTGACCCATTGAAGGCTTTACAATGTTGTTCGGTCAATCTGCTCAAGCATTTGCATCTAAGGCCTTTCACAATGGTATGGTGGACATTTCTGAAAAGGCCCTTGTTTTTTGTAAAAGCGTGGCTGTGAGGACAACTTTGGACAAAATTACTATGTAGTGGCTCGGCTGGTTTATAATCCAGAGCCCCTGGCAGTTAAAAGGAAGCAAAGGGAAGTGTATGAGACTTTTGCACATGTGGGTGTCCACTGGATATTAGCCACATACTATACACTGTGAGTGGGACGCAGTGGCTCAGTGGCGAAGACGCTGAGCTTGTCAATCAGAAAAGTCGGCACTTTGAATCCCTAGTGCCGTGTAAGGGAGTGAACTCCCGTAATTTGTCCCAGCTTCTGTCAACCTAGCAGTTCGAAAGCATGTAAAAATGGCAGTAGAAAAATAGGGACCACTTTGATGGGAAGGTAACAGTGTTCTATGAGCCTTTGCCGTTTAGTCATACCGGCCTCATGACCATGGAGACGTATTCGGACAGTGCTGGCTCTTCGGTTTTTAAACGGAGATGAGCACCGCTACAGTTGAGAACAACTAGCACATATGTGCGAGGGGAACCTTTACCTTCTACATTGTGATTCTGATTTTCCTGAGAATAGGAAAGATTTAACAGGTGGTAGTCATTAGAGTTCTCACCACTATATGCAACCAAGTGCATGTATCTTCTCTCTTTAATTCCCACTTAAAACACGTTTCCTAATCAACAGAACCCAGAGCAAAGAGAATCCTTACCCAAAGCAGCCATATTCATATTAACCTCCAGCATGACTTCCCTGCAGAGGGCCTTCTGGCTAGAATCCAGCAGTGCCCACTCCTCCTCTGTGAAGTCCACAGCCGCCACCTCAAAGGGATCAGAGCCCTAGAAACAAAAAAATATATCTTCCTCATGTGACAGTTCTCTCTTGTTTTCTTTCTTAATTCCAAAAGAGAAAAAAGAGCTTTGCAAGAGATCAAATGGACATTTTCTTCTAGCAAATAAACACACACACTTAAGGGTGGGAAGCCCCCCTCCACCACCTCCATGCTGCTTTTTTAAAGGCACAAAATATGGGTTAGATGCATCCAAGTTGCAGAATGGCACTGCTTGGGGACCCCATCCATCCTCCCCTGCCCTGGCAGAATTCCCCAAAAAGATTTTGTGCAGGGAATCCTCTGGGCTTATCTCTCTGGCCCAGTAAAACACTCTTTTGTTAGAAAACATGACATACCTATTAGGAATTTTTTATCTGCCCTATTTCAAAATGTTCCACATGACCCTGAAAATATCAAGTCTTTTGAAACATATTAAGGAAGATTAAACTGTTCCAACACATTTCAAGAGTACAAGACTTTTATGAATTGACTTTTGTTTGCATTCCTAGGATCATCTTCAAGGTTGAATTAGTAAGGCTCATGTGGTCATTCTGTGGGTACAGCAGGATTGAAATTCACAGAGACTCGGCCTTTGCTTTACAAAGAAGCTCATGAATGAAGGTGTTTAAACTTCACAGAAGAAACTTACACCTACCTGGCAAGGTAGTCCCAGTTGGATCCTCCTGAAAAGAAGCTCTTCAGAATCATTGGATGGATGTCCTCTTCCCTGGAGCTCTGCTGAGATCTCCTCAATTAATGGCTCCTGCAACTTAAAAAAAAGGCCTGATTTATGATCTACTTTGAAATGAGTTCGAACTAACCATGTTAGTTTGCTTACGTTTTTGTCCTCCACATGTATTTTTCCAATTCAAATAAAAATGAGAGAATTTGAGAATTCCTACTCTATGGGGGTTTCTGTTATTTCTGGATAATTGCCTGGCACGTTTGTGAGTTGCTTCCTTTTTATTTCCTATTTTTCTTCAGAACAGGAGCTGCTTATTTATCTTCTCCTTATTACTTGACAATAACGGCCTTCCCATCTTTGTGAATGTATTTATGTCTATTCTATCTTTGAGGAGACCACCGACTTGAAAGTTCAGAAGGAGATCTTGGAATGTACATCAGGGTGCCTTTGAGGGTAAAACACATACCCTGAAACACTGAGACTCATTAAAAGATATTTGGATACTTCATTCTTTCTAACAAATTTCCAATCAGGTTTAACGTTGAGTGATAAATGTTTTAAGGTGATTTTGAATATATAGAAAAGCAGAACTAGGGAGAATCTCTGTTGCGATGAAGTGCAACCTTTCAGCAGATTTGATCAATAAATCACTTTTGCAAAATGATTCCGAAGGATATCCAACTGTAATGAATGATATACTCTCCATATCAAAGCAAAGGGACATGCAGAGTGCAATAATATCCTTAGGTGGACTAAAAGAATGACAAGACACAAATTGGGAATAGATGAGAGGTTGTATTCAGCAGGTTCTGATCAGTTCTGGAGAACCAGTAGTGGAAATTTTGAGTAGTTCAGAGAACTGGTAATTCCACCTCTAACTGGCTCTACTCTAATCTATTATCTTCCTCCCGAGTCCCAGCTGATTGGGAGGAAATGGGGATTTCGCAGTAACCTTACCCTGGAGTGAGGTGGGAATTGAGATTTGGCATTAACCTTCCCCTGCCACACCCACCAAGCCATGCCATGCCCACAGAACGAGGAGTAAAAAAAATTGAATCCCACCAATGGAATAGATAAAATAGAATAACATTAATGAAAATCATGATAGGAACTTCAATAACCAAAAACTGTCAGCAGACCAACCATTCCCTAAACCATAATGTTAACACTGATTTTTTGACATGTTAATATCAGGAAGAATCCTGAGAAAGCTCAATTTAATAGCTTATCAAAACAGTCCAGGAAAACAATGATGTATACTTGCATTAGTCCTTTTACCTTGCCCAAATATTGTTTCAAATGTTAATGTCCATATGTATTTAATCTGAAAAAATAGATTTCTTCAGGGCTCTCTCCTATCATCAGGTAGGGAGTCCCATGATCATGGTAGTGGAATATGAATAAAGTATACTTTGTTGTTTTTCTCTGTAAGCTTTGTTTTTTCTTCAGGGACCATTTTTTTCAAACTCTATCGTACGTATAATCAAAAGTCTGCTTAGAACTATCTATAGTGGAATGTCTACAGTGGGGTATCACAAAGATCCATCTTAGGCTCAGTATTCTTCAATATCTTCATAAATGATTTAGATGAGGGAATAGAAGGGGAACTCAACAAATCTGTAGAAAACATTAAGCTGGCAGGAATAGCCAACTCCCCAGAAGATAGGCTCAGGATACAAAATGATCTTGTCAGACTTGAACAATGGGCCCCATTCCAGAAAATGAAATTTAGTGCAGAGAGAAGAAAGGTTTTACACTTAGGCAGGAAAAACCATAGGTACAAGTACAGATTAGGCAAAACCTGGCTCAAAAACAGTTACTGTCAGAGGGACTGTAGAGTCCTAGTGGAGGATCACTTAAATTTGACCTGGCAGTTTGCGGCCATGTATATATATGGTTTTCTGCCTGAACAAGGGGGTTAGACAAAAAGACCCTCAAGTCCCTTACAGCTCTATATTGATTGAAGAATCCAGGAAATACTTGTGTTAAGTATCTAATAATCATACAATCTTCCCGCTTACATCAGTTGGGAAAAGCATATAGGCTCGGGATCTGCATCTCTACTAATTATACTGAAACTTAGCAATGTAAAAATGCATAACTATATTCAAACTGATTTTGTAAAGTATTTTACTGAACACTACTGCTTTTTAGGATGATAGTATGGACTAGATTCAAAAACCTTGAGGACGGGGGTGGAGAGGAAGTTTTCTGTGTTATTGCCTCATAACATCAAACGTAGATTTTGAAATATGCAACCTAAGTACTATTTGGTTCACGGAAACGCAATTTTCATCTCTTATTTCATAATCTTTTACTATCCTTGGTTCATTCTTTGTATTAATTTGCAACTGTTTTAAAATACCTGTGTGAAAATAATTCTCATTTTCTGCTTCTTCTTACAAATATTATCTAAGAGAAGAAATATAAGTTTCTATGGAGACTCTAAGTAATCTTGTCCCAAAGGTACTTTTTCAATAGGCAACTGGAGTTTTTTGGTTTCTCTTTGAAGACTTTTCACTTCTCCTCCAAGAAGCTTCTTGGAGGAGAAGTGAAAAGTCTTCAAAGAAAAACCAGTTGTGTCTTGAAAAAGTTGGGACAAATATGTCTGCAACATCGCTTTGGTTAACAGGTCCTGTTCATGAGAAAGGGAATTCATTTAAGACATTACATTCACATTCAGTTCAATGCTAATGGTACTGATCAAAATTTCTAAAGGGACTAGAGAACTTGGATGATTCATTTGTTTTTGTGGGTGTAGGTGAGTGGGATTTTGGGCAATAGCTATTACTGGATAGAGGAGCCCTCTTGGATTCAGTCTGAGCCCCTGGCATGGGAGGAAACAGTTATCAGCACTTCCAGGTAGACAAGAAGCAGGACAAAGAATATTAGCTCTATCTATTAAGACCACATTAATAAAATCTTGTTTGTTCTCTCACTGTACTCACTGGAATACTAGGAAGGGTTTTTATGACACCCCCCCTCTACCCCCACGTGAGAATTGAGATATTTTTTGCATTATGGCTGTCCAGTCCATAACAAAGTATGTGGGAAAATAGATAACGTCCCACAGTTAGTCGCACATACTAATACATCATCCTAAGACCTGCTGATGTTTTCCTCTTGCTTTTATCTGTAAGGAAGAGAAAGAAAAAGCGTAGAAGAGGATGAAAACTCCCTCACCTGCCGCCCCTTTCCGGGCTCCGGGGCGGCTGCGGGGCCGAGGAGGCAGCCTTCGGCCAGGGCCACGGCCTGGGCGCAGTTCTCCGCCCCGCACTCCCTCAGCCAGCCCGCCAACTCCGGGGGCAGCAGGGCCAGCAGCTGCTCCAGCACCACCAGGTCCAGCATCTCGGCTTTGCTGCTCCGCTCGGGCCGCAGCCACCCCCGGCACAGCCGGTGCAGGCGGCTGCAAAGCGCCCGCGGCCCCTCGGCCTTCCGGAAGCCGCAGCTGCGGAAGCGCCAGCGCTCAGCCTCCCAGCTGAGGGGGCCCTCGGAGAGGCCGCTCCCCGCCTGAAGGGGACACCCCCGGGCCTCCATTCGGTCTCCGGCTTCAGCGCAGCCCGAACGGCTGAAATCCCCTCCGATGCCGCCTTAGCTCACAGCGGACCTTCCCCCCCACTCACTCGCCCCGCCCCTTTCCCGGTTTCAGAGTGGGGGGGGCTCCGCTCCTTCAGGCCTTCTGAGGCAAATCCTTCCCGCCAAAAATTCCCGCGTTCCCCAGGCCTCTCAGACGGTGGGTCAAAGACTACTGCATCCTAGAGTGGATTCTTATAGAGTTGATCTGGTCTCAAGGGGTTGCACTACTTTAAAAAAAGCAAATTTACCTCCTGGAATGGGTTTGTTCCCCTTAGCTGACTTGAAATAAGGGCTCAGTATTGCTGAACATAATCACTGGATCAGATAATCAAAAAGGAATACACAGAAAGAGACTGTAGAATTACAGGTCATAAGAGTTTATTTATAAGGTTCCCAACTATAAGAATATAAGCAGTTTGTTACTCAAATACATTGGGAAGCTTAAGTGAAGGAAAAATGCCTTGGGGACTGCTACATAGAGGTTGTCTTTCTTGGGCTGATCTCACTCCTTTTCCTTTTGGTCAGAAGATAACCAAGGAAAATGAGAAGATTTCTTTAGCTAAATCTTGAGAGGAAAGAAAAGGAGTACTATTTTGTGGCAATAGAACACTGCAGATTGAAAGGCTTTCTAAATTTGAGAAATGTGTGTGGATTTTGATTCATAGTGTTCTTTAGGTAAATTAAACTGGTGGCGCAGTGGTTAGAATGTAGTGCAGACTACTGCTGCTGCCTGCCAGCTGCCTGTAATTTAGTAGTTCAAACCTCACCAGGCTCAAGATTGACTCAACATTCCATCCTTCCAAGGCCAATAAAATGAGGATGCAGATCATTGGCGGCAATATCCTGACTCTGTAAACCACTTAGAGCGGATTGTAAAGCACTATGAAGCTGTATATAAGTCTAAGTGCTATTGCTAAATTAACGGGAAAGTCAAGGAAGCCGTCAATCCTCAGTTTGGAAAAGATGGTGAGATGGTGATGGGCAAAAGGCAGGAAACTGAAGGGCTTAGTTCTGATTTTTCATCTGTTGCCACAGCACAAATGCAGGTCAAAACAAGCAACGGAAAACCTGGCTGCTCTGAATGAATTCAAATATTTGGAACCAGAAGTTCTTCTGAAGCCCCTTCCATGGATTTATGCGGTTTCTTCTGTTGGCATAATTTTATGAGAATTATTGTGGTTCCCAAGTAAAGTTTTTCCACACTCCCTGCTTTACATGATTTCTTCCCTGTATGGATCCTCTAATAGTAATTCAGATAAGACATTCTACTAGAGGCTTTTCCACTTTGTCCATTTAGAAGTATTACTCCCTACATGGATCCATTCATGATGAATAAGATGTTCTTTGCCAGTACAATTATTTCCATGCTCCATCCATTAGATTTACCATTTTGGATTGTTTCGTGAATAAATAACTTGTGATTGTTAAACCATTTTCACACTACATGCATATATATAGTCTCTGTTCCGGGTGAATCCTTTCATGAGAATTAAGTTGTTTTTTCTGAGCAAAGCTCGTTTCACACTCCATGCATTCATATGGATTATCCCCACTTTGAATTCCTTTATGAGTAAATGTAAATGCCTGAGTTTTGATTCTGTTGGGGATGTTACTTGGAATTCTGACAGTCTTCTGCTGGAGCAGGAGGTTGGACTAGAAGACCCCCAAGTTCCTTCCAGCCCTATTCTATTGAAATTGCTGGAGCTTTCTCCACTCTACATGCATTTATATTGTCTCTCTTCTGGGTCGGTCCTTTTATAAGAATTAAGTTGTACTGTCCGAGCAAAGCTTTCCCCACACTCTGTGTATTTATATGGTCTCTGGCCTGTGTGGATTTTCTCATGAAAATTAAGTTGTCCTTTTTGAGCAAAGCTCTTCCACATTCTGTACATTGAAATGGTTTCTCCCCTGCATGGATTCTCTCATGACTAATAAGACCACTTTTCTGAGTAAACACTTTTCCACAATGTATACATTTATATGGTCTCTCCCCTGTATGCATCCTTTGGTAGGAAGTAAGTTGCCATTTGTTAATAAAGCTCTTTCTGCTCTATTCTGTTGGGGATATTACTTGGAACCATGACAGTCTCCTGCAGAAGCAGGCATTAGACATGACGACCTCCAAGATTCCTTCTAACCCTATTCTATTCTATTGAAATTGTAGGAGCTTTCTCCACACTACATGCATTTATATGGTCTCTCTTTTGTGTGGGTCCTTTTGTGAGAATTAAGTTGTCCTGTCCAAGCAAAGCTTTTTCCACATTCTGTACATTGAAATGGTTTTTCCCCCGTGTGGATTCTTTCATGACAAGTAAGACTATTTTTGTGAGTAAATGCTTTTCCACACTGTATGCATTTATATGGTCTCTCCCCAGTGTGGATCCTCCTATGACTATTAAGTTCTGAGTTCTGACAAAAGCTTTTTCCACACTCCATGCATTTATATGGTCTCTCCCCAGTGTGGATCCTCTTATGACGATTAAGTTCCGAGTTCTGAGTAAATGCTTTTCCACACTCCATGCATTTATATGGTCTTTCCGCTTCGTGCATCCTTAGGTGGAAGGTAAAGTGCCATTTGTCAATAAAGCTCTTTTCACACTCCATGCATTTATATGGTCTGTCCTGTGTGTCAATCCTTTGATGGCAATTAATATCACTACTTTCAGTGAATCTCTTTCCAAACTCCATGCATTTATATGGTCTGTCCTGTGTGTGCATTCTGCTATGAGATTTAAGCTGTACTTTCTGAGCAAAGCTCTTTCCACATTCTGTACATTGAAATGGTTTTTCCCCTGTGTGGATTCTTTCATGAGAAGTAAGACTAGTTTTGGAAGTAAATGCTTTTCCACACTGTATGCATTTATATGGTCTCTCCCCTGTGTGGATTCTTTCATGATTAATAAGACCACCTTTCTGAGCAAATGCTTTTCCACACTGTATGCATTTATATGGTCTCTCCCCTGTGTGGATTCTTTCATGACAAATAAGACGACCTTTCTTAGCAAATGCTATTCCACACTGTATGCATTTATATGGTCTTTCCGCTTTGTGCATCCTTAGATGGAAAGTAAGGTGCCATTTGTCAATAAAGCTCTTTTCACACTCCATGCATTTATATGGTCTGTCCTGTGTGTCAATCCTTTGATGGCAATTAATATCATTACTTTCAGTGAATCTCTTTCCAAACTCCATGCGTTTATATGGTCTGTCCCCAGTGTGGGTCCTTTCATGACAAATAAGATCTCTGTTCCAATGAAAACTTTTTCCACCCTCCACGCATTTATATGGTCTGTCCTCTGTGTCAATCCTTTGATGGCAATTAATATCACTGCTCTCAGTGAATCTCTTTCCAAATTCCATGCAGCTATATGTTTTGTCATTTGAGGGGATCTTCTGATGGTGCATCAGATTACAACTTGTACGGAATTCACTTTGGCTCTTTGAAGACACTGCATATTGTGGTTTAAATAACCTCCACTGCTTCTCATTCTCATTCTCCAGCCCATCACCACCACCTGTTTGGGGGGAAAAAAGGCAGAAATTCTCATTAGAATTTAAAAAATGATGGCTGGGGGGGGGGTATCTCCCAATCAGAAATATGCCCATCTGACATGAGCATTGGTAACAACAAATTATCAAACTAGGAGATGTTGGGTTGAAAATGTTATGTAGGACACTCTTAATGTTTTCGAAGAGTTTTGTCAGCACTGACCCATATGAAGGCTTTACACTGTTGTTAGGTCAATCTGCTCAGGCATTTGCATCTAAGGCTTTTCACAATGGTATGGTGGACATTTCTGAAAAGGCCCTTGTTGTTTTGTAGAAGAATGGCTGTGAGGACAACCTTGGACAAAATTACTATGTAGTGGCTCGGCTGGTTTATAATCCAGGGCCCCTGGCAGTTAAAGGGAAGCAAAAGGAAGTGTATGAGACTTTTGCTCATGTGGGCGTCCACTGGATATTAGCCACATACTAAACATTGTGAGTGGGACTCAGTGGCTCAGTGGCTAAGACGCTGAGCTTGTCAATCAGAAAGGT